>NC_067401.1:157205194-157822694 GCF_016432865.1 Antechinus flavipes
TTATGGAATTACTCTTCTGGGTTTACTACTTCATATTATTGTATTAAGTTTAATTTAGTTGATTCATTTCTCCAGTTTCAGTTCTTTGATTGGAACAGGTTAGTTTGTTCCCTCTTCCATAGTCCCTTGAATGGGATGCTAGGTCCTTGTTATATGCTCTCTACAATCTGGATGCTACTGTTGCTGACTTGAAGCAATTCAAGATGGGGTTGCTACCTTCCGGGACCCTTCCCCATCATATTCTTTAACCCTTAGTCTGGATCAAGGGACAAGAGTCCAACTAGGACCAGACTCCATTATCTGACTCATTCCCTGGTTTCTGCCTCTGTAGCCAAAAAGTCTTTGACTTTGGTCCCATTTCCCTGAAGTAAATCACCAATTATATGTTGGCAGCCTCCTATTGCTATTACAACTGGATATCAGAGATAATGCCTCCTAGGTAGCCATGGCATGGATAGCCTGTGCATCTCTGTTCCATTTATGTTTTCTTACATAGCTACCTATAAGGTACCGACTTCACTTTGTTTGGGACTGAGATATCCCTGGCTTCAAGACTTTTTTTTTTGATGGAGATCACATTGGCTTCAGGCTCCCTGCTTGTACTTTTGACCAGAGTTTCCACAGGCTTACAGCCATCTTCTTTTGAACTATTAGACTAGGTAGAAGAGCTTACTTTGAATTATGATCAATTGCCCTTTTAAATATTTCCTGGGATGTTTCTAAGGAGAATCGTTTTTAGCTAGAACCTTTCATGTCGCTCTAATTTTCAGAAGTTTGAAATACTATAGATCAAAAAAAACTATATTAATCTCTGGAGGAAGTGAAAGCCTACTGAAGAGAGGAACATTGTCTTAATTGTTTAGGAGCTTGAACACAAAAGCCTTTTTTGCCTTTTATGTCATGGGATATAAAATTGTTTCTCTATCTGATATCTTTTAAAACTGATTGTTTGCATCAAAGTTGCTTTATTTTTTTTTTTAAGGCCTAAGCTAACATAAACCATAAATGGATGCTTCCAGGTGGAAAAACCAGCCAAATTCTCATGTTCCCAGGAAAAATACTGGATGAGGAATTAATAAAAAATAAATTACATCATGAACCCACAAGAATAAAACTAGTTCTTATGACTGTAACTTTAATCCTGATTAATAGATTCTGGCAATTCTTTTGTCTAACATTGCAAAGGAACTTGATAAATTATAAATTGTATAGCATTGAAAACAAAGAGAAAAGGATTAGAAGTAAAAACAGGTCTGGAAAATGCTTAGTGTCAGATCCAATTGAATCACAAAATTGTAACATTTATTAGTCATCAGTGATAAAAGTCAGCACATTTGAACCATAACATTTCAGTGCCTAATATATAATTCCAAGAAATTGGAATGGTACATAAGAGGACAGAAATAGGGAAATGATTCATAAGACTAATGACATGCAGAAGAAATTTGAGACTACAGTTTCTTAAATTATCTTGAAAGTATTCCGGGCTTGTTTTACAGCTCAACGAGGAAAGGAAGCCCAATGAATAGGAAAAACAATCATAAGCAGAAATCACATAGGCTTTTTATCATACATGTAAAGGAAGTTGTTGGTGCTGATACAGGTAGTTTTTCTCAATGCTGATATGTCTACATTTTTCCCTAAAAGAGGAAAGTTGGGTGGATGAGATGACTATGTTCCTTTTAGGAGCATAGTCTGGGATAGCTACTCAGTGAAGACTCAATACCAGATGTGATATTCCTGAGGTACACTGATAGTTTTAAACCTCTTCTGTGCATATGCTTGCCTGCTTCCCTGTATCTACCAATCTCCCAATGATTATCTGGGTATCTTACTCTCTTAGATTGACTGGGACCGTGGATTGATTTATTGATCAATAAAATGCTTTTATTGAATGAAATCAGAAATACAATAATGCAGCTCATAGGATGCTAATTGTTCCGGTAAAGAGTTGAAAAAGTCCTTTTTCTCAATCTTGTGTTGGCTATTCTTGGCAAATCCAAAGGATCTTTCAGTAGCGTACTATTAATGATGAAAGGGGAGAAATTGTAGCATCCACCCTTGTGCAATAAGCCAGCCATCAAAACATTCACTATCTTAGTATTCTTCTAACAGTAGTTACTATGGCGTCTCCCTTTGATACCTTCTGTGCAGCCTTTAAGTTTTCTTCTAACTGGAATCACGTCCCTAACCTTGGAAGCCTATGAGAGAAGGGAGAAATTCCTTAATTGATAACAGATCATTCTCTTTCCAGCATGATGTAAGCTCACTCTCTATGTAGTCTCACTATGTATGTCTGTCTTGGTGTCATAATGAACAATATTCTCTAATCCCTTGGTTCAACCTGCCCTGCTTAATATTACAATTAACAACTTTTTGTCCATTTTCTTTATACATTATGAGATCCAGGCATTTCATCCCTGTGTTCTATATAGTTGGTATTGCTGTCTGAGTTTTCTAGAAGAGAAAATGCTGAGAACTGTTCAAAGAAGCCAGCTTGGTTACACAAGTGAAAAATCTCTAAAAAGGTGGAGAAAACATTAATAAAACCCTTCATGTTTTCCAGAGTACATCTCTGAATTCTGGATTCCAGTTGACCAGTTTCTTCTTTTCCTTTCCAATAGTAGAAGTGTGTTCTATATATTTATTTTGCTTTATTAGGAGATTATTTGATTCCATGATGCTTTTGGAATAAATTTTGGTTTTAGAAAGGAACTTAGAAATCATTTAGTTCAATCACTGAGATGAATTTTCAGAAAATGGAAAATTAGTGTACTTAAGTTTTTTTTTTTAATTTTTTTTTCTTTCAGGCTTGTTTTCTGATCTAGAGACACATTCTAATTTGGGAGTTATTTCTTATGGAGTTTCCATGACAACTTTGGAAGATGTGTTCCTAAAGCTGGAAGTTGAAGCAGAAATTGATCAAGCTGGTAAAAAGCCTTACCTTCTCTGACAACTCAGAACCAGAAATTCAATTCAGTTTAACAAACATTAAACACCTACTATGTGCAAGGTATTGTGCTAAGCACTGGGGATAAAAAGACAAAATGAAACAATCCCTGCCCTCAGAGAGCTTGCATTCTTCTGGGGGGATACAACATGTACACAGATAAGTAAATATAAAGTAATTGTGGGAGGAGGACACTGGTAACAATTGGGGATCAGGAAAGATTTCAGTTAGAAAATGGTATTTAATTTGCATTTGAAACAGGCTAAGGATTTTGAGAAGGTGAGGAGGTAGTGGTGCTACATGAATATCAGGATGTTGATAGAAATTTTGTTTTTGTTATTTTTTAACATTTTATAGTTTGATAAACATATTATAACAGGAGTTTGGAGGATGTTCGCTTGATCCACCTCCTTATATCTATGCTGCTTTAGGAAGACTATGCCCAGGGCATTTGTTCATATATTCCCAAGTTATTTTTAACTAGAAAAGTCTTGAAAAGATATCATTTTATTTAGTCTACTAAAGGATACTGAATTTAAGTTCGGTCTGTGTGTTTGCCAAGAATGTCTTAGACTGGTAGAAGCTGGATCTACAACCTGTAAAGCCTCTTCTTCTATTATTAGAATTATTGGAGGGTTTATTTGGTTAGAAGATAGTAGCAAAAGTGATTATTCACTCACATCTTGAAACGTTTAGATGCATTTTACAATAAATTTTTTGCGTTAGTTTTTGGCTTAAAAACTCCTTCACTTGCTCCATTTAGTCATACTTGGTTAAAGAAAATTTGATAATTTTACTTTTTAATTGATTCATTTATGTAATCATTTCAGAAATATATATTTTAAACATTTTTTAATTTCATGTTCATTATTTAAAAGATCTGACATTATTTTGAATTTGGGCCAACTAAAGATAAATAAATATAGGAAATAAATTTATTTTACTTATTTTTATTAAGGTATATATTACAGAACCCTATTCACTTTTAGAAGTATACCATTTAACAGTAATAAATTTTTGTTTTTCTTTTTGGTATATAGATTATAGTATATTTAGCCAGCAGCAGTCAGAGGAAGAAACAGATTCAAAATCTTTTGATGAAATGGAGCAAAGTCTGCTTATACTCTCTGAAACCAAAACATCCACAGTAAGCACTATGACTCTTTGGAAGCAGCAAGTGTGTATGATAACGAAACTTCATTTCCTTACTTTGAAACGTGAAAGTAAATCATTGAGATCTGTGTAAGTATAATTATTCCCTCTGTCTGAATTTAGTTTTCTCTTTTAAAGAGGTATATACTGAGCTTTATCTTTACATTTTTAAAATGTAGAAAATGATGCATATAATTATGATAGCAATAGTTACTAGTACATATGACCAGAGATGGAAAAAATACTACTATGCTTATAATTACTTTAGCTAATAGACTATTAGTAATCTTTGTTATTTCTTTTATTTGAAAATGAAGGGATTATACTTGGGTGCCTTTAGCTCAGAATTCTATGCTTCAAATATTCTGTGATCTTTATTATTATAATTTATTTCTATAGCACCTTCATCTTTTTCAAAGTGTTTGCACATTATTTTTCTCATTTGACCTTCACAACAATCCTGTTATTAAATGAAGTTCTCATTATCTCTATTTGGTGGATGAGTAATGGAAGCCCAGAGAAATTAAGAGACTTAGTCAGGTATACATAATTAGAGCCAGCTCTCTATTGTAGTTTTTAGAATTTTCAGACCTATATTCTCTTAGTTGGAAAACAGTTTGAGATTGTGGGAAAAGACTGGCTTTGGAGTCCGGAGTATGAATTGATATCACACTCTGATACTTAATAGCTACCCAGCTGGGCATAAGTCACTTTATCTTTTGAGGCTGAATTGCCTTATGAATAAGATACTACTGATGCACAGAATTGTCATGGGGAAAACCTTTTCAAAATCATAAACTAATATATAAATATGAACTCTTCTTATTCATGACATAGTATTCATCAACTAGATGTCTATAAGGTATCATTTATAAACTGCCTTCATGAAATAAAATTAAGAATCTTCATGCATATTGTATTTACCTTTTATGGTTTCTTTAAAAAAAACTAATAGTAGAAATTTTGTTTAATATTTTGAAGTAAGTGCGAATGATATATTTTCTAGGGTTTTTTCTCATAGATGTAAATATGTGTAAGTATATATATGTAAATCTGTATAATTAATAGATTTTAATATGTAAAATATACATGAGAAAGCAGAATCACTTAGGCTGGAACTTCCCATTGTTACTAAGTACAAAATACCAAGAGCACATAGGTTGAAATATAGGTTTGTGATGTTTTGTAACTTGTTCATCACTTGGATGAGGGGTAACCTGATGAAGACAAGAATATGATATTGAAATCTCTTGAAAGAGGATGTGTCGATAAAAAATTCACACTCTATGGGTAGTAGACATGACTTGATTAATTTATGCTGAAATATAAGCTAATATTTAAGTAAAATAGGGCAAATCCAGGACTATTCTCTCTTTGGTTTCACATCATGAATAAATTTGTAATCATCATAATGATCCTATTTCTGAGTCTGGTATTAATCAAATCACAGATGAAATACTATCCTATCCAAAATATGTATGTGTATGTGTGTATATAACAGTTTGGTTTTATATGATATAATAACTGTATAGGATTAACTTGACTCAGAAATCTCCTTTTTACTGTTTAATTTCAGTATCAGATAATCAGTTTTTATACTCAGAGTTAAAGTTGTAAAAATTAAATTTCCCACAGAATTGAATATTCTGTGCTTTTTTTTAAGTCCATGCTAGTACCTCAATCTGTTCCTTTTTCAGAGATTTTATATCTATCATGTGAATAAGGACTTGTTTAAAACATTTGCTAGTAACTAGAAAAATTGCCATGACTTGTAAGTCTTTTAAATTAATAAGCCCTTTTTTTGTTGTTTTAAAGGTTGCTCCTGCTTTTAATTTTTCTTGCTGTTCAGGTTTTCATGTTTTTGGTTCATCATTATTTTAAGAATACTGTTGCTCCCATCAAACTTACTCCAGACTTATATTTTTTGAAACCTGGAGAGAAAGCTCACAAATACAAAACAGGTCTTCTTCTTCAAAATTCAACTGGTAAGATTTGGAGTTAAGGTAGATTCTTGAAACATTCTGAAGTGAAATTTTGAACTAAACATGAAATGTAAATAATTTAAAACAAAGTAAATCTTAGTATTAATGAAGATTTAATGTAAAAATAGATATGACAGCTTATCTTATGTGAAGACACTCATAATTATTTAATATTCCAATATATTTTCTATGCTTATAATAAATATGCATTCACAATACAGTAAATGTATTTTTTCAAAGTAATTGATATTTTAGTTCATGAATACAAATTTTTAAAATTAACTCTTTATAAATGTTTTTATGTGATATATTAGGGACTTTATTTTTAAAAAATAGAATATAATGAATATAACAATATACTGTTACAGACTGATAATCTTTATTGATACTTCTAAATTTTGTATTGTGTTGTATTGCATATACTGAAATATGTACTGTTGTTTTCTCCTTTAACACAATTGGTCTGCTTCTTTGCCACAGGAATGACTTAGGGGAATGTGTAGAATGATGAAAAGACAAAATGCTTGAAATTTCTGTAGGAAAAAAAGTCATTTTTTATTGTTAGGTGATGTAATTATTTTTTAACATGGAGTAATTAATACCTTGATATTTTATTATTCCTTTTTGCCAGATACTGATATTGATGATCTCTTGAGTTTCTTCACAAGTCAGAACATCTTGGTGAATGTGTTAAATGTCAGTGACTATGTATCTGCTGCTCCTCACAGTGCAGCTTTAAATGTAATGCATTCAGGAAAGGTAAGAGAAACATGTAAATTTTGTGTGGGGGGAGGTTTGTATTGACATATAATTTTTGTTGATAAAGCTCGACTTATCTGATGTGCATTTCCATGGAATGATAAGACTCTAATTATGTTAAAATTAGTAATTAGTCGATTGAATCTGGTTGTTAAATGCTGAATTTTACTTTTTAGACTATATAAGTATTAAGCTCTTAATGTATGACCAATAGGCTAGAGACTTTAAAGGACTTCAACTGTTTTTCATTTGCTAAATATAGATAGATCTTTTATATTTTTCAAATTCATGGTTTAAGGTTCTCTTTTTCAGAGTCACACATTTTAATGTCAATCAGGAAATTATAAATACTACGGCCAAGAGCCATCAAACTATCTTGTCATATTTGGAAAGTCAAAAGAAAGATACAGAATATTATAATAGTTGAAAAGCATCATATCAGTAACAGTAAAGTACAAAATCAGTTGTACTTAAGTAATTGTTTTTCTCTTTTGTTGTAGGATTACATATTTGTAACTGTTTTCAATAGTACTATGATTTATTCTCTACCAGTTTTGATGAATGTTATTAGCAATTCTATTCTTTATCATTTAAATGTAACAGAAAATATCCAGATCTGGAGCACACCATTCTTTCAAGTAAGTTAAATGCAGATTCTAAGCAAATATTGTGGACTTTGTTTATAACATTAGAAATCATAGAATGGATCTTAAAGTAGAAGAAACTAGGGGGAAAAATGTTTAATATCAGAGATAGTGCTTGAAAGTCCTCGTCTACAGTTACTGGTGAATTTACAGTATTATATCTTCATGTTTCAACAAAATTTCTGTCTTTGCAGCTTGTCTGTGTAAGTGATTCCCTACTCTGGTGGCATTTTATAACTTTTGGTCTTAGAAGCAATTCTCTGTTGGCAAGTAGTCATTAAGTCTTGCATAGTTGCCTGGGGCACTGAACATTTAAATAATTTGCCCATATTTTCTCAACTTTTAGGCATCAGAGCCTACTTGCACCCAGGTTTTCCTGATTCCATGTCTAGTCTCTACCTACTGTATCATGCAGCTTCATGAGATTTCACATATGAGCTTAAATATCTCATTTGATAATAAATATTATGGGAAATTTAATAAAAGTTTATTTAAAGGTGAATGTTATATTTTGTACCTTAGAATCCTAGTATTGTGAGGTCCAAGTAGACCTCACTGAGCCATCAGAGCTGAATCATAAATCTTTGGAAAAAAAATTCCACAAAATAATTTGATAATTCATTCTAATATCTCTTAATAAAGATTGACTAGTTTCCCAAGTCCCAAACAAATTATAAGGTTGCATTTTGTTTTATCTTTTTTTGTTTTGTTACATTGTTATTTCATTGATGTATAGATGTATGAGGAAACAGTGTTCTATTCTTGCAGATCAACAACTGTTTATCAAACTTAGAGGTTTCCTTGAAACACTGAAAACTTAAGTGATTTGCCCATGGTCAGACAACTAAGAGATGTCAGAGGTTGCACTTGAACAATGATTTTTGACTCTTATTCCACTTATTCCACTGTATCATATTGCCTCTCTATAAGGAACTGCAGGAAACAAAATGTATAAAAATATTAAAATTATTAAAAATACATATACTTACAAATACTCATATGACTACTTGTAAAATTAGGTCCCATTTAAACATCTTTTACTTTCTTTATATTAACATCAATTCCTAGACATCATGCTAATGTCTTTGCTGGTCATTTTCAGTTGTTCAGTTGTCAATAGGTACTTCAAAAAAGAATATAGGAAAATTGTAAAGTTCTCTTAGTCAGTTTCCTTGGGGTCTTTGGGAGCAGCCTTCATTTCAGTTCAGTAATCACCACACGAGTAGCCAGGGGTTAAAGTCTTTGTTATCTCTTTCAAAGTCTTGTCTCCTCTCCTGGGGCCTGGTTAGTTTTCTCAGAGGCCTATCTCTCCCCTTGGTTCCAAGAGCTTAAGCTCCTTCCTGCCTGTCTTCTCTGCCCTCTGAATCTCTCCAAATGAATCCTGTCTGAGGCTCCTAGCTTATATGCTCTACACTGAATATAAACCAATCATTATATTACTAGGAAACAATTATTTGTTGTAAGATTAAATCGATCATACTGAACCATGCTAAACTAGATTACCATTGTCTCTATCAATTCCATTGACTTAGTACCTTGTAAGAATCCTTTGTTTCAATTTCAGAGTTCTGGCCCATAACCTCTCCTGCTTTCTTTTGTTTTAGAACATAGGTGGTGATGACCTCCCTGATTTCTCAAGGAGGTGAGAACCCTAAAAAAGGAAGTGATCACACCTTCCCTGACTCCTGAAAAATGGGGTGAAAACACCAAAAAAGGAGGTGTGATCACCCTCCTTGACACCTCAGGAAGGGAGATGAAAACACCAAAGGAAATGGGAAATCAAATCAGATTAGCAGGTTTCTGAAGGGTCTCACTTGAAACAGGTATACATAAATCCACCAACATGGGAGGTATTACACATAATTGCGTAAATTACTTAAGCACATAGTAACACAGGCTAGTAGTGATGTGATAAATAGCATGAATCAACATAAGGAATTATACATGTCCATAAGTCCTAGAAATAGTCCAAAACCAATTTATTGTCTATTACTTCATGTGCCAGGAATCCAATAATTCCTGCAAATTTTGAAGTCCTGCAATAGTCTCATCTTGTGTTAGGGAATCCAGTAATTACTGCCGATTTTGAAGTCTTGCATCAGTCTTATCATGTCTCAGAGAATCCAATGATTCCTGCTGGTTTTGAATTTCTGCAACAGTCTTATCAACAATTTTTTATCTCAGGAAATCAAGGATTCCTGCTGGTTTTTGAAGTTCTGTAATAGTCTCATTATCAGCCATGCTCTTTCAGTATCAGATGTTTCTTAGGTCTTCTCCTTGTTTTGAGTTTTTTTTTCTCTTTTTCTGTCTCTCTCTGATGGACAAGGCGAATACAACTCATTGGCACCCATCTGATTCCTTCTCCATCTGTAGAAATACAAGCAAACCCTTTTCCCCAAGCAGGTAACCTATGTAGTCCCTTCCATTTACCACTTTCTGGATCTCTCCACATCACCTGGTGATTATCTAAAGATAGTGGAGTTACTCACACTGGACACTGCCCTTCCAGTGGGTTATAAAACCTGTCTGCCGGAGCCAGTGTATCTTTATCAAAAATTTAAAAATTAATGGTATAGAGAGCTAAATTTATAAGTTCTCTATGGTTACCTGTGGCTCCCCCTTTCTTTTGTTTTTGGAGGAGTGGCTTAATATCTCTGTTTCTCCTCTCTACTATTGCCTGTCCTTGAGGATTAAAAGGTATGCCAGTGGTGTTTAAAATCTGATACTGTGTACAAAAGTGTGCAAAATGTTTAGAAGTATGTGCAGATCCATTATCTGTTTTTACTGATTGTGGCACACCCATAATTGCAAATGCTTATATAAGGATTTCAGTGATCATTTGGACTCTTTTGCTGCTGGTATTGTAAAAGTAAATCCTGAAAAGGTGTCTACTACAACATGGATAAAAGACAAACAGCCAAAAGATTTATAATGGGTCACTTCCATTTGCCAAATTTCATTGGGTCTCAAACCACAAGGGTTCCTCCCTGGAGGCAGTGTAGGAGCGTGGAAAGGAAGGCAAGCTGTACAGCTTTTTACTATGCTCCTCTTTTGTTATGCCAAATTGTAAACATAAAGCTCAAGCAACCTGCTAATATTTAGAATGAGATTCTTTGGCTTCCTGAAATAAAGTAGTACTGGTTAACATAGTTAGTTAAAACGCTATCTGCCTTTGAATTTCCATCAAAAATAGGACCTGGAAGTCCACTATGAGAGTAGGCATGAACGATATAAGTCTTACCTAGATGCTTTCTCACTTGTTCTTTAAGTTCCTTAAAGAGCTGATATATGTTAGAAACTGCAAATTTTATTTGGGCTATAGCAACTCTTTGTACCACACCTACTGAATAGGCTGAATCAGTTATTATATTTAAATCTTCTGGATAATAAAGTAAGAGCTAGCATGATCACATACACTTCATTCTGCTGAGTGCACTGAAAAGGAATTCTGACTACTCTCTTTATAGTTAAGTCACGAGAGTATACAGCACAAGTGTTATGTTTGGATGCATCTGTAAAGATAATTAGTCCTTTTAGAGGAACCTTAGAAACCTTTTCTTCAAAAATCCATTGCCAATTATGTAATAGCTGGGCTATCTTTAATGGAAACCCATGTGTAAAATTTGGAGCCATAGCCAATAAAATTTGTCACTCTGGGATGGTTTTACAGTATACTTAATTTGTGCATTAGTATAAAAGGTGTATATCTTGTCAGGTCTTATCCCAGATAATTGTACTGCTCACTTAATGGCCATTAATAAAATTCTAACCCACAAGAACTGCCTTAGGAATAAGGCTTTGTTATGGTTGTACTAGGAGATTCACCCACTCGATCATACTGTCTCCTTGATGAAGGACTGCTGTGGGTGTCTCTTTTGTAGCAAAAACTGATATTTCCAAGGGTTTTTGAGTGATTCTTTCAACCACTGGATAAAACCAATTCAGCTTCTCTCAAAGCCTCTTGAGCTTCTTTTGTAACTGGTATGGTGAATTTAAAGCAGTGTCTCCCCTTAAAATGTCATATAAAGATTACAATTGATTGGAGTTAAGCCTAACACTGGATACACCCATTAGATATTTCCTATTAATTTTTGGAAATCATTTAAGCTGTTCAACTTCTCTGTTTTTAAAGAAAGCTTTTGTACTGTAAGCACCTTAGGATATATTTCATATCCTAAATATTGAAAAGGAGCATGTCTTTGAATTTTTTCTGCAGTTATATGCAATTTGTAGTTCCTTAACGTTTCTATGGAATCTCTGCCTTCAGAAAACCTTTAGAAAAATTGAAGAAACTCTCAAATATATTTGCAATGATAATTTTAAAATTAATACTTTTCTTTCCTTTCTTTCCTTCCAAACTGGGGGGAACCCCAAAACCTATATAACAAATATGCATAGTCAAGAAAAACAAATTCCTGCATTAGCCATATCCAAAATTGTCTCACTTTTTATCTTGAGTTTTTCACTTCTTTGTTAAGAGATATGATACCATTATATCATCAGCAAAGAGTGATAGCTTTGTTTCTTTATTGTGTAATTTTATCCCTTTATTTTCTTTCTTTTTATTATTTGTATAGCTCCATTTCTAATACAGTATTAAATAATAATGCTGATGATAGACATCCTTATTTCATCCTTGATGTTACTGGGAAAGCATCTAGTTTGTCCCCATTAGAGCAGATGTTTGCTCTCAGTTTTAGAGAGATACTACTTATTATTTAAAGAAAGGCTCTATTGATTTCTATGCTTTTTAGTGATTTTAATAGGAAGGAGTATTGTATTTTATCAGAGGTTTTTTTCTACATTGATTAACATAATCACAATTTTTATTGTTTTTATTATTGTGATGGTCACTATGCTGATAGTTTTCTTATATTGAATTAGCTCTTCATTCCTGTATAAATCCTACCTGGTCATAGTATTTAATCTTTTGGATATATTGCTGTTGTCTCCTGGATAGTATTTTATACTACTAGTATTTATATTAAAATTTTTTGCATTGATATTCATTAGGGTTTTTGCTCTTCTACAACCATATTTATAACCATAAAAGGAATTTGGTAGTATTCCTTTATCTACGTTTTCCCATTGTTTATATAGTATTGGAATTAATTGTTCCGTAAATTTTTGATAGAATTTACTTGTGAATTTGATCCTGGTGATTTTTTTCTTAAAAGAGTTAATTTATGTCTTATTCAATTTAATTTTCTAAGATAAGGTTATTTAAATATCCTATTTTTTCACATAAAGTGAGATGATTTTCCCCTTCTCCTATCTTCCCCTTTTTCCTGATACATCCTTCTTTCTCACCCATGCAAATTTCTTAAGAGCACTTTAACATAATAGACTCACATTTATGTCCTCTGTCTATATAGAATCCTTCTAACTGTTCTCATGATAATAAAGTTATTGGAAGTTAGATGTCATCTTCCTGTATAGGAATGTAAACAGTTCAACTTTGTTGAGTTGTTTATGATTTCTCTTGAATAATGATATTTTTTTTTCCCTGCTCTTGAGGCTTGTTTTTGAACAACAGTTTTAAAAAAAATATCACTGATCTGTTCATTGGAAATTCTTGAAAGTCCTCTATTTTATTAGATATTCTTATGAAGAACTCCTTCACAGAAAAAAGAATATCTAATAAAATAGAGGACTTTCAAGAATACTCAGTTTTACTGGGTAGGTTATTTCTGGTTTTAATGATAGCTCCTTTACCTTCTAGAATATCATATGCTAAGTACTCTTCTTCTTTAAAATGGTAGCTACTAATTCTTATGTATTATTAACTGTGGTTTTGTGATATTTGAATGGTTTCTTTCTGGCTGCTTGTATTTTCTCTTTGATGGGTTCTCTGGAATGTATCTATAATATTCCTGGGATTTTACATTTTAGAGATCTTTTTCAGGTTTTGCTGGTCAGTGGTTTCATTCAGTTTCTCTTTTACCCTATAGTATATCAGGGCAGTTTCCCATTATAATTTCTTGAAATTTGATGTCCATATACTACTAGATTGCTTACAGTCTCAGGGAAGGGAGAGGGAAAGGAGAGTGGCATAGGATTTAGTATTCAAAACTTAATTTAAAAAAACCCTAACATGTTAAAAAAATTACCTTAAAAAAAGAGGAATTTGAAACAATAAAAAAGAAATATGAGGTTGAGGCTCTTTCTTTGATCATGGCTTTCAGGTAATCCAAGAATTTTAAATTATTTTTCCTCAGTATTTTTTTCCAGATTAGTTGTTTTTCTGATGAGATATTTCACATTTTCTTCAATTTTTTATTCTTTTGATTTTATTTTATTGTTTCTTAATGTCTCATGGATTCATTAGCTTCCATTTTGCCCAATTCTAATTGTTAAGAATTTTTTTTTCAGTGAGCTTTGCATATTAAAAAAAAAAAATTGTCCAATTCTTTTTAAGGAGTTCTTTTCTTCAGTGAATTTTTGTACTTCTTCTACCATTAGGCTAATGTTATTTTTTAAGATGTTATTTTCACGCGCGCGCGCGTGTGTGTGTGTGTGTGTGTGTGTGTGTGTGTGTGTGTACTCCTTTACCAGGCTGTAGATTGCCTTTTTCTAATTGTCTTTCCTTGCTGTCTTTTCTGAATCCAATTTTTTCTTTACCACTCTTGGTAAATGGATTTGAAAATCCATTTTTATCTCTTGCAGGAATTCTTGTTAAGCTGTGTCCAATTCAAATTTTTTCTTTGAGACTTTGCTCTGTGCTACATCCTCATTATTTTCTGGATACATACGGTCTTTCTAGTCACTGGAGGGTTTTTTTTTTTTTTTTTTTTTTTGGTATATTTGCTCATTTTTTTCTAGCCTATTTTCTTGACTTTATTATGTTATGGTTAGTCTCTGTTCCCAGGAAAGGGGGGTGGAGTGGAGAAGTACATTTGAAACCTTCAGGCTTTATTACAGTGTTGTTTTCAGTGCTAATTCAAGGATGTTAAAAATTTTGGGTGTTCCAGGGTTATGTTATCTGGGGAGAGGTCCAAGTCACTGCTTTCCTGGCCTGTGTTCTAGTTCTTACCTAGGAAGGGTCCCTGATTCTTGGGGATCTCTAATGATACTTCCTCTCATTTCCTGATCCCTTGGGACCAAAAGTGATACTACTACTCAGGACCCTTGCTTCCTCATGAATGAAAGTGGTCTTCTCTGCCCTTGGCTTTGACCTGGAGGTGGGTATAGGTGGGTATAGGAGGCTTGACAATTTGATTATCAAACAGTGTCTAATCTTGTACTTAGTGTTAACATAGAGGTCTCATGTAATCTTTTTCTGACTAGTTGCACTATCCCTTTACTCTCAAAGCTGCTGCTGTTGATGCTACTGCTGTTGCCATCACCAAGTGCACCACTGGTATTATATTCATGTGGGCTCTGGATCAGCTTCTATTCTCATGTCACAGATCTCTTTTTGAGACTTCCTGCATTGTTTTGGGTTGGGAAAATGTCTCACCTGGACCTTTTGTTAGCGCTTCTCTTCCAGAATTTGATTTGAGCCATTATTTTAAAGTTGTTTGGAGGACTTTAGGAAGAGTTGAATTGTTGTGCCTTGTCTGTTCTACTCTCTTGCCTCCAACCCTCAGATCAAAGCTGTTTTTCAGAATTTTAATTTCTTTTATAGCTAAAGTTCACACTTTTCATAGACAAAAACAGAGGCAGAATTAAATTAAAGAGCTATATACATCCAAACTCCTACATTCCTGCACTTTTGTAGTTTCTTGTTCATGTGTTTTGTTTTCTATTAGATTCTGCCTGGATCCTGCAACTATTTACCCTCCACCTCTTTAGCCCAATGGCCATGGCCTCCTCAGAATATGCATGTTCACTCACTTAAGTGAAACATATCTCATCTTTGACTTTTGTCTATTTCATACTCACTGAAACAAAAATGAAGTGATTTACCCAGTCACATAGTCAATCAGTGGCCCAACTTTGACTTCTGTAGACAGAAAGTTCCTAATCAGCTTTCTACTTTTTTTTTTTTTTTAACGTGCTTTTAATGCTTTAGAAAAAGTAGTGTGATGGTATAAAGTTACTTTGGAATCTGTTCTTTTTTATTTTTTTTTAGGAAATTACCGACATAGTTTTTAGAATTGAGCTGTATTTTCAAGCAGCTTTGCTTGGAATCATTGTGACTGCGATGCCACCCTACTTTGCCATGGAAAATGCAGAAAATCATAAGGTAATGCAAATACTTTTTTAGAAAATGAATTTCATATTCAAATTGCATATATCCAAACTACAAAAGTTGAATTTATGAAAATAGATTTGGGAACAGGTTGCATGATAAAATTTCTTTGACCAAAAATTTTGTGCCATAAGTTTCCTTTTAATATTTAAATCTTTAGTACATTTTAAATAATTTAAAATTCAATTTAAAAATAGCTTTTCAAGAAAACATTCAAGAAAATTTTTGATTAGCAAAAATATTTGTAATTTTTTACTTTGAAATTTTAAATTTATTTGCTAGATTTATTACACATTTGTGTTAGAGAGAGTTGTCTGGGGCACCAAGAGGTTAAGTGATTTTTATCTGTAGTCCTACCTATCACATCTATTTGATTTTCAGAGACAGAGCTTGACATTAGCTCTTCCTAATTATGAGGCCGATTTTCAATATGATAATAATGTTATTTGTGTATGTCAGACACTGTGCTAAGCACTTCATAGTTATCATCTTTGATCCTCATGGGAGTGCCATTTCTAGGTACTTTTTTAACCGGTGAGGAAACCAAGGCAAATAAATATTAAGTGACTTGCTCTTTCCCAGTTAGTAAATGTCTGAGACCAAATTTAAACTCAAATCTTGCTTACCTCAGGCTATGAACTCTATCTACTCTTTGACTATAAATTGCCGAGCACTACCAGTCTCTATTGGTTGGAAATTTTCTTTAGCAATGAAATCACAAATTCAGTTGGAAAAAACAAAATGATAACATTAATACCCAGTGCCATGCTAACTTTTGTGTTTTGTCGGTATTAATAAGTATTAGTTTATTGAAAGAATGAATCTTTTAGATGACATTTCAATTTTATATCAATTTTGACCATGGAGATAAGGAGCAAGTTGAATATGTTGTAAACATTTGATACAGCTTTATTTGTAGCTACTGTTAGTCCCAACTTCAAAGCCATCTCAATTTTGTGCTTCTTTAATATTACTTATTCTTATATAACATTAACTGTCATCATTTAAGCACATTCAGGTACCCTCAAAAACCTTTCCACTTCTTGGTCAACATGATTTTAGTGCTTCTTACATGATAATCATTCAGTAACTTATGACTCTACCATGTGGAAATCCCTTCCCTACTTTATTTAAATCTTTTGTCCTTCCCTACTATTTCATTTTGTTCTACATGATCATAATTTTCTTTTATTCCCTTATCCAAGGTACTCTCCAGTTAGACTCAGTTCCCCATACTGTTAACATGCAATGTAATTCATTGTAGTAATGGTTTTCAAGGAATATTTTCTACTTGTGATGTTTATTATTAAGCTTTTGTAAATGGGAACATCTCATGGGATTGTATATTGTTTCCTATTGAAAACCTTGTTTTCTGAATTTGAATCTCAGGCTGGGATCTTGTGTGAGAGTCAGGATCAGACAGTGGGAAGAACACTGTAATTCAAATTTAACATCAGAGACTCATTTCATAATCTAATTAGTTCCCATGAGTTAAATTATTATTTCTCTGCAGGTGACTATCAGCTGTTTATTGAGCCTTGGTTTTTTTTTTTTTTTTTTTTTTTTTTTTCTTGAGCTATGGTCTTTTTTTCACCAATAGTTCACTGGGCTTATAGAACTGTGTGTCTTTTAAGGATCTTAGTTAATATTGCCCAAAAAACTCATGAAATTTCACTGCAAAGCCAAATTAACTCCCTTCCCCATACTTCCTTATTTCTGTCAACTTTCCCTTTTTGGAAGATTTGTTACTTTGTAACCTTGGGAGTTATTCTCCACTATTTGCACTTCCTTAGTCTACTTTTACCCAATGAGTTATCAAATCTTGTCAATTCTTTCTCTATGATATATCTCATATCTTTCTCCTTAATCAGTTCTGTAGCTCTTGCCCTTATCATCTTTTACCTGAATAGTTACTATAGCCTTCTGGCTAGTTTCTTTGTCTTAAATCACTAAATCTGATTATATCACTTCTTTACTCAATACTCCAGTAGTTCCCTCTTTCTTCTATGACTAAATAAACATTTTTCTATTTGATATTAAAAATCCTTACATTCCTTTTTCTCTTTAATTTTCAATATCTCCCTCTTTTCTAGCTGGTTCCCTGTTGCTTACAAATTCCTCCCTGTGTTTCTCATCCTTAAAAAAAATCACTTTATCCTATCATTTTTATTAGCTAATATCCTGTATCTTGTCTTCTCTTCCCTGCTAAACTCTTAAAAAGTTATCTAAATTTAGCATTTGATACCATTGGTAACTATCTTCTCTGTGAATTTTGCTGAAAATGTTCTATTCTCTTCCTAACTTTATGACTAATATTTCTTAATTTCATTTGTTTCTTCATTATTTCATTATTTCTTCATGCTTGTCCCACCTCCTGATTGTGGATATATCCCCGAGTTGTATCATGGGTCCTTTACTTTTTTTCTTGGAACTCTCTCATTTCAATGATCATTTCTTTTTTTTATTATTATTGTAGCTTTTTATTTACAAGATATATGCATAGGTAATTTTTCAGCATTGACAGTTGTAAATCCTTTTGTTCCATTTTTTTTCCTCCTTCCCCCCACTCCTTCCCCCAGATGGCAGATTGACCAATACATGTTAAATATGTTAAAGTATAAGTTAAATACAATATATGTATACATGTCCAAACAGTTATTTTGCTGTACAAAAGAGTTGGACTTTGAAAGAGTGTACAATTAGCCTGTGAAGGAAATCAAAAATGCAGGCGGACAAAAATAAAGGGATTGGGAATTCTTTGTAGTGGTTTACACTCATTTCCCAGAGTTCTTTCACTGGGTGTAGTTGGTTCAGTTCATTACTGCTCTATTGGAACTGATTTGCTTCATCTCATTCTTGAAGAGGGCCACATCCATCAGAATTGATCATCATATAATATTATTGTTGAAGTATATAATGATCTTCTGGTCATGCTCATTTCACTCAGCATCAGTTCATGTAAGTTTTTCCAAGCCTTTCTGAAATCATCCTGTTGGTCATTTCTTAAAGAACAATCCTATTCCATAATATTCGTATACTACAATTTATTCAGCCATTCTCCAATTGATGGACATCCACTCAGTTTCCAGTTTCTGGCCACTACAAAGAGGGTGCCACAAGCATTCTTGTACATACAGGTCCCTTTCCCTTCTTTAAAATCTCTTTGGAACATAAGCCCAGTAGAAGCACTGCTGGGTCAAAGGGTGTACACAGTTTGATAGCATTTTGAGCATAGTTCCAAATTGTTCTCCAGAATGGCTGGATGTATTCAATGATCATTTCTAGCAAAAGTTCAATTGTCATTTCTATTATAAGTCCCAGATCTATTTGTCATGCCCAACTCTTTCTTCTGAACTATAATTCCACATCTACTGCCTGGACATTTTGAAGAATAGTTGAAATTCAATATTCTTGGATTCCTTTATTAAATCTTGCACAAATTTACAACTTCAGCATCCCCCTTAACTCTAAACTTTCACTCATCCAACTTAACCATTATTTACTAGATCTTGTCATTTCTACATTTTTAACATTTACAAACCATTGATCTAGTTCAAAGGTTTTCCTATCATGTCTTTCTTACTTCCAATCTTCTTCCACACTGCTATCAAGCAATTTTTTAATAGGCAGTTCTGACTATGTCACCTTATCGGATATAAGTCTCTCTTACTTCTAGGATCAATTATAAAGTCCTTTCTTTGATATTTAAGATTCTTCACAACCTGACTCCTTTCTGAAAGTTTTCTCGCTTTTTTTTACTCCTTCCCACACAATTCTCCTTACCTGTGCTTCTTGACATTACCCAGCTTCTTTCCAGACTCAGCTCAGGAAGGATAGATACCTTTGAAATACTTTTCACTACCTTTAGTCACTTGAGCCTTTCCTTCTTTCCTTTTACTATATGTCATGTATGTATCTATTTATTTATATATGGTTTCCTCATTTAGTAAGTAAGCTACTTTGTGTTTTTGCCTTTATGTCCTGAGAGCTTAGAACGGTGCCTCTGCATAGTAGATGCTTTAATAAATGTTGATTGATCTTAATTGTTCTTTCCAACAGGCACAAAGCTGATTAATTTGATATAAAAATCTATTCCATTAATAAGTTGTATAAGTTGAGTTAAGAAATTACTAAAACCAGATAACTAAAGGACTTAGCAGGGTATTTGTTCCTTAATTAAATGTTTAGGGAAAGGAGATGAAATAAGATACCTTTGGTATCAATTATAGCATGGAGAGGGGAACTAAATCTATTCAGCACCTTTTTTCCTAATTTGAGCATTATATAAGATCATATTTGTGTTGTTACTGTTTTTCAATTTTATTTTCTTCCTTTCTTTTTGTTTTAGTAGTAGCAGTTCTTGATGGTAATAATCATGTTGGTGCTAGCTTTGGGACTAATGGATTATTTAGGATAATCATAGGAGATTAGATATAGGGAATTTCTCCTTCCTCCAACAATTCTAAATCTGCCCCCTCTAAATCTGCCTTTTTATCTCTTATTTTCTTAAGCTATTTTTAAAAAATAACATTACAAAAATTAAATTATTTAGTGGAAAATGAGTACAGATAATCATTCAATAAGCATTTATTAAGCCCATTTATTAAGCCCTTAATATATGCTAGACACTGTATGAAATCACAAGTCGTTTTTACTTGGCTTCATGGTATCTTTTTATATGTTCATCTAAATATATATACTTAGAAATTTGTTATTTCACATAAAATTATGAAGGATCATAATGAATTGTTAACTTTATGAATTGGAAAGTTGTTCATTTTTCCTTATTGAACTTTTCCCCTTCACCTTTTTTCACCAGTGTCTCACTGGTTCAAGCTTTTATCTTCTCTCAAAACTTTTCTGGATCAGAAACGTTAGATATTTTTATACATCCATCCACATACATACGTGCACATACATATATGTATGTGTGGATAGGTACATATATACATATGTATTTGTATGTTTTTTAATGTTTAAAAACATAAAATTTGAGTTTGAGAAAACTGTTGCTTTTAGTTTGGTCTTACATACATTCTCTGTATAGATTATCCTCAAAATACCTGATAATTTGCTATTCCTATTTCATTTTGACCTAACATACTGTGATTTTCATAGTCTTTCTGTTCTTGAAGATTTGTTGAAATTCTTCAGAAATGCGAAATATTAAGCTAAGTTGCTTGCTTAATATAAAATTGTACACTTCTTTGTTTTTGGTTATGATGGTGGGATTTTTTCTTAGCTTGGATATAAGGGTTGGAGAGAGTAGATAGAAATGATTTCATATTTTTAATGTCATGCTTAGATTATTTCATTAATTCATCATTTTATATGTATGCATTTGTACATATATGTGTGTATATATATATGTATATATGTAATTTTAATTATATTCAGGATTGTTTGTTTTGGTTTTCCCCCCCTTTCTTATAGATCAAATCATATACCCAACTGAAGATCTCAGGTCTTTTTCCATCTGCTTATTGGACTGGACAAGCTATAATTGACTTCCCCTTATTTTTTGTTGTTCTTGTTTTGATGCTAGGAAGTTTATTTGCATTTCACTATGGAGTTTATTTTTATGCTTTGAAGTTCCTTTCTGTGGTAAGTTACTGGCTTTTATATTTCAGTTAGTATAATTTAAAGCAATACTTTTTCAAGACAGGTCTGCTTTTTCACATAGTAGTTACCTTACATTTTATGATTGTAGGGATGAGTGGTATCCTGTGCTCCTTTTCCTATTGTTTGAAATGTATCATACCTGTTGCAAAGCCCATCATTTCACAATAAAATTTAAAATGCAAATAAGCCTGGAAGAAGTATTTAGACACATTGAATTTACACTAAGGTTTGAAAAAAACTAGTTTAGAGGAGAGTGCTTGACTTGGAGTCAGGAGTGAGCTGAGTTCCCATCCCACTCTAGCTCTGCCTAGCCATACAGGCGCTGCTCCCAATATCCTCATTTGTAATACCTGTATACTGATCGCTATATTGCTTACTCTAGAGAGGGAGAATTACGACTGGACTATGATCTCATTATTTTAGGAACTTTCAGATAAGACAATTATCTCTAGCACTGCAAGTTAGCCTCTTCCCTTCAGCATTATTGTCTTAGAGAATTTCTTAAGGCCCTAAGAGGTTAAATGATTTTCTTGGCACATAGCTGATCTGTGTCAGAGGTGAGACTTGAACCTAGTCTTTCTAGTTCCATGGCTCTCTCCTCTGTCATGCTGCCTCTCTGTTTAGAGCTAAGGTGGTACATAATGGCTATAAGAGAGGTAGCACGGTATAGTGGACAGAGGTCTAAAAGTCTGGGAGACTAGTGTGCAAGTGCTGGGCTTACTTATGGGCTGTGAGAGGCAATTCTAAGGCCATGATGACAGTCATCTCTGGTTTCCTCACCAGGAGTGTGAAGTCATAGATCCTACCCAAAACATAATGGCTCTACAAATGTCAACTACTCTTTGAAATTTTTATGGTGAGAGAAAGAATAATCCAGCAAATAGAGCAAAAGGGTTCAGTTGTTTAATGTAAAAAGGTGAGAGAGGACTTATGAAAGGAAGGTTGGAGATTAAAGACAAAATTTAACTGCTTGATAGTTTATCTAGAGCTAGATTTTCTTGGTGGGAATAGAGGCAGAGAAGGAACACATAAGTAATTTATTTCATACTAAGCAAATAAAATTCCAGATTTTTGTTACAGAAGAAGAAGATGAATTTGATACTAACAATTAAAGTACTGATAAGCAAATGATCTTTACATTATGGAGGAGAAAATGAAAGTAATAAATTCAAGTGACTTATTCAGGATCACAGATTTGCATTGAAAATCTTATTTTCTTTTTGAGATAACCCATGAGTATTTTGTTTCTTACTGCTTTTATGCTTTGTTTCCCACTTACTTTGATTAATAGTGTATCTGTTCATTTGGAGTAAGAGAAAATGAGTTACATTTGTTTACAATTTATGGTTCATCTATTTACCCATTTAGGCCTCAGTTTTCTCAGCTATATTTCAGTTCTAGATCCTATAATCGTATATTAAATAGATAATTGAGTGAATGAAATCACTTAAGTTAATGAAAGTATATTAATTATGAGGATAATGGAAAATATGGCTGTTGAATATACTTTTGTATTTCATTTTAATATAGGTTTGTTTTAGGAAGTCACCATTCTCTAAAAATAATTGAGATTACATAGCAATGACTAGCCCCCAAATTCTTCATTTCCGTGATAAAAATCTTTGACAATTGCAAAGCACTAACATAGACATAAATATAAAATTATTGGTTTAAATTTTCTCTCAGGTAGAAATTACTGTCTTTTAGCTTAGGAGCCCTGTTGAGAAGATGCAGACATCATAGGATGGAGGAAAAATAGATTAATGATAATAATCAGCAAAAAACTTGAATCTGTAATAATTACATTAAAAACAATAAAACTTAGATGTGTGGGAGATAAGGAGAAAGGTGATATAGATTCTGCCTTAAATTGTCAAGGGTTTGCATTATTTTTATTTCTTGGAAAGTCAGGCAATATAGTGTAAAGATTTTTTCTCTTTTAAAATATGACTGTGGCATTCTCTATTGAACATAACATTTTCTTGCTATTGATAATTTTTATGTAAATCATACCTCTTTCCTTTTTTCTGCAGGTTTTTTGCCTTATTGGTTATGTACCATCTGTTATTCTTTTTACCTATGTCGCATCTTTCACCTTCAGAAAAGTTTTAAATACTAAAGAGTTTTGGTCATTTATCTACTCAGTGGTAAGTTGTATTTTACTTTACAAAGTTTGTTAATTCTCCAGTTCTTGTCCCAGAAGTTATTTAATGCATTCAAATCCTTATAAGAGTAAATTATGTGCTGTGGTAGAATTATTTGTTATTTGTCACATCTTACCAGCACTTTCTGCACTTTTATTAAGAATAGGAAGAGAATATGGTTAATTGTAGTTTAAATGTCTAAGGATATTTCTATTTATTTTCTCAATTTTTAGACAGCCTTGATTTCCATTGCAGTCACTGAAATAACTTTCTTTATGAGATACTACACAGTAACAACTGCCCTTCATTATATCCTCTGCATAACCAATCCAATCTACCCACTCTTAGGGTGCCTGATTAGTTTTATAAAGGTAAGTTTATTATATCAATCTATATCTGTTATTTTCATTTACTTAATATTTTTATTTTCCCCAGTTACATGTAAAACAATTTTTTACATTTGTTTTTAAAACTTTTGAGTTCCAGGTTCTCTCCCTTTCTTCCCACCCCTCCCCATTAGTCTATGTATATATTTAATGAAAATGTGAAAAATCCTGGATTTGATTTTTGAATGAATATTGGGGGAATCTTTCTCTTCTTTGGCTAAAAATTAGTAATATAGCCAGTTAATTATTGTGGTAATAATTTATAAATTTCCCCTTTAGAATGGAACTTTTTAAATGAGGAGCTTGTTTTTCATAATATGTCATTCTTAATACATTGTAGATAAGTAAATATTGTTAAAGGAGGAAAGGAACATTATTTTAGAGTCCAGATTAAATGTTAAAATATCCAGAATTGGGATAGAAGAAAATAAAGCATAAGGGGGTTTTAGGGGGTTTTAAGAAAAAAGGAAATTTATTAATCCATCCAAAGAATGAGTATTTTAAAAGATTGGGTTACTTGATGAGGGAAAAAAAATTGATTTTGCTTACCAGGTCTAGTAATTTTTTTTATATTCTAATCACTTAATAGTTGTACCTCTGGTTTTTAGTTATCTTCCCTGTCTCTGATTACAAAAATGTTTTGGGAAGCATTTTATGGATTTAGATTATTCCAAAAGAAGACTTTGCTGAAATACAGTGGGAAATCATGTAAATGTATAAAATGAAATCATAAAAATCTAGTTGGTACTAGAAAAAGAATGTATATTATTGAAAGCAGTAACTTTCTTTAATTTTTAATTATAATTTTACTTTCTCCTGTGAAATAAAAGTTTAATGATTTAATATTTTATGTTAGATTTCATGGAAGAATGTACAAAAAAATGAAAACAGTTATAATCCATGGGACCGACTTTTAATAGCTGTTTTATCGGTAAGAATCCTCTCAGTTCTTCATACTGTCATGTTATTTTGAGCACACTCATCACTTTTACCATATTTTTTACATTATTTGATTCTTTCCAAACCAAATAAGTAAATGTCTATAAAAGATAACAATTTGATTATTAGATTATTTGGAAGGGATTGTTTACCAGACTGAGGTCAAACTTGGATAATAACACTTTGATTTCTCACATACATTTCATTAGCAAAAACTTTTTTGTTAAAATTTTAGTCACCAAAAAAATTTAAAAATGCTTAATTAATCCTAAGAAAAATGATTTGGGATCTTGGTACTGTTTGCTTATTCACCATATTGTCATTTTTAGGTATGCTATCATTCATGCCTTTTGACCACAACCTCTGATTACTTATTTATAGGCTAAAAAAAACTCAGGTTGTTTATTTTTATTTTCTTTGTTTCAGTTATATTGAATTATTTACATGAACAATTATTATAAACACAATTATTTAATATACATAAAGAGTTCTTTCACGAAATTTACAAGTAGTACTTTATATTTTCTCAAGAATTCTGAGAAAATGTGAAGTACTACATGCTGTAAATTATTTAGTTCTTTAATCTTTTAATCATATGAGATTCTCAAAATGTGGTATGAATAGTTCTTAGATTTGAGAAGGAATCATACTTAATTGCATTTTATTTCATAATACATGAAAATGTTAAACAATGAATTCTTAGAAATTGTTTCTTTGTTTTAGCCTTATTTGCAATGTGTTGTGTGGATATTCTTACTACAGTATTTTGAGAAGAAATATGGAGGCAGATCAGTAAGAAAAGATCCATTTTTCAGGTCAGTTCAAGTTTAAAGAATTAACTAATTATTAGCTAGAAATTACTGGTACTAACTTGGAAATGTAAATTTCCTAATAGTGATTTGAAATTTCACATTGTTCCTTTATATACATGTAGAACCTTTTCGACTAAACTCAAAAGTAGGAAGTTTGTGGAAGTACCAAATAATGAAGATGAAGATGATGATGTTAAAGCTGAAAGATTAAAAGTTAAAGAAATGATGACTTGCCAATGCTGTGAAGAGGTAACCTTGTCCTTCTAAGTAATACTGATTGGAGAAATACTCATTTACAAAGACATTAGAAATAATCCATATTTATATGTAATATAATAAGTGAGGGTAATAATTAACA
Organism: Antechinus flavipes; assembly: GCF_016432865.1. Lineage (NCBI taxonomy): Eukaryota > Metazoa > Chordata > Mammalia > Dasyuromorphia > Dasyuridae > Antechinus > Antechinus flavipes. The sequence continues at coordinate 157,231,137 of NC_067401.1, forward strand.
AACATTTATTAAGCACTTATTAGCTGCCAAGCACTGTGCAAGGCATTGGGAATTAAAAGTTTACAAACAGGAGGCAGCTAGATAGTTCATTGGGTAGAGCACCGAATTTGGAGTCAGGAGGACCTAAGTTCAAATCCAGCATTAGACTTAACACTTCCTAGATGTGTGACTCTGGGCAAGTCACTTAACCCCAACTGCCTCATAAAAGAAAAAATATATATTCACAGGCACACATGCACACGCACATGTACCACCTCCCTCCCCTCTTCCCCCCTTCTCCCCCCCAACAAAGAGCTATATTCTACTGGTAATATTGGAGGAGACAAACTACATATATACACAAAAAAGTTTTCATCATCCAAGCACATATGAGTTAGTTACCATGCTCTAATTGGAAACTAAACAGTGTGACATTAGAAAGATACTCACAATTCAGGTCCTGATTTGTTTACTTACATACATGCTTTGGGTTTCAGGCAACTAACTTAACTCTCTGATCTTAAATTTCCTCATCTGTAAAGTTGGCATATTTACTAGTACTAGTACCTCAAAGGGGTATTAGTTATAAATCTAGTGATTTGCAATTTACAAAATACTTTCCTATCATAAAAACAGCTGTTTGTGGGAGACAAAATTTCACATAAATAATAGCTTAATAATGTTTTTATATATTTATCATCAGGGAAGTACAAGGCCAGTAAACCTTGTCTTTGGAAATGGGAGCCACTAAATCATATATAAGAATCCTTGAATGCCACATAGTGATTTAGGAAATCAGAAATTAGTGTTATTTGTATTTTATTGTATTTTTATTTTGTCAGATATTTTCCAGCTAAATTTTAGTTTGGTTTGGGCTGCATTTGGGAGGGTTATGGACCTTTGGACTATGTGTTTGACAGCTCTGATGTATAGTATAGGAAATATTTTGAAGGAAATATTCCACAATGTAACAGAGTTGACAGAAGTACCTGTATCATTTGTTTCTTTTCAATGAACTACAAAGTATTATTATTTACATATGCCTTGTTAAGTAGACTTAACAGTTTATATCGTCTAATTTTAACTAAGGCTATCTTTCCAAACTACACAAATGGCTTTAAAAAATTCCTACAAAAAATCATGGGTGAAAATAATAATCAGTACTATATGAACTTATTCCCATAAAGTTTTATGTGATGAAATAGCTCCTGATTTGTTTGTGAGAATAATTGGTTGATATTTAGAAATATGGAAATTTGTTAGTCAAATTTCAACCAAAAAATCCTTGTTTGGTGGATGCAATTAGTAAATGAGTATCATGACTTATTAAGTCATGCCAATGATTCATTTCTTCTGTTTGGAAAGAGTATTCATTTAGTATTCAGAGGACCTTGTATTAAATGCTATGTCTCATACTTCTTACTTTGGGTAACTTCTAAGTGACCTTAAGCAAGTTATTAAAAAAAAAATCCTTAATGGAAGTTTCCTCATTTGTAAAATTAGAAAATTGGACTTCATAATTTCTTATTTAAATATATGATTCTCTCAAGCAAACCTTTGGATGGATATATCATATAGCACTAACAAGAAAGATTTTTTTAAAATGAGTCAAGCAATGTAGATTTGCACTAATTATTCTTCTTAAAATACTTTAAAATGTTATTAATAGCTATATTTTATATAATTTTAGAAATAGCAAGAGGTTTTTTAACCATTTACAAAATGTTTATTTTATAAATATTGTTTGGTTTATTTTTTAATTACACTAGTTATATTTTATTACCTTCTGTAGAATATTTATGTATATTATTGCATTAATGAAATATATATTATACATATAAATATATAAGTATATAAAAACTAATAATAATGGCTAGCATTTATATAGCATTTGAAGATTTACAAAGTACTTGACAATTATTACCCCAAGAGATAGGTATTTTTATTTTCCCCATTTTGCAAATGAGGAAGCTGAGACAGACCCAGGTTTTGTGCACAGCTAACAAGTATCTTCTGAATTGAGAAGTCAAGTGTAGACACAGTGCTGATATGCTCAATATGTTTTTACTGATGGTTCTTAATTTTTAAAAAATTGCGACCACTCTGCTAAAAAAGGATGTTTCTTGACAAACATATGGAGCTCATCTAATAGATCCACCTTGAGACTGAACAAGGGCCAGAGACAAGAACTGCCAATGAGATTAAGATCTGTTTTATCCTTTTAGTAAGTGGATATCAGGATACCCTCACTCTTTAGTTTTTTATTTGAGAGATAACAAATCTGCTAGGTATCTTCTGGAGATAACCTCTCTTAAGTCAGCCATCCATCAAGTAGAAAGTGATATTCAGAAGACAGACATTCTTCAAATCTTTGTCAGCTCCTCTCTTTGTTTCACCTTATATATAAATAAACTGAAGACATGAATACTTACATTAAAGACCAGCATTTTATGCTAAAAATTAGTCATATGTCTTACTCTAGTGATAGGCCAGTTTGCCTAAATTTCAAGTAATACAACAATATCTTGTCAATCACTGTGTCCAATTATAAACAGAAACTTCAAAAACAGTTCTGATGCTTCATATTTTGTGCTTGTACTGGGCCACATTCCCCCCTGCCCAATGAGATAGACCTTTCCTGAAGTTCTTCCACAATATCTTAAGCTGGAAAATTGTTACACTCTGAAGTTTGTTGGTTCAGACACTCTAAAATCTGTTCAGGGATTTGATCTAATGTTGATTTTGAGGAAAGTCGGGGAGAATTCTGCTCTCTGCTATCTTGACTCTGCCTGTCCTGATGAGTTATAGTTTAGAAAGGAAATGAGTATACTTTAGACTAGAATTTTGAAATGCCCCTTTTGAGATTGACAATATTAATTCAATTAGCAGAATTATATGAAAATAGTAGTTTTAAAAGTTGGCATTTACTATAGCCATCATGAGTTTACATCATTATCATAGAAGGTAACATTTATATCTTGCTTTAAGGATTACAGTTTTCAAAGCACTTTACACGTAACATTTGACAGGAAGTGTCAAAAATGTTTCAGGACTTATACTCAACAGGATATGTGATGGCAGTTGCCATAGTAAAAAACATAGGAGGAAAGTGAAATTATCAACAAATATTCCCAAGCACAGACATCAAATACCACCATTGCAGAAGTTACTAAGAGCTTTTGAAGACCTACAGAAATGACTTGAAAAATTACATCAATATCTTACTGGACATAATAGGAAACTTGAACCCCATAGCACCCTGCCACCAATGGGGCAGGTAAGCCAATTTAACTGAAATAGCCAGGCATCCCAAAGAGAGATGGTAGCATGAACCAGGTGGATTAAAATATTGATGTGACTTAATAGCCATCTTCCTTTGGACCACTGTGGTGATGGACCCAGAATCCTGAATTCTAGAGTCCTGGGAATTTTAGTATTGTCCAACCTACAGTGTTCATCAAAAAGAACAATACTTACGTTAAGGGGCGTTCCAGACTATCCTTGCCCCACCAACACCAAGCATTGACCAATTACCAGACTAGTAATAGATAAATAAAACCAAAAGACCCAGAAATAGCAGTACCTCCTCACCTTCTTCCCCACCAATTCAGTTCCAGCCTGGCCTTCATAACCATTACCAGAGGAACACTTCTTGTAGAGATTCAGTCTGTTAGCTATCTCTAAGCTATTTCAGTAGCTTCTTCCTTAGCAGCTTCTGAAGATTTAAAAAACAAAGTTCTTGGTATAAAGTTTTTTTGTCATTAAAATTCTTCACTATAAGAAAAAAATGAGTTTTTCATTGAAAATTACTTGAGAGAAGATGCACCAAAAAGACCACTATGTCTTTCCATCTAATTTGCAGTTGAAATTTTTTCATTCATATGACTACTTTCCTATTTAAATGAGAGTTCCTTAAGAGCAGGAAGCTATATTTTTATATCTCAAGTTCTTAGTATAGTGTTTTGCACATTATAAGCAATTAATAAGTGTCTTTTCATTCAAAGAAAACATTTTTGATAGAATAGCATTTGGAAAATGAAAGTTTATCAAAAATTCTTTATTCCTTTAAATTGGTAATTGAAAGTAAAAGCCAAATTTAAAAAATTAATAGAAAAAGACAAACAGCACAAGGAACAAAAACAGTTCAACTCTAACAAAAAACTTTCAGGGTTGGAGGGTTGAGAAACAAGAAAATAAGAAGAAAGGCAATCTCATGAAGAAGTAGGCTGTGGAAATTTTCTTATTTTCTGTTTGGTCATAAGAAGGCCAACATTACAAAAAATGAAAATGAGAAAATGAAAAAACAGAGAACTTGTACATCATTAACATAATGAATAGCAAAGTAGTGACTAAGAGAGATGATTGAAGTTTTACATTTTCTCCAAAACAAGAAAGATGCAGGGATGGATAACAGAGTTGATTATTAGCACAAAGGCTTAACAGTGGCACATAATTACTAGCAAAGCAATCTACCAGTTTCTCAGAAATAATTTTGATCTCCTTTTTCTTTTTTAAATAGTATTTTATTTTCTCAAATACAATGTAAATATTATTTTCAACATTCATTTTTGTAAGACTTTGTTCCCCATTTTTTTCTCTTAAATTGAGTGTCTTTGGATTTTCTTAAGCTTAAATTAAGCTTAAACTGTGTAGAAAAGATTATACATGAAAATTTTTTTTTACCTTAGTTTGCTTTTTGAATATATGTTAAACATAGGACCCTGTCCTATTTGTCTGCATCCTCTTATGAATTTCCTTCTCTTCTTTTCTATAAGGCTTTTTAATTAAGTGTTTCATTGATGTTATTTTCTTTTAACTTAATCCTCATCTTAAAGATCTCCCTCCTGAAAAATAAGTGGAATCAAACAAAACAAAGTGACACATTTGCCATGTCTGAAAACGTATCCCATTTTGCCCTTCTAGTCCATCATCTGTCAGCCAAGTGGTGGGAAGCATGCTTTATCATCAGCCTCCTAGAGTCATGATTGATAATTACATTGATCAGAATTCTCATCGTGAGCTTTTTCTCCCTGCGTTGTTTTCATTGTGTAAACTCTTATTTCACTCTGCATCAGATCATACAAAAAAGTATTGTCTTTAAAACACATCACCAACACAGTAATATTAAGAACAATTAATAAAAAAACATGACGTTTTTCAGTTTAACAGAACCCATATAGGTGGCTAGCTAGTGGGAAAACCATTACCACCATCCTTTATTCCTTGTTCTTTTCTTCCCATTATCTCCTTTCTCCACTTTTCCAGGAGCTGCTCATGGCTTCTTGAATACTCACTTCGCTTAGAGCTAGGAAACACCAACTTTATCCTTTTTTTTTTTTTTTTTTTTTTCAGTTGTGTGACTACTAGACTTTATCAGTTATCTTATTCTAGCCTTCAAATTCTTTCAGATTCCAGGCATTTGCCTATTGTTGCCATCTACTCTATCACCATCCCCTTAGGACTTTACCACTTTACAATTGAACTTCTTATATGTTTCTTCCCCAATTAGATTATGAGCTCTTTGAGAAAGAGGATTCTCTGACCTGTGCTTAGCATAGAGCTCAGCTCATTAAGCATGGTGTTTAATAAATACTTTGTCATATTATGATATTCATTTTGTTTCTCATATTAAATTTAATATCATCTCTTTTAAATGAAACCAAGTATGTTCCTGAAATTCTTTGTATTTTTTAATTTCTTTCAAACCAGTTTGTATTTTATTACTCTTTGTTTATTCTCTATAATTACTTATACTTTTGTTGTTTTCCCTTTTAGAATGCAGACTATTTGTGAATATGAATTATTTTATTCATTACATTTATATGTCCATTGCCTTGCACAATATCTGACATATACTTAGTAAAGACTGAATTGATTACATAGGTTTAAATGTAGCAAGCTGTTAGTTTTTCCTTTTCTGTTATACATTTTTTTGATGCTGTCTTATTGCTTTTTTGTCAGTTAATTTCTGACAATATTTCTGGCTTATTTATACTCAAAGGATGTTTCTTCATTGCATATTTGATTTTCCTAGAGATTATGATGTTCTATGATTTCATAAAAATAATAATGAACGAATGCACATGGTATTCATTCATTATGGTACATAGATAATTCTTAACCCATTCTTATTATAATGTTTCTTTTACTAGAAACCAGCTATTTTGGTTAGCAGTTTACATAAAGAATATGATGAGAAGAAAGATTTTCTTCTTACAAGAAAAAGAAAGAAAGTGGCAACTAAACATGTTTCTGTGTGTGTAAAGAAGGGTTGGTATTAAACTTTGTCTCCTAGAAAAATGGCTTCCAATTTTTACTTAATTTATACATGCTAATTTTTAAATTTTATTTTTAGGAGAGATACTAGGATTGTTGGGACCAAATGGTGCAGGGAAAAGCACGCTTATTAATATGCTTGTTGGTGATATTGAACCAACTTCGGGCCAGGTATAGTATAGATTTTGAATTAAATTTTTTTTATAATGACAATTTTGTTCCAAGATTGATTTACAGTATAGCAACAAGATTACTGTCTATTTTGTTATCAGTGAAAACATTGAGTTCATAATTTTCTTTACAAAATTATTCTGAAAATGCATAATTTGTTCATAAGATTTAGTGAAAGATTTGTTAAAAATGTACATATACTTGGGATATAGGTTTTGCTTTTTATTATTGACAAGTTTTGTATATCTTTGGAAAAGTCAACTTAATTAGTAGAAAATCAAAAAATCATAGAAAAGCAATATGCAAATAGATGGTTTTAAAGTAAATGTCGAAGTTGAGAAATATCTTGACCAGTAATTTTGTTACCAGAGAGAGGTATGTTTTATAGACATAACCTGGAGATTTCCTTTTTTTTGTAGACAGTACAAGGAGACTATTGTTCTTCCTTCATGATATCATGAGAGTGATGTCTTTTAGTTGGATTTGAGTGAAGTAGAGCTGTGCAAAGTCATCAGTCTCACTCTTTTCTCCAGTCCTGAAGTCCAATAGAAGGAAAAATATCAAGACACTTCATTGGGAATATTTTACTACACACTCATAATCGCAACACTGAATCACTATATTCTCCTTTTAGTGGCCCACAATTTTACTTCTTTAAAAACCATGGAATTCCATTATTTTTAAAATTTTGATTTTATTGATATGTTATTTTTCTAACACAAGTAAAGATGGCTTTCAGTTTTCATTTTTAGAAGATTTTTGAGTTCCAGTTTGTTGGTTTTTTTTTTTTTTTTTTTTTTTTTTCCCCTCCCTTCCTATCTTACTAACTCCTTTCCAAGACAGCAAGCAATCAGATATGGGTTATACATGTATTACCAGATTTTAGCACATTTCTAGATGAGTCATATTGAGAAAGAAAAATCTGAACAAAAAGGAAAAGCCCAAGAAAAAAACAAAACCAAAAATTTCTCTAGGTGCAGATGGCATTTGGAATTGTCTTGGATTGCTAAGAAGAGCTAAGCCTATCATAATTGATCTTCACATAATCTTGCTGTTCTTCTTGTAAAATGTTTTCCTGGTTCTGCTCACTTTATTTAGTATCAGTTCATGTAAATCTTTCCAGGCTTTTCTAAAATTAGCCTGCTTTTTATTCCTTATAGAACAATAATATTCCATTATTAAATATACTATAACTTATTCAAACATTCCCCATTTGATGGGGAATTCACTTTCCAATTCCTTGCCACCACAAAAAGAACTGCTACAGACATTTTTGCACATGTGGGTCCTTTCCCTCTTTTATGATCTCTTTGGGAGACACAGTATAGTCATTTGGGCATAGTTCCAAATCACTCTCCAAATGGCTGGATCAGTTCACAACTCCACCAACAATCTATTAGTTTCCCAGTTCTCCCACATTTCCTCCCACCTTTATTATTATCTTTTCCCATCACCTTTTTCTGAAGATTGTTCATATTGACTATTTATCAATTGGGGAAAGATTAATATTACATATCTGACAGCTAGACTCTCCCTTGCTCTCCTAATTTGCTATTATCCACCCTTTATATGTAAATATATATATGTAAATCATGTACCCTTTTCAACCTTATTTTTGTATATAGGGTGTGAAATAATGTATCTAGTTTCAGCTCTTATTATTTTCTCCTTTTTCCAACAATTTTTGTCAAAAAGTGAGTTCTTATTTGATAAATTTCTTGACTGAACTTTCTGTATGCCTTTAGCTTTGATTTGCCCACTTCAGATAATAGTGAAGTTTTTGAGATTGCCTGTTAATTACTCCTCCATCTTTATTTTACATATTCTTTTTTTCCCTGTCCCTTGTGATTACTGATTAGGTGAATATCTGCTAGCAAATCTGTGTCTAGATGGGCCATAGGGAGGAGCATTGACAGAATTATCTTGTCCTTAAGTGGATCTTTGCTGCTATGGGCTCTTGTGGAATTCCTTGCTTTGTTGAGATTATCTACACCTCCCAGTTACCTATCTGAAGACCCACCTATAGATGTCAATCCTCAAGACCCTCCCCTCCCTTTTGCTAATTGCAAGCTCTCTAGGACCTTTGCCTGCTTTATGACTTTTATGTTATTTTTACCTCCTCTCTTGTTAAGAAGGGGGAGGTTCATTAGGCACTTTGCCCCCACTTAGGGCAGTGAGTTCTTTTAGAAACTTTGCCTTACTTAGTATGATCATAAAGCTTTTCGCCCCTTGACCCAAAGATGACCTGAGCCTCTGAATTCTTTACAGACTCTGCATCCCGTACTTCTTGAACATTATCAGTTGTTTCAAAAATTCTACCCAACTCTGGTTTTATTCGTATGAATGCATGAAAAAATATTCTATTAAAAATCCATTTTTTAAAAATTTACACAATTATAATTCATTTCACAGGATAGTAATATTTTGCCTTTTGTGGGTATTCATATTCCAGGATCTCTTTTATTTTATAATAATTGTTGCTTAATTTTGTGTGTAATCCTGGCTCTGATTTCTTGGTATTTGATTTCTTTTTTATTGATTGTGTGTGGCATTTTTTCGTTGAATTTTGGCTATAGCAGTTGAGGATTTCTGTGATGACCGCGCTAGCGCTCAGGATGCCTTAGAATCAGCCGGAGTCAGGATAAGCAAAAGTACTTAGTCTTTATTCTTGGTCTTTAAGGGTAGAAGTGAAGGGGATCTTCCACAATCTCCTTCTCCTTTGTCCACCACAAAAGTGACCCGGGCTAGTCTTACTCCACCTCCTAGTCCCTCCTATAATCCTCTGTTTACACCAATCATTGAGCCAGCACAGGATAGTGGGAAGGGCCATTTTCCAAGCATATGCCCATAGAGTATTGTCCAATCATAGTTAGCCTTAAGTGCTCGGCTGTCCTGACTTCAGTGCATCGACTCAAGAATTTCAGCCCTCTACAGATTTCAGTTCACTTGTTTGTTTTTTTTTTTTTTTTTTCCTCTCTTTTAATTGTTTTAAAAAGTTTTCTTAAGTAATTTCTTGAAAAATAATATATTTCTTATTTGATCATGGCTTTCAGGGAGTTTGGTGAGTCAAACATTTCTCCTTCTGTTCTATCACAAGGATTTTTTTTTTTTTTTTTAACTAGTATACCTCAAGTTTTCAAGTTTTTCATTGTTTTCATTTTATTTTACTATTTTCTTTTTTTTTTTTCAAGAGGCAAAGATTTTATGTTAATAACAGTGAGCTAAATTCATAAAGGGTTTTTTGTTTTGGTTTTTTTGTTTTTTTTAGCAAGGAAAGGGGTTTTAGAAATCAACAAGGAACCTAAGATACCATTAAGGCATGGCAAGTTCTTAATGAATCCTTGACTCCATAAAATGGCTAATCCTAAAATGGATTTAGGGAGTTAGCTATTGCAGTGCCTATCCAAGTTGGAATAGTCCCCAAAAGGAGTTAGCCTTATTTCTTGTATCATTGAATTATTGTATTGTTTGCTTCCTTTTGTCTTTCAAAGAGTATACTACTTGAATAACATTTACTAGCTTATATTGTTTCTCTGTTTTTAAAATAATTTTATTAAGAATTTGATAGTTATTAACAAATGTTAACATGAATAAAAAAGGATTGCATAGGAAATTTTGATTCTACCTTGTGTATCTTGCTGTTTCTTAAAAAAATATGCATTATTTTTAATATTTAGTATTAATAGTGATTTTCATGTTTCTGCCTACTGAATTTCTTTTTGCTCTCTTCTGTATGTTTTTATGTGTCTGATGCCTGATGATAAATAAAAATATACTAGTGAGGAGTAGTTTTAGAAGTATAAACCCACAGAGTACTTTAAACCTGAACTAGTAGTTACCTCATGGGATTTCTATCTGTGAGTATATGATTGGGGAAAGTAGCCTCAAAGGAATACTATACTTATATATGTACATGTTGTTTACTGTGATAGACTGTCAAATCCTTTGAGGGCAATGTCTGTTGCATTTTGCATTGAAACCCTAGTAACTAGCACAACACTTAGTATAAAATAGGTATTCAGTAAATTTTAATTTGATTTTATTGGCTGTGACATAGAAAAAGGGAAGGCATTAAAAATGATAGCAAGGAATGAAGGTGTTGAAGATGGTGATAAGGAATGAGGTATTTTCAGGATGGAGCCAAATTTCCATGAGCCAAAAAAAAATATATTTTATGCTTAAAATGCACAAAAGCCCTGTGTGAACAAATCAGAAAAAATTAATCAGTCCTTGCCCTCAAAGACCTTTAATTCTGGGAGGAAAAAAAGTAAGAGGAAGAAATTTAGAATGAAGAGGGAGGTATGTTGTTGTTTTCTTTTCTTTTGTTTTTTTAAACAAAGAAAAGATGCAAAAGGAAAGGTAGATTGGGAGGGTAAGGGAAAGATAGAGGTTGAGGTGGGTACAAGTAAAACTTTAGACATATTCTTTTCTAAGAATGTGGGAAAAGTTGGCAGGTAAGGAGCCAGGTGATGGACGATAAAGGCTTTTTTTTTTTTTTTTTTTGCCTAGTCAGAAGACTCCTCTAAATCACAGACGTTAGTGAAGCTGAAGTTAGAAATTTACTGACAATGAAGTCAGTATACAGTACCAGTAGCAAACAGCTTTCAGAATACATTGGCTCCAGTTAGTACATTGATGTGAAGGTACCTCTGCTTATGGTTATTTCCATGTGGAGGCTTCCAAATTCATTGTAGTGATGGGGACAATAGGGCCAAAGAACTGGAAACATATTAAAATGAACCTTCAGAAGAAGTTTTTTGGGTTGAACCTCGCAAGTTGGTTGCAGTGATTGAAAGGTGATGCCTTTTATAGAGGTTGAAAAAGTCCTAAGATAAAAGAAGATTTTGCTAATGACTGTGTAGAATCATCTTGTGTGTCATGGTTGCTAACCTTTGGTTTAGATATTATTGTTTATAATAGTCTTTAGCCAAAAGCCATATAATTCTGATTAGTTCTTAACTTAGATGATGATCAAAAGTTCAATAAAACAATTCTTTTTAAAGTATGTAGTGCACCAATATTTAGTAAAAAAAATGAATTTATATTTAAATAGGTTCTTCTAGGAGATTATTCCTCAGATCTGGCTGCTAAAGATGATGATTCTGTTAAGTACATAGGATATTGTCCTCAAACAAATCCACTTTGGCCAGATATTACATTGCAAGAGCACTTCGAAATATATGGAGCTGTGAAAGGAATGAATAGAAGTGATGTGAAAGAAGTCATAAAAAGGTAACAATTTTCTTTGCATGCAATACTTTCATTTCTATATTTATTTAAACTGAGTTTTGGGAAGATAAGGAAAAGATAGAAGCCAGGTTGGTGTGGGTACAAGAAGAACTTAGACATATTTTTATACAAGTACATGGAATTTTTCTTATGGAGATGGTTAACAGAGTGTTAACTTTAAAAAAAAAAGACATCCTATACTTCTGCTTTTTGTGAGTTTTTTTATATTTTAAAGATTATTATCATTTTAATTGTGAAACCATATTCTTAGCAGAATGAGAAACTGTGAAGGTTTTGTTCTTATTTATGAATAATGGTCACCAATTAATTTCCTTTCTAAAATGACCAACATTTATATGACTAATTAGCTTTTATATGGATACTTATATTAAAAGGTATTACTCTGTGTTGCCCATTTTCAGAATCACAAATGCACTTGATTTAAAAGAACATCTTCAGAAAACTACAAAGAAATTGCCTGCTGGAATAAAACGAAAGGTATTCCCATTAAAAAATTATTTGCATACTACTTTATATTATTGTGAGGGAACCTCAGGAAATCTCATACTTAGCTATTTTTATTTTGTTATTTCTAGTTGTGTTTTGCACTAAGCATGCTTGGAACTCCCCAGATTACTTTGTTAGATGAACCATCTACTGGTATGGATCCTAAAGCCAAGCAGCATATGTGGTAAGTATACCACAAGAAAATCAAAGAACATTAAATTATATTATATTTCTGGGATTCAGAGAGATCTCAGAATATTGGTATTTTGGATCAATGACACAGGTATCCTAAAAGAATTTGGAGATTTAGATAATTTCCAAGTCAAGAAGCAAAGTTTTATTGTAATTGTAATGGCAATTAAAACAGACTAAATTCCAAAAGAGGAAGATAGCAAAAAGCAAGGAGCAAACAAGTAAATTTATAGGGGAAACTGTTAGAGGAGGAATTGGAGTGCAGAAAAAAGAACAGAGCAGGATAAATTACGTTAAGGGATTGGGACTCGCATGTTTGGTAATAAGTTTGGTCATGAGGGCTAACAATGACTCCTTTCCTCTCTCATAAAACTAAGTGTTCATTATTTGGGTCTAGGTGCAAGATGGTGGCCCAGACCTTTGGGTGACAAACCACACATCCTTGAAGGATAGCTTAGTGGAATAAAGATATCAGATTCAATTCCCTCCATTTCACACAATTCTCCAAGGTTGTCACATCATTCCCAATAGCTACATTCTTGATGTTTCTTGAAAAGTACTGGGGTCTCTACTACTGTGAGGCTTTCTACTACATTATTCCCAAGGCCAAGTAGCCTGTAGGTTATTATTTCATTACTCCTAAGGACTGTAATGCATCAATATTCTAACTAAAACCTTTAAAGTATCAAAATTATTTGACTAAGAGAGTTGTATTCTTACCTTTGAATTGTACATAGGTCTCAATTGAAAAGAATGGTGGATGGGGAAATAGGACACCTGGTTTCCAGTGCCTAGTCTGCTAACTGGCTATGTTTTTTTAAGAGTATTTATCTCATCTCTTTGAATCCTGATTTCCACATCTATAAAACAAAGATGTTAGACTAGTTGTCCTTTAAAATCCTTCCCAGCTCTAATATTCTGTGATGGTATAGGAAGAAGATATTGAAACCATAATTTTGATTTAGTAAGCTGAAAAGTCCTTTTAAATGCAATAAGACTTGTCATTTTTCTTAAAATATGGAGTTGTTTTTGTAACAACCATAAAATTATTAAATGTGTATAATTTAGAAAAAGAGATATAGTTCAAAACCATTTTGTAATTTATTATTTCTAAGCATTTATCATTTTTAAGATGCATCTTTACATGTATACTTTACATGTATATGTAATAGTTCTTAGGTCTTCAATTTGTGTAAAAGTATTTAGTCTTTCAACAAATTTGGAATTTTAAATAGTTAACCAAACTCTTGTCTTCTATTTTTCATATATAAAAATGAGGAGCCTGGAATAGATAATCTTAATGATAACTAGTGTTTTTATAGTACTTAAAGGTTTTCAGAGCACTTTGCAAATATTATTTTATTTATCCTCACAACAGTTCTGGGAGGGAGGAGCTATTATTATATTAAGTGACTTTCATTGGGTTCCACAGCCAGTAGGTATGTTAATGACAGATTTGAACTAAGGTCTTCCTGTCCCTAAGTCCAGTGCTTTTGCCAGAGTGCTACCTAGCTGCCTATTTTATTTAATTTTAATATTTGTCATTTAAAAAATATCACTATAAAATTGCCATTTTAATTTAGATACAATAAAAACACAAGCACTTTCCTTATCTTTTTAAAACTTTGGAATAAAAATGGAAATATGAATCAAACAATTGAAATTGCATGTGATGAAATAGTGAGTATAATATTTGACAAATTATTACTAGTCAGATATTTAATTAAGCCTTAAAAAGCTTTAATAATTACAGCAAAACCTATTGTATCTCTAGTAAAACAGAAATATAAAATTACAAATACCCCTTCCTTTGAATTTCTTATAGGAGAGCAATTCGTGCTGCATTTAAAAACAAAAGGCGTGCAGCCATCTTGACTACACATTATATGGAAGAAGCCGAGGCGGTTTGTGATAGAGTGGCAATTTTGGTATCTGGACAGTTAAGGTAGGAGCTTATAGTCAACATAATATCTCAATCAAAGGCATGTAACTAATACACTTCTGTCTGTATGCTTTTTTCTCCCCTTAATTTAGAAGGTAATCCTTAAGTATGAATCAATTTGAGAATATAATTCGTACAATAGGTGTGGTATATACATTTTTGGCCATGGTTTAAGTAACTTTTTTAAAATAGTGTTTTGGAATTCAAATATGACACCTTATGTTAAAATGTATCATGTTGTTTTTTACAAGGCTTAGGGTTTTTTTTCCCCCCAAAACTGCTGCAGATGTATTGGCACTGTACAACACCTAAAGAGTAAATTTGGCAGAGGCTACTTTTTGGAAATTAAATTAAAGGACTGGATGGAAAATCTGGAAGTGGAACAGCTTCAAAGACAAATTCACTATATTTTTCCAAATGCAATTCGTCAGGAAAGGTAAATATTAAAAACTTCAGCAGTATTTCTTTTTTTTTTTTAATTAAAGCTTTTTATTTGCAAAACATGTGTATGGGTAATTTTTTCAACATTGACTCTTGCAAAACCTTTTGTTCCAAATTTTCCCTTCCTTCCCCCCAACCCTTTTCCCTAGCTGGCAGGTAGTCCAATACATGTTAAACATGTTAAAATACATACTAAATCCAATATATGTATACATATTTATACAGTTATCTTGCTGCACAAGAAAAATCAGATCAAGAAGGAACAAAGAGAATACAAAATGTAAGCAAATAACAACAGAGAGAGTGAGAATGCCATGTTGTGGTCTATACTCTGTTCCTACGGTTCTGTCTCTGCATGTAGATGGCTCTCTTCATCACTGAATAAGTGTAACTGGTTTGAGTCATCTCATTGTAGCAGTATTTCTTAATATTGTAATTATACACAGTATTTCCCTGTATGAAAATTTAAGATTTTTCATTTTGAGGGGAATATATACCTAATTAAAATATTAGAAATTATAATATAGTTTTAGTATGCATTTAAATTTGATTCTACTGTTGACCCGATAATTCTTATATTCTGATTTTTCAGTTCTTTAAGAAAAATGGCATTTTTTGTAATTAAAACATTAAAAAAGTAAAATATTGTAATTCAGAACATTTTATATGTCAAGACAAATTCCTATCCTGAAGCCTCATTGATATGGATCATGAGTTCTTAAAGGAGGATATACCATTGATATATAAATTCAAATTCAATATAATTTGAGCATCAGATGAAACCTGCTTCCTGAAAACCAAGTTTGTCAGTTCGAAAAATTAAACCACATTTATGTTAATAGTTGAAAAAATAATTAGAACACAAAAAAGTACTCTTTCTTCTCATTCCTACCCATCTTCCATTAATCCACCAAAGTGATTTCCAATGATATCCTCTTACTTCTAGGATCAAATATAAACTGCTCTATTTGGTATTAAAAGCTATTCATAATCTGTCATCTTCCAGTTTTTTTATACTTTGTAATACTCCACATATTCTCAAATTCAACTACACTGACCTACTTGTTCCTTATATTTAATTCACTTTGTCTTATCTCCATATGTTTTGACTGGTTATCTATCATACTCTCCTGGAATAATTTCTTTCTTTGTCTCTACCTCTTAGTTTCTCTGGCTTCCTTCAGAACTAATCTTAAATCTAATATTTTGCAAGAGACTTTACCTTGTTCCCTTGCCAACTGATAGTGCCTTCCCATTCTTGAGGTCAGGGATTGGTTTTACCTTTTTTTTTAAATCTCTAACATTTAGCAAATCCTTGGCACATAGTATGCTTAATGATTGTTGATTGACAGGAACTGCTTCAGCCAATATATGCTTGATGATGAAGTAAAAGAATATGGCAGCCACAGTTATGGCAGGATCTTCTTTTATTATGGAAGATATTGAACTAATGAATCAGACCCTAGGAATTATAGTGCTTTCTTATTAAAATCCATTTTTTTTCTGATGAAATTAGTCTATCAGTCTATATAAGAAAAACTAAATAGTATAAAAATATTTATAGTCCAGATTATAGCACAGAGCTAGTTGCCATTTAATATATCAGCACACATAGTTGAGGTAGTCACTGCAAATGAGCCATGAATTTGAATAGGTATAGTAGAAGGAGACGGATAGTATTTGGAAAATTGCATATTTCTTTTAAGGATCCCCATGTATTCACCAGTGCAGTGATCCATCCTTTCAATATAATTGTTTTATTGGTAATGTGATATAATTGCAAATCTGGAATATCATAGTTTCGAAGGAAAATTGAAAGTGACTCAAACATAGAGATGAATGACATGGTTGGTGAGGTTCAGTTCCATGTATTTCCAGTGGTAGTATACTTTCAAGTAGTGAAGTTAGGGATATCATCGAGGAAATGTACAAGCCAAAGAAGGAAGCGGGCCCATTAATAGCAAAAGACAGCAGATGAATACTCCTTTCATTTTTCCGAAATGTAGGAAGACCTCAGTGACAGTTTCCATTGTAGTGAGAAGATTATCTTTGGAATATTATTCAGGTTGAGAAGGTATAAGAAGGGTTTTGATATGTTCTGATAAAATGAATATTCATTTCAATGAGATCACAATTTCATTGATATATTGAAAATAAATGTCATCTTTTATTCATATATATGTATACACACATATATACATATATATTTTTATGTGTATGTGTATATATATGCTTGTGATTTTTATCTTAATTTTGATTTTAACCTTCAGAACAGAGGAATGAATAATTCATTACTTTTATGGGTTGATTTCATGTAAAGATTATCACTTTTTACCTCTTGTAATTAAAGCTTTATTTTATTTTTCAGTTTTTCTTCTATTTTGGCTTATAAAATTCCTAAAGAAGATGTACAGTCTCTTGCACAGTCTTTTTCTAAGCTAGAAGAAGGTATGAAATATTTTTAAAGTACATATAAGAAACTCTCCAACTTCATAAATGTGGTATATTCTACAAGATCATTTGTAATTTTGTTGCTTGGAACTCCAGATTCAGAATGCTATTGCTACATAAAATCATTTGTAAAGTTTTTTTGCACTTAGTAGTTTATGGTAGGTTATGTAGAGTGCTAGCTCTTAGTAATCTTGTACTTCCCTGAAGACCCAGCAAACTTTTCTCACTGGGCCTCCAGGTGGTTGATTAGTTCAACCAACAGTCATTTTATCTTTCTATGCAAATTGATAGAAAGAATTGATTAAAGAAATCCTGTTTGAGATAGTCTGTTGTGCCATTTAACAATGGCATTCAACCAGACAGCTTTCACTTGTCTCAGCAACAGTAGAAGTGATATGCTTTTAATAGATTTATTAATTTAGAATGCATAAAGTTTTTATCAATGTATTCTGACATAATTTTCACCAAAAAATTTAATATCATTAATCATGTATCTCTTTTAATGTTTAAAAATATGATAAGTAAACCATTTTTTTCATGTCTTTTTAATAGCTAAACATACTTTTAGTATTGAGGAATACAACTTTTCTCAAGCAACTTTGGAACAGGTATAGTAAAGTCAAATAATTTTAATAGTGTAAAACATCCACAAATGATGATTATATGAATCTCTCTCTTAAAGACTTAATTACTATTTGTGTTACTCCAATTAGGAAGTAGGGGGAAGCTGAACTATGGAGCAAGTAACAAATAGCATCCATAGGTAATAACCTTTGGGTGGTAGATCAAAGCAGAAAACATTTCTAGGCTAGCATTCCTAAGACTCACCTCTTCTGTTCTTGCACACCTCATACTTTTGGAAGAGGTGTGTTGTGATTGAAATTAAGGTAAACTGAGGCAAAAAGTACAGAGCAAGTTCACTTTATTGTTAAGCCTAACAGTTGCCAAAAATAAAGTCTCTCAATTCCTCATTCAGTCAAGTGACAATAAAATAGTGCTTACTAGCCTTCATATGGTTTTGGGAAGTATAAGAGAAGAACAAGAGCCATAAAACATGATTGATTTCAAAGTTTGAAGTCTCATAGATGATGGAAAACAATATAATTGGTTGGAAGTCAGGAACAAAAGACTAGCAGCAATTTCTTCTTCTATCTTATAGCTATTGATAAGCTCATTAGTGGTGTCCAGAAGTATGATTAGTATCAATAACAGTCCAGCCTTTTTTGAAGGACAGCCAGCATTGCAGAGATAACAGACTTCCTGATGCCCATATGCATCTTGCAAGGCTTCTTGTTGAAATAACAGATCTCCCTTAGTTGTATATGGGTAGTAAAATGTGTAGAGACTATATATTTTCTTTGAAATAAGGTGATTCATGAGACATTTTAGCTCAGAGAAGAAAGCTGAGCTTTTTATATTAACTCATCGGCAAAGAAACATGGCTCAGGGAATTTTACAATATATCAGGTGATACAGAATAAAATCAATTGCAAAATACAATTAGAATCAGTTTGATTTTCTTAAGGGAAAGGAAATAATCCATTATGATCACTTTGTGATAAAGCAGTGCAACATAAGGAGTTTCTTATTCTTAAGTAGCTTTCCCTTTCTTTTTGATTCCTTATATGATATATATCTCTGGCAACATTTTGCATCCTGAGCCATATTCCAAGCTGCTTGAGGTGTAGAGAAGGGTTTGAGAATGATAAATATGTTCCAGAGACAACTTACTCCTATGGGACTTCTGTTAGCGTACCTGTGCCAGAGATTCTAGATCTCTGGATGGTATTGGTTGTTGGACTCCCATATTCTTCTGATTAATTTTTCGTATCATATTTACATAGAAATTGTTTTAAAATGTCAAAATTTCTTGCTGCCAGTAGATTCAAAATTCTTAATGCCAGTGAATTTCCTAGTTATATTACTTTACTGTTTAATCTAATTTAGTACTATTTGTAACTAATAATGCTAAGTGAATGTGCTAATTGGGAATGAAATAATTTGACAAAGCCATGG
Organism: Antechinus flavipes; assembly: GCF_016432865.1. NCBI lineage: Eukaryota > Metazoa > Chordata > Mammalia > Dasyuromorphia > Dasyuridae > Antechinus > Antechinus flavipes. Next base: position 157,250,341 of record NC_067401.1, read on the forward strand.
CACAAATTTATTCTGTGTTCCTAAGTTATACTCTTTGTATTATAATGTCACGAAATCTATTTTAATGCCTAAAATCAAAACTTAGAACCAAATTTTAGTAATTTAAAAGATCTCTTCTATCTTCTTGAACAGCACATGTATTATACTTTACTTCTTTTCCCATTAGGTTTTTGTAGAACTCACTAAAGAACAGGAGGAAGAAGATAACAGTTGCGGAACTTTAAATAGCACTCTTTGGTGGGAAAGAACCCAGGAAGACAGAGTTGTATTTTGAACTCTTACCTTTCAAATCCTCTGAGAGGATTTTTTTTTTCCTTCCACTTCATATTATTTTTATATTGTTTTAAGATCAAACTTTTTAACATGTCCTGTGAACCATGAAAACATTTGGGTCATAGGAAATGGTCATATCACTGCATTTCCAGAATTCTTTAATTGAAGTACTATGTTACTGTGTTTTGGTTTTCTTTTGTGTAGCTAATCGTATTTTAGTATTACTATCTAAAGGATATTTAATTCCGACTTGTATTTTGAGAGAAGTATTTACTTTTCTCATTCCTCAGCTTTTACGAACAGTGTTTTTCTATTTACATTTTCACTAATAGTGGAAGATATTTTTTTTAGTTCTTTTACATTGAATTTTTATGTTTTTTTGGGGGGAAAAGTCCACCTCCAGAAAATAAGCTTATTATATTGCAGCATATTAATAAATAAAGATATAAACTGGCATATAGGTGAGAGAGTAAAAGGATACTATAAACTTTTATTTCTCTCAGTTTTTAGAATTAAATCCTCACAAAAAGCTGCCAATTGCAGGTTGTCTTAACAAAAAAAAAAAAAAAAAAAAACAGTTGAAAAGATCTCTGAAATAGAAGCTCATATTAAAAAAAAAAATATGTCCACTAGATGGCAACCAGAATGAATGGTTTTACTTCAGGTTCTTTTAAGTACTTTAGGTTAGAAAAATATTCATTGTATTTTCAAGCTAATTTAATTGATTTCTGTTTTAGTGTATTTTCTGTGTGGGGCTACTGATATTTCTTGGCCATTATAAATTATATTTATTATATTATATGATTTAGCTGATACTCTTTTTCTGCTGCATAGCTGTCTGGAATAGAGAAACTGCTAGGCTGGGATAATTCAGTTTTTTGTTTTTAGATAGAGTATTTTCTCCTTTATTTAGTATGGAAGGGTATGCATATTTGCTTTTTGAGGACGTGGAAGGAGAAAGATTAGGCTTGTTAATATTTGTTAGCATTTTGACTTCACAGACAATCCTTATTTGGGATTTTAACCATAATTGGCTGGATTTATTATAGATCAGAACCAATGATAGAAGTTATTGTCTATGGTAAGAGACAAAGCAGATTTTTATTATTTTCCAGAGCTAAAGTATGACAAGATTAATATAAGCTATGATTTACCACAATTATTTCATATAATAAAATTTCAGATATGTTATACAGATATCAGGCAATATGATCTTCCCATTAGCTGCTTAAATCTTATTAATTTAAATTAGACACTGCCTAGTTCCACCAATAATTGTAGATAGTACTGAAAGGCAATTTATGGTATGATGCACAATATATGTGATCACAACATAAGAAGACCAGAAGCACAAAAATAACAGCTTGAAAAGACACATTAGAGTGATTATTTATATAATAAAGTGTTATTCATTTTAAAATGATTTATTTCTGGCCTCCTTTAAATATCAAGTTTACTAATGCATTTTTAGTTGACTTAAGAAAATTAGATTTACAGCAAACTTTTAAGGAACATATTTGTATTAATGCTGTTTACATCCATAGCAAATAGACAGAAATATGTTAATGACTAAGAGTGTCCCTGTTTTATTTTTTGTATCAGTCATCTTGATGATCTTCCCAGCTGATGCTTGGTGAAAGGAAACCTCAGTGAGCTTACTGTTCATTTTGGTTATTTCTACCCCAGCTATCTCTTATTGCTAATTAGTTAAAAAATAATGACTTTGGATATAATTTTTCCTCAGTAAAGAACTACAGCCTTGAATTTTTGTTGTTCCCTAACATATTTTGTATTCAAGATTGCTAAAATTCCTTATTGTTACAAGGTTTTCCCAAGGTAATAGGGAATATAATTGATTTCTTTATTTGAGACTCTCGTCTCTTGCCTTGTTCTTTTTTTTCTTTTTTTGACTTAGGCATTGTTCATTTCTGTACTGGCAGCATGAACTTGAGTAACACTATTGCCAGTTGAAAGGCAGGTTTAAAATGAAATGGCTTGCTTTCCTAGATAAATTCATAAATAAATATTTCATGGTTGAAAGAAATCATTGTTGAAGAGCCTTAATATCATTGAATACCAAAAATCATTGTAATACATAAGGCTGATTCTTTTTAAAAGGTTGAGAAGAAGTATCTCACTTGAGGGTATTTTTAATCATTGGACATGAAATAAATCATAACGAACAGTTATCAAATTATATCTATATTTGAAAAAAAACAACTAAGCAGAGAGAAGTTGAACCCTTGATAAAATCTATTCACATTGAGAAAATTCAATTTAAATTTTAGGTAAAACATACATTGTACAGAAGATTACATGGATTTTTTTTATATCAAATAATTTTATTTTGGTATGTATAAATGTATAGCATGGTAAGTTAGTTGATGTTCTGTTATACTTAAGTACAGATTCTTGTACAAGTTTGGTGGTTAGTGAACATTGCATTTTTCATGATGTTTATCTCTGGAGCACCTATTCCCATCCCCGCCCCTAATAGATTGTCAGAGATAAAGACTGATTCTATGCTTCCTTGGTAACATATTTTTGTTTTTTTATTCTTATCCAAGTTGAATGTGTGGCTAATATAGTCTTTAAAAAAAAAAAAAGGACCAGTTTCAATATATTAATATATATATATATAGTAGAACATATTAATGAAACAATACTTCAGTGCACCATCCAGAAATATTTATATGATAGAGACCTAAATGTTACAAAAATATTTAAGATACTAAATTAAATGCTTTGAAAATATAATTTCTGATGTCTCTTAAAAAAGAATATTATATGTGTCTTTAGCCCAAAAGGTGGTTTAAAAAATGACATCCACTTCACTCAGGATATTTTTTTAAAGCACAAGTAAGTTATTGGACAAGGTCATCTCTTTGTAAAAATTATAAATTGAGATGTGAGGAGCGATAGATAATATTTATAGTAACTAAAATTATATAATTAAGTTTATGGGAACGTGTTTCATTAGATTTGTCTCAAAAGAAAAGTTGTCAGATTTTCATATTGGCATTTTGCTTTTAAGCCTGGAATCCTTCCTTAAATTCTTTTGACTTTAATAAGTTTATAGTAAAAATTTGATAAGCATAGGAATATTTTTACTCAGCATTTCATATTAATTTTATTCTGTTGTGTTTATACTAAACATACTCCATACATTTTTTAAAATTTCATGAGAGCCTTGAGATAAGTGGTAACTACGTATGAATTATGGCATTGATTTTGAACAAATGGAAATAGTTAATGCTTTTTATGGTTTTGATCTTAACAACATCTTGCCACCTGACTATTTTTCCTTTCCTTGACCTAAATTAGTAAACTTGCCTTTCAAAGTGAAAGCCTTTATTTTTATATGCACATATTTTATTTTTATTTTATAATTGTCGATCTCTTATTTTAACAGAAGAAAAAAAATTATTTAGTGAAAAGGCATGAATGTGAATTAACATTGTAAATATCCATCTTTATATTTTTTGGTCTGAGAGAGAATACACATGTATTCTTTTCTTTTTGATGACTGTAACAATTTGCTTTTTAATACAAGTGGAAAAATTTTCTCAGGCTAATGTTTCATTTCTTTATAAAGGTATAACTTTGGCACATGTCATTTGTCGTTGCTTTAAGCATGTGAGCAGCACCTTTATAAAGGGGAAATGCAACACAAACGAATATCTAGTTTTAAAAAGCAATTTATCTTTCCCAATTACTGCTTTTTAATAACACAAGCTATTGTCTTCACTTAAAAAGGCTATGGAACAAACTTTTGAGAACTTGAGCTACAGTTTTGTTACCTACACTGCTAATTGTCTTAAATTTTCATACAAATATATAATTTCTTTTTATTTTGGAGAGTTTAGATATGTCATGCTCTAAAATTGGTCTAATGTGAGGCAAACCTCATTTTTCAGTACTACATCATTTTCTGGTATACTTAAAGAATGTTTGATGCTTCAGCCTGGTACAGTTTTTAATGGAAATATCATTACCTTTTAATAAAAGATAGTGAGATGATGACCATTTCATTTGATCACACTGAATTTGAGAAAGATATTTAAGATACCAAACTAAGTGCTTTGAAAATATGACTTCTGATGTTAACCTATTAAAGAGTGAATATTATAATTCATATGTGTCTAATGCCTAAATTCATAACTTTTATTCTACTCCCCAGGCTCTTCTAGGAAGCAGCTGGTTAGAACTGTTAACTTCAATCTTTGTCTTCATCTAGTATATTCTGAGGGCAAAATTATGTACGCCTATATCATGACAGACTTAAATATGTTAATTTTGTTGACAACAAAGCCTATTTCAATAACTCAAATCAACCCACAGTTCCATGGTGAAAAAGCATATCTTTTCTGGGATATTAAATTTGAAAAGATATGTCATCAGACATGATAAACAGTAGATGTCTATTTTTAGGAAATATTTATAAATCTATCACATAATGTAAAGATATCACATAATAATACACAAGACTTTAATTTGAGAGTTTTAGTTGATCACACAAGCTTAAACTAGAGGAACAAAAAAACCCTTTAATTTGCTTGATACATTTTAGACCATCTCCATTGTAGTACATATATATATATATATTTGCCTTAATTATGTTTCTTTTAATTAGAGTGATAAGTGGTTTTTAATCCATTAAATTATTTTTATTAATAATTATTATTAAATTTAATTCATTAAATTATGATGAATATAAAATTTAACTTGTTTTCTGGCATTACTTTTTTAATGTCTACAGGAAATTACATTCATTTTTAAAAAGTATTTTATTAATGGCTTTCGTATTTTATTATCATTTTCCAATAAATCCTACCCTTCTTAACTCGTCATAAGAAAGAAAATATCTTAATAAGTAAACTCTGTCTAACTAGATTCCAGCATTCTTCATTAATAACTATCTCTATAGAGAGAAGAAATATACATCATCATTCCTTTGGAGTCACGATTGGAATTCATTTTCTCAAAACTATTTCACCAAAAATTAATAAACCAAACTAAATTTCTGCATTTTAAAATGCTGATCTTTAAGTCCTTTATTAGAATATAGGAATTGTTCTTTGAAGAAGGGTTCTTTCTGCTTTTTTTCTCTCCATTACTAATAGGAATACAAAAAAGACCCACAGAATTGACCCCAATTGTATTTTAAATGTCTCTGTGTGGTTTGTTTTCTTTTATGATGAGAATATCAAAATCTGGTTTGATTCCTTCAGTAATAAAATGAAAGCAGAACCATGAAGAAGCTGCCACAAAGAAAGTAAACAGATTTCCAGAGAGGTGATTAAGACCTGGAAAAACTGACTTCATTATATTCCCAAAGACAGCAAATGCTGTTTCTTCTTCCTGAAAGAAACCTTCTCATCTCTTGTCTTGTCGAACATCTGGTTTCCTTCAAAGCTCAATTAAATATTGTGTCCTAAATGAGGCCTTTCTCCCTCCTCCATGTATTTCTAATTTATCTGTGTTCTCTGTACCACCTTGACCCACACATAAAAAATGAGCTCTTTGAGGATCAGAACTGTTTCTGTGATGAAACATTCCAAAGGACAAGGAATATGTAAACATTACATACTATACTCCTTGTAATGAGCAAACAATCATGAAGAAAAATTGCAGTTTATGTATCCAGAATCTTTTGTAGAATAGTAGTAAAATTCTGTGAACTTGACATTATCTTCCAAATCAGATAAATGACTTCTTGAGTGTTAGAAAACACTGCACATGGCAAGCATCAAGCATTTTCACAGAAAGTTAAAATGTTTATTTTTACAAGTCAGAAATTGCTGGTTTTCAATGTATGAGTCACTTGAGAGTTGTGGCTGTTATATATGATGAAACAGAGCACTAGGTGGTGGTGGTTATTCAGTTATGTCTGACTCTTCATGCCTCATTTGGGATTTTCTGATAGAGATATTGTAGTGGTTTGCCATTTGCCTCTCAAACTCATTTTACAGATGAGGAAACTGATTAAGTGACTCGCCCAGGGTCACACAACTACAAAGTGTTGGAAGATCACATTTGAACTCAGGAAGATGAGTATTCCTGGCTTCAAGCCCTCAGTACTTATATTTTCATAATAGTAATTGACAATACTCTTTTTACTTACTAAGTTTTAGTTAAGTTTTACTTACTAAAGAGCAATTCATTAAGCAAATTAGTCTTACCCCCAACAATACAGTTAATAGCAATGATTATTGCTATCATCATCAAATTGCCAGCAATGTGTCCAATAGCTAATTCTACTTACATCAGCAAGAAATTATGTAAAAGCATCTTCTTTGGCATTGTCAAATAATAGTAATGTTCACAATATAAGCATAGATTCAGCCTATTCAGTTAAACATTGTGCAACAGAATTCATGAAATAAAAAAAAATATGAATTCAAAATCCAAATATAATCTGGTAAAAGAATGTGACCAAAGTGTACTTTAAAAGGAAGTTGTTGAAACAAAAAATTAGGAAAACAAAATTAAAAGAAAATTTAAAGATCTTTCACAAAATGAGGCATTTGGGCTAAATTAAAACTTTAAAGCTACAAAAGAAGAAATTTTTAGCATAAAACATCTTAAAGTTCAGAAAAAATAAAATAATGCATAGGAAAATTGAATGTATATACACAGCAATAATGCAGGAAACTCTAAAAGACGCAAAATGCAGAATTAATCTATTAGAATATATTCTATATACAGATATAATCTAAATCTAATCTAATCTATCTAAATATAATCTAAACCTTCAAAGAAATGAAATCAGAGGGGGAAAAGGCAGATGTAGTTCATACATATAACCAATAGATGTTACTAAGGAGCTAAGTTACTTGGATAGGGTAGTGGCAGAATCAGGAGAAAAGGCAGTATAATTAAGTAAAATCAGTAAGACTTGGAGGAGCTGAGCATGCTAGCCCCTGCCAACAGAATAATGCATATGTGGTTAATCTTCCCAAAGAATGATCTTATATCACTGAGACATCTAGAAACATCCTTTCCTTTGGCTTGTGGTGCTAGACAAGTTACTTAAACTTATCAGTTCAGTTCTCTTTTCTGACTTTTATTCTTCTCCAACTTCCTATTGGATATTTTGAACTGGATGTTCTGTAGGAATCCAAACTATGTCTCAAACTGAAATCATCTTTTGCCCTCTAAACCCTTCTCTTTCTAGCTTTATTACTGTAGAGAGCACCATTATCCGAGTCAACCAGGATCACAACTTAGATGTCATTCTCACTCTCCAAAATATTCACATCCTGTTGATTGTGTTCTTAGTAATACCTCTTATATACAACTTTTGTGTCTCCTGACACTAGGGGCTCCCTGCTATGGATTTTCATCACCTCACAAACCTTATCGTTTGGTCCAGGCTATTCTCTTGCCTCAAATCTAGTGGCTCTCTATGTTATTTCCAGGATCAAATGCACAGTTCTCTAGTTTGTAAAGTCTTTCATGACATGATCTCCTATATTTTTAGTCTTTTTATTTCCCCTCTGTTCTTTCCATATTTCCTCCACATACATTTTTTTAATTATACGAGTACTATATATATATATATATATATATATATGTATATATATATATATATATATATACACATATAGATATATCTATGTGTGTATATATATATATATATATATATATATACATGAGTCATGTTGGGAGAGAAAAATTAAGACAAAAAGGAAAAAGGTGAAATTAGTATGGGTTTATAAATATTTAGTATTCACAGAGACAAGCTTTTCTAAAATCAGCTTGTTCATTTTTTAATAGAACAATACTATTTTATTACTTTCATGTATGATAATTTATTCAGCCATTCCCCAACTGATGGACATCTACTAATTTTCCAATTTGCCATGACAAGAAGAATTGCTACAAACATTTTTGCACATTCCACATACTTTTTGATAGTGATACCAACCTCCTTGATTTTCTTCACCCAAGACACTTCACAATAGTTTATATAAGCCATTGATTAGTTTGATTAAAAAAAGAAAGAAGCAAACCAAATAGCCAGTGTGAAAAATGTGAAATCACCACCAATGGAGATAAAATGAAAGGAATCATTATGAAATATTTTGCTCTATTATATAACGATAAATATGACAATCTGAGAAATTAATATTTACCAAAAAATATATAAATTACCCAGATTAGCCGATCAGGAAATAGAATGACTTTATAACTTCATCTTTAAAAAGACATCGAACACTCTAATGAATTTTCTAGGAAAAAGTCCCCAAGGCTAGATGAGGTTTATGAGTAAATTCTCCCAAACATTTAAAGAACAATTAATTTCTATACTATATAAACTATTGGGGAAAATAGGTAAAAAGGGAATTCTACCAAACTCTTTTTATGGGGAGCTAACACAGAGAAAGAAAAATCTAGAATAATTTTTATGGGGAAATAAAACAGAAAAAGAAAATTATAGACTAATGAATATCAATGCAAAAATTTTGAACAAAATACTCTCAAGATTATAACAACAATATATCACAAAGATTATAAACTCTGATTAGGTGCAAATGTGAGCTAGCAATATCAAATATTAAACCATATTACAAAGCAGCAAGCATTACAACTATCTGGTACTGGCTAAGAAATAGAATGGTGGATCATTGGAATAGATTAGGTTACACAAGGCACAGTAGTCAATGACCATAAGAACATAGTGTTTGATAAACCTAAAGACTTTTGGTTTATCAAACACTATATTCTTATGGTTTTGTTATATGGTTATATGTTTTGGTGATAAGAACTCACTATTTGACAAAAACTGTAGGAAAACTGGAAAACAAGACAAATTAGGTATAGACCAAGATCTCATCCTATATATCAAGATAAAGTCAAAATAAGTGCAGGATTTAGACATAATGGATGACACCATAAGCAAATGAGAATACCAAAGGAATAGTCTACCTTCTAGATTTATGGGAAGGGATGAATTTATGATCAAACAAGAAATAGTATTATGAAATATAAAATAGATAATTTTGACCGGCAAATTAAGCTTTTGTACAAACAAAGCCAATTAAGATTAGATTAGAATCTAATTCTAGATTAGATTAGAAGGAAAGCAGAAGCTGGGAAATAATCTTCACAGCAAATGTTTTTGATAAGGCCTCAATATATAGAGAATTTAGTCAAATTTACAAGAATACATGTGATTACCCAATTGGTAAATGGCTAAAGAATATGTTTAGGCAGTTTCTAGATGAAGAAATCAAAACTATCTCTAGACATATGAAGAAGTATATTAACTCACTTTTGATTAGGGAAATGCAAATTAAAACAACTTTGAGGTACTACCTCACACTTATCAGATTGGCTAATATGCCAAAAAAAAGAAAATGATAAATGCTGGAAAGGATGAAGGAAAATTAGGGCACTGATGCATTGTTGGTGGAATTGTGAATTGATCCAACTATTCTGGAAAACAATTTGGAACTATGCCCAAGGGGCAACCAAACTGTGCACACCCTTTTCCCTATTAATACCACTATTTGATCTGTATCCCAAAGAGATCATAAAAAAGAGAAAAGGGCCTACATGTACAAAAATATTTATAGCTACCCTTTTTTGTGGTGGCAAAATATTGGAAACTGCGGCTGAACAAACTGTGGTATACAGATGTAATGGACTACTATTGTGCAATAAGAAATAATGATCAGAAAACCCTGGGATGATGAGAAAACTGAGAAGAACCAGGAAAACATATTATATAGTAATATCAGCAACATTGTGTGATGATCAACTAAATGTCTCAGCTTTTCTCAGCAGCACAATAATTCAAGACAAGACTCATGAAGAAAAATATTATCCACATCCAGATAAAGAATTGTAAGGGTTAAAAAGCCTCTAGGAGCAAGGAATGCAGTTCAAGGCATGTGGGAGGACCTGAGGGATGAGAGGTACTGAGGCGCAGATAAGTCCTATGTGGAGGTGGGACATAGCCCCAGGAGGCCGTGTCTGACCCCAGATACCATGTCTCCCTCCTTAGTGCTCTCAAAGCCTAGCACACCTCCCTCCCTCTTCTCCTGCCAATGCCATTATGCCAGGTTCCTAGAGGACCTCTCCCTTTCCCCAGATCCTCAGTGGGGTATAAATATGTGCTATCTGAGAATAAGTTCTCTTTTGCTTCACCCCTACCTCTATGTTATCCCGATTGGTGCCTGAAAACAGGTAAGTGTGGCCTAATTGTGCTGAAACTGACGGGCATTAAGAGTAGCTCAAAAGGAAGCTACAAAGTTAGGGTAGAGTTAAGAGACACTACAAAGAACTAATGCATTCAAATGCATATTGAAGCACATTTTTTCCATTTAATTATTTTGGTGTATATTTCCCCCTTTTGATCTGTTTCTTCTTTCACAAGTGTGGCTATTATGAAAATATGCTTATAAATAATAAAATAATAAAAATTGGAAACAAATATGCATAATTAAGAAAACATATTGGTAATATGTGTGTAATGGTCCTGGAGAAGACATAAATTCAAAACCAATCTTAAATACTTTCTAGGTATGTGATCTGGGACAAGTCATGTAACCCTGTTTTCCTCAGTTTTCTCTACCATAAAATGATCTGGGAGAAGAAAATAGCAAATCATTCCAATATCTTTGCCAAGAAGTCCCCAAAAGGAGTAACAAATGATGGAAAATGACTAAACAGAAACCACAATATCTCAAAATATTTTTTATTCCTCATTTCATCTTCAGTCAGAGTTGTGGTCAGTTACTGCTAATTAAATTGAAGTTTTCAAAGTTGTTTTCTTTATAATGTTATTACATAAGTTATTGTCTTGATTTTACTTGCTTTAATATGTATTACTTCATTTAAATGTTTCCAAGACTCTCAGAAACCAACCTCTTTGTCATTTCTTGCTTTCGTAGTAATATTCATATATATCTATCTACTATAATTTTATCAGCCATTCTTCAGTTGATGAATAACCTTCTTCATTTCTTTATTATAACAAAAAGAGCTGCTATAGATATTTTTGTACATCTCCTTTTACTATTTCTTTAATTGGGCTATAAGCCTTGCAATGGTATTACTGCATCAGAATAAATCCATAATTTATTGACTTTGGAGGCAGAGTTCCAAGTTGTTTTCCATAATGTCTTTACCAATTCCTAATTTCCACCATAGTTTATTCATTTGCTAGAGCCCCTCCAGTAATTTAAAGTTTTCCTTTTTTGTCATTTTTGCCAATCTGGTGAGTAAAGGGCAGCAACCTTCTTTATCTTTAAAACACCTTCACTTGACTCCACTGTCCCATCATTGTTCATGTGTCTCCTTCCTTTCACAGTCAAATCCCTAGGAACATCTAGTTATACTTGTTCCTAATTCATCTCTTCTCAGTAATTTCTCATTACTTTTCCATTTGTCTTCTGACCTAATCATGTAACTGAAACAGCTTTTTTCTAAATTACCAATGATCTCTTTGTTGAAAATCATGACTTTTTTTTCAGAACGTTCTTCTCTGATCTTTTCCTGATTTTCTCTCCTTTCTGGATTTTTTGTGACACTGCTCCCTCTTAGTTTTGCTCCTATTTGTCTGGCAGATCACTTTCAGTCTCTGCTGGATTTTGAAAAAAGTAATTTCCCATAACTATGGGAGTGCCAAAATATTCTGTCCATTCTCTTTACACTTTTCTGTTGATATCTGACTCAATGGATCTAATTATCAGATGTCTATAGACAATTACCAATCTATGTATCCAGTTTTCATCTTCCTTCTGAGGTTTATCCTGGTTTGTATCACTAACTTGGTTATTTGCAATTAGATGTTCCATAATTATCTCAAATTTAACATGAATATTTATTAGAATGCACATTCCTCCTCTACTCCTTCCCCAAACCAACTCATAAATTTCCCTATTTCTGTCAAGAACTAATATTCTTTTTATTTCTCATGCTTGCAAGTTCAATCAATCAATCATCAGAAGTCAATTCTACCTTCCCAGCATCTTTCTTCTGACCTCTTCTGTCTGTGCATACAACTACCTTAATTAACTTTCATCTAGATTCATTCAACTGCTTTCTAATTAGCCACACTACCCTTTGCCCCAACTCCAATCTATCTTGCACACAACTGCCAAAGTGATATTTTTAAAGATAGGTCTGATCATGTCACTTTTCCACTCAAAAAGTTTAAGGCTCCCTATTTACTAGTATTAAAAAAAAAAATCTTTCTGTTTGACATTAAAAGTCTTTGGGGATCTGACTCCAAATGCTCTTTCCAAGGCTTACTATACCTTATTTCCTATCATTTACTCTGTGTCCTAACTAATTTAGTCTTCTCTCTGTTCCTTGCATATACAACATTCCACTTTCTGTTTCCATGATTTTATTTGTGCCTATAATGCACTTCCTTTCTCTTCTCTGCATCTTAGAAACTCTTACTCCCTTCAAAGGTCAACTCAAATATTACCTCAGCTGTGTTCCTGAGGGCAAGGACTATTTTACATTTGTTTTTGTACCCTCCCTTACACCCCTACTGCATATTATCTGACTCATAGTAAGTTCATAATAAATGCTCATTGTTGTTGACATTTCCAAAATTTATAGAATCACTAGATTGTATAGTTGGAAGAGATCTAAGTGGCTATCCCATATTTGAAATATAATTTCCTCTACCACAAACCCAACAGGTAACCTTTGCTTGAAGGTCTCTAGTGAGAAGGAATTTACTGCTTCTCTAGATATCAGTTCCACAGTCCCACTTTGGGGCATCCTTAAATGTAAGATTCATCTTTCCGAGTTCAAATCTAGCCTCCAACATTTACTAGTTGTATGACCCTAAGCAACTCACTTAACCCTCTTTGCCTCAGTTTTTTCATTTATAAAATGAGCTGGAAAAAGAAATGACAAATCATTCCAGTATCTCTGCCCAAATGGAGTCATGAATAATTGGCTAAACAACAAATATTAATAAATGTTAATAAATTTCCTTATTTGAAATGGAAACTTTTCTTGTGGAAAATAGTTAAGAATTTTAACAAATTATAATCTCAATGTAAGCTGACAGTGGGATCCAAAAGCAATGAAGCTATGTTAGCCTGTATTAATTTAAATATATTTCCCGGAAAAGGGGATATTGCAGTTTCACAATTTTTTTTTTTTTTAGAACTTCTCTGTAATACTATGTTCGATCCTTAGTAAAGCCTTTTAGGGAAGGATATTGACAAGATGATGGATAATTGTGGAGTGATTAGACTAGGGTGAGGAATTCAAAATCCATGGAAAAAGGTGTTCTATTTTTAACCTGTGGCTTAGGATGTGTAGATCTGGACTCACCATTCATTCAATTCCATCTTTAACACATCTTAATAATTATTTCTATGATTTATGGCCTACCCTGGATTTCCTCTGGAATTCCAAAATTTGTATTTGACTCCTGTTTAATTTTCTATCAAATGTTTTCAACTCCAGGCAAACAGCAAGAATAATTGACCTTTTTTTTTTTTAATTTAAGAAAAGTTTTGTTTTTTTTTTTTTTAACCCAGTGGAAAGTACAAAAAATTCACATCTTAATTTATTTCTTACCCTTTAGTGGTCCCACAGAGACCCCTGTAATCCATATGACTCACAGACCTAATGAAAGGATACTTTTAGGTTGTTTCTTTAAGCTTTGACTTCTTTTCTCTTGAGGAACCACATGGACATATAGGTTTCTCTACATAAAGAATGATGCCATCATTCTTTCTATTTCTACTGGATTGGTTTAATTGCTTTGCTTTCTCTGCTACTCTCTCTCTTCTCCAAATGTTTTTGCTTCAAGTCAATATAGTCCAGTTTTCTCTCTTTTCGTTGCATATAAGACATTCCACTTGCTCTTTCTGTGTTTTACTTGTGCCTGAAATGCATTTTTTTCTCTTCTACACATCTTAGAATTCCTAACACCCTTCTATAAGGTCAGCTCAAAGACTACCTCTGTAGTGTTCCGTGAGAGCAAGGACTATTTTAAATTTGTCTTTATCTTCTCCCATACACATCTATAACATATTATCTGGTCATAGTAAGTTCATAATAAATGCTTGTCTAATACATGGCATTTCACATCTTGTTTAGGAGACAGTAGAAAATTAAAGGGGTCTGCATAGCACACTCATATACATTTGTTTAACAGATTTGTTCTTCTGAGCCTCAGAACACAGAGCTAGAAAGAATGGGTTGAAGATGCAGAGAGATAGACTTCAGGTAATTCTAAGGAAAAACTTCCTAGCAGTTATGGTTACTCCCTAAAATTGAATAGACAACTTTTGGAGCAAATAATTATTTCTAATAAATTATCTCCAATAAATTATAACTTTAATTTTTACCTTGCTTTAAAGTTTTGTAATATCTCTATGTAAAACAGTTACTACAGATATAGGTTAGGAAACTGAGGCTCAGGTTAAATTACTTGCATTTGGTCACATAGGATCAGGGTGGGAGGCATGATTTGAACCCGGGTTTTCCTGGCTTCAAAGTTCAGTGCTCTATTTACTATACCATGATACCTCTATATAGACTTTTCAAGTTGTGAATGTATCTTCATTACTGTAAGTACTCCAGTGGATACAGGTAGACTACTTATCAAGGATATTTTAGAAAAGATACTTGCCTACAAGGTAGACTCTGAAGTCCCTTTGAATTCAGAAATTTTCTCCCCCTTTTTCAAAGGCAGCTAGATGGCACAGTGGATAGAACAGTGGACTTTGAAATCAGAAAGACTCATTTTTTCAGTTCAAATTTAGTCTCAGACTTTATAGCTATTGTCACTTAATCTTGTTTGCTTCAGCTCCTCATCTGTAAAATGAGCTGGAGAAAGAAATGGCAAACTACTCTAGTATTTTTGCCAAGAAAATGTCATATAGACAGGAAAAAATAATGATGAATGTTGGAGGGGATGCGGGAAAACTGGGACACTAATGCATTGTTGGTGGAGTTGTGAATGAATCCAACCATTCTGGAGAGCAATCTGGAATTATGCCCAAAAAGTTATCAAATTGTGCATACCCTTTGATCCAGCAGTGTTTCTATTGGGCTTATATCCCAAAGAAATACTAAAGAAGGGAAAGGGACCTGTATGTGCCAAAATGTTTGTAGCAGCCCTGTTTGTAGTGGCTAGAAACTGGAAAATGAATGAATGCCCATCAATTGGAGAATGGCTGGGTAAATTGTGGTATATGAATGTTATGAAATATTATTGTTATGTAAGAAATGACCAGCAGGATGAATACAGAGAGGACTGGCGAGACTTACATGAACTGATGCTAAGTGAAATGAGCAGAACCAGGAGATCATTATACACTTCGACAACGATATTGTATGAGGACATATTTTGATGGAAGTGGATTTCTTTGACAAAGAGACCTAACTGAGTTTCAATTGATAAATGATGGACAGAAGCAGCTACACCCAAAGAAAGAACACTGGGAAACGAATGTGAACTATCTGCACTTTTGTTTTTCTTCCCGGGTTATTTATACTTTCTGAATCCAATTCTCCCTGTGCAACAAGAGAACTGTTCGGTTCTGCAAACATATATTGTATCTAAGATATACTGCATATCCAACATATATAGGACTTCTTGCCATCTAGGGGAGGGGGTGGAGGGAGGGAGGGGAAAAATCGGAACAGAAACGAGTGCAAGGGATAATGTTGTAAAAAAATTACCCTGGCATGGATTCTGTCAATATAAAGTAATTATTAAATAAAAATTAAAAAAAAAAAAAGAAAATGTCATATAAGGTCACAAAGAGACACACAACTCAACAAGTACCTTTTGAAATACAAAATCAGTAGTTGAGAAAGGATAGTTTTATTTAAAAAATACTAAAATAAAATATAATATAGTGCCAAAGAGCCTGATCTAATCAGCCAGGTATTAATTAATACCCATTTTGAAGATAAACATACCTTTTAAAAATTGTACTGAATGGTGTAATTTTACCTTGAAAGTTATATGCTTGAATTTTCATTTCCTTGAAAGATTTCATTTTCATTCATAACAGCATAGCTCTTTTCCCAAGTAACTGATAGAATTAGTTCCTTTGTGGTTTTAAAAGATGCACTTTGTGAGACTATATGGTAAGACACTTTGTGAGAATTAGTGAGAGATATCTTATAATGTTTCTCCTAGACAGACAAGGATCAATGTAGTTTTCCGACTTAATATAAGGCAATGCTTAGAAACTGAAGAGAACTATGTTTGGCTTATGAGACATTAGCAATGAGAATAAAACTCAAAATTACTTATTTTCATGTTTGTGCTTTTGACACTAGAGGCCCTTTCCCTTATTTACAATTTTCATAAGCATGATTTGTAGCTTAACTGTTGTATCCAATTTAATATTATACTGAATTTATGGTAAAAAGCAAACCTCAGATTTGGGGAATCTGATCACAGCTGTCTAAGCAATAACATACATAGTCTGTGGTTACCAAAAGATCCATGAGTTCTTTTTATAATGATTTTTTTCATCATATCCCATTGAGATTAAGAATATTTGAATAAGAAATGTTTGCTAAAAGGAAATTAAAATAAACATATGAAAAATAGGTTATTTCCACATGGGCCAAGGTTTCACATATTCTATAGTGTCTTCTGTTTTTTCTTCTTCTAAAATACACTGATCCAGTCAATAAAAATATTTATGTTTGTTTAAAACTTATATTTGCTTAAAAATGGGAAATGGGGGGTAATTACCAGAGAATTGTGTTATTTTCATCTAGGAGGGACTCCGAGAAGAATAATTGTAACAGATTGAAGAAGATCAAAAAAGCTATACTTAGATTTTGTGGAGAATTTATAGGGAGTCCCTGAGAAGGTTTAAGCTGGAAGTGCCTCTATGAAAAAGAATTTCAGTTGATCTTAACAGCTATTAGCGACCTTAAGATCGAGAAAGGCTGACAATAATTAGCATCTACTTCTTAAAGGACAACTGAGGATAAACTTCCACCTGACTTCCTGCTTGATTAAAACTAGAACCTGAATACATTAGTAACTAGATGTCAGAAATAATTTAATAGTACTCACAACAACTTTCATTTACATAACCTTTTACTATATACAGATATGCTTTGTTTACAATGATCCTGTGTGATAACTGCAGCAAATAATATTATTCTCATTTTTTACAAATAAAGAAATTGATGCTGGAAGAAAATTAGTTACTTTTCTTTGGTATGTTAGTAGAAGTGTTTATTCTTATCTAGTTGTCACCTGATTCTTGTCTGGTACTCTTTTTGTTGAACCAAACTGGCTCTTGTTTACAAACAGTTGTTAGAAATTTTGGGTTAAGAATACACTATTAATGCTAAAAATAAATAAATAAATAAATAAATAAGTTATTTTTCTTTTAACTCTTGTTATAAGAAATTTCTTGTTAAGTAAAATAAGTTTAGGCTATTTTATGTTATATTATTATATTATACATATACAATTATATTTACATATATATTATTTATATATATATATAATTATTATATGTTATATATATAGAAAGTACAAGTAAGGAGAACATTCATAATATTACTATTATTAATATTTCTTGAGTTTGGGTGGTGATAGGCTAAGTCATAACAGGACAGTTGATCCAGGAAAATTTCAGCCATAGACTCTAATAGGAAGTCTGTAGAGAAAGTTGTTATAATCCTATAGTTTAGCAATAATGATCATGAAAACAGACAGGAGGTCTTGTAGTGACCATTTACATGAAAGTGTGTTTTCAGGAGGTTCTGTGACTAGGTAAAAGGCAGAGGTCCAAGCATGTAAATATATAGTAACAAGGAAAATCTTGTGGATGAAAAATGAATCATGTCCCAGCATATAGTACATAGAATCTAGATAATGTACTATTTGGCGTCAGGAAGAAATATAGTCAACTAATCTGTATTAATGGATTTGGCAGCAAATAACAGTGGGCCAACTGTTGAGTCTATATTTTGGAGTCCAAGTTTCCTTAAGTCTTTGGAAAGGATGGCAGAAAAGAAGTAGAGTACAGGGACAGTATAATATAAAAAGGACTTTAGATCAGAGAAGATAACAAGACAAGAATGCAGTACTATGACCACTGATAGAGAGCATGGTTCAAATGAACAGTTGCTAGATTTGTGCTACAGGACAAGTAAGTGAAAAAGTTAACAACATGCTGAGTTGATGACTGATTTCTATGGATCTACAATGTCAATGACCTTACCATGATAATAATTGATAGAAAGTGGCTATTATCAGCCAGCCACTTTTGAATGGGAAAGTAATGAGGCCTCTTTAAGCTCTGTAGCCTTTGACCATTTTTTTTAGGGTGCTAGGAGATTACAAAGCCAAAATTGACAGCATAGTCCAAAGTGATCAAACAGAAACAATTCAAGAAATAATTACATGTGTAGTAAGTCCAAAGACTAGAGAGAAGAAAAATATCTAGGTTTCTCAACTGAGTTTACTACACTATTCTTCTGGAGGCAATGGAGGTTAAGTAATTTGTTCTGGGAGGGTCACAAAGTCGTTCTGTGCTGTGAGTGATATTTAGATTTAGCAGTTGGCTTTTGAGGGCTTCTGTAAATTAAATAGATTTGAACTTAGATCCTCCTGACTCCAAGGCTGGTGTTCTGTTCATTGGCTACTTAGCTGCCTCTACACTATTCTTTCTTTCTTTTTTCTTTTTTAATTAATTAATTTTTATTAAAGCTTTTTATTTACAAAACATATGCATGAGTAATTTTTCTACATTGAGCCTTGCAAAATCTTTTGTTCCAAATTTTTCCCTCCTTCTCCTCACCCCCCAGCTGGCAGTCCAACACACATTAAATATGTTCAAAAATATGTTAAATCCAATATATGTATACATATTGACACAGTTATCTTGCTGCACAAAAAAATCAGATCAAGAAGAAAGGAAAAAAACTTAGAAAGAAAACAAAAATGCAAGCAAACAACAACAGAGAGAGGGAGAATACTATTTTGTGGGCCACACAGTTCCCATGGTCCTTTCTCTGAGTGTAGAACAAGTGGCACTGGTTTGAATCATCTCATTGTTGAAGAGAGCCATGTTCATCAGAATTGATCATTGTATTCCTGGTTCTGCTTATTTCACATAGCATCAGTTCATGTAAGTCTCTCCAGACCTCTCTGAAATCATCCTGGTGGTTGTTTCTTACAGAACAATAATATTTCATAACATTCATATGCCATAACTTATTCAGCCACTCTCCAATTGATGGGCGTCCACTAAGTTTCCAGTTTCTTGTCACTACAAAAAGGGCTGCCACAAACATTTTTGCACATTTCCTTTCCCTCTGTTAAGATCTCTTTGGGGTATAAGCTCAGTAGAAACACTGCTGGGTCAAAGGGTATGCACAGTTTGATAACTTTTTGAGCATAGTTCCAGATTGCTCTCCAGAATGGCTGAATGTGTTCACAATTCCACCAACAATGTATGTGTCCTTGTTTTCCCACATTTTAGCCAATCTGAGAGATTTGTTAAAAGGAATTGCTCTTTTTAAATGTCAGTAGGTAGATATATGGGTTCTTATTTTTCCTTCTCTAGAGGTTGTGTTGACTCCAAAAGCTGGAGATGCTACATGGCTCACCTATCTCCATAGCACAAACCTTTAAACTAAACCAATCATGTAGCAACACAGAAGTACACAAATTTTAAGGCACAGATATTACTTTTGATAAGAAAATAAAACAAGATACCAAATATCCAGAGCCCACAATGAGCAGTTATTTGGAAGATGGGTCGTAAGATGGATAAGAATTTAAAGCTACCACTATTAAACACAAAATAATGACTCTAGTTCTTAGAAGTGTATACGGTAATGGGCTGAGGCTTGAGTTGACGCACTGAGGTCCCAAGCACGTGAGGCTAAATAGTAACTGGACCATACTCTATTAATATATATGCTTGGAGAAAGAATGGCCCCCGCCCACTCTTTGTGCAAGTCCTGATGTGTTGTATAGGAAATGACGGTTTTGGTGGGTAGAGGCAGGGGAGTGGAAAAGGAAGGGGAAGGAGAGACTGCTGGCTGGCGTCTTGTCACAGCTGCTCACATTGCTATCACGATGGCCCTTCACCTTCGATCTCCCTCTTCTAGTTGGCTTCCTGTCTGCCCATATTGCTATTGCAATTCTTCTTCACCTCTACTGAGAATAAAGACTGAAGATTTTTCCCTTAACCTGAATTCCTGACTCTGGCTGATTTTAAATATGCGGTCATCACAGTATACAAAAAGAGTTTGGTAACAGCAACTTACTCAATAATAGCAGAGGAAATTACTTACTCAATTGCAACACTGTGATAATATAAAATCAGAAATGGAGTCTTCATACAATCATCTTAAAAAATTCTAAGCACTCCAAGATAGACAAAAGCAAATTTGGAAGCTAAAAATATTTTTTCTGAACCTATCATCATATTTTTACAGAAATCATAGACTGTAGAGTTAAAAGTCATCTGGTACAGTCCCTACTTTTTTTTTTTTTAACTATGAAAACTGAGTCTCAGAAAACTTAATAATAAAGCCAGTATTTGATTCTACATTCTTTGATTCTAATGCCTTGGTACTTTTTATTGACCTATGCCATCTACAGAATTTAGAGAAAGAGAAAAGTAAATAAGCATGTGTGAAATTAGCTCATTTTATAATATGAGAATTGTGGCAGAAGAGTTATAATACTTATAAAATATGAACAAAATTTGAAAGATAGTTCTGGATAGTAATTATTGATTTAAGAACACTATATATTTGAAAATCTGAGCAAGAAATAAATATAAAAGTTGGCTATTTCCTATTCCTGAGCATTTGTTGAAATTCAGCTCTTGGTAGTACCTAAAGGAAGAGAAGCCTCCTTCTTTTTTAAAAAACACAACAAATCCAGACAGTCTGAAGAATCAACTCCAAATACCTTCAAGTTCCACAATATTTTATTTCTTCATTATGTCTCCATTGTGCTCTACCATTCCACTGGGACTCTTTTTGAGGAGAAAGATGAATGATGTTTCCATTCATTTGTTTATTCAAGCAGAATAACAGATGCCCTCAAATTTAAGAAATAGTTTAAAGAACCTAACAGTAAATTATAGTATCTGTGGAAGAAACTAGAACAATGTGTTTATTGTTTAGTTTTTTTTTTTAATTACAAGTTTCATATTATTTCTGTGCTGTGTGTGACATTTAGCAGTTGGCTTTTGAGGGCTTCTATAAATTAAAAACAAAACAAAACAAACCTTCTTCCCAAGACTTTATTGTTTTGCTTCCTTCCCACTCCACTGGTGGTTTTAAAATCTTTATCCTTTAGGGCATTATGTTTATTTATTGCATTGTGCATGTTTTTAGATTGTCAGTTTATTTTTCCTTTTTTTTTTTTTTTTCATGAATCTCACTGTTTTATGTTCTTGGGAGTACAGGATTTACCCATCTTTTGTTTTTCTAGCATTCTTGCCTTCTACCTTTTCTCTTCCTTTCCAGGTATCAGGCCTCATCATTGTTTGTCCTGTCCTCATCCATTAACACTGCTTTTCTTCTACTGTGATCACTAGGTCTGGAAGTCTTCAATGCTCTCCTTTGAGAAATTAGGATCACATGGAGAGCAAATCTCAGTGTATTTCTGCCTCACAGAAATTTCATATGGAGACAACCATAACTAGGTTTATACTCCCCCCCCCCCTTTTTTTTTTTTTGTGGAAGACTCTTTTGTCCCAGCTGGCTTTGTACCAATATACTTCTATTTTCCTGATTTTTCCATGGACAGACTAGAGGAGTTCTGTGCTCCAGCTCTCTCTTTTAAAAAACTGAGTGAGGAAAAGACTATGTCACTGTTACAATGGGTCAGAATAAAAACCACAATAGAGTTAAGCCAAAGTTTGAACACACAGGCCTATGAAGGTCAATTGCATAGCTGGCCTGAATATGGTTAGAGGAAATGGTCCTTCATATAATTTTCTGTTATTACTTTTGGAATGTGGGCCAAGATATTCCTCTACATCTAGATGACTTCATGTATGATTCATAATTTAGTTATTTTGGAAATGAATTCTCTATGTGCTTCCAAACATATAGTGATCCAGATGTGCGGGTTAATGTTTAATAACTAGCTCTATCCCCACCAAAAAAAAAAAAAAGTAGACGATATACTTTTATGTTTAATCTGAATTATTACCATTTCTCCATCATTTTAAGTGATAGTAACAATCAACAAAACAATAAATCAACCTTGATTTGTCATGTTTGCAGTATTTCTGAGGTATAAATGCTTATACTGAGAATTTAACTCCTGAAAGCCATATGAGCTTACTCCAGCATTCTGGAGGCCTCCCTCCTAAGGCCTCCCAAAATTTAGTCTTTTGATATGATGCAGCAAACCCTGTATTTGCCTTGGTTCTTCCCCTGCCTTTTGTTAGTGGAAGAGGGCTAAAATGCAATATCACTTAAAAAAAAAAAAGATAGCATGATAGTGACACAACACCAGGTTCCAGGAAAGCTGTTTGGAATATAAATAACTGACAAAAGTTTCTGATAGCTCTTTATCTTGTTAAAAGACAAAACAATCAGGTCACTGATAATCTAATAGCCCTTTGTGACTGAAATGATGTGATTTAAAGTATTATTATAAAACCTTCTAAAAAGTATTATCACATCTGGGATAGTCCCTTAATTTACACTCATAAATTGTATGCCAAGAGAGATGCTCTAGTACTATTTGTATCAGAAATTGTATTATGGGTACACAGAAAGAGGGATATACTAATACAAAATAATGAGGGTGCTTTGGTTCATAAAGATTAGAATAGTAAGACAGGATTATTTCTAGTGTGCCTCTTCAGAGAAATGAAGGGTCCTTTATCTGCAGAAGACTTTGCTGGGTTAGTCAAGCCTTGGTAATGCTGACAAGATAAAACAATCCCAAGAATATTACTTCCTTTGGTGTGCCACAAGGTTGACAAAGGGAACAGGGTAGACTTGATTAGAGTTCCCATCATTCCCAATGGCTATACCACATAAGCAGGATTTGCTATGGCTGGATCCTTTATAAATCACAACATTTTAAAAGTGTAAGAGACCTCAGCAGCCATCTAATCCAAACTATACCAAGAAGAAATTCCACTACAATATATCTAACAAGTGGCGAAGAGGCTTGCAAATTGCTAAGGAGGGATAACCTCCTACCTTAGAAATCCCTTCTAGTTCTAGAGCTGTGATCCTGGTGTCCTATGACCTCTTGAGATAGTTCATTCACCTTACAACAGCTCTAATTGTTAGGGAAGTTTTTCCTGACATTCATGAAGTTCAAATTGGCTTCTTCGTACTTGGTCTTGCCCTCTCTGGCTAAATTAAATTTTTTCACCCCTCCAAATGGCAGCTTTTCAAATACTTAAAAGACAACTATCATATACTTAGAGAGTACATGATAGTTCTTTGTTTTTTTTTTTTAAGCTAAAATATCTCTGGTTTCTTCATCATATTTTTAAATGAAATGGACTTAAGAACTTTCCCCATGCTGGTTACTTCCCTCTAGACATCTGTAGCTTATTAATGTCCTTCTTAAACTGTGATGCCCAGAACTATTCACAATATTCTAGAGGAAATCTGACTAGCACGGATTACAGTCTAATTATTTCTTTCTTATTCCTGAAGCTATTTTTTTTAATCCAGTCCAAGATTGCATTAGTTATTTATTAACTAATAATAATAGTTAATAATATATTATCTTAAGTATAATATTATTTATTAATATTTATTATTATTTGGTGGCTGCATAATACGTTGACTCACTAAACAAATGTTCATATCTTTTTTTTTTTTTTTTAGACAAACTACTGCCTAATCACACATTTTCCTGTAATTATCTAGCATACAATGAGAAGATTTAAGAAGACTATTTTTAGTTGAGGAGATCTTAATCTCAAAAAATTTAGGAGTAAAATCAGTTATTTTATTTTTTTCTAAATCTATTGAACCTTATAATAAAAATTATATTTTAGTGGACCCAAAATAAGATAATAACATTAGTATAACTGCAGCATTTGCCTGTGGCTCTAGTTTTTTTTACATGCCTGTAAAAAAAAAATCATGAGACCAAAAAAAAAAAATATGAGACAAAATAAAAATTAAACTCTGATGATGAATATGTGTATATATTACACATAAACATATATTTTCTCTAATTCTGTAAATGTTGTCCTGTTATGACACTGAGGGTCATTTCTCCCATTTGCACAGCACCCTAAATGTATAGTAATAATTTTTGCTCAGAATCTCTGCCTTCATAGTAAAGCATCCTTGTCCTCTTTACGAAAATAAGATATTTTTGATGTATTGCTATTTTTAAAAATTTCCTGTAAGGAACACAGGGATGTTTTGCTCTGGAGGCAGGAATTCTAAGTTTATCATCTCTTCTTCCCCACTTCCATCATTCTTTAATGCCTCGTCAAGCCCAATCTAAGTTTCTAGACAATTTTCATGGCCTTAGGGCATAACTGCCTTAAGTAAAGGAAAATGAAAAGTTATGTTTACATTCATCCTCAGAGTCAGAAAACTCAGTAGGAGATATGGGATCCATTGTAGAAATTAGTGATGAAAAGGGAGACATAGCCAACAGGGAAAAGGTGAAGTAGTATACATATAGTGAAGATTGGGGATTTTTCTTTAAGGGATACAATAAGGTCTAGGGGACCCTTTTGTGGATCTAGGGCTAGCAGAAAAGCAGAAAAAGTGCTGATTATGATGATAAAATCATAAATTTAAAACTAGAATATTAGGGGTCATCTAGTCCAATTCTCTCATATTGAGTGATAGGTGCAGCTTCTGGGAGAAATATAGCAGTAATCCTGAGGTCTCCTGACCTTAGAGTGCTATTGTTCCAACAATCTATCTGTCAATGATTCTAAAGTCTTCTGGCCTTAGGAATACTCTAGTATAGTTTTACAAACATTGCTGACTGTCAGACAGACAATCTGTGGTCAGTGATAACCAAGTTCCTGAGAGAATAGTGAGCAGACCATCTCTCAAACCTACCTGTAAACCATAAAATTAGCAAAAAAGTAACATGAAGCTCGGGTGTCTCTAACTTTTCCTATAATTTTTTTTTAATGGCTCCCGGTTCTTTGCTAAATCTTTTTAGAAACTTAGCCAGCTTCAGAAACTAGGCATTGACCCACACTTAACACTGTACACCAAGATAAGGTCAAAATGGGTTCATGACCTAGGCATAAAGAATAAGATTATAAATAAATTGGAAGAACATAGGATAGTTTACCTCTCAGACCTGTGGAAGAGGGAAGAATTTATGACCAAAGAAGAACTAGAGATCATTATTGACCACAAAATAGAAAATTTTGACTATATCAAATTGAAAAGTTTTTGTACAAACAAAAGAAATGCAGACAAGATTAGAAGGGAAACAACAAACTGGGAAAACATTTTTACAGTCAAAGATTTTGATAAAGGCCTCATTTCCAAAATATATAGAGAATTGACTCTAATTTATAAGAAATCAAGCCATTCTCCAATTGATAAATGGTCAAAGGATATGAACAGATAATTCTCAGACGAAGAAATTGAAACTATTTCTAGACATATGAAAATATGCTCCAAATCATTATTAATCAGAGAAATGCAAATTAAGACAACTCTGAGATACCACTACACACCTGTCAGATTGGCTAGAATCACAGGGAAAGATAATGTGGAATGTTGGAGGGGATGTGGGAAAACTGGGACACTGATACATTGTTGGTGGAATTGTGAACACATCCAGCCATTCTGGAGAGCAATTTGGAACTATGCTCAAAAAGTTATCAAACTGCACAAACCCTTTGATCCAGCAGTATTACTCCTGGGTTTATATCCCAAAGAGATCATAAAGAAGGAAAAGGGACCTGTATATGCCAAAATGTTTATGGCAGCCCTGTTTGTAGTGGCTAGAAGCTGGAAAATGAATGGATGCCCATCAATTGGAAAATGGTTGAGTAAATTGTGGTATATGAACGTTATGGAATATTATTGTTCTGTAAGGAATGACAAGCAGGATGAATACAGAGAGGCTTGGAGAGACTTACATGAACTGATGCCAAATGAAATGAGCAGAACCAGGAGATCATTATATCCCTCAACAATGATACTGTTTGAGGATGTATTCTGATGGAAGCAGATCTCTTTGATAAAGAGAGCTAACTCAGTTTCAACTGATCAAGGATGGATAGAAGCAGCTACATCCAAAGAAAGAACACTGGGAAATGAATATAAACTGCTTGCATTTTTGTTTTTCTTCCCAGGTTATTTTACCTTCTAAATCCAATTCTCCCTGTGCAACAAAAGACCTGTTTGGTTCTGCACACATATATTGTATCTAGGATATACTGTAACCTATTTAACATGTAAAGGATTGCTTGCCATCTGGGGGAGGGGGTGAAGGGAGGGAGGGGAAAAATTGGAACAGAAGTGAATGCAAGGGATAATGCTGTAAAAAATTACCCTGGCATGGGTTCTGTCAATAAAAACTTATTAAAAAAAAATTAGAGAAAGCCAAAAAAAAAAAAAAAAAAAGAAACTTAGCCAGCTTCAATTGGTTAACAATTGGATACCACTATCTCCCCTAACTCCATTATACTTCTCAACCCCACTTCTCTTTCTTATACCTAACTTTTTTAGGGTGCTAAGTCCCTTTCAGAATTTAGCCTGCTAGCTAAAGGCATGCTCCAGCCTCATGGGGGTGCTCCCTTTATACTGGGTAATTGTGACTTCCACTGAGGAACTTGTCTTTCATATGCTCTCCCACTCTATTTCATATTTATTCTTCCTGGTGTCTATTGTATCCCTTCATATTGTCTATAACTCATTTCTTAAATAAATCTACCTTTTCTCAAAGAGAATGAGGATTGTAAATTCTTCATGTAACCAAAGACCAACTTTTGGAGCCTGCCACCATTTGGTGCCAAGCCCCACAATATAGAGCATATCATTAAGGAGAGTTGAGAAATTGAAACAAGTTAAATAAGTGATTTGGCTAAGATCACACAGCTATTAAATGGGAGAAATAGGCCTTTGAAAGCAGGTACTATAACTCTAATTTTAAGACTCTTTGTTCTATTCTTTCTTTTCCAAAACATGTTGGCCTGGGACAGCCTTACACAGAGGTAGTATCATTTTAAGGAAGAAATAGGAGTGGTAGTAGCAACTAACAACTTCCACAACATTTTTTAGGAGGAAAGGAACAAATGATAACTAATGGTGAAATGGACTTGAATTGGACTTGATTTGTTGCCAGGACTGTGAGTTGGTTCCTTCTGGACCTATAGGTGAAAAATATGACAAGACTTGTATTTGTGTAATTATGATTATCTGAAATATTCCACATTGAATCTTTTCTTGCAAAGGATTCCAGAGTCAGGAATAACTCATTACAATTTATTTCTTAATAGACTTCCATTTCTCTCTTTCTCTTGGTCTCTTTTTTCCTGTTTTCTACGTACATACATAGATAAGTTTCGTCCATAATATGAAAATCAGTTTGACCAAGATTACTTAACTAGAAATAAAATGTAAGGAATCTTGTCAAGTGCCCTCTTTAAAGGGGCTTCTAAGACTTTACTGAAAAGATAGTACTCTAGTGGTAACTGTAAAGGGATCTCATTGTGGGTAGTCTGTTTGAATACCTGCTATTGCACTTGCATATGGTCAATCAATCAGATTGACTAACATTTATTATGTCCTTATAATATGTGCCAAGCACTGTGATAAAGTATGGGGAAACACAGAAAGGCAAAACACAAACAGTTCTTTCTCTCAGGGAACTCACAGTCTAATGGGGGAGATAACATGCAAACAGCTAGGTACAAACAAGTTATAGACAAACATATTTTTGGCCAGTAGGAAATCAGCCAGTAAACAAGATGTATTTGAAAATTAGTGAATAGGGATGATAAAGGATGGAGTACATTGGAGAATACATGATGGAATGGGATAATTTTGTGAATGTAAGGAGAGGTTGAATGACATCAGATTATGAAGAGAAAAAAGATTTTCAAAGTTTTAAACATTTGTTGTTCATCACTAAGATAGCTTTAAGCTTAAAGTTCAAATGTGTAGGATGGATTGGGGGGGTGGGAATATGGGGATGGGAATAAGTGAGTGATGGCAAGATGAAGAGTATGACCATTTCTGTATAAAGATATGGTGAGATGGAATAATAGGTCATGAAAAATGATTAAGTTGAAGGAGGATCAATATGTATATTTGTTGAAATCCCCTAAAGGGCAGGAATTGGAGAATAGAGAGAGACTGTGAACCAGGCATTGAACTAATTGAAAAAATAGAAGTTTGTACACAACAGCTACCAGAATTTTGATTGATTAATAAATATGGACTGAGTAAACCCTAAAGGAGGAGAAGTTACGAATGGTTTCTGGTTATAGAGACCCTGGAAATGGCAGTGGGGAGCAAGGAATATGCCAGCTCCCTTAACTAGACTAGTGGGGGAGAAAGGCAGTACAAATTCACATTCTGTAAAGAGAAACTATTATTAAGAGAGAGCCAGATGTGAGGGAGTGCAAGGAGATGAAGGAGTAAGAAAGGAAAAGATATAATATGATATCTAGAGATCACATTGGGAGACTAAGATAGCTTTAAACTAAAAGTTCAAATGTGTAGGATGGATTGAGGGGGGTGGGAATAAGGGAATAGGAGTAAGAGAATAAGGATAGATAATAGAACTTGAAGAATGGCAACCTGGTCTTCAGAATCACTGGATGGGGGACAGAATATTATAAGGTAGAAGTATATTAAGTAGTATTAACAAGAAGTATATTAATCATTGAGGAATAATTGGGGTAAGTGAGTCCGAACTATGTGCAGTACCTGATAAGTTCTTGGAGTGGGTTTTTGGAAGTAGCCAGGCTGCCTAAGAAGACGTGAACTGGTCTAGGTTGGAAATTGAGCAGGTCAAAACTCCAATGCCAATCAGCAGTGGAATTAGGCTTTCTAGCCTGGATGGGAGAAAAAGATCCAGTCTCCAAAACCAAATGAAAACCAGACAAAAACCATATATCCATTTTATGACTATTTGAAAGATGAGAACACATTTTTCCAATTAGCAATTATCCTACTGGTTATTTTCAAAGACAATGTAACTTGTTGATAAATGTGTGTGTGTGTGTGTGTGTGTGTGTGTGTGTGTGTGTGTGTGTGTGAATGTCTACAGGTGAGAAAAATTCTTTCATATCCCTGAGTAAAGCTTGGTATTCTAGAGTCAAATTCATTTGAAGCTTTAAAAAAATTTCTTTAGGATACCATGTCAATCATCACTGTTGGTGGAACTAAGAATTAGTCTAACCATTATTGATAGCATTTTGGAGTTGTGCAAAGAAAATAACTAAAATGATCTTTAGATTCAGATTCCAATTCTACTGAGGCATATAACTCTAAAATGTCAATGATAGTGACGCATACATAGAGAGAATAAATTAGAATATGTACATTAAACATTTTTTCCTCCTCTTTTTTTATAGATTCTTTAAGAAGTTCCCCTTAGTCTAGTAGTTCTCTGATACACCCTGAGGGCCAATGGCTTTTTAGAATAATAGTTGATGCTGCTTTTCTCTGCCACAAGGGATTTATTCTTGCTGGAGTTTCATATTACTTTTGTTCCAGGTTCTTTAGTCTTTCCTTTTCCAATTGAGCTGTCTCCACTGTCATCAGCCACCACAGTTGTAGTGGATGTCACAATAGATTTTGTTGGACCCTTATACTGACGCAGTAGTTGCCACTTCCCAGAACTCACAAAGTCACAATCTGGACAATTCTATCTCAGGATACTGATTTGCCCACCATACAGAGACAGAAGTGGAAATATGTTCACAATCACTAAAGCTGGGTGCAAGGAAGCCAACCTGTTTCAATCATAGCTCTTGGGGAGGCATCTCAGAGCAGCTGTCTTCCTTCCAAGACAAAAGGCAAAGAATAAGACATGAATGAAGGGACTACCTTTTTTACTTATACTCTGAGTGCGATCCCTAAAGAATGAGTTCTGCCCATTCTTGTTAAATTATTTCAGTTGTGTCTCACTCTTTGTGATCCCATTTGGGTTTTTCTTGGCAAAGGTTTCCATTTCCTTCTCCAGCTTGTTTTACAAATAAGGAAACTAAGGCAAATAAAGGGTAAGTGACTTGCCCAGCTACTTACTAAGTGCCCAAGGCTAGATTCTCTTTTTTGACTCCAGGCCAAGTACTCTCTCTACTATTACCTAGATGCTCCTCTTAGTCATCCTGGATAGAAGTAGGCACATCTCCCAGCTTCCATGTGGTTACTACAACTGAAACTATGCAGTGCATGTCTTGCTTGTACTTTTATGCTCCAGTAAACCTTCATTACAATAGAATAACAGAATCCCTCAGAATCAAAGAATTTCGAAAGTCAGAAGGGACCTCAGCAGCCTTTTAGCTCAACCAATAATACATGAAAGGAGTCCATATTACAACAAAACTGAGAAGTCTTTTGAACTCGGCTTTAAGACTTCCAAGTTAGGGCAACCTACTGGCTGTCTAAGCTGCTTACTCCATTTTCTGACACTTCTAATTGTATGTAAGTTTTTTCTTCAGATCAAGTCTAAATTTACCTCTTGGCTAACATTTTAGTTCTATATTTTGAAGTCAAATAGTACAAGACTTATATTTCCTCAGGGGCATGCTGGATTCCTCTGGTATAGGTACTCAAAAGACATTATTTTCAGTGTGAGCATATACATCTGGGAAAAGGCAAATGCTACAAATCAGAGATTGGTTTTGTCGATTGTCTAGACTTAAGATAAATGTGATGATAGAGAAAATGTTAATAATGCAGATGAAACTTAAAATGTGCTATGAGTATATAAATTTTCCTGGATGAAGCTAATTATTGAACACATCACTGACTCTATTAAACCTGATAATACTTAACATGTTTGAACATCAATATAATTTCTGAGTCCCCCCTTCTTCAGGTAAAATGCTCCCAGTTCCTTTAACTGATCTTCATCTGGCAGTAATTCAAGACCCTCCAACATCTTGGTAGTCTTCCTTGAACAGTCTCCTTCAATGTTCTACTTCAATTAAGTGACCACTTAAGTCAGCCCTGACAAGACAGAGTAAAAAGAGATTTTCATTTCCATAATCTTAGAAGCTGTTCCTCTCAATCCAACCTAAGAATATAGTTTTTTGGAAAACTATTGCATCACATAGTTAGCTCATGTTGAGTTTATATTTTAATCAAACTCATAGATTTTTTAAAGAAATAAGCTGCTATGTAATCATTCCTATCCTCTCCTGAAATGTGAAACTGTCCTTTGGAATCCAAATTTAAGACTTTAAGATAATTTTGTATAATCATATCTTATTAGTTCCAGGCAAATTTTGAGCTTGTGAAGAACTTTTAGGATTCTGAATCTCTTGTCCATTGTGTTAGCAATTCTTCTAAGCTTGGTATCATCTAAATATTTGATGAGAATACTGTTTGTTCTTTTATATAACTCATTGATAAAAATGTAATTGTAGCAATAACATGGAGAGCTCTTGCCAAAGGGACATTGAACAATAAACTTCTCTTTCAAATTGATTCCCTAACCAGTTCTGAATCTATCTAACTGAATTATGATTTAGTCCACAACTCTCCATCCACTCTACCATAATAAGATGAGATACTCCATCAACAGTTTTACTGAAATCTAGGTAAACTATATCTATAATATTTTCTTCACATACAGACTTTAGTATTTCTAACCAAAAAGGAAATGAGATTGGTCATACTTGGTCTGTTCCTAAAACAGGGCTAGCTTTTGGTCATCATTATTTTCCACAATAAACAATGGCAACAATCAGTACAAATGCATAACCAGATCTTGTGTTTGTTCCTTTTAATTTCCTTTGTGACATTCGAAAGTATTAAGATTCTGAAGAGACAATTGCCTCAACTCTTTATTAAAATGTTAACTTTTAATCATCATTTAGTTCCTTCTATTTGTTCAAATGTATTTCTCTTTCTAGAATTCTCTTGATTATTATTTGTATTTCCAAGTTCTCAGGTCAGTTCTTCTCATTAGGAAAACTTCAAATCCCTTTATCTTGCCAAAATCTCATTCTCTCCCAAAAGAATTATAGCCTCAAGCCTTGCAAAGTAAGATATTTTTGCTTATAAGTCTTTATGTTTTGCTTTTAGAACTATTGTATTCTAAGATGTTATAGACAGATTCTAAAACCAGCATCTCTTAGTTAACATTCAAAGTTTAATTCCAATGAAGGACTAAATAAATGTATGTTTAATGTTAAAAAATAATTGTAGAGGACTGAAACTCTGAATAGGTATACTTGAATTTGAGAATGCAGAGCACTTAAGGCTAATTACCTATTTGATGTGAGACAATGGTTTTATTAGCATATATTTGGATCATGGCTCTCCTCACCTTTGGTGCTTGCTGAATATTTGGTAGTAAGCCAATTGTAGGCAAACATTGGCAGGTGAAGGAAGAGAAGGGAGAGTTACTTGGTGGCAGGATGAGGAAGAGAGAGGCTAGAGTCTGCTGATATCTTTGGATGTCATGGCAGCTTGCCTGCCTCCTCCACTTCTCCCTCTAAAGACGGAGGACTTTACTTTGTACTGACTCTGGCTGACCCTGAAGCCATCCAAGGAGCTAGCCCATACTCTACAAATATTTTTTAGAATAAAGTGATAATGAAGAGAACAAAAAAAAAAAAAAGGGAAAAATTTCTTACAGAAAGCATTTAAAAACTAATAATTATATAAACACAATTGATTTAATCACAAAGGTAGTCACATGTGATGAAGTTATAATGTACTTTAAGAAAAATGATTTAACAAGGGAGGGAAGGCTAGACTGGAGAAGGGAGAGGTATTTCAGGGAAGACTATCTAGTAGGTAATTGCAATTCTACTTGTGAGATCTTACACGAAGGTGGTAACAGTAGAGAGAAAGGGCCTTCAAAGATGTTTTGATGGCAGAAATGACAGAGCTTGGCAATAGATTGGAAATGAGCATGAGACAGAATGAGGAATTTAAGCTGATACCTATGTCATGAGCTTAGGGGCCTGGAATTATGGTGGTTCTCTCAATAGTAAAAGGAAAGTTTGGAAGGGAAAAAGGTTTAGAGGGGGAAAAGTTAGAGGTTTTTCAACAAGATCAGAGATAAAGCAATTGCGACTAATATTGTTTAACACAGAGCTAGAAATGCTAGTTACCTCAGTAAAATGCAAAAAAAAAAAAAATTGAGGAAATAAGCATAGGCAGAGAAGAAACAAAATTATTATTTTTTGCAGATGATATCATTTTGTACTTAGAAAATTATAATCACCTAAAAATTACATGAAGCAATAAAGAAGTTTCAAGATATGAATTAAGTCTGCATTAAAGATCTTTATTTTTGTATGCAACCAACAAAAAATAATTGCAAGTAGAAAGAGAAATTCCATTCAAAATAATTATAGAAAGTATATAATACTTTTCTCCCTAGACACACCCAGAAATTGTATGAATCCAATTATAAAATACATTTGTACAAATAAGGACAAAGCCAACTATTTGTGTATAGGTCAAGCCAATATAATACAACTGAAAAAAATTATCTATGTGGAATTATTCAATGTCACTTCAGTCATATTACCAATAAATTATGCTAAGAATAATATTGCAGTTCATATGAAAGAACAAAATGTAAAGAATATCAAAGGTAATAATGGGGAAAATTTAGAGGGAACAGATTCTTTTACTACCACATCTTAAACTGTACTTCAAAGCAGAAATCATTTTTAAAATTAATTTCTTTTTAACATTCAAATCCAAAATTCTCTCCCTTCTTCCCAAACCTCTCCTAGCCATTGAGAAGTCAAGCAATATAATATTAATTATACCTCTGAAGTTAAACAAAATATATTTCCATGTCATCCATGTTGCAAAAAAACAAACACACAATAAAAAGCAAGAAAAAAGTATGTTTCTATGTTCACTAAGAATTAATTTCATCTCTCTTAGGAGGTGGGTGACATTTTAAAAATTATTCAAAGCTACTAAAATATGTGAAAAATTTTCAAATTACTTATAATCAGAGAAATTCAAATCAAAGGAACTCTCAGATTCTGTCACATCTATTAGATGTGCATATCAAAGATGGCAAAAAAAATAAAATAAATCTAAGAAAATAGGTACTCTGTTGTTGGCAGGTTCTAGCCATTTTGGATAGCATATCAACTTGTTTCAACAAACATGTATTAAGTATTTATTGTGTATCAAGTACTGTCCTTAGCCCTGGAAATATAAATACAAGCAGAAAAAAAAAGTCCTGTTCTCAAGAGACAGCATTTAAATGGAAGCTGAAAAGGAGATGGTGAGGAAAGACAGGAGAATACCCATCCAGGGACATGGTAAAGAGAATTTGGAGGCTCAAGGGTGCAGCCTGGGGAGAAAACAAATATGGATATTCTTAAAACAGAAGTTCTGTCTGAGAGGAAGCAAGCAGAGAAAGAGGCTGTGTCCTCCTTAAAATGGAGATTCTGGAAGAAAGCAGTCAGAGGAAAAGGATGCAGGAAAGAAAAGTACTTCCAGCATAAGAAGTTCAAAGGAAGATAAACTTATAGCATTAAGAGAGTTCTGTGTCATGACAGAGAAAGTGTGGACAATTAGGAATGCAGTTTTGAGAGAAATAAAGATAGGAATTTGAACTCTGCCCCCAAAGTTACTAAATTGTAGATATAGATACCCTTCATGTATAACAAGATACTTTCCATACATACCATTACTAGACTTACACCTCTAAAGACAAAGGAAGAGAAAAAAGAAAAAAAAAATTACAGCAGTTTTTTTTTCCCCATAGGAATTCAAAACCATAAACTAAGTCCATTAGGGAACGACTAAACAAAGTATGGTCTATAATTGTGATGGAATATTATTGTTTCAGATGAAATGATGAAGCAATTTTAGAAGAAACTGAAAGGACCTTTTTGAATTGAAATAGTAAAATGAACAGCACCAGAAGAATAATTTGCACAATGACAACAATATTATAATGAAAAAAACTTTGA
Organism: Antechinus flavipes; assembly: GCF_016432865.1. Taxonomy (NCBI): domain Eukaryota; kingdom Metazoa; phylum Chordata; class Mammalia; order Dasyuromorphia; family Dasyuridae; genus Antechinus; species Antechinus flavipes. The sequence continues at coordinate 157,285,674 of NC_067401.1, forward strand.
AGAAAAAATAACAAAATTCATCTGGAGGAACAAAAGCCCAAGAATGTTAAGGGAATTCATGGGGGGAAAAATGCAAAGAAAGGTAATCTAGCTGTACCAGACTTAAAACTATATTATAAAGTGGCAGTCATCAAAACCATTTGGTAGTGGCCAAGAAATAGAGTAGTGGATCAATGGAATAGGTTAAATTCAAAAGACATAATAGTCAATGACTATAGTAATTTATTATTTAATAAACCCAAAGACTACAGTTCCTGGGATAAAAACTAAGTATTTGACAAAAATTTCTGGGAAAATTGGAAAATAGTATGGCAGAAATAGTCATTGACCAATATCTAACACTTTATACCAAAATAATGTTGAAATGGCCTTGTGATTCAGACACAAAGGGTTCTATTATCACCAAATTTGCTGAACAAGCGATAGTTTGCCTCTCAGATATGTTAGGAAGAGAGGAATTTGTGGCCAAGGAAGAACTAAAGAATATTATGAAATGCAAAACTGATAATTTTGATTACATTAAATTAAAAAGGTTTTACACAAACAAAATTAATACAGCCAAGATTAAAAGGGAAGCAGAAAGATGGAAACTCTTTTACAACTAGTGTTTCTGCTGTATTTTTAAAATATATAGAAGACTGATTCAAATTTATAAGAATATAAGCCACTTTCTGACTGATAAATGGTCAAAGGATGTGAACAGACAATTTTCAAGTGAAGAAATTAAAGCTATTTCCAGTCAGATAAAAATGCTCTAAATCACTATTGATTAGAGAAATGCAAATTAAATAACTCTGAGGTACCATCTCATACCTTTAAGATTGCCTAAGATAACAGGAAAAGATGGTAAGTGTTGGAGGGAATGTGGAAAAACTAGGATACTAAGGCATGGTTGATGGAGTTCTGAAATGATCAAACCATTCTGGAAAGTAATTTGTAATTAGGCCCAAAGGGATATCAAACTGTGTATACTCTTTGATCCAACAATATTTCTACTGGGAAAAATATTTCTATATGCCAAAAAGATCATAAAAGAGGGAAAGGACATACCTATGCAAAAATGTTTGAACTGAAATTTGAGTGGATGCCCATTAGTTGGAGAATGGCTGAATAAGTTATGGTATATGAATGTAATGGAATATTATTGTTCTAGAAGAAATGATGAGCAGGCTGATTTCAGAAAAACCTGGAAGAATTTACATGAACTGATGCTAAGGGAAGTGAGCAGAACCAAGAGAATATTGTACACAGCAACAACAAGATTACATGATGATCAACTTTGATGAACTTGGCTCTTTTCAACAATGAGGTGATTCAAGCTAATTCCAATAGACTTGTGATGAAAAGAGCCATCCACATCCAGAGAAAGAATTATGGAGATTGGATGGGGATCAAAACATAATATTTTTATCTTTTTGTTGTTGTTTGCTTGTTTTTTTCTTCCTCATTTTTTTCCCTTTTTGATCTGATTTTTCTTGTGCAAGATGACAAATATGGAAATATATTTAGAAGAATTGCACATGTTTAATCATGGGGCTAGGGAGAGAGAGGAAAAAATTTGGAATACAAGATTTTGCAAAGGTGAATATTGACTATGTATGCATGTATTTGGAAAAATAAAATATTATTAAAAATCCCAACTTTGAAATATATTAGAACTCTTATCCGTGTAATAGTGAATCACAAGTCCAAAGGATGGAAAAATAAAAAATGTCATACACCTCTTGATGGAGATAATGGACTTAAAATACATGTCCAAAAATGTGCAACATATGAATCTTTTGCTGAATTATACATTTTATTATAATTTTTCTTTTATTATTCAATTGGAAGAAGCAATGGGAGAAGTTCAACTATTCATTTATTTATTTTTATTTTTAAATTTTTTAAAGAGTTCAACTATTTAAAGCAATAAATTTTAAAAATAAACCTTATCAGAATATAAAGCAATTTCAAGGACTGCTAATTGGTTATTTTATATTCTGTCTCAGTTTTGGGCAATATAAACACTTTTTTTGGGGGAGGGGTGGTACACTTCAGTTTGTAAAACAGCCAGGTTTGGGCTTATCCTCTTGTGGGTAGCCATCTTCTTTAAAAGTGCTAGAGCTGATTTGGAGATTCCTTTAACAATTCAGATCCAACTTCATGGAACCTTTAACCCTCTCAAATTCACAAATGACCTCTCTGGCCGACCATATATGATTTATATATGTTTTGATACTCATTTACTTAAGATCAGGAAGGAACAAATAAGAAATACAGCTCAAACTAAAGCAAAGCTGATTGTTGCTTAGCATAAGCATGTACTTTGGATGACATCTGTGCACAGTTTAGAATTGAGGAGAGCAAGCTACTTCTTTCTCTCTACTCAAGTCCCTTACTGCTCTGGAAAACAAAACAGTCATTATATACTTCTTAACCAGAAAGGAAGAGAGAGACTGAAGGTGTGATGACTCTTTTTTATAAATCCACTGATTCATCAGGTATTCCAGCTCTGCAGCCAATTTGAGCACTTTGTCATCTCAAAGTAAAGTTGTTTAGCTTTGAGTTATATCAGGTTAGGAGGAGTCCCTGCAGCTTCCACATTGTCTACTGCAATGAAAATCCTGCACACATTCTACAGGCTATTCTCTTAAAGCCAATTGAACCTCACAGATATTTGACATCTTTTCATTACATTCAATTCAAACATCAACATCTGAATGGTAAATATATTTATATTTTTTAGCTGTGCTGCAAGAATGAAAAGGGTTAATTCACAATTCTGAGTCTGTTTGGTTTAGGCAATTATCCAAAACCAGTTGAAGACTGAATGTAATTATGGGGCAATCATTAAGGTCTGGCATTTTTCTGTTCATTTACTCTAAACCATTCAAAGGAATAAGTGGGGACTGGGTTTTGTTATTTTTATTAGCATCATTTGCCTGAGGTGCAACTGAATCTTAGTTTAAACTTGTGCAAATTGTCCATTTTTCTTATTGGAAACATGCTATTTCTTTCTCAGTAGACATCTTTTCTAAATATGCTGGAGTTTCTATGCTTTTAAATTTTAAATTTTGTGACTTCTCCTTTGTGCCTGGAAGAAGAGAACCTAATGAACAAAAGTGGGATTTCTCTTTACAAGAATGCTGTTCTTAGCCAAACATCTGTAACTGCTATCTCCCTGCAGAGGAAGTAACTAGGAGAGAAAGAAATGGAAAACAGCACAAAAGTCATCATGTGAACAGTATATTTTGGCAGCTTGACTGAATTGAGACCATAACCCCTTTTCAGAAAGAAGTCTGAGGAGGAGTTCTTCAAAATAGGGAAACTTTTAAAGCATTATGTGGAGGAAGCTATGAAGAACTTTGGATTATTCTTGTGGATATAAAGAGACTCAAGGATTAGCATTTTTTCTGGATTTCTTGCTCCAAATTTCCTGCAAGTAAGTTCAACTCTATTTTCTTCTTTTATTTGTAGAATGATAACTTTTTGAATAAAAATGACATATACACAAACATTTGATTGGAAGTTATAACAGTCATTTATTCAAGAATTATTAATTATAATTATTTGATATTATATGTATTAAATGTGTATAAAAATAACAATTTTAAAATGATCAGTTAGGAGTATAGAGATGACCTTAGATTTTGGCAATTAAAATAAAATTTGCTAATGGATCCATTCATGAAAATTTAGCTAACTTATGAATTCATTTATAGTTCTGACTGATTTTTGAATATATTTTTAAGATTAAAAAAAGGAAGCATCACAGTTTTTGGCAGCATTCAGAAAAGCAGCTTTTCCTTTCATCATTTTGATCATCAATATTTTACTAACTTTGAAAGAAGTTAACTGCAATCTTTAAAGAGATTTTTCTGTTAACAAATTGGAAATGTCTTTATTTCCTCTGTTTCTTAGTCTCAGTCTAAAAATACTGGAATTTAATCCAACATTTTTTATTTTCAAATACCAGGCATCTAGTCTGAAAGGGAAATCAATATTTTTGTTATTATTATATCACAGTTACACATTTATTATTTCTAGCTGACATGACTTCCTGTGAGATTTCTTGAGGTAATATGATATTGAGGGTTTTATGATTTCTGCTCTGGAATTTTCATCATAATACAAAGAGTAAAGAATTACCAAGTAGAAACTGATTTGTTAAAATGGGAAACTACCATTATTTTAACTCATTTTATAATTTTAGTGTTTGAATATATTTTTGCCTATTGCTTATATGCAATTGGGAAGGATCATTTGCTCTCCTAGACCCCATAATACACCATATTAATAATACACTATAGTAATAATTTACTAAATGGTCACTTGAACTCTAGAATTTAGTATTCCACCCAGAGTGAAAACATACTCCCAGAGTAAATACTGCATGACTAGAAACAACATTGAAATGCTGTTTCATTCCTCCAAGGTTATTTTCTTTTCCTTAATTAGTCAAAAACTTGCATCATTTAGCGTATTCCAGTTTTTGTTTTGCTTTTGCTAAAAGTGAGGAAGTAGGCAATAAAAAAAAATAACTACAATGTCCTTGGTTGAAAGGATTGTGAACACTTCCCTCCCATCTTTACCTCTCCCCCCCCAAAAAAAAAAAAAAAAAACCAAACAAATAAATAAATAAAAAGTCCCTGGAGGGAGAATTATTAATGCTATCTAGGAATGATTTTGAAAAGTTCTGCATCCCTTTTTCGAGGTTGTGAAAGATGTTTTGCAACAGATAGAGAACTAATATTCTCTTCTAGGAAAAGATTTACTAATGGAATTGTTTGCAGTTATGTTTTTTTGGCATAACATTTTCCCTAAGGTCACATTCCATTTCATTTACTTTCTCTTTTCCCTCTCTTTCTTACTAAACAGGCAAAAATGAATGAGAGACATATAAGTGTGTGTCAGCAAACTCAGGCCCTGCTGCATACAAACTTTCTTAAAAAATGGAGGATGAAAAGAGAAAGCATCTTGGTATGGTTCAAAATCTGTTTCTACTCATCTAAAAAGCATGCAAATGTGCTCCTTTCTGGTTGCATGTATCCTTTTCCTTCTTTGTATATTGCTCAGAACTCTGCTTCTAGTGAGTAAACTGATTTGTTGATTTTAGCTGTGCTCAAATTATAAATGTTCTAGAATAAGACTATATTTATAATTGAAACTACTGCAAATTAAAGAAGTCTAATTTCTGAAATATAAAGCACTTATATTTATAGAGCAGATATAGCAGTTCCCCAAATTATTAATCTACCAGGCATCAGAATTTCATTAAAATTTTCCATTTAGCAAAGGCCCAAAGCTTCCCGGCCTACAAAAAAGATAGTAGAGAAACTTATCAAGTGGATTATTTTGAGACAATAGTAAATGAAAGGACACATGACATTACTGACTAGCAGAAACCGAGAAAGCAATATTTAAAAAATAATATTTCTAAAAGTCATACATTTTCATTTTTTAAAATGAGAAATAAATATTTAATAAATATTTTGGGGATCTGCAGGAAAGGAGATTTCATAACTTTCTATGTTTATTTTATTTTATTTTTTTGGCAAGGCAATTAGGGTTAATTGACTTGCCCAGAGTCATGCAGCTAGTAAGAACTAAGAATGTGAGGCTGGATTAGGGCTAGTACTCTATCCACTGCAGCATCTAGCTGCCTCGAGTCATACAGTTTTAAACAGAAAATATTTCTGGTTTACGGGCTATGTATGACTAGACAAAATGACTAAGTATGCACACAGCTAATCCTGGGACCTTTTTAGTTTCAAGTTCTCATCACTGTATCAAAGATCTTTGTTGTTTCTTACTGAAACAAAGAGGTTGTAAGAAGGGAAAAAAAATGTGGCAGTCCACTTACTGGTAGAATGTTTCAAAAGCAACAGCATTTTTTCCCAAGCAGTTTATGATTCAATTCAAACATTTTGACACTAGTATTAAAGCAGAATACATATCTTCAGTCTCAGAAAGACCTCAATGGGTCTCTTGCTACTATCTCCAGCGTCAGAACATACATATCAAAGAATGTATGATAAAGAACCAAAAAAATTGATGAAAGGCTGAAAAAAAAAGAGAGTAAATGGAAGCTACATTTTCAATTAAATATCTTTCTTGATTCTAACAAAAATATTATCATTTTTTCCTAATCTTTTGTTACTTTTCTATACTATATTTGTGTGAGTATATTTTGCCTTAGAACATGTACTCCATGAGAATAAAAATGATGTTTCTTTTAGAATTAACTTTTGTCTAATCCAGCATTAGTGAATTGAATGGATTATGGATCCCAACCTAGTGATGGATGATGCCTGCTAGATTGGGTAAAGAGATTTAGTAACCCAAGAATCCATAAATTTATCAAGCATTATCATTTTGATCTTTTTTTGGTCTTTTTGCTTCAAGATAATATGCATCATGACTCAATATAACAAATACACAAATATGTCTCCTATATATTGAATAAATGATGAAATCATAGATTTAGAGTTGAAAGAAACCTTAGAGAACATTGACCAAAAATCTTATTTCTTATATAAGGAAGACTGGGGCACAAATACATTAAGTGACTTGTGTGGTACTATACGCACAAATAAAGTTATTTTTCTAATGTACATAGGTGTGCTAGTTGTCAGAACAACCTGAGCTGCAAGTGTCCTGGCATTTTGTAACTTTTCCTTTGCTCCTCTCTCAAGTGCAAGTCTTTCCTTTCAAACCCAGATCACCAAGAATAATCACTGGTAATATAAAAAGGAAAATACCCTCACTCATGCCTCATTTCTCACAGTCTTCTCTTTTACCCATTCTTGATTTATTTCTAGCAATTGTGGAAAACTGACTTCATATGTCAGCCTTGAACAGTTTAATAAATCTTTCCTACTTTTAGACCAACTGCTTTAGTCCTTAGATCAACTCCTGATGACCACTTTTTTCTTGTTCCAAAATAAAGAAAACTTTCTCTCTTAACCTCTTTTTATTTGCAATCATTAAATAACATACACATGGATTTTAGCATTTCAGCGGGACAACTGAATTTTATAATAGATAATGCATATTTAAATTCAAATAATAGTTTAAAAAAAGACAAGTTAGCAACTTTACTTGCTGGAAGAGAGAGGAACTATTTTTGCTTAGATATAGAAGAGTTCCCTAGAGGCCGTGACTCAAGCATTTTCATGGAATTGGGACTCCTGTTGAATTACAGGATTTGTCCAAATCTAGTAGACCATGATGTCATCTCTCAGCATGCTCCCTACTTCCATGCTCAGCTTTTTAGAAGGTTTTCCTGTTTTTCCAAACTCTCAAGTCTCCTTTTCCCACAACTCCTTCTTTTCTAAGGAAGGATAGGATAAGGGTGAGAGTTTCTTTGTCTCAAAGCTTGACTACAAAAGTGTTCCTATAAGCTAACATATGGGATAGCTTTTCCCCATCATTTTTTTTAATCAGTGAATATTAGTTGCATAGTACAATAAATAAAAGGTGATGTAATATGGTAGAAATGTTGGTTTAAATCCTCTCTCTGTTACTTACTTCTTATATGACCTTAGTAAGTTGGTTAGCCCTCTAGGTGTCAATTTCATTAAAATAAGGAAGTTGGACTAGACTACCTATGTGGTATTTTCCATTTCTAAATCTGAGATTACTGCTGGTGGTGGGAGGGAAATGAACTCCAACAATTTTTTAAATTAAAAAAAAGCGCTTATCCTGTACAAAGGTTGGGATCCACTGAAAAAAGATGTTTATTATAAATGTTCTATTTTTTGTCGACCACAATCAATTTTTTAAAATTTCCCTTTTGCTTTGTAGGAATGGCTCATCTCATTGCTTCTATTATTGTATTTGTTCCTCTTTTCAAAATATAATCAAGTTAATCACTTTTCTGAACTGTCTCCCATGCCCCTGGGTCGAGTAGATAAATTTAATGACTCTGACTTAGTGGTTGCTTACACACCGATCTCCAATACAACCCAGAAGATCATGGATAAAATGGCAACTGCGCCCTTCATGAAAGGTGTGTTGTCTACTAACCTGAGGGTAATATCTGATATTATTGTTCAATTTTTTAAATTCAATTCAACAAACACCAATTAAGTATATACCAGGTATAAGACACTGTGCTAGGAACTGGAGATACAAAAACAAACAGCAAAAATCACTTGCCTTTGTTCAAAAAACATTCACATTACCTGGGAATATGGTTACAAAATGTATACCATTAAATAAAAACAAGGTGATTTCAAGAGGAAAGTTGTCAAGAAGACAACTAAGGACAATCAAGGAAAGGCTTCACAGAGGATATAGGGGTCTCAATTAAACCTTGAAGAAAGATAAAGAATCACAGAAGTAAAATGAAGAGTGAATGAATGCTTGAAGGTAAGATATTGAGTCTGAGGAGCTCCTAGACAATGAACTATACTGAAACACAGAATGTGTAAAGAGGAACAATATAATGTCTAAGTCTGAAAAGGTGAATTGTAGTCAGATTGTGAAGAGATTTAGATGCCAGGTTGAAGAGTTAATATTTTATCCTCAAACTGATGGCAAGTACTGAAAGGTTTTCACTGACAGGAATGATATGATCAGATTTATGCTTTGAGAAGATGATTTGGGTAGCCATGTAAAGGATAGATTGTTCAGGAGAAAGTCTTCAAACAGAGACCAAAGTTAAGATTTTAAAAAAAATTCAGGTGAGAGATGTTGAGGGTGTAATGAGAATCTCCCTCAGTGGACACTATATGAGTGGAAAGTAGATAATATATTAACAAAGCTGTGTATAGAGAAAGAGAAAAAACAGAGAGTGAGAGAGAAAGAGTAAGAATGAAAGAGAGAGGGGGGAAACAGTTTTAAAAAAACAAAAACAAAGCAAAGTACATATATACATATGTAGCTTGGTTAATAAGTTCTATGGGCACCTCAGCGACTTCAGATAGATATCTTTTCCTCATAGCATTGTTCTTTCTGCCTTCAGAATTTTATTCTATCCTTTCCAAGTTAAGTTTTTTTAAATCAAATTTCAGTTAATGGGATCCTACATATCATTTTTCTTAACCTTTGAAATCAATTATGTCAGGTTGTTTACTTCTTAGTGACAAATTCCAATATTTGGTTTCCATAATTCTTATCTAAGTTCCTATAATTTCCACCATTAGAAACCAGATCAGGCTTGTTGGTGACAATCAGATCCAGAATAGAACTTCTCCTGATTAGTTGCTCGACCTTCTTTGGATAAATTAAAAAATTAATCAATCAATGAATTTTTTTCCCATATTCACTGTGTGCTAGACACTGTGTGAAATACTGGGAATAAAAAGAAAGTTTTAAAGTAACAAAAGATTAGGAAAAAAAGGATAATATTTTTGTTAGAATGAAATGACTTGTATGAAAAAATGACTTGATGAAGGTAGTATTTGAGCCTGAAGTATGCCTATATGAGCAGGAAAGATGCCAAGAATTAGAGAAAAGAAAGCAGGTCATTCCATGTATAGAGAACAGCTAGTACAAACACAAAGGGATAGAAAATGTGAGGGACATTGCTATGTGTGGGGAACAGCAAGTCAGCCCATATGGCAAGATTATATTATGCCTGGATAATAAAATGCAAGTTGACTAGAAAGGAAGAGGGTTATCATCGTAAAGTACTTTAATTGTTAAATATTTGATCCAATAGATAATAGAGAGGAACTGGAGTTTTTGGAGCAGGGAGATGTGGTCAGACCAACACTTTAGGAAGATCATTTTGTCAGTTGTATGGAAGATGGATTGGAGTTGGGAAAGGTTTGAGGCAGGGAAATCAGAAAAAATAGCAACAGTACAGGTGAGACATGATGAGGGCCTGTGTTGAATGTATTAGTAGAATGAAGGGGGCATATATAAGAGATTTTCTGAAGGTAAAAATGACAGAACTTGGCCACAGATTGGGAATATGGGATAACTGGGAGTGATGAGTCAAGTACAACAATAAAGTTGTAAGCCTAGGTATCCTAGAGAATGATGGTGCTCTCAAGAGTAATAAGAAATTTGGGGAGAGGGGAGGGTTTTTGTGAAAAATAAGTTGTTTAGGACATGAGGAATTTAAGATGTCTCTGAAATATTCAATTTAATATGTCCAATAGGCAGTTGGTAATGTAGCACTGTAGCTCAAGAAAAAGATTACAGTTGAACACACATACACACAGAGTTTTGGGATACCATATTTGTATATTCATGTATATGGATATATACATATACATGTATTTAACTATATGGACACATGTTTGTATATATTATACATACACAAACATATATAAATGCATATCCATAAGTTGTTACAAAAGTCTTACTGTACTTTTAAGTTTTTAAAATTAAAGTTTAGGTTTGAAAATTGAACTTTGAAGAAAACAATTTCAGTTGTATGATTAGATCAAAAGCTAGAATGTATAGGTCTAGAGGAGAAGGAAGAGAGAGGAAGTAGAGGAAGCTAGACTATCAGCTCTTTCAAATGGAGTCACTAAATATATCAGCTGCTCTACTTTTGGCAGAGAGGATGATTCTTCAGATGTTTGGATAATTGAAGTTCCCCGTTGCTACTAATAACATCGCTCCTCACTACTCCTTGCCAGTTTTATGATCTGTTTTCCAAATTCACCATCTATCTCCTCTTTTCTCCAGGTGGTTTTAAATATCTTCCAATGATAATATTGCTTTTATTTTTTCTTCTGTTTAACCTTATACTAATGTTTCTCCACCATATTTTCCCATCTTTGTTTCCTGGAATTTCTTACATAAAAACATTTTCTAGTACATATCTAGTACTACCCCTAATCCTTTTATTTTTTGTCTTCTTTTTGAATAAATGTAGCATTCTTGACATTTTATCAAGTGACACCTGTGACTGTAAATATCTCACTAGACCATTTTACTTATTACACAGATTTTGTATGTATGTATTTATTTACATATAAATACATATATGCATATATATGCATATATATGTATTATATATATATAAAGCATCTAGATCAGAGGACTTTAACATATTTCCTGTGGCAGGGACCCCTTTGAGAATCTTGTGAACCTTATTCACCCCTTCTCATAATAATGTTTTTAAATATTTAAATTAAAATATATATGATTACAAAGGGAATTAATTATATTGGTTATGCAATTATCAAAACTTAAAAAAAGTTCACAGAACTCAGATGAAGAATCCCTAGTCTACATAATTGTAAAAATTGTATCATATTTGCCTCTAACAATGGATGCTTTTTCCCTTCAGTTTAGTGATATCCAAATTATTAAAGTTCAGTGCTCGATTTATTTCAATTCATCAATTCTTTATCAAATACTTATTATATGCCAGGCACCATACTATGTCCTGGTACTTCTTAGACAAAATAGAAACTGTTAAAAATAAAATATTATATGGAGGGAGAACTTGGTTTCTCCTTAATCTCAGTTGATAGTCATAAAATATAACCAGAGAGAATGAATGTGAATACATTAACTAGGTATCAGCCTTCCTTTATCTTTTAATCTTTTTTTTTCCCCTGAGGCAATTGAGATAAATGACTTGTCTAGGGGTCACACAGCTAGAAAGTATTAAGTGTCTGAGGTCAAATTTGAACTCAAATCCTCCTGACTCCAGGGCTGGTTCCCTATCCATTGCGCCACCTAGCTGCACCCATTCTTTTATCTTTTTAAGAAAAATGAACTCCTCTTTCTAATTGAGTCCAAAGTAGGTTATTGGTGAACAATGATTGACCATGCCCCTTAAAAGATATAGTCAGGCAGATAAGGTCAGTTTAGTCCAGAGATGCCTGTGGAATGTGATCCATGAATGTTTTGTGCTTAAGTTTTTTCTATGTTTTGAGCTATTTGTGTTGATTGTTAATGGAAAACATACATAATGGTAATTATAAGCAAGACTTTTAGTTGGATGCATCAACATGGAATCCCATGACTCAAGGTAGTTACCTCCTTTTGAGGTACTTTTGAGAATGAATACAAATTGGGGAAGAGGGTGGATATAGAAGTGAGTGGAGAAAGACAAAAGAGTAAATACAATGCATGATACAAAACAAAAGAAATACAAAGTAACATTGGTGGTTTTGGTTACGTTGAGAATTGAGGGATCAGGAAAATTTTCTTGGAAGAAAAGGCTTTTGATATGAACCTTGAAGGAAGCTGGGGTTTTAAAAAAAAGCAGCCTTAATTCCTCATTCTCAGTCACTAAATCTATCCAGTCTGATCCCAAATCTTGATTCTAATTTCACAAAATATCTCATATCTGACTCTTTCTCCCCAGTCACATAGCCACAGTTCTAGTTCAGGTTTTATGTCCTTTCAATCTCTCACTTGGACTACTGCAGTAGTATTCTCATTGGCTTTCCTGCCTCCAGTCTTTTCCCTCTCTAATTCATCTTCCACTCAACTACCAAGGTGATTTTTCCAAAGTGTAAGGGTAACTACATCACCTCGTTGCTTAATGATTTCCTATTACAACTTGGATTAAATATAAATCACTGTATTTGGCATACAAGAAGAACTCTTTCCTACCTTTCCATACTTCCTGCACTTTACTTCCATTCATGTACTCTATGATCCAGAGACATTGATCTACTTAAGGTTCCTCATACTTGTTACTCCACATTCTGTCTCCACAACTTTTCATTGGCTGTCCCAATTGTCTATGATTCTTAGTTTCCTTATCTGCCTTCAGGCCTCAATTCAAATTCTATCTACTTTAAGAACTTTTTTCAATCTTTTCTCTTTCCCCCACCACCTAATTGTTGCCTTCTTCTCTTAGATTGCTTTCTATCTATTCTATCTATCCATCCATCTACCTATCTATCTATCTACCCATCTATCTATATATCACATGTAACTGTTTGCCCATTGTCTCTCTCATTAGTATGTGAGCTTTTTTTTTGTTCGCTATATTTAGCACATTACTTGGCATTTGTCAGAGGTTAGTAAATACATAATAACTAATGTTTTTCATATGGTTCTCCCATGCTGAACCCTGGTCTTGGCCTCCAACTGCTCCACTAAACTACTTTCTCTAATGTTTTTTTGAATCTCCTTTTATCATTCATCTTTTACACTCCTTGTCTCTTTGTTGATCACTTGCCAAGTCCTAAATGTTACTTCTCAGATAAGTCTTGTTATGATGAGTTATTTAAGAAAAAAGTTTTGGCAGTCTCCTTCTGGAAAGAGCTATCATGACTGAGCACATAGCCTTTGGAGCCCCTCTGCATTTGCATGGATTTCACAAATTTGTTCTTTTATTCTTGTTTTTCAGTTTTTTTCTAGGTTTTTCTAGGTTCTGAAAAGTAGTGGCCCAACTTTCTGTAACTATTATCCATTTAGTTTTATAGGCTGGTTTTGAGTCTTTTTTCAATCTTTTGATTTGTTCCTCTAATTGTGTTCTAATGCCTATATATAGTTCACTCTCTTCATTGCTAATAAAGACTGGCACATTCTTCTATTTCTAGGTTCCTATAATTGGCTCTGTAGAATCCTTGCCTTAGTTCCCATTTCCTATTTGATCATCTCAAAGAAAGGGAACTCTGTCTCTTGGATTGAACAATAATGCCCATCTCCAACATCTAATTAAACAATTATGGAGGCACACAAACCATTTATTCAACTTAACTGGTTTTAATGTCCTGGGTTCCAAACCTAACTTGTTCCACTGGTCTCCCATTATGGTCAGTTCAATTCAACAAATGTTCATGAAATGCTTGTCATGCATAATGGGCACTATGCCAAGGATTAGAAATACAAAGACATAACAATTTTTGCTCTGATGGAAGTTATTTTGTCTTAGGGAAAATAAAATATATGTAATACCAATAATTCCTTATTAGATACTTGTTATGAGCCAAGCATTGTCCTAAGTATAGGGAATATAAAGGAAAGGAAAAAACATCATCTCTGAGCTCAAAAAATCTCACCTTTTCATGGAAAAGACAACCTACAAACCATAAGATATGTAGTATAAACGAGAGATAATTCCAGAGAATTGAGTGAAGGAAGAAGAAGGGACTGAGGAAGGCCTTCTATGGAAAGATGTTAAGATTTGAGTGAAATCTTGAAATAGAAAGGAAAAGGGAGAACTACACATATGAGGAACAATCTGTGAAAAGCTATATAGTCAGGAGATGGAATGTTGTTCAAGACATAACAAGAAGACTAGTGTTGCTGGATTGAAGAGTATGTAGCAATGGTGAGCAGGCAGGAGAGGAAGGAGTAAAATATAACAAGACCAGAAAGATGGGAATGGGTCAGTTTGTGAAAGTCTTTAAAAGACAAATATATTCTGGTGATCCTGGAGGTAAAAGGGAACCATTGGAATTATGGTTGACAATTAAGGGCTGGCACGGTCAGTTCTGTACATTAAGAATATACACAAAATAAAAATTAAAGAGAAAGAGAATACTAATACATGGAAGGGAGTGGGATTAGTGTTTCATAAAGAAGACTATATCAAAAATGAACCTTGGAAGAAGACAAGAATTCTGAAAGGTAAAGGTAATGTAGGATGTATTCCAGGTATAAGGAAGGATAGCGACAAGGGAATAAGTATTTAGAGTAAGCATTTGTAAAGAACTTCTGCTAAACTCATTTGCTCTTTACAATAGCCTCCAGAGGAAGGAACAATTATTATCTCTGTTTGATGAAAAATCTGCTGCAAACAGAGATTAAATGACTTGTCCAGGGTCACAGAATTAGTAAGTATCTGTGGTCAGATTTGAATTCAGGTCCTCCTGACTCCAGTTGGGAGATGATGAAGATGGGAGGCTCTATTCACTGCATCACTTTGCTGCCTCATGGTGAACACTTTGCCCAAATGATTAGACAGGAGATGAAGAACTGATGTCACAGAACAGCTAAAGCATATATTTGCTGGGGGAGAAACACAATAGAATAAAATAAATTTGGAATTTGATAGCCAGATTTTAGAGGGCTTTAAATGCTAGGATTTGGAATTTGTATTTTATCTTGTTGGACTGGGAAGTCACTACAAGTTTTTGAGCAGAAAAGTGATTGGTAGAACTTGTGTTTAGGAAAAATGATTTTGAGTTATATGGGCTATATGGACAGTTTAAAAGGGAGAATCAAATTCCAAATTTCTGGATCCTACATTCAGCCTGCCTGTTTGAAACCTTTTTTTAAAAAAATAGATTAAAATAGACAAATAAAACATTTGAAAAATGTTGGCTTATCCCTGGTCACTGGATCCAATTTAAATACCTATGTCTTCTTGTAGCTTGTATAATGATGATGATAATAATAATAATTAAACATAGCTTTAAGTAGGTAACGTTTTAAGATTTTCAAAGTGCTTTGCAATATCTCATTTTGTCCTCACAAAACTAATTTTGCATATGAGGAAACTTAGGCACATTAAGGTTTACGGATTTGCTTCAGGCTCACACAGCTAGTAAATATCTAAGTCTGGACTGGAGCTCAGATCTTCCTAACTCCACATTCAACATTCTATTCACTGTACCATCTAGATCCCAAGTGTTTGTATGACATATGTCCTTTTGATTCTCAGTGACTCCCAACAGGAATGCCCCTTTCTTCTCCAGAACTATAATTTTCATCAATTTTATGAGTTTGCTGGCTGAAGTCCAAATTCCAGCTGAATAAGTCATTCATATGGTTACATCCTGATTGTGGTATTGAAAACAATTATATTGGATTAAAAGATTCTTAGAAAATAAACAATTTAGTGATTTTAGTACTGGTACTGTGCAAATTTGATATTTTTACAATATGTGGATTGTTGAGAAATGTATTAAGGTGCCTGAAAAATATAGGACTTTTCATGTAATTGTTATTTTAAATGAGTCATACTTTCAATTATTTTGTGCAAAGTTAAATTATATTGGTGTATCTATGTGACCAAAGTTGGTTCATAAGATCAGCCAATTGAATTTTAAATATCTATTTCCTATGTACTCTTACCAGTCCTAGAAAATTAGAGTCTGAACCTCATTTTCAGTTTATTCACTGTTTAACTTATTTTGTTCTAACAAAGAGTTTTACTTAAAGCAATTGGTTACAATGTTGTACCACTGTAGCAAGAATTTTATGTGGTTATTTTTTTTTCTTACAAATGTCAGGAAGAAAAATCATTCCAATGCCAAATCAAGAGGCGATGGATGCAATAATTCCAAAAAATTATTCTGAAATGGTAGGAATCATCTTTATGAATAATTTCTCCTATGAGTTGAAGTTTAATTGGGGATATAGGACACCTATTATGAAGGAACATTTAGACCATTCAGGTAACTTTCTCATTATAAAATCATACTTATCCTTTCTTTGTGACAGCAGATTATGAATTATAAATGAAATGATAGAAACAATCATATTAGCAAGGAAGTATAATATTTATTTCATGCATTAACTCAAATATGATGCCTCTTGTTCTTCCAAAAATAATCTTTACCACAGTGAAATTTAATGAGGAATTGGATGAAAGAGAACTCTTTTTTCCTAAATTCATGTTTTGATTTTTAAATACTATAATTTTTTGCATTTTCTTTTTCATTAGGAACTTAACATATCAACAAATGAGAATCTTCCAATATGCAAAAATAACAGAAAAAGGGATTGAAATTAAAACCATGATGTTTTTAAAGTGTATGTTTAATTTAAAAGTAACAAAAATGACCTGCCTATCTGTCTCCTTTTGTATTCCATTCTGTTCTCTTCTCATTTTTTCTTTCTTTTCTTCTTTTTTTGAGTCATTATCATTATTCATCATCTCCCACCAACCCATGTAACCAAATGTTCTTTTACATATAAGTAATGTATATAATCAATAAAAGGAATTTCTATGCTATTTCTAGTGTTTAACTTAGAGAAAATTTTTCTCTCTGTATCATAGGCTTTGAGATAATTTTTGGATATATATACTTTTGAATCAAAGTAAAAGGACTTTACTCCCTCTAACAACTGTGCCTTTCTTCCTTTTGAAGCTCACTGTTTTGAGATGTTTGGAGAAATCACATGTTCTCTTACAAGCTATTGGGAAAGAGGTTTTGTTGCTTTTCAAGCTGCCATTAACGCTGCTATAATCGAAGTAAGTGCATAATTAAAAGAACTTAATGATTAATGTGTATTAATTAATATCAGAAATGCCAATTTTTTTGGCATGACAACATTAATAAATAATATAAGTTAACTAGTATTATATAGCACCTAATATGTGCTAGGCACCATATGCTAAGTGCTTTACAATTCTTATCCCATTTGATCCTCACAACAACTTTGGGGGATCAGTAATACTATTATCTTCATTTTACAAGTGAGATAATTAATTCTCTTGAAGTCACAGAGCTAGTATGTGATCAAAGTCACATTTGAAATCACATTCCTGACCCTAGATCTAGCACTTTGCATGCTATGCTATCATTTAATGTTCTACTGATAAAGTAGAAGGCTATGCTAATAGGAAGTTTTGGAGTCAGAGGGACTGTTTCCTGATATTAGATTTAGAGTTGGAAAAGACCTAGCCTATTTCATTTTACAGTTAAAGAAACTGAGGCCAAGAGAGGTTAAATGAATTGCTGAAAACCTTCAGTAAATATTTAACAACCAAATTTTTTTTAAAAAGGTCCTTTGCCACACTTTTAAAGTTCAATCTTCGTTACTGACTTTTTCCTCCATCACATTCTTAAATCCAAAGCATCAAACAAGCAATAACTTGAGCTCTGATTTTGTAATATTTGGCTGTTTCTGATACTGAAATTCTCACATTGAAAATGTAACAATTATTCCTGTTTTGAGATGCCTTAAGCTCACTCTTGGACCAGTCACATAGGTAGTAAATAGTGCAGGTGGGATTTGATCTGAGGTCTTCTAACTTCAATACTAATGAGTTTTCCAATGTACCATAGTGCTTCTCATTTTGAGTAGATCAATTACTGCCTTTGTGACATTGGGCAGTATTCCTTATCAGTGAACTGGAGGAGTTGCTGTGATTATCTCTAAAATCTCAGATAGATTTTTTAAAATAGTATTTTATTTTCCCAATTATATGTAAAGATAATTTAAACATTCATTTATATGACATTTTGAGTTCCAAATTTTTTTTCTTCCTATCTTCCCAAAACTAAGTAATTTATTTCAGGTTATATATGCATGTATATCTATTATCCTATGATATACACGAATGACCTGATATTTAAAGAATTTAGCATACATGTGACTACTAAAGATAAAAAGAATTAAAAGGTTATGCAATTTCTTGATATCTACTACTGCTCAGTATAACAATTATTTGTGTTAACATTCAAATTTAGATTGCTACAAATCATTCGGTGATGGATATGCTCATGGCAGTATCTGGTATAAATATGAAGACTTTACCCTTTATTGCCCAAGGAGGATTCCTAAATGAGATCTTCATTTTCTTCTGCATAATTTCTTTTTCACCCTTGATATATTTTGCATCACTCAATATTACAAGAGACAGAAAAAACATTAAAGAATGGATGACAATGATGGGTCTCCAAAGTTCAGCATTTTGGTAAATCAATCAATTTATTTATGAATGGAACAAATGAATGAAGTATGGGGAGTTGGATATTTACAAAATCAGATTTTTTTTGTCTAATGAGGCAATATATATATTTATTATCCACCTACTGTATGTTAGGCACTGTGCTAAGTCCTGGGGAAGGAAAGAAAACTAAAAGACGATCTCTGCTCTCAAGGAGCTCATAGTCTAATGGGAAAGACAATTTGAAAATAGCTATATACAGATAGAGCTATATATAGAAAAAATTGGAAATCACCAACAGAGGGAAGGAAGAATTAATTGAGATTGAGAAAAGCTTCCTGTAGAAGGTGGGATTATGTGGGAATACAAAATACTGTTATAATATTGTTGTTTATCATATTAAATTAAATTTTATGTTAAATTATTGATATAATAGAATGTCATTAATGTAAACTTGCTCTATTTGCTACCTTTTCATATGTATTTACCATTGCATTAGATGGCTCTCAGAAATGTTTTTTTGTTTTGGAGACAAGAAATAATATAATTTTTCTCTGCTTTTATTTGAGATAAAAAAATAATGTAATGCTTATTTCATAGTTTTAGGAAACATGGGAAGGGCAAGTTCATATTAAAATGACAGACTAGGAAACTAAATGCTATCTCAGAAGGAAAGGCCATTGGAGGCAAGGGCTGTCATGCATCACTTTTAATTGTCCCTTCTCCGGTACTCTCCCATTGTCCTGATTTATATCTTGGCACTGGACTTTGATGATTTTGGAGGGGAGATTGAGACTAATTAATGACTGCACTGCTCTATCTCACTTAAATCCAATTCACTTGCAAATAAAGACATTACCTGCCTTATGGCATTGGTCCTCTTTGAAAACAAAGAATAAACAACAATTCAGTACCTTCCAATATATTATAATAGCATAAGAAAACATAAGTTCATAAAAGCAAGTGGGTAGGAAGGCAGGCAGGCAACAAGCATTTGTTCAGCCCTTATTCTGTGCATTAAGTGTTGTCAAGGCAACAGATTCAGTTATTCCTTGTCAGAGAAACCCAAGGAATAATTGAATTCAGTTTCCAGGATCACCTGTTTAGAGCTGGAAGGAACTTCAGATGTCACTGAATTTAACAACTTGGTTTTATAGATGAGGAACATGAGGCCCAGAGAAATTAAAACATTTGTCCAGAATCATACAGAGAATAAGTGGCAGATCCAAGGATTTGAACTCAGGTTTTCTAATTCCACATCCAGTGCTGTCTTCAATAGGTGAGGATGGAATGTTTAGGTGACTAAGGCAGGATCTGAATTTAGGTCTTCCTTGCTTTAAGTCCAGTGCTCCTTCTGCTATCTTTAGTTTCACCTCTTCAATTTTACAGAGGAGAAAACTGAGACTGAGAGTGGGTAAATATCTATGTTCAACAACACATAGGAAACAAATTACAGAAGAAGCGTTTGAATTCAGGCTTGACTCCAAACCAGTGTTCATTCCATTGTTACCTCTAAAAAGATAGTGGCAAGACATTATGTATTATAGTACTGAAATATTTTTCATAAAATACGTTATTGGATCAGATTAAGCACATATAATAGCTCCAGTTCTCACTGGTTCCCATCTTTACATTTCCTCTTATGGAAGTTTTTCTATCTTCCCAGGGTTTCCTCCAGGGAGATTTACAACCTATAAGTTTTTCTTTTTGTTTCCAGAAAAAATAGCTCTCTAGAGAGAGGCTTCATTGATCTGTGTCTGTGGGAAAGAGTCAGGACCACACTGTGGCCTAGTGAAATCACAAAGGGAATGATTCCCTGCTGATATCTGGCTCTGAGCTCTGCTAGTTCAAAGAATGTTCAAAGGTCTATGTAAGACTTTTCTTCTTCTCATGAAGGAAGATTATTACCACAGAAAAGAGTTAGCCTATGACAGAGATTTTTGGCATACAGGAAATTGCCAGATTAGCAAAAAATCATATGTACCATGGCAGACCATCACTTTCTCTGCAATCTATAGTCTTGGAGAGTTGCTTGGAGTTAAATAACTTCTCCAAGGTCACACAGCCAATATGCCTGAGAGGTAGCCCCTGAATTCATTTTTTATTGACTCTGTGTCCCTCTTTCTATTCACTAAGAAACAATGCTTCTCAGATCTTTTTGTATGCATAAGTAAGTATTCAGAAGAGGTATCTGATTTTTACAACAAATTGAGAATGTGTTCCTATTGGAATGGGATTATGAAAAACACCTCATCATGCTAAAATGGCATACATTGATGCTTCAAGGAGCTAAGATCATCTGTCTAAAATGCTCTTCTGTAGTCACACTCTGCCAAATATATTATGCACCATTTTGAGACATTTGAATAAGGATATAGAAAGACTACTGAAAGATCTGGATAGTTAACTGGCAAGCTCACCAGTTACTTGGGATTTTGTTTAACTATGTTGCTGTGCGACCTTAGCCAGATTTTAGACCTCAAATTTCTTGACTGTATCACAAGAATGTCTATCAATTTGACTAGTTAGTGCCAATAGAGCTAAACAAAACAGAAACAGATTTTTATTAAACTTAGAATGTGGCGTGTCTCACCAGCAGTTGATGGGAAAGGTGTCATTCACAATTTAGCAAGCAATATCTACACATTATGTAAACAAAGATTTAGCAAGCGATATCTGAACATTATATAAAAAAGAAAAGAAAGACAGTTATTGACTAAAATGCAGGTTACTAACACAAAGAAATACAGTATATTTCTTAAAGGAAACATATCTTTTGCTATAGGAATTATTTTCTCAGGATAGCTAATTATACTAAATCCAAGAGAACTATTAGATCAGACAGGGGAGAAGGACATTCTCAGGTCTGTGGAATCCTCTACCTTTATCAGTTATCTTTTTATTCAAATATGGGAAGAAAAGGAGACCCTGAAAAATATGAGATACCACATCTCTTTTTGCAGTTTATGAGGGATCATATACAACAAAATAGTTAACAGAGCAAAATGAAGTCAGTTATTTTTCTAGAAATTCATTTTTGACAACTGTAAAATGAGATTAGAACTTCTTAATCTTTTTTTTTTTTAAGTCTTGGACCACTTTGGCAATCTGGCAAATCTTATATAAATCACTTTTCAGACTTTTTTTCTTTTAAGTATTTTATTCTTCCACATATATGTAAACATAGTTTTTAACATTCAATTTTATAAAATCTTGTGTTTCAAATTTTTCTCCCTTTCCTCCTTCCCAATATCCTTCCCAAGACAACAAGCAATCTGATATAGATTAAACATGTGCAATTCTTCTAAACATGTTTCTATATTAGTCATGCTGCGCAAGAAAAAATCAGATCAAAAGGAAAAAAAACATAAGAAAGGGGGAAAACCCAAAAAAACAGTAACAATAAGATGAAAATGCTTTGATCCACATTCACTCTCCATAGTTCTCTCTCTGGATAGGAATGGTACTCTCCATTACATGTCTATTGGAATTGCCTTGAATCACCTCATTGTTGAAAAGCGCTAAATCCAACACAATTGATCGTTACATAATCTTGTTGCTATCTACAGTGTTCTCTTGGTTCTGCTCACATCACTTAGCATCAATTCTGCATCAGACTAACTTTGTTTAAAACAAAATTAAAATGTAGATTTATGAAAGAAGCCATATATGTTGAAATGCAGTTCTCAAAATATTTTTAGAATAAGAATCCAGATTAAGAACTCCTAAATTAGATGATGTCTATCTAATGTCTATTCCTGCTCTAAATTGATGATCCTAATCTTCTTTCCAGGTTTAAGATCCTATGATTCTATAAAAAGTAAATTATGAAAGAATGGAAAATAGGACTTTTTAGTATAAATTAAAAATTGAATTGGTGAATGTCATCAGAAGAGAAAGTTGGTGTGTTCTTTCATAGTCTCAAATGAACAGTGTATGAATAGTTTGTACAAGAAAACAGGAGGTATCCATATCCACAGAAGAATTAACAAAGCAGGCTTAAGTCAAAAGAGTAGAGCTTCTGGCTAATCACGAGAAAAAAATGTTTCTATTCTTAAGAGAGATTGTGGAGTTTGTTTCTGGAAATTTTCAAGAGAAAAAATATTTATTTGTACTTCAGAATAAGTAGAATTATTTAATGGAAAGAAGGGGACTATGATAAAGATCTATAATTCTATGTTTTACTGGCAAATGGAATTTTGGAATAATACAATGTCTTTGCTTTAGGCTTTCCTGGGGATTGTTATATGCCGGCTACATCTTTATTATGGCCACATTTCTGGCACTTGTGACATCTACTCATCTTGTTGTCATGACTGGATACTTTGTATTATTCATCCTTTTTCTTCTGTATGGTTTGTCTGTGGTAAGTTGCTGAACTACTTTTGTAAGTTACTTTTCCTACTTCAGAGTCAACTATTTGAGTGAATAATAACATCAACTTAGGCTGTTAATGGGGTCTCTTCTTTTTTTCTCTCCTTGACATGATTGTTATCAGGGAAATGATGCGTCAGTTTCAGATATGAGCTGTTTCTGTCCTCTGTCCATTATTAGCTTTTCCCACATTATTTTAAAAATATAGTAACAAAGATTATTTCTGACATATTATTTAGGACTTGGTATCAATGTATTCCATTTTATTAGATTGCCTTAAAAACATGTTGACTTTTTTCTATATTATCATTCTAATAATGAAACATATTATACTTGTGGGTTAAATTAATTAGCATTTTTGCACAAAAGGACTCAATAAATTATTGCTTAGTGCATAGATAGCTGGATTCAGAGCTACAAAGACTTCAAATGAGAATGATTCCATAGTTGTAATGTATCTTTATTGCAATAAAGAGAAGCCATCAATATGTAGGGAAAGGGCTCAAGTATAGTGAGGCATACTTGTGGCAGCTTGTTACTTTGTGGCTCAAAGGGAGATAGAATAGATATTTTTAACCTCTTCTCCCCCACCTTTTTGCAAGAGAAACTTTAATTCTTGCTAGGAAGGAAAAGTAGGAATTTGGGGTCAGAAGGCACAATTCTGTTCTCAGAGAGTGAGGATGTTGGACTAGGATTAAATCTTCTGCTATCTAGGATGTTACTATCTTGAAGTTATGGTCAGGTTCCATATAACCTCTGATTGTTTTGTCATTTTTGGGAAAAGGAAGACTACAAGCACTATATCCAAGGTTGGACATCTTTCCCATCAAAAATTACTATCTCACCAATGAAAACACATAGTAAAGAAAGACATATATCCCAATTATAGCAAAACAAGAATCAGAGAAGGTATATGTAGGAAAAGTATACAGACAACAGAGAATTAAGGAACTCTCTCATTAGGACAAAATAACTCGATTTAATTCGGAAAGAGGGTTCTGAATCTCTTACAAGGTGAAACTCCCTATTTTAGAATGACAAGCTGAATATAGGGACAGATGGAGACTGCCTCCTCCTCTTCCTAGAGATAGGTTTCTTAAAGTATTTTTTTATCAGCAACTTCTTCCATATCATCTCCTATCTCAAAACTGAAAAACAGAAGCACCTGAACTAACTTGAACTGAAGCTTGAAGAGTCAGTCTCCTAAGGGACTGCCCAAGAACTGGAAGCTCTTTTGCCTTTCTTGCCAGCTCTTCTCTGCTCCTGACTCAGGGAAAGGCATTTAACTACACCAATAAGGAGAAAGTCTCATACCAATGGACCTGGGGACAGGGGCTACATGTTAATTTTGTAATATAAAGATCCTTATTATATTGTACCCACTCTATTGCTATCCAATTGTCAAATAAAGTTATTCTCTTTCAGGTAGCTTTAGCTTTCCTTCTCTGTGTATTGATAAAGAAACCTCTGCTAACTGGACTTATTGCTTTCCTCCTTACTGTGTTTTGGGGATGTTTGGCATTTGCTACATTGTACAAGCAACTTCCTGCCTCTTTGGAATGGATTTTATGTCTCCTCAGCCCCTTCGCCTTTAGTGCTGGAATGGTGCGGGTAAGTCTAATCTGAGCTGTGAGACATCTTTATACTAAAGGTCTATACCAGTAGCTCACAGACTATTTTGCTTATGGCATTGTATTCTTTGCTATAGAAATAAGGCATGTAAAATGGTTAAATTGACAACATTAAGGGAGAGCCAAGAGAATTGCATATATGCAGTTTCTCTTTAATAAAAAAAAGTATTTTTGTTGAGTTCTTTAGGAGTTCAAGGTCTGATGTTTTGAGGTTAATGCATATGTACAAAAGGCAAGGGGTGTGTGTGTGTGTGTGTGTGTGTGTGTGTGTGTGTGTGATACTATACTTACCATACTATGCATTCTGACTAAATAAAATTTAGATTAAGCAAGAATTATTTAAAATTTTCCTTTTACCCAAAACTCATAGCACCCTTATATACTGTGGGACCCCATTTGAGAATCACTGGTTTTTGAAGAACAGTGGTCTATAACGTGCTTTATATGTGCATTCTTGATACAAGTGTTTTATTAAGGGGAGGTTGTAGTATAATAGGGCCTTTGTAATAGAGGTAGCCTATGATGGTTTGTGTACTGTGCAATGAGCATAGCCATCCTATCAGAAACTTTGTTTTCTATATATATCCTAAATAGTTGAAACTGATGATTAATAAGCTTTTATTAAGAATCTACTATGGGCCAGCTTACTGATCTAAGTGTTTTACAAATATTCTATTTGACCCTCACAACAACTTTAAGAGGTGAGTGCTATTATCATCCCCATTTTACAGCTGAAACAGCTGAGGCAGATAGGTGAAATGATTAGGTCAAATTGAAACTCGTTTTCTTGACTCCAATACATTTCACTTTCTAATGGTCAGTCTCAGAGTTAGATGAGAAGTGCTAATGCAGGATCAAAAGATACTCTTAGTAATAAATACAACCATCTCTGTCTTGTTTCCTGGCCTCTGCTAGTCTAGACAGCTTGGCTATCATTTGACTGTCAATATTTAACCAGTTGAGA
Source organism: Antechinus flavipes (assembly GCF_016432865.1). Taxonomy (NCBI): domain Eukaryota; kingdom Metazoa; phylum Chordata; class Mammalia; order Dasyuromorphia; family Dasyuridae; genus Antechinus; species Antechinus flavipes. Next base: position 157,311,124 of record NC_067401.1, read on the forward strand.
GAGGTGTGTTGTGTTGTTTGGTCGCCAGATTTCTATGAGTAGTCTACTCTTCACAACTCCACCCCTCCATAACCATCCTCACCACTTCTCTTTTGGCCAGAAAGGACTAGTGTAACCTTCAGTTACATGCAAATCTATTTACATATTTATAATATATCCCTAAAATTCTGTTTCTCTTTTTGTCTCTGTTTCTGTCTTCTATGTCTGTATCTTTGTGTCTCTGTTTCTGTCTTCTATGTCTGTGTCTTTGTGTCTCTGTTTCTGTTACTCTGTTCCTTTTTCTCTTTTTCTCTTTCTGTCTCTCTGTTTCTATCTGTCTCTTTGTCTCTCTGTTTCTTTCTGCCTCTCTGTTTCCTCTCTTTGTCTCTGATTCTGTGTCTATCTGTCTCTGTCTGCCTGTGTCTCTCTTTCACACACACATAAAAATAAAAGAGTTTTTAAAAAATAAATATTTCCTAATACTTTGAAGCATCATCCTTGCCTTCCTCAGGCTTGAGTTTAACAGTTGCTGCTTTTTTTAAGTTTTTTTTTTAAATTTTAAATTCAGTTATTTTATTTTTAATAGTATTTTATTTTCCCAAATATTTGCAAAGATAATTTTCAACATTCATTTTTGCAAAACCTTGTATTCCAAATTTTTTTTCTCCCTCTTTCAGCTATTTGATTTTTTTAGTCACACAAAAGAAACTCAAGCAACAAAAAGACAAAACTTCAAATAGCAGGAGGCAATGTTGTTGCAGCTTTGATTAATTTTTCCTTTTTCCCCCTCTACTCCTTCTCCCAGCTGGTCTGAGGAGATTGGAAAGGAAATGGATTGAGAAAGTTTACAAAAAACCAAAAAACAAAGCAAAATAAAAAAAACAACCCAGCAGGAGTTTGCATAGCAATGTTCTGAGCTAACCAAGGGAGAAAGAAACTCTGGCCTGGAATTCTGTTTTCATCATGGCAGCAATGCTATTGATGGTGTCCTGGGTAGCCCTCAGTTTGCTCTGCCAGGTATAGTGCATCTGCTCCAGATGTTGTCCACCTCTATGTACTCAGATTCTCTATTCCTCTACTTCCTTCAGTTTATAGCAAGTACATCAATAGTCTCACAAAGTGATCTCATTTCCGTTCCTGCTCTGCTTTTCCTTGCTTACAATCCCTGGGATAATGCACCTCTGTCTTACTCTTTGCCCCATGGTAGGAAAAACACAGGAATCTGGTGGCAGGTTTCTCTTATTTAAAAAAAAAATAAGACCATGAAAAGTCTGTGTGTAAGTCTCTCTAAGAGCAAAGGATCTAGAAACCTGGAAAATTTAGAAATGTATACCTCCCCTACACATTTCCCACACTTATGTTTCAATGTTCCTTTTACTATAACCCTCCTGAGAGGTCTTAGAAAGCTTGGTTATATTTTGAATTTCTAAGGGATGATGCTGTGCCATTTGTGAGGGGCTGTCATAGTGAGGATATGGGCAAAAAATATGAACAAGCAGAGCCATCAGGAGGCAGAGTAAGGGATCCTTAGTTATGGAAGTCACCAGAACCAAACCATAGAATTAATTAACAATTAGTCTATGGATAAAACTGTGAGGAGGTGAGGAGAAGAGTAGTTAAAATATTATGTTGTTTCCTCCAGTTTTCAAGTGCATAAAGGGAAGCTTCTTTCCAAACTTTCTCTAGAAATGAGGGAATTGGAAGTGCAATCATTTAGTGTTTTTTGATAATTTGCCTAATGATTTTTTTTGTTCCAATTAAATGCTTTTGTAACCCCTTCCCTCCATTTCCATGACTCCCCCAATTACCCTGTAAGTTTCTTCCCTCTCTGATCCTCTTCTTCTGAATGTAGTGTCAGCAGCCTAAGGCATTTATAACCTAAATTAATTGCTATCCACAGGAACTGCTTGAGCACTTTTGGGAAAATTCCACCCTTACTACTTTTTCCTGAGATCACTTTCTGGCTGTGGCACACACACCTCAGAGAGTGGGCTTTGGGATTTGGGCACAATGGCCAGAGAGTAAGAGACCTGACTGTTCCCTTTTTACTTGGAGTAGGTCAGTGAATTAATCAAGATGAAAAGGCATAGATAGATTGTGGACTGGTTCCCAGATATTTTATATCTTCTCTTTATCCTCACTTCCAACATGACTATCTCTACACTCTATTTTACTGTTGAAGACACCATCTTCATTCAAGTTACTCAAACTACTTTGGTATCACTACTATGTTAATCATTACAACCTTGGTGTTAATTTGACCCTCATATATGCAATCAGGTGCTAGATTTTGATTTTTTTACCTTCACAACATCTCTTGAGTCCAAATTCTTCTCTCTGCTCATATACTATATCTTACTTCAGAATCTCTTCATCTGCTACATGTATTTTTACAATAGCTTCCTAATTAGTCTTTATGCTTGGAATCTGTGTCTACTTTAAATCACCTTTCAAAGAACTGCTAAAGGGGTTTTCCTAAAGCTCAAATTTGATCATTTTACCTCTATACTTAATGAAATCCAGTTCCCTTTTGACTTGGGATAAAATGTTATTTCATCATTATCTCATTCTTTTAAAATATCTATTTTGTGTATAAGTTTAAAGTGTATATTTATACTCCAGCAGTATGTGTATATGTGATTTATTTTATTGAATATTTTATTTTTCCCCAGTTACATGTGAAAATAATTTTTTTACATTCATTTAAAAACTTGAATTCCAAATTCTCTCTCTTTCTCCCTCCCCATGATCCCTCATTGAAAAGGTAAGCAATTCAAGTTAAATGAGCATAGTCGTGCAAAATATTTCCATATTAGTTATCTTGTGAAAGAAAATTCAGATTAAAAAAACCTTAAGACAAATAAAGAAAGGAAAAAAGTATACTTCAATCTGTATTGACGCCATTATCATTTGTTCTTTTTCTGAGAATGGATAGCATTTTTCATCAAAAGTTCTTCAGAGTTGCTGTGGATCATTATATTCCTAAGAATAGTTACATAACTCACAGCTGGTCATCTCACAATATTGCTATTACTTTGTATACCATACATTACTCTTTGTATCAGCTCATGTAAATCTTTAAAGATTTTTCTGAGAGCCAGCTCATATAAATCTTTAAAGGTTTTTCTGAGAGCATCCTGCTCATCATTCTTATAGCACAAAATAATCTATCATCACTACATACCACAATTTGTTCAGCCATTTCTCAAGTGATAGACATCCCCTTAATTTCCACTTCTTTACCACCAGAAAAGAGCCCCTATAAATATTTTTGTACATATACATTCTTTTCCTTTTTAAAAAAATTTTGAAGAGGAGATACAGCTCTAGTAGTGCTATTGCTAAGTCAGTGGGTAGTCCTTTGAGCATAGTTCCAAATTGCTCTATAGAATGGTTGAATCAATTCACAACCCCTTTAACAGTGCATTAATGTCTCTTTCTGGAAATCCCCTCCAACATTTGTTATTTTCTTTTTCTTTCCTATTAGCCAATTTGCTAGATATGAAATAGAACCTCAGAATTATTTTAAATTGCATTTCTCCAATCAATAGAGCTTTTTTCATGTGACTATAGATAGCTTTGATTATTTCATCGAAAACTATTCATATCTTTTGAGCATTTATCAATTGGGTAATGGGCTCTTATTTTAAAATTTTGACTCATTTCTCTTTATAGGACAAAGAAAGCCTTTATCAGAAAAACTTGATTCAAATTTTTTTTCACAGTTACTATTGCTAACTGTATTTTCCTCTATCCTATTCCTCCTCACCCTGTTTATTCTATTTTCTTCTTTCACTTTGTCTCTCCTCAAAGTGTTTTGCTTTTGACTACTGCTTTCCTCAATCTGCCCTCCCCTCTATCATCCTCATCCTTTTTTCTTATTCCTTTCCCCTACTGCATTTCCTGGAATTTAAATAGATGTATGTTATTCCCTTTTTGAGTCAATTCTAATGAGAATAAGGTTCACATACTTCCTCTTACTTCCATCTTTCCCCTCCATTGTAAAAGCTTTTTCTTGCCTCTTTTATAGGCTAATTTACCCCATTTTACCTCTTCTTTTCCCTTTCTCCCAGTATCTTCCTCTTTCACCCCTTAATTTTAGTTATTATTCAATTCCAACTCACACATGCTTTTATATATTCCTTCTAACTGCCTTTCTAATTCTTATGAGTTGAAAGTATGATCTTTCCATATAGGAATGTAAACAGTTCAAATTTATTTAATTCCTTATGATTTCCCTTTGCTGTTTATTTTTTTATAGTTCTCTTAAGTTTTGTATTTGAAAGCCAAATTTTGTAATCAGCTCTAGTCTTTTCATCAAGAATACTTGGAAATCCATTATTTCATTGAATATCCATTTTCCCCTCAAGGATTATACTGAGTTTTCCTGGGTGGGTGATACTTGGTAATAATCTTAGCTCTTTGTACCCCAGAATATCATATTCCAACTCCTTTGGTCCTTTAATATAGAAGTGACTAAATATTGTATTATCTTGACTATGGCTCCATGCCACTTGAACTGCTTTTTTTCTGGGTGCTTATAATATTCTCCCCTTGATGTGGAAGCTCTGGAATTTGGCTATACTATTCCTGGGATTTTTCATTTTTGTATCTCTTGCAGGAAATGATAGGTGAATTTTTTTTTCATTTCTATTTTATCTTCTGGTTCTTAGAATGTCAGGGCAGATTTACTTGATAAATTTCTTGAAAGATGATGTCTAGGCTCTTCCTGGCTTTCAGATAGTCCAATAGTTTTAAAATTGTCTTTCTTGGATCCATTTTTCAAGTCATATTGTCTTCTATTTTTCCATTCTTTTGTTTTTGTTCAATTTGTTCTTCACTTTTCATAGGGTCCCATTGCTCAATTCTAATTTTTAAGGAATTATTTTCTTCAGTGAGCTTTTGTATCTCCTTTTCCATTCAACTAATTCTACTTTTAAGGAGTATTTTTTTTCAGCATGTTTTTATGCCTCTTTTTCCATTTACCTAATTCTGTTTCTTGGATAATTCTTCTCATTGACTTTTTGTACTTCTTTTATCATTTGGCCGAGTCTGTTTTTAAGGTGTTCTTTTCTACAATATTTTTTGTGTCTTCTTTACCAAGCTGTTCACTGTTTTTCATTATTTTCTTGCATTATTTTCAAATGAAAATTTTTTCCAAATTTTTTTTCTAATTTTTATTCTGCCTTTCTTATTTGATTTTCAAATACTTTTTGAACTCTTACAATGACTTAAAACCAAATCATATTTTTCTTGGAGGCTTTGGATGGAGGACCTTTAACTATGCTATCTTCTTCTAAATGTATGTTTTGATCTTCCTTGTCACCATAATAACTTTCTACAGTCAGATTTTTTTTCTTCTGCTGTTTGCTCACTTTTCCAATCTATTTCCTCACTTTTTAACTCTTTTTGTTAAAATTAGGGCTCTGCATCCAGGGTGGAGGGTGCACTGTTCCAAGCTTTAGGAGGTTTGTTCAGCTGTTTTCAGAGATACTTCTAGGGACTATAAGTTTTCAGTTCTTCCAAGGTGTATGATCTAAAGAGAGGTGTGTTTACTACTCTCCTCACCTGTGTATTGGTGTATGAATGACCATAAGTACTCTTTTCTGACCTGTAATTAGGAAGATGATTCTTGTTCCACTGTGGCCACAAGTTTTAGTGTACTGGTACTCTTCCTCACCCTGGGATTGTCATCCAGGACTGTGACCTGGATCCAAGTGTGGGCAAACCAACGGAGAGTCCTGCCTCAATTCCAACAAAAAAATTCCCTGTAATTTCCTTCTGACTAGTTTGAGTCTTTTACCATCTGTGAACTGAGAAGTGCAGAAGTAACTATTGTTGCTGAATCAATGACTTCCAAAGCCTGTTCCTGGTTTTCTGGGAATAGATTTGTGCTGGTGCCACCTGAGCTGAACTGTACTCCACCCTCACCTAGGTACAACAAACATTTCCTGCTAAACTTGTAAGTTTGGTTGGAAAGTTATTTCACCCTGTTCTTTGGTGAGTTCTGCTGCTTCAGAAATTGTTTTATAACATTATTTAAAGGAGTTTTAGAGTGGCTTTGGAGAGAGCTCAGGTAAGTTGTTACTCTTTTCCCACCATCATGGTTCTGCCTTATATGTGATTTACATATATATATATATATATAATCACACACATATAAAGATGATATACATATATATGTAAATACACATACTCATACATGCACATATATGCAAATATTTGTGTATATATGTAATAAATATTGGGTATGCACACTCAAAATTTTTATTTTGCTGATAGGGTGTATGAACAAAAACATATGAAATCTACTGACATAGGGGTCCTTAGTTTCAAAATGGAGTAGGAACTAAAAATATAATAATCAAGGTTCACTTATTTTAAAAAGACTCCATGTTGTCCCCAGGAATTTGTGAACACTACAGAGTGGTGGAAAATGAGCTACAATCATAGATACATTTATGATGTTTCAAATTAAAACCCAATTGCATCATCAAAATTAAACTTGATAAATGTACAAAATAAATGATTCTTTGCATTTATCACTGCAATTATCACTGGAAAAGTCAACAATGAACTTTTAGTTCAATCTTGTTAGGGGTTTTTATTTTCTCTTATGTCATTTTCTTCTTTTGTAATACTGAATCTCTGTGAATTAGGATTGCTAATGATTACATTGGAAAATAATTAAACTTTATTTAAACCGTGATCATAAAATCAAATTATAATTCATATTGCTGACAACTTTAATTCTGTTCTACTCTTTTAATTTTTTTATTTATTTGTTTTGTTTTCAGATTATCCTCCTCGATTATGATTTAAGAGGTGTTACCTTTCCTGATCCTTCAGGAGACTCATATCTAATCCTAGCAACATTTTCCATATTGTTTTTTGATGTTCTTTTTTATTTGGCATTGACATTGTATTTTGACAAAATCTTGCCTAGTAAGTATGAGTGTGTTTACAATTAAATTCAAATTAATTCCAAATATTCAGAGCTATTTTTCCAATGTAATGAGATATTATCACTGATAGAATGATTTCTTGATTTATAGCAGAGTGGATTACCTTGAGGACATTTCAAAATTTTTAAAATTATTCCAAATGTCTCCTTGAAACATACCCCCATCTTTTTAACATCAGTATTCTATTGGTCATGTTGTAACAATAATAAGGAAAAAAACAACAGTAGCTAACAGTTTTACAATGCTTACTATATGTTAGTCACTATGCTATAATTATTTCTTTATAATTATCTCATCTGATAATTATTATATTTCAATTAATAAATAATAAAAACAACATATATGAATAAATATGCTTTATAAATATATAATTTAAATAATCATTATATTTTAAAAATTAATATAACAATACTGGTAGATAGATAATATTATTATCTCCATTTTACAGATGAAGAAGCTGAGGCAAATAAAGATTAAGTAACTTGACAAGGTTCAAATAGCTAGTAAGGTTAGATTTGAACTTCGGTTTTCCTAACTCCAAACCCAGCACTCTATCCACTCACTAACTTTATCCCTAGCTGTTCAGTGTTTGTATGGCAGAAAGTCATGGAGTTCTTTAGTCTCTGTAGAATGGAAAATGGACAGTACTTAGTTAACTAGTCTAATGGTTCAAGTGCCAGGTCTAAAGTCAGAAAGACTCATCTTCCTGAGTTCAAATTCAGCCCCAGAAATTTATTGACTGTGTGATTCTGGGCAAGTCATTTAACCCATTTGTCTCAGTTGCTTATCTGTGAAATGATCTGGAGAATAAAATCATTCAAGTATCTTTGCCATGACCCACAAAATCACATGAAGAGTTGGACACAATTGAAAAATAGCAGAAATAATTTAAAGGGCAATAAAGGAGTTCACAGTGGGTGTAAACAGGGCATGAGACATCACAAACCAATTACACAGGAAAAATAGAGTAAAAGATCTTATTAAATGGTTGTATAGACAAAAACTAAAATGGAATGATTTTATGATGAGAGTGAGGGATAACTGTTGGACAACCTGTACCTTAACTTCCCAACCTCCCATCTTTTCCCCCCTAAAACTGTAAGCAATTTGATATATCAGTCATGTTGTGAAAGAAGAAACAAACCAAAAGAAAAAAATGATGGAAAAAATAAAGCTAAAAATAATATTCTTTGATCTGCATTCAGACTCCATCAGTTTTTCTCTGGATATGGATGGCATTTTCCATCATGCATCCTTTGGGATTGTCTTGGATCAAATCTCTCTTCTCTCTTAAATTTATTCTTCCTCCAAATTTTCCAATTTCATTTGAAGTTAACTTTTCTTCTTGGGTAATTGTGAAAGGTGTTCAGTTTGTTTCCCTTCATCCAATTTCTCTCCTCATTAATCAGTCCTCTATATGGTTACTATATTAATATTTTTAAAACAAAAGTTTGATGACATCACTCCCTTGTTCAGGAAGCTCCCTATATTCTCTCTCATTAAGTAAAAACTCTTTTTGTCATTTAAAGCCCTTTGCCATTGAGTTACAATCTATCTTACAAAAAGATTCATATTACTGCCTATTAATCACTCTCTGTTTCAACCAGTCTCTTACTTGTTATTCCTCATTCATGACATTTAACCTATTACTTTGCTTGGGCTCACTCCCACATATAGAATTTCCTCTGTCCTCACTTCCATTTCTTCTAATCTTTAGCTTTTTTCAAGATTTGGTTGAAGTCCTTTTTCCTAGGAGAAGCATTTTGTGATTCTTTTTTGAGGATCTGAAAATCTTAAAGAGAAAGAAATTCTTAATGTTTAATATACAGTTCTTGGGTCAGCAAGATGGTGCAGTGGATAAAACATCAGCTCTGCAGTCAGGAGGACCTGAGTTCAAATCTGGCCTCAGACTCTTAACACTTCCTAGCTATGTGACCCTAGGCAAGTCATTTAATCCCAATTGCCTTGCCAAAAAACCCCCAAAACACTAATAAATCCCAGACAAAACCAATGTTTAATACGCATTCCTTTTGGGTCAATTCAATTCTACTTTGATAAATATATTAAGAAAAATACATTGCTTCTCATAAACATATCCATCATGTTTAATATTTACCTAACTTCCCCTCTACTTACAGTAGTTGTTCAATTGTTTCAATTGTGTCCAACTCTTTGTGACCCTATTTGGGATTTTATTGACAAAGAAAATGGAGTGATTTGCTATATCCTTTTCCATCTCATTTACAGATGAAGAAATTGAGGCAAACAGTGTTAAGTGACTTACTCAGAGTCATATAGCTAATATGTGTCTGAGATTGGATTTGAGCTCACTGTTCCTGACTCGAGGCCCAGCCATTGTTCCATTTACCTACCTTATTTACACCAGTTACCGTAAGGCAATATATGGAATCAAAAGAAATATTAAAATAAAAAATTACATGTTATGAGATGTAAGATCAAAATATGCCACCTTAGGATAGTCTGCTTTAATTATTGTGATATAATCAATATTTAATTCTGTCCCTATTAGATGAATATGGACGTCAGCAATCGCCTTTGTTTTTCCTTAAGTCTTCATTTTGGTTCCAAAAGCAAAAGACTGTTCATGAAATACTGGAGAATGAAATCAACACTGAGCATTACTCTGACTGTTTTGAACCAATATCACCAGAATTCCATGGAAAAGAAGCCATTAGGTAACCAATTTTTCAAGCATATAAATCAATACCACAGACTAATAAGCTAACTTTGCTATTATTAGCTTTAAGTGAAATTTCAAAGTATCCATCCTACAACTTTCTTCTGAACTGCTCTCCTGACAACATATTTGTTCCTTTCCCAACCTCTATTTCAAAGGAAAATTTCTGTAAAACGAATGTATTTCAACATTTAAATTTATGATATCTGTGTAATAATTCCAAGTACAATTTTACATTTTTCATTACTTTAGTCTATTTCCTCTCCTTTTCAGTTTCTGTCTTTTCCCTTGATTCTCTTTATGTTATGCTCCTTTCTTACTTTGCCTACTATTTCTTTTTTTTTCCTTTTTTAAGATCATGTTAAGTCATTTATATATTTATTTTAATAGTATTTTTTCCAAATACATGCAAAAATAGTTTTCAATATTCACTTTTGCAAAATCTTGTGTTCCAAAATTTTTCCCCTTCCCCAAGACAGCAAGTGATCCACCTATTTCTTTTTTTTTCTTTTTCTTCCTATTTTTTCCTTTTTTCTTTTTTGAGAAGGGAAGGTAAGAGAGGACACTGAGAAATAAGGGACCAGCTTAATTCGAAGGGAATGTTACAGTGACATGTCTCTTTATTTTATATTTTATTGTATACAATTTTAAATTTGATTTGAAAAATTAAAAGATTTATTCTTTTAACAAACAGCTTTAATGAGATGAAATATCTCTTGATAATTTAGTGTTTTAAAGTATCTTTGGGGAATTTTAATAAAAACTTTCTGAAGTAACTATTATCCCTTTTTTTCAAATTATAAAACAAAATCTGGGGAAGACAGGATACTCCTTTGACCCTCTATGGAATGGGAAATATAAGATCCTTCTGATCAGTGCCCAATTAAGGGATTGGATAATGTTAATTATACTATCTTCTCAAATTGAGACAGGTTTTTAGTTTCTTGAGGACCAAATAAATACTTCAGAGACCAAGAGTTTTGTCAGATTCTCTTTTACACTGTCAATTTCCTTCCAGTATTTATCTATTATATGGTTCTAGGAAACAGAGGGGAATCTGGGGCTATCCTTTCCCTGAGAATCTTATTGAAATTATGGGGTTCCTTTGGAAACATGACCTACATGGCTAAGGTGTTTCTGTATCTTGCATTTCCTGTGCCCTACATCCTCCAACTCATCTCTCCTTTCTGTCTCCAGCTGAAGGCTTCCTTAGAGGTAATATCTCTAGGAGACAACTAGGGTTTAATGGTTTTTCCTTTCACTATTTTCTTGAAAAAAATCCTCAGAAAGGAGAGTTCGAATATTTCACACTTTACACTGGTTATGAACTAAAAAAACAATCTTTGTACATATTGAGGCAACAATAAAGCCACATTGAGTTATTAAAACAAGGACAACATCAACAACAACTTAATGTAAGGAGAATGATTAGGAAAGGGTGAGAAGCAGACCAGAGAGCAAGGATAAAAGAAAAATAGAAGGGAATGGGCAAAGAAAAAACTCTATATTTCCTAGGGCTCAAAATTTTTCAAATACATAAAAGATGACTTTGTGGCTAATTTGTTTGGCAAAGCCCTCCAAGACTACTGTATCCCATATTAATTTCTTTCTATTCTGAATAACTAAGTGATAAGTGCATTTATCATTTAAATTATGCAAATTATTGTAAGCTGATTGAGTGTAGAGACCATTTCTCATACTATCATACATATCTATCTCCTATGGTATTTAGCAGTTTAAGAAATTGGCATACAGCAGGTATAGAATTGGTATAGAAAATAGAGATTAATTGTCATTTTTCTGGATGAAGTCCAACCCACAGTGTTTCCAGAAATTGATTTTGGTAAGAGTTTCTTTGAGCATTCTTATAAATGAACTAGAAGTAAAAATTCTCAGTGCTCTTTACAAGTCTATCAATAATAATAAGCTATTCTGATGAATGAAATGCTGTCCTAACAGGAATCATTTAAAAGTATGTGTTCAAAAGGGTTAAGATCAGCTTTAATTTTAGATCAAGACTTAAACTTTTTCCACTCGACCCATTTTTGCCTGAGAAATCTTTATGTAAACTCACGTATCTAGGTATATAAAATAGGAATATCTATATAAAATAGGAACATCTATATATAGGAACATATGAAACATCTAATGATAATAAATCAATTTTACTCAATAGTATTATATTTTTTCAATTATATGTAAAATTAGTTTTCAACATTCAAGATTTTGAGTTTGGATTTTGTAAGATGTTGAGTTCCAAACTTTTCTCTCTTCTTGACAATACCTACCGTTCTCCCCAAGAGAGTAAGCAATCTGATATAGGTTATATATATAAAATAATTTTCATCCTATTTTCATATTAGTCATGTGAAATAAAAATCAAAACAAAAGGGAAAAACATGAGAAAGAAAAAGCAAATAAAAAAAGGGTGAAAATTTATGCTTTGGTCTGCATTTAGTCTCCATAGTTTTTCTTCTGGATGCAGATGTAATTTTCAATGCCAAATTTGTTGGAATTGTCTTGGATCACTGCATTGCTGAGAAAATCTGAGTCTATCATAGTTGATCATCACATAATCTTGCTGTTACAATGTTCTTCTGATTCTACTGACTTCATTTAGCATCAATTCATGTAACTCTTTTCTAGGCTTTTCTGAAATAAATTTCTGTTCATCATTTCTTATAGAACAATAATGTACCATTACATCCATATACTATAACTTATTTAGTCATTTTCTAATTGATTGGCATCCACTTGTCAGTGTCAGAAATTTACAATTTCTTGCCACTTGTCACAAAAAGAACTGCTATAAACATTTTTGCATGTGTGGGTCTTTTCCCTTTATGATCCTACATTTGTCATTATCTTTTCCTGTTATCTTATCCAATCTGATAAGGGTGAGGTGGTATCTCAGAGTTGTTTTTATTTGCATTTCTCTTATATAACAATAGATGACTTTAATACTTCATTAGAAAATTCTATTCATATCCTTTGACCAATTATCAACTGGGGAATGACTTGTATTCTTATAGATTTGACTCCGTTTTCTAGATAGCTGTAAAATGAGGCTTTTATTAAAAAACACTGGTTGTCAAATTTGTTTCCCATCTTTCTGCTTCCCATATAATCTTGGATGTATTGATTTTGTTTGTGTAAAATCTTTGTAATTTAATGCAATCAAAATTATCTATCTTGCATTTTATAATGATTTCTAGTTCTACTTTGGTCAGAAATTCCTCTTTTTTCTTTAAAGATCTGACCAGTAAACTATCACTCTCCTAATTTGTTTATAGTATTATCCTTTATGTCTAAATAATGAACCAATTTTGATGTTATGTTGGCATTGGGTATGAGTTGTTGTTCCATGCCTACTTCCTGCCATACTATTTTTCAATTTTTCCAGCAGCTTTTGTCAAATAGTGAGTTCTTATTCCAGAAGCTGGAGTCTTTGGGTTTATCAAACAGTAGATTTCTACAGTCATTGAATATCATGCCTTGTGTACTTAGCCTATTCTACTGATCCAGCACTTCTTAGCCAATACTAAATGGTTTTGATGACTGCCACTTTGAAAATGACGATTTCCAATTCTTTAATGTAGATTAAAATTAAAATCATGTCATTTGTATATTTTGCTGCTTTTTCAAGATAAGGCACTAATTTTGGAGTTTGAAAATTTTATTGTAGAATCCTCAAAATAAATTATGTAGGAAACATAATTTTTGTTTACTCTGCCTATATCTTAGGTTACCTCTGAATTATATTATTATACTTCAAGTTTTTAGTTAGTATATGCTATGTAACCATGATACATTGTTCACTTTTTTTTCAGAATCAGAAATATTCAAAAAGAATACAAAGGGAAACCTGAAAAAGTAGAAGCTTTGAAAGGTAAAAAGCAAAATTTCATTATATAATGTTATATTAACAGCTTATATGGACTAAATTTTTTGTCTTAGTGAAGAATAATGTGGGAATTACAAAAATTGCTACTCATTCCAATTTGTTATTATACACACATTATATATGTATTTATACTTAAATAAAAAGATATTTTTTACCCTTACCTTCTTAGTGAATTATAGCCAACTTGTTATATTTAGAAGAATGATATAAATCATCTCTAAAAGATGTAATATAAGTAGGATATGAAATTTTGAGCCCTTTTAAAATTTCATATAAGTATTCTATAACCTCAAAACTATCCATTTACTCAATTATCATTTTTTGGATGATTAGATAATTTGTTTAAAATATTTTTATCCACTTGTTAATTTCTCATTTAAAATTTTTAGAGTCAGACAGGAATAAACAACTTCTTTGGGATTCATATCTTTTGGCAAGAACACTGACTCAGAAATTTGGCTTTGTGAATATGGGAAAAGGAATTAACCTGTGTCTGCCTCAGTTTTTTCATCTGTAAAATGAGAGTAATAATGCATTCTATTTCCTAGAGTTGTTGTGAGGATCAAATGAGATCATATATGTAAAGCACTTTATAAACCTGAGAGTGCTATATAAATGTAATCATTACCATTAGTGTATGCAATATATATAACTACATATAACTTTACTAACAGAGATATAATTTATATGTAATATAGATATGAGGCATATAATTTTGTTATATATTGTAACAACTAACATATATAGGGTGTTTCAAAAATATGGTTGTAATAATAATACCCACTTCTCAGAATCATTGTGAAAGTCAAATGAGAGAATATTTATAAAGTACTGACCATAATTCCTGACTTATAAAATGATTCATATATATTTATGAAACACTCTAAAAATGCTAGTTGGATATCAATTGTGAAAGGCTTTAAGTTTTTAAACAAAAGAGTTAGCATTTCATCCTAAAGGCAACATGGAATTCAATTTAATAAACATTTATTAAACACCTATTATATGTCAGGCACTGTGCTCAACACCAGGGATATAAAAAGAGGCAAAAGACATTCTCTGTTTTCAAGGAACTTAGTCTAATGGGGGGAGGGAGAGATAACATACAGACCAATAAATACAAAGCAAAATAGATATGGGATAATTAGGAAATAAATAACGGTGAAGCCAATAGAATTAAGAAGGTTTGGACAAGCCTTCCTGGACTCAAAGAAAGCCAGGCAAGTCAAGAATTGGAATAGAGAAGAGTGGTATGAAGAGTAGACAGAACCTAGAACCAAGAGATGAAGTGTCTTGTTTTTGCAACTGTCAGAGGTCAGTTTCCTTTGATCAAAGCATATGAGTAGGGGAGTAAGATGTAAGCTTCTTGAGCAGGGGATCAGACCTCTATTTTAGGAATACTAGTTTGGCAGCTGTTTCTATAGGATGAATTTAAGTGGGGACATGGAAGAGTGGAAACTGATTGAATTTGGATTAAGAAGTTCATGTGAGAGATTGTAAAGAAATTAGGATAGTAATGATATGTTTAAAATTTTAAAAGTAAAATGATAGGATCTTTCAAGTTTAACTTGTCCAAATGCATTTATATTATTGTCACTATGCATTGGGACTGGACCAATGAGTCTAGGACTACTTTGCTACCCTGATTCCAGGTTCAGATGGGTTCTGGGATCAGTGTTGTGGGAGCCTCACCTTTAAAGACAGGGGTCAGGATCTTTTTCTTGTATTGGTCCTTACATCTAAGTTCCAGTTATTATCATTTAAAATCTATATTTGGCTTATGTCAAGGTCATACTAAAAAAGGAATATAAAAATACTCAATATACAATATAGATTAAATATGGGGCAGTCAAAACTTAGATATTTTGGCTCATTAAATAATGAGAAGCAGAAATCAGTTAAAAGACTCATGTTGGAAAAATTTGAAGGCAAAAGGAAAAAAGGCAGAGTAAAGGATAAGATGGATAGATAGTGTTATGGAAACAAATGGACTTAAATTTGAACATTTTTTTTCCTGAGGCAATTGGGGTTAAGTGACTTGCCCAGGTTCACATAGCTAGGAAGTGTTAAGAGTCTGAGGCCAGGTTTGAACTCAGGTCCTCCTGACTTCAGGGTTGGGGCTCTATCCACTGCACCACCTAGCTGCCTCCTTGAGCACATTTTGACAGATAATGGAGGACAGAAGAGCTTGACATGCTATGGTACATAGACTCACAAAAAAAAAAATCAAAAACATGACTGAATGACTGAATAATAAACTGATTTCTTCTCACAGAAGATACACTTAAAATATGAGACAACTAAGTATACATTGACAAAGCATCATTATTTTAAAAAATTATTATCAAAATAATAGTAGCTAGCATTTAAATAATGCTTTAAGATCCAGAATTCCATTACAAACACTATGCCATTATATATTCACAATAACCCTTGAAGTTGAAGAAACTATTTTTCCTATTTTAATAAGAAAACTGAGATGTAGCAAGTATCCGAGGGAAGATGTGAATACCAGTCTTCCTACCCTTAGGTTTAGAGCTCAAATATTAAAATATGAAACATTTTGAGGTATTGCTAAACAACTATTTCATCTTTTTCTTCCTTCTGCTCTCTCCAAACAAAGTCTATATCTTCTAACATGCAATTATATTACTTTAATATTTGCTCTTGTCAGTGGTCATCTCCTCCAAGATGAAAATAGTTATAGAAAGCTTCCCTAACTGCCCATCAATTCTGACTGTGGGACTTATGATCTTCTACCCCCTCAAAGAGATAACATATACATATATATCCATTTCAAGATTACTATTTGGTCACCTATATGCTGGTAAAAGAAACAAAATAGATGAGGCATTTATGGATCAGGTGGGTAATTTTGTTATGGTCATGGTTAAACAGTTGCTATAGCTTCCAGGAAAAGAGAGACCCATCTTCCCTACCTCACAGGAAATCTAAAAGAGAATTCCAAGGCCTCTAAACAGTAAAGAGAAAGAAGAGATTGAGAATAGAAGTTGTTTCTTGTGAAAGTCTACTGAGTGAGCAACTTTTCTTTTCTTTTTTAAATAACTTTATTGACAGAGCCCATGCCTGGATAATTTTTTACAACATTATCCCTTGCACTCACTTCTGTTCCGATTTTTCCCCTCCCTCCCTCTACCCCCTCCCCGAGATGGCAAGCAGTCCTATACATGTTAAATGTGTCACAGTATATCCTAGATACAGAAGATAGAAATAACTCAGGAAGAAAAACAAAAATGCAAACAGTTTACATTCATTTCCCAGTGTTCCTTATCTGGGTGTAGCTGCTTCTGTCCATCATTGATCAATTGAAACTGAGTTAGATCTTCTCTTTGTCAAAGAAATCTACTTCCATCAGAAAGTATCCTCATACAGTATCGTTATTGAAGTGTATAATGATCTCTTGGTTCTGTGAGCAACTTTTCTTGACTCAATGGTTAGTTCTCTCTGATATAGCTTCCTTCTCTCTGCTGACTCTTTAGGGGTCCAGAGGATTTCTGTGCTATCTAAAGTTCTTTGATGCTAAGCATACCAAAGGAATTCAGTTCAGGGCCATACATACTGCCTGGGATGAGTTCTACAATCCCTAAATAAACAAACCAAAAAAAGAGAGAATATTAGAGAAATGTTTGTCCTATTACAAATTCCTTTATCTCTTTCTTCTTCCACAGCACCCCCTTCTCATTCTCACCCTTCCATTCCCCACTATGCGCAAGCCATGTCTAGTGGCCTGGAAGTCACAGAATTCTATGTCTAATTCTAACACCTTTCTGTTTTAATTTGAGGTTTACTACTGGATATCTATGAAGGCCAAATTACTGCACTACTTGGTCACAGTGGAGCTGGGAAATCAACACTGTTAAACATTCTTAGTGGATTGTCTGTTCCAACAGAAGGTAAGAAAATCATTTCCCAAAAGCAGATTGATTGACAAATCAAGAGTCATGCTAGAGTCAGTAGGTAGTATTCTCCCAAAGTATAAATATAGTAGAATATATTGGACATTTCTCTAAGCTGTACTTTTACTGAATCATGCAACCTTTGATTGGAAAAAAAAATATTTAATAATTTAATGAAGATAGTTTTCTAAGAAGTGGGTGTTTTTATAAAAATTAACATTTGTATAAATATTGTTTTGTATTGTTAATGATGTAATCATCAGTATTTGTAAAATAATTCATATTTACAAGGCTACTATTTAAATATTCCATTAATTATCTAATATATTTTGGAAATTGATACATGATTTTTACTTAGATTATAATCTAAACAAAAATATGAAGAAAAGTAAAGCAAACTATGTTGTCATCTAGCTATTAACATGTTTTTAACTTCTGATTTTAGGCTCCATTACAATCTATGATAATTGAAGAAACTTTATTTAGTATATTATAACCTAAATATTAACTTGTTTTAATGTGTATTTTTAGGTTCAGCTACCATCTATAATAATAAGCTCTCTGAAATGACTGACTTGGAAAAAATAAGGAAGATCATTGGTGTTTGTCCACAATGCAATATTCAACTTGACTTTCTTACTGCAAGAGAAAATCTCAGACTATTTGCTAAAATAAAAGGAATTCATCCACAGAAGGTGGAGCAAGAGGTAGATGAGGATGAGAAAATTGACTAGATGAATCCTTATTCTTAATTTATTTCTATTCTGTCTTTTAAAAACTATTAAATGTAGAAAGTTTAGAAAGAGAAGTCCTAGGAAAGTTCCTTAATAAATAATGAATAGTAAATAAAAAGTAGTTCACCTAAGATATTTTGTGTTTTTGAATTTAATGTCCTCTCTTGGATAGGTACAGCAAATTTTAACACAACTGGAAATGAAAAATATCCAAGACACCCTTGCAATAAACTTAAGTGGTGGACAAAAAAGAAAGCTATCTTTTGGGATTGCCATTTTAGGAGATCCTAAGGTAAGTGGCACCAGATTTTCAAATGACTGAGACTGATTTACTTGAAGTACCTTACTGTTAGTAATGATTTATGGTTATTGGGTTTTTTGCATGTATGATTAGAAAAAAATCAAAGATGGAATAAATACCAAAATTGAATGTATAGTTTTTAAGTTCCAAGCATCTCCTCCCCATTCCCCAGCTAGGAAATATCTGAGGACTGATATTAAGCTAAAAAAAAAATACATTTTAAGGATTGTTTTCTGAAAGAGCTTGCACATGGAATGAAAAGCACAGTGGTGCAAGCATGGTGCTGTTGACATTTAACACACGTAAAACTTAATTTAAATGTTTACATGAAGATCCTTTTACATGTATTTTTCCTTTGCAGATCTTACTATTGGATGAACCAACTGCTGGACTGGACCCCTTTTCAAGGCATCAAGTTTGGAACCTTTTAAAGGAAAGGAAATCCGATCATGTAATTCTCTTCAGTACCCAATTCATGGATGAGGCTGATCTACTTGCTGGCAAGTCTTGGTTTCTTTTCACTATTATAGTCAGAAATTGAATGGGTCAAGGAATGATATGTTATTTAAGCCTCTGTCTATATTAGAAATCAAAGTGAAATAGAACAAAGGAGCCATTTCCATTCTATTTATATGTTTTCAATTATATCTATTTATCTATCTATAATTTTACAGATAAGGAGATTTGGCTTTCATTAGTGACAAATTTTGACTCCTACTTTTTAAGGTGGAGAGTAATCATATTGAGGCATGTTCAGTTAAGAAATGAAGATATTTCACAACTATCCAAAAAAGAAAGCAGGGAAAGATTGAATTTTTTTCTCAAAAAGTGTTATGACCCAAATGGTCAGAAGGATATGCCTACATTTAGAATTTTTCACCTTAATTTAACAGTTCCAGATTGTGCTCTATGTTTTAAACTTTAAATTCTAATCAATGTCTTAAATGTAGAGGAACAATTATTTCTGGACCTTTGGACTAGTTCATGGATCAAAAGAACTCCCTAAACTAAATCCCATTTGCTTCATTTTCCTTAGATCGGAAAGTATTTATATCCAGTGGGAGACTGAAGTGTGCAGGCTCTTCATTATTTCTCAAGAGGAAATGGGGAATTGGATATCATTTAAGGTACAATGCTAATGGGAAGTGTGGGTCCAAATCTCATATAATCATATATAAGGTATGTATTTGATGGATTTAAAAAAAGATGTAAACTAGAATTTACTGTTTCTTTTTGAACCATTAAATACATAGTTTTTTTAAAAATAGATTTTATTGATATCTTCAGTTTTTCAATCAGCTAAATTTCCCTTCTTTGTACTTCCAGAAAGCCATCCCTTATAATACTTTAAAAAAGATAGAGAAAGAAAAGAGAAAAAAGGCAATCAATATATTACAAAAACCTCTGCCATTACATTAATTTTTTCATATTCCTAGTCCTCCCCTCCTCTGAAAAGAAGTCGGGGAGATGTCTTTACATATCTCTTCTTTGGGACCAAGTTTGTTCTTAGTAATTTTGATATATTCATTTTCAAGTCATTTATTTTTTAAAGAATATTTTGTAATCGAATCTATGAGAGTATTGAATGTATTTTTAGTATATTCACCCACAAAATTATATGAATTTGTAGTTATTTTAAATGGGATTTCTCTATTATTGACTCAGATTTTGTTGTTATATAGAAATGTATAAAACACAGAAGTAACGCTAGTGTTACAAGTTTATTTGTAGCCTAACTTTATTAAAGACATAAATTATATTAGGTTCTTTTCAATTAGGACTTTTTAATTAAACCATCATGTTATAAGCAAACTGCTTAAGTTATCTGCTCTTTGTTTTTCTTCATGCCCATAATTTCTTTTGTATTATTGCTATTGCTAGCATTTCTAGAACTATAAGAAATAATCGCTGGGTAAATGGAATATCCTTGATTTACTTCTATATTTATCTGCAAAATGTCTGGGGAATACCTATTTATATGTGGTTACTTTGAGTTAAAGATGGGTTCTTTTTATGATATCAAAAAAGGATATGAATAAACCTATGCTATATAAATGTTTTAAAAAGTGAATATTATGCATTACTAAAGGCTTTTCATGTGTTCACTGACATATCATGTAATTTGGAAATATTTTTTGTTTTAATAATTATGTTGATTTTTTTCTCTGAAGTTGAAAAAATCCTTATACATCACTGGTGCAAATGCAACTTGTGTATGATGAATAATTTCTTGAATTACTGTAATCTCCAAAAGAATGACACTTATAGTTCTCTTTCTTTGTTTTATTCTTCTCTGATTTACATGTTAGAATTATGCTTATCTCAGTAAAGAAGTTCATTATAGTGTTCTTGGAATTTTAGAATAATTTGAATAGCATTGGCATTAATCATTCTTTAAAAGATTAATAGAATTCTCCTATAAATGCATCAGAAACATGATTTTTTTCCCTTTGGTTCTTTATTAGCAAGTTATATTTCTTTTTCTTAATTTTAAGACCTCTTTTGGTGTTCTTTTAGGATACTTTACTATATTTTGAAAGGTAATCCTTTGTTTTATATTTTCAGTTTTTTGGCATCAAGTTTTGATAGTTATTTTTTTTAATTTCTTCTGGTTTATCTTATATAGATTATGCCCATTGACTGCTTCTTTCTTTTATGCTTCGCTTTAAAAAAATATCAATTCATCAGGGAGATAATAATGATAGAAGAATTTCCCCATGGTAGAAATTTCCTTATGTCCCAAATTGCATGGTCTAATCCCTTCTTCATATTCATTTTCTTTCCCATGTGTCATGCACCTCTTTTTTGGAGTGTATGCTGTTCCTATCCTTCTGGTTACTGATTGTCCCCAACAACTTTGATTGTCATTTTGCAATAGGGTATTGTTTTTGGATGCACAACCTTCTCAGAAGTGGTGTCCCTGTGTACCAACTCCCTGCAGATTAAACCCATTTTGAGGTTTGTATCTCATTACAGAATATATCTGCTTCTATGGAAATGCTCTTCAGTGGGATCTTCCTTACCCAAATAGTTAAGATCTTTTCTTTCTTCTTGTTTCAGTCTTTCTTTTTGTCATCTCACTCATTCTCCTCTTGCCCCCTATTCATGCTATGAGACTTATAGGAATTATTTTCTTTATGTTGTTTAGCCATGAACTTGATTAGGATGCTTTATACATTCTCCTCTATCCTTTACTTTCCCTTTCCCTTCCGCTTTGCAATTTAATGCCACCAAAACATATTTATCTATGTGTGTGGTGGTCATAGTTTATGATAGTTTATCCTGGTACTTGGGCTTGCTCCTCCCACTGTCCCTTTTTTTTTCTTTAAATTCTGCCTTCATCTTTATCCCTTGAGTAATTTAAAAATATATATAGGAATTCTTTAACTTTCCATTTTTTTCTTTTAATGGTTTCTAGGAATGGGGATAATTTATTTTATTTCTTGAACTTATATATTTTTAGATATATAGATGTGTAGTAGTTTATATTGGTAGTTTTTCTGTTTTTTTTGGAGAGTATTTACAAGTTGAATAATCTGATTACATCTGAGTTTTTCCTCACAAATGATCATTTTTTTTTTCTTTAAATTCTGCCTTCATCTTTATCCCTTTAGTAATTTAAAAATATATATAGGAATTCTTTAACTTTCCATTTTTTTCTTTTAATGGTTTCTAGGAATGGGGATAATTTATTTTATTTCTTGAACTTATATATTTTTAGATATATAGATGTGTAGTAGTTTATATTGGTAGTTTTTCTGTTTTTTTTGGAGAGTATTTACAAGTTGAATAATCTGATTACATCTGAGTTTTTCCTCACAAATGATCATATTTTTTTTTTCTTTATAAGCTTATATTTTCAAGGTATGTCATTTGATGTTGCATCTTGAGCTTCTTTGCTTTTTGTAATACATCATTCTATTCCCTTCTATAGTTTCTAGTGGGGAGGAGAATAGTATTATGATAATCAAATTTCCTTTCCTTTATATTTAAATTCCTTTCTACTGGTCACTTAAAGAATTTGTTGTTTGTCACTGGGACTGTAAATTTATCAATATTATGTCTTAGAGTTTTAAGTGTACATATTTTATTTTTTTTCTGGAGATAATCTATGTATTCTTCCAATCAGTGCTTTGTTTTCTATATTCAGAAATTCTAAGCAGTTTTCTTATCTTATTTATTGTATTTCAGGTATTTGACAGGTCTACAATTCTTCTACAAATTGGATTTCTATATTAATGGTTTTTGTTTATACTGAAATCATGTATACTTTTAAAATATGATTGCTTTTTGCTTCTTTTCTTCCAGACTGACTTTTATGTTAGCATGCATCCCAATCTCTTGTTCTCTTTTTTATATCTTTGAAAAACTTGTCCTTATGGGTTCAGGTTTTTAATTAATTTGTTTTATCATTCAGGCCATAAGTTCTGTCATTTTATCCCTTTTAGCTTCTCTAAAGATTCTAATTTCTGTTAAAAATAATTTTGAAACAGTTCCATGATCTTTTGGAAATCCAGAGGGTTTTGTGTTTCATCAGGTGTTGGCTCAATTTCTTTTGTTACAATAATATTTTAAAAAGAATTTACAATTGTTGAATATTTTGATATCCAACTTCTCTTCTAATTTTTGCATCTTTTATGTTTATTCGTCTAATTGTTATCTAGTTTTTAAATTGACATTTTTTCCTTTTGAAATGTTTGTTGAATTTAATCCCCCATTTTTCTCTTACTGCTCATTTTTTGACTTCTCATTTACTAGTGAGTTTAGCCCCCTGGACTTGACCATAATACTATCTCAGTCTACATTGCTTTTCACTATTATTGTTCTTTGTTCTAACCCCAGTTTCACAACTGGGATTTCAGGACTGGCTCCAGTTGGATTCAGGCTCCTTTCCTTAAGACCTGAGAAATCATACACATTGACCCCCAATCCCAGTTGTTTAATCCATTGGCTGGGCTGATTTAGTATTTGCTTATTTTTAAGGATTCTGGGAGAGATGAATGAGTATTCTAGGCTCAATTCTTATCTAATTATTATTTTCTCTGCCAAGGAGAATGATGTCCGATCATGAAAGGTCAGAATGAAAATAAGGAATAAATATCTAATATAATAATATTATTTTCATAGCTTCAGTTAGGTTCTATTATAATAATTTTACAGATAAGAAAACTGAAGTTGAAGACATTTAAGTGGCTTTCCACTGTCACACAACTAGTAAGTATTTGAAGTGGAATTTAAATTCAGGTATTCCTGATTTCAGTACTTTGACTACTTTACTTCACTGCCTAAATGACTCTATGATAAATTGGGAAATAGTAAGAGAACACTTTACTACAATTTACAATTTACTATAATTACTATGCCTGCCTTGAATGAGTTCCCATTATATTGAAGTAATATTTTTTCTTGATCCATTGTCAGTGACTTTTGAAAGAGTCTAGAGAATGGGAAAAAGAATTGGAAGATTTCAATTTTGGAGAAAATTAAATGATTCATAGGCCATTGAATTTGGCTTTAGTTTTTTCAAAAAAATCCAGAATATATTATTCAAGTGATGATTAGTGATCATAAATAGTAAGCATGACTTTATGGAGAATAAATCATATCATTTTTAAAACTTTCCTTTTGAAAAAATATAGTCATTAGATGAAAGGAATGGAATAGATATCTAGATATTAACATTTTACAAAGTCCTTTATCTATTTTGTGGAAGTAATAGATATGGCATAGAAATTTGTACAGATCTGAGGTAGGTAAGAATAAGAGAATGAAAAACATAATTTGTTCTTATATCACATTGAGATTGGGATATAATTCATGACTAGAGAATATATGTCTCTGCCCTAGTCAGATAATATTTGTACTATTTTGTAAATTTTAGGTGTCACATTTTAGAACTGACATTCTAGAGAAGGACTGTTAAGTACCTCGAGATCATATCATATTAGGATTTTTTGAAGCTAAATAAAAATGTTTAAGCAGAAGACAACAAAAAAGAACTATAGTAATTGTTTTCAAATATTTCAAAATCTATACAATAGAAAAAGGACAGAATTTTTCTGCAAGACCTTAGAGGGCAATGAATGGAAGATCTACATAGGTGTAGGTATATTGCCAATGAATGATAAGCTTATTCCAAACAAAAATTATATTTTCTACTTTCTTTGTAGTTTCAAATACTTAGTAAAATATTATATGTGTACTGTACATTCAATTCACTTTATTAAAAGTTCTCAATAAATGCTTTTTAATAGTGATAGCATTGAAGAAACAGCTAATGACATTAATTTTGCGTCTTCCCTCCCATCAGTTTGCATAGGAATGAGATATGTGATCCAGAAAGAATAACATCACTAGTCAAACATCACATCCCCGATGCCAAATTGGCAGCAGAGAGTGACGAAAAACTGGTGTATACCTTGCCTTTGGAAAGGACCAATAAATTTCCAGGTAATTAATAAAACAATGAAAATCAGAAAATAATATTAATTTTCTATCTAAATTTACTGACATTTTATAGGTCTGGGCTTACAAGATACATAAAACTGATTATTTACTACAATTACTATGCCTGAAATTCAGATAATCTGTAACTATTGAGAATAGGAGCATGGGCAATATTTTCATGGTCCATATACCAAAGATTCTCATAGGTGTGATTATATGAATAAATATAAAGGATCATATATGAAAAAGTAATTTTGGCTATATGGAAGATTCTTTTTACCTTCATAGATTGCAAGGCATCTATAACAGTCCTCCTGGGTTGGAGGTCAAAGGAATTTAAATAGCTTGCCTAGGATCTTCTAGCTAGCAAGAGACAGAAGCAGAATTGGAACTCAAGCTTTGTACTATATGCATAAGGCCATACTAAGTCTGAAAGGCCTTGATAGATTTGATTAACTGAGAAAACATATTAGCATACTTGCATACTTAATTATATAGAATAGGACTCTTTATTAGAAAATCAAAGCACAAATATTAGCTAATCATTAATTAGCAAATTTTAAATGTGATAGATAATGTAGAGCAAAATTTAAGTTACCAAGCCAAGTTAAATTATATCCTAAATTTATAGTCATTTTTGTCATTAATATAAGGTAAATGCAAGTAAAGTAAACTTTAGCTGCTGATGAATCTTAATCCCTTTCCTTACATTAATTTAAAGAAAGTAATTTAATGTTTCCTTTCACCTGTAATACCTTAATACCCAATTGTTATGCAAGGTTTCCCAGTAAATGGAAACTAATTTCTCATTATTGAAATTAATGTTCACTTTCAGTTTTTTTAAATACTTTTATTTTTGAGGGATGTCCTAGGGATTACTAGTTCATGCCAATTCTACGAAAGACTTTAGATTATTTTCCCTAAATTTCTGTTCAGGAAAGCAGAAAGAAAATGGATGATCACAGCTTTGTATACTCTGCATGCTTTAAAAAGATTATTATCCTTATCCATGCAAACATTTTCCTTCACTTAGGAAACGTATTATTTTTCCCTTTTGATGTTACAAGTTTAAGTTGCTTATAATTTGTTTGTTATAAATGCCTACCAATTGTCATTAAGCTAATACCTCTGTTCTACAGAAATGTTTTTTTTTTTTGAGTTTAATCTTAGAAAATTTCTGGCTTTTATCATGACAAATTTTAAAATTAATTTTTATATTTTGTTTTTACATGATAGACATTTCCCAGCAAACACTCAAACAATTCTTCCTCTCTTTCAATATAGAATTCCTTCCTGAAAACAATTAAGGAAAAGGTCCGAATAGCTAATTGCTATTTAGACTGATTGAATATAATGCTACTTATTACTTATATTGCTGAGGCAATGGGGTTAAATGACTTGCCCAGGGTCACACAGCTAGGAAGTGTTAAATGTCTGAGACCAGATTTGTACTCAGGTCCTTTTGACTTCAGGGCTGGTGCTCTATTCACTACACCACCTAGCTGCTCCTTGCTATATATATTTTTGAAAAGAGTAGTGTTTATTATCAGACAATAATTGATTTTATTATTTTTTTAAATTTGTAATTCTTTAGACCTCTACACTGATCTGGATAACTGTTCTGACCAAGGTATTGTGAACTATGGTGTTTCTGTGACAACTTTGAATGAAGTATTCTTACAATTAGAAGGAAAAACAACTGATGAATCAGGTAAAACAAAAAGAATTTCAGTATTCTCTAGAAAAACAATAAGGAAGATGTATATAATGTACTGTACATCAATTTCTTTGCAGAATCTGCCAAGAGCACATACTGTTTCCTATATTTTGTTGGGAAGTACCTTAGTTGTTTTAGAACTGGATCTAAGCAGAATTTTAAAATAAATAACTGTTCTTGGGGCTATTTTGTTTCCTTGTTGAATGACTTGCATATGTTCTGAAAAAATCTTCCTTTCTCTCTCTCTCTCTCTTTTTTTTTGCTGAGGCAATTGTGGTTAAGTGACTTGCCCGGGGTTACACAGTTAGGAAGTGTTAAGTGTCTGAGACCAGATTTGAACTTAGGTCCTCCTGCATTTAGGATTCGTGCTCTATCCACTGGGCCACCAGGTGCCCTTTCTTTTTCTTTTATATACAATGTCCCCTTAAATTTTAGGGCTAATTACCCAATATCCTAGTCTCTCGTCTACTCCATAGCTGTTATGTCATAAAAAATCTAGTATTGATAACGATATTGCTATATTAAGAATGCTAAAGACATTTGAATTTTGATGTAGGGTAGATGGTAACAACTTAACAGGAGGAACCACTAATTGTACTTTAGGCATCAATGACAGAGGAGAGCAATGAGGAGATAGATATCTGGGGACAGAGGAATCATTTTGGTATGCTTTTAAAAAATCATATAATAAAAAAATTTTTTTAAAGTCAACATTTATTACATTTAGATTTGCAAAGTGCTCTCTATGCAAGAGCTCATTTTGTCTTCACAATAACTTCGGGAATTAAGTGCTATTGTCATTCTCGTTTTACAAATGAGAAAGTTGAATCTGACAGAGGGTGACTGATTTGTCTGTATTTTCACTGTTATTTAATGTCTGAGGTAGGATTTGAATTTTGACCTTTATAACATTAAGTTGAGCTCTCTATCCGGCATGCTACTTAACTTCTACTGGCACAATTATGTCTTAGTCTAACTCTAAACACGATACTGCTTTTTAAATCAGTCAATGAGCATTTATTAATTATTAACTTCCCTTTATTAATTAGTAACTATGTGTTAGCTGCTGGAATACAAATATAAGCATGAAATATTCTCTGCCCTCAAAGATAATACATTATAGTGGTAGATAGAGCATGTTTGCAAATAATTAAATATAGAATATATACTCTAACATTGAGAGTAGGTGCATCTAGATTCACAGAAATAGAACCATGTGCTACTGCCTGTCCTTCTAAAAGGACTTTGAAATGTATTTTGGGATGAAATCAGGTCTAATCTCCCTGCTCTCACTATCATTACCTCATTAAGTCTTCCATGACCTTTGAATCCTTGTGCCAGTTTTAGTTATAGTAAGTTAAATGATAGGCTAGGGCAATAGACATAGGGTCACCCCCAAAATGTACCATATAAATTAGGTAATATAATATAAATTAGATATTATGATACACAAAAGCAATACTGAAAGTCTTGAAATTGTATGACACTGTTAGAATCAAAGCCAAAGAGGATAAGATGGAAGATTTCTTTTTGACACCATATATTCCATCCATATTGTCATAGTGAATGAGGAAGATCAAGGAATAAGTCAAGAAACACTATACAGATCCGTACAGAAACACCAAGACCTCTAAGCACTGGACCTCTTCATGACTAGAAGCAGACCTCAAAATTCTGATATAGTTCAACAGAACCAGGAAAGGCTCTTTTTTGGAGGGTGATAAAAACTTGAATCAGGAAACTCTTTTGAAGTTAGCTCATTGTTCTAAGAGGCAAGGTAAGGGTCAAAATCATTGCAGACATTGAGGACAATCTTAGAAATGACACAAATACATGTTTTATTTGTAAAACAACAACAACAATCAGACAAAAATCTTTTTAATTTAATGTAATCAAAATTATCTATTTTACACCTATCTCTTGTTTATTCATAAACTATTCGCCTATCCCTAAGTCTGATAAGTAAAATGTTCTAATTTTTTGGTAATCTCTTTCTTAATATCCAGGTCATCTATCCATTTTGACCTTATCTTGGTAAATGGTGTAAAATATTGCTCTTTGCCCAGTTTATGCCATACTGTTTCTCAGTTTTCCCAATAATTTTTACCAAAGACTAAATTCTTATCCCCAAATCTTAAGTCTTTATATTTGCTAAATACAAGATTTATTGTCTACTATAAATTATATATCTACCTTTCTATTACTTAGCAAATATTAATATAAGAAATGGAATATTATTTATGAGGAAGAGAAAGTAGACTAGTTTTTCTGGGTGATAGAGTACGTAAAGGAGAGTACTGTGTAATTAGCTTGGAAAGAGAGACTAGGAATAGACTATTAAAGACTTTAAGTATAAAGCATTTATACTCCAAGCAATAGAAAACTGCAGAAGACTATTGAGCTAGAGAATAGTCAAACCTCTACTTTAGGGAGTACACTTTGTTAGTTCTATGTTGCAAGAGATGATGAGAGTCTGGCCCAAGCAAGAGTTGCAATGGACTTCAGCAACTAATTTATCCAACTCGTACATGAAAATATTCTCTACTTGAACATATCCTACCCATGGCTGTCTAGCTTCAGCTTGAAGATTTTACAAGAAGAGGAGAGCACTACTTCTGTTCAGAATTAATTCCAATTTGAAAAGTTTTAATTCTTACATACACAGAGTATCTTTTAAGCACATAAAAAATCAGGTTCTGCACTAAGTGAAAGGATACAAATACTAGCAAGCAATGTAGTTTCCACCTTTATTTAGCTTACATTTTAATGGAGTCCTTATAAAGGGAGCTGGAAACTAGAAGGTAGGGAAATCTGCATAATGTGGAAATGTTCAAAAAGGGAGGTAGAGAGCTTAATTCTTCAAGATAAAGGGAATTCCCACTAGTCAGAATGAGCGCAGGTGGTCCGAAGATACCTATGTTCTGGTTGGCATGAGGTGGTTCAAGTGGAGAAGATATAGAATGGAGATTTCCAGGAAGAAAACTTCTTAGGAAGTCTTTCTTTACATTAAATTTAAATTTATCTTTTTTGCAGCTTTAAATTATCACTCCTGGTTCTGCCACGGAGGGCCAAACAGAAGTAATCCAATCTTTCCTTCATATGGTAAACTTAAACTCATGTTCCCCTCCCAATGCCCTCTAAGTGTTCTCATCTTTAGGCTTAACATATTCTATTTTCCCCAATTGATCCTTGTATACAGTGAACTCAAATTTCTTCACCACCCTGGTCACCTTCCTTGGAACATTTCTCATCTTATCAATATCTTTCTTGAACTGTGGCTCTCAGAACTAAACATAATACACTAGATGGAGTCTAATGAGAGAAGAATACAATAGGATTACTGCCTCCCTCTTCCTAGAATTCATGACTCAATATAGATGAAAAATGCATTATCTTTTTTGGCTTCCACATCACGCTGACTCATCTTAAATTTGTAATTCACTGAAACCTTAAGATATTTTTCTTGGAACAACTGCAATCTAAACATCCCTCTGCACCTTATACTAATGAAGCTAACTTGTTTATCCAAGTTAAATTTTTCACATTTATCCCTATTGAATTTCATGGTATTTAATTAATCCCAATGATTGAGTCTGTCCATATCTTTTGATTCCTGCCATTGTCATCCATTGTGTTAGCTTTCTATTTTATATCATCAACAAATCTGATGATATACCATCTATACTTTTATTCAAGTCATTGATTGTTGGAATACACGGGAGAGCTGTTGGAATACACGGGAGAGCTGTTGGAATACAGTGGCTGCTGGAGTTCCAACCCAGCATGGATCTTCTCTTGTGAGAAGATGATACAAGGAGAATGAGAGGCAGTTGTGTTCTCTGACCTCTTTCCTCTTCCCTTTGACTCCAATTTATCTCATTCCCAGTCCACAACACCTGTGTCAGCAAAGGCTGCCCTACAACTCCTTCAGATGTTATGATCCACAGCTGTGGAGGCTCTTGGAGAATTGACGTGTCCCTTAAGAATTGATAACTTAAAAAAAAAACAACATAGGGTTACACAGAGATCATTGGGGTATTTCACTGGAGATTTTCTGCCATATTAACACTAATCCATTAATAAATAAATACATTTTGAATGCAGCCATTCCATCAGTTCTAAATTCGTCTAATTATATTTTCATGTAATCAATATCTCCCCATCTTCTCTGCAAGAATAGTGTGATACATTATCTAAAGCTTTGCTATAAATCGAAATAATCTGTATCCAAAAAATTGTTCTCATCTACTAGTTTAATAATCTAGTAAAGGAAATGAGGATAGTCTGCCATGACTTTTTCTTGAGATAGCTTTGTAATTGCTATTTTTTCCCCTAGCTATTCCTTAGCCTTCTTAAAGATACATTCTGGAAGTTTCCCTAGAATCAAAATTAAATTCATTGTTATATAGTTTGTAGATCTTGTTCCTTTAATTTATTTGAAGATGGGGACATGTGTCCTTCTCCAATCAATTCTTCTTTTTTTTATTAACTTTCAAATATCATTGAAAGTGGCTCAGCAAACACATCTACCAGTTCTTTCAAGACCTAACAGTGTCATTCATCTGGGCCAGGTTACTTGAATTCATCTAGGGATGTTCAGCTTTCTTTTTTCTCTTGCGTAACAACTTTTTTTTTTTTTTTTTGTCATTTTTGTTGTCATTTCTAGTGTCAAGGTCATTCTCCTTTGCAGAGAATGCAATGGAGCACCTCTGCATTCTTTCCCAAATAAATGAAAGTTATCACCATCACATTTACCCTAAGTAAATTTGCAATTCTATAGTCTTTTTTTTCTCCTGTGATGCAAACAAATAAGCAACAAATGTTGACAGCTTAACCCTATTCTAAGTTCAGGAGAGATATATGTCAGGACAAATCATCCCTACCACCTCAACTGTTGCTTAGAATCTGGGGAAGAGAGGCTCCAAGAAGAGCAGCACAACCTAGATTAGTGGTTCTGCTTCCAGTCTAGATCCCAAAGTCATCAGCAAGGCATGGCCCTTTATGAAAAAGAGACCTATTACCTTGCTAACACCAGTGCTAACTGTCACTGATAGATCAATTGTCATTGATAGACAGGTAATCTTAATATCTGTAGGAAAAGCAATACCTCGCCTCCCTCATCCTGATGAGTGAACCTTGTTTCCAGCCTGGCTGCTATAGTTATCATCCAGGAAGTAATTCTTGAGAATATTTACTCTGTCAATTGCTTCTCTAAAGATGCTGCAGTATTCATCCTAAAATACATGGCACTTGGTAACAAAATTTGGTGCATTTTGGTTCAATGTCAAATACAGACATGGCTTTATCAATGGGAAAAATATATTAATATCTATTTTTCTACTGCAGTCTAATGACCAAAGTCTTTCCTTCAGACTTGCAGCTTCTATCTCTCTTTATTATTTATATGATTTCCTTGAGTTTGGAAAAATGCTTTTCTATTGGTATTTTCAATATTCAACATAGTGTTTTGCACATAGTAAGTACTTAAAATGCTTTTTTTTTGCATTCATGATTTCATATATCATTCTTGACACTATTTTCATAATGTTTTCTGTCTTCTATGTATTTGTTTTTAATATTGGGTGAGTTTCTTGTCCATCTATTTAAAGCTTTTTAGATGAATTCCATTTTCTTGTTCACTGGTATTATTTCTTTGTGTCTTTGGAATTCTGTTTTTGAGCATTTTCCACCTGTGTTGACTTCTACTGAAGCATTTGAATGCTTGGGATGTTATATGGCTTCCTCTAAGTCCTAGCTAAACTCTACCTCTACACGAAGCTTTTGCTTATCCCCCTTAATTTTAATGCCTTTCTTCTGTTATTATCTCCAATTTATCTTCCATTGTACTTATTTGCATATGATTGTTTGGATGTTTTCTCCATTTACACTGTGAGTTTATTGAGAGCTTTTGGCCTTAGGATTTTTTAGTTTTTGCATCTTTAACATTGTGGCTGGTAAATAGTAGGTGCTTAATAAATGTTTATTGACTAACTGGTTTAGTAATTTTTTTTCTTTTATAAATTTGCTTTCTTAAAATCTATAATTTAGCATCATGCAATGCTCAAATTTTCTCACCTCCAGTTAGCGTAGTTGTATGAGTAGAAGAAAGGGGACAATTTTGAGAAATAACAAGATTATAAAATAGAGAAGACACCAACTTTAAAATGCTGATCTTATGTGTCTGAAATGAATAATTTACCAAAATACCAAAATTTCTGCTGAAACAAAAAAATTAAACTTCTTCATTGAAATTTATGGACAGATAAAATATCCACAAAAAACATGTTAGTATCATTTATTTCTTTTCTTTTTTTCTATGACTATAAATACTCTAAACATTTTTAATATTTATAATTATAAATATTTAAATATTTATAATAATTTTAACATTTATAGAATTGTGATTTCATTGTATTAAAAATTCTAGATTGAGAAAGCAACCTCTATTAATACAGATCATCACCTTCTCTGTAACTTATATAGTGTTAAAGAGTTGTCTAGAGCAGGGCTTCTTAAAATTTTTTCCAGTCAGGACACTTTTTTGTTTGAGAAATTTTTTATTAGAACCCAGGTATATAAGTATATAAAATAACTAGTCATAAAGAAATTTTTTAAAAAACATTATTTGGTATACAGATAATTTTATCTTTTGTTAAAGACAAAAGCAAGATTGAAGTGCTTATTTTTACATAAAGAATTAAATTGTGGCAAAATATTTGATATCTTCTACTGTTTTTTCCCTTTCTAATAGTACTTCATTTCCCTCCAATACATGCAAAGATAGTTTTCAACATTCATCTTTGCAAAAACCTTCTCTCCATGTCCTCTCCTCAAGGCAGTAAGCAATTCAATATAGCAATTCTTCTAAACAGATTTCCATATTTATCAATTTCTGAAGGAAAAAATGGATCAAAAGGGGAAAAAACACAAAAAAGAAAAAAACCCAAGTAAACAAACAACTCCACACTACAAAAAGGTAAAAATACTATTATGCTTTGTTCCACATTCAGACTCTAGAAATCTCTCTTTGGAAGGGAATGGGATGGCCCTTTACATCCCAGGTGTTTTGGAATTGCCTTTTTTACTGTTGCCAAATTTTTTACTACTCCTACATTCAGTTATGTGACTTCATTTGGGGTCATAATCCAGTTTAAGAAGCCTAAAGCACCAAGAAGCTAAGTGATCACACTGTAAGAATATGGACAAGAATTGAATTTAAGTCTTTTAACTCTGAAACCAGTTTTTTTTTTTATCAACTATACCATATTATCTCTCTTTTACTTATAATTATGATAGCTTTTTAATAATGGCTTGTTTTACATTGTGGCTTTCTTGATGTGTTCATAGATTTTGGCATTTGGGGACAGGAGAAAATAGAAATGACCAGAGATGCTAGGTGTTTTGTTGAATTGGAACAAGCTCTCTCTTCAGTTTCTTCAATGATCACTGGCATGGCTCTGTGGAGGAAGCAAGTCTGTGCAATAGCAAGGATTCGTCTCTTAAAGTTAAAGCATGAGAAAAAAGCTTTCCTGTGCCTGTGAGTATCAAAGAACTTCACATTTGTTTGTCAAACATTTAAGAAAGGAAAATCTTCACACAGAAACTTAAAGCTATTTATCTATCTCTATCTTTCAATCTCTTTTTATTATCTATCGCCTTTTTGAAAAAAAAATAGAACAATTAGCAACTAAAACTATTTTTATATAAACAGGAGAGCACTAAAATTAAGTTTCTATGAATTTGTGAATCTCCATTTCATATTGCTTTCTTTAAAAATATGTAATAAATTCTACCTATTACTTTTGAAATAGTCCTATTTGCTTCTCTATATTTCTTCCTATTCTCTTCTGTGCAATTAAAAATATTGCAATGGCCCTCTTTTTTATTAATATTCATAACTTCCTTCATCCAACACCTATCCTCCAATTTAAAACAAAAGCAACCAAAAATAGACTTGTAACAAATAAACACAGTAAAGGGGGAAAAATCCACTCAGTGGCTATATTCAAAAATGTTTGTCTTATTTTGTTCATCATCTCTTTTTGTCTTTGATCTACTGAAAACATGGTTATTAGGTCAGTCATGTAGCTTGTGTTAAGCTACTTCTATATTCCAAGCTTTGTGCTAAGTTTTGGGAATACAAAGAAGGGCAACAAGGAAACAAAAGAAAACAAAAATTAACCACTACTTTCAAGGAGTTCACAGTGTAATGGTTGTTGTATTGATCAGAATTCTAAAGTCTTTCAAAGCTGTTTTTCTTTGCCACTTTGCTCTCTTTTTTATAAATTGTTCTCATAGTTCTGCTCATTTTGTTCTGTCAGTGCATGCTTTACCCAGAATATACTTAAATGATCTTTTTTTTCCATTTCTTATATCATAATCATATTCCATTTTACTGATATATCACAATATGCTCACAAATTACTTAATTGTTTAAGAGGAAACTTAAGGAATCTCTAGATAGCAGTTGTTTTATTTTTTTCTCTTGTCTTGTCTTTTCTTCTTTTTTCTTTCTCTTTTTTTCTCTTCACCCCATTCCATTCCTTTTTCTTGACTCTTTTTTTTATCCTTTTATTCTGCCTTCAGGATCAGTTAATTTGTTTTCCTTGTGAATACATACATACATATATACAAACATACATACTTATATATAACTATTTCCTTCCTGGTATTATTCTCCTCTTAATTTCCCCTCCCCATCTCTACTTTATTCTTCTGGTTGAGTTTGATGTCCTTTTATATCAAACTGTGTGCAACTTGCCTTTGTTTCAGATAAGAGTCAATTTCTCAAAATGAGAAACAAATCTTATTGTTTGAGTTGAATCTTTAGTGTTTATGTACTAGAATTCATATTATTTGCAGAAAGTAATATTTTTGTTTCTTCTTTGTCTATGGTTATTCCTTCAATTTCTTTTTTAAAAATCTTTTTGATATAGGAAATATTTCAAGAATTAAATCAAACTATATTGATGATAACTGACATACTTTATGCCTAATTTTATTGGAAAAAGCCTTATAGTACTTCTTCATTATCTGTAATATTAACTATTTGCTTCAGACAGATATTGTTTTCTATTGAAAGGAAAGATTGGTTTATTGTTATATTTAAATTTTTTTTATTAGAAATGGATTTTGTATTTTTGTCAAAAACCTTTTCTGTATCTATTGATAGAATGAGATTTTTATTTCTAGTTTATCATGGCCTATAATGTTTATAGTTGTCCTAACATCTTGCATTCTTAATTTAAATCCAATGTGGTCATAGAATGTAGACTCTGCTGATATTTATTTAATTATTTTTGCATGAGTATTCTTGAAATATGTTTTTTTTTTATGTTTTGTCTCTCCCTGGTTTAAGTATCAAGACTATATTTGTATCATAGAAGGAATTTGGTTGGATCTTTTCCTTTCCTACTATTACAAACAGTTTATATTGTTTAAGGACTACTTCAAACTTTTTTACTTCCCAGATCACCTAGCACAATACATTATATATAATAGGCACTTAAAAATGTTTATAGAACAAATGAATAATGAATCCTAGAACCTCAAGACTCACCCCTATCTCTTTTCTTTGGTACCTAGAAGCAAAATTACCCATTAGTCAAGGGTTCCCAGTAAATTTTGGAGGTAGATGTTGTTGTTCATCAATTATGGACAATTCTTCCTGATCCCATAGGGATTTTCTTGGCGGAGATACTGGAGTGATTTGCCATTTTCTTCTTTAGTGGATCACCTTTTTTTTGGCAGAGGTAGATACTTCTTACCTCCAAACTAGGAATGTTCCAAAAGTAATAGGTAGAATTTATTTTATCTATTTTTAAAGATAGTTAAGAGGTTTGACTTTGGCCCCACTCTCTCCTGTTACATTTTATTCATTATAGAATTCTCAGATTTCTTTCATTTGCCATTATCTTTAGCCCTGAGTAGCCCTGTGATGTTCATTTTAGGAATCCCATAATTAGCATCACCATTTCATTTAATTACTTAACAACAGATTAACTTTAGGAAAGAAATATACCAAGAAAAAAGTACAAATATTTTTGCCAACATCCCATATAATTACCAATATACCTAATTTTGATAGTGGGTACCTGGGTGACAGTTTTGTTGGGTTCTAATATAATCTTAATCCCACCAAGTGTAACTCCAAAGCTGAATATTCAGAATTTAATACTAGATAACTAATATTTAGTCTAGATTCCTGGACTCCCAGGTCTTCATAGCCTGCACTTGAGACATTTTAAAGATTCTGTTCCCTGTATCTGGGAGGAAAAAGAATTAATGAAAAAGCCAAAGGCCTAGATCTATTTCCTGGGATTACATGGTTTAGGGGAGAAGAGGAAAAGGCAGTTCTCAAATCTTCTCCCCTTACCACATGATGTGATTGAAAGAGTTCATCCTCAGATGAGAATGCCACCAAAAACTACTTGACTTTCTAGATCATCTGCTTTAAAGACACCTACCACTATGGCTTTACTGACAATAGAAAAAGGTTGCTTTTAATCATGAGGAAAGCTAATGTTGAAGGTCCACAGATACTGCAGGCCTCCCATTTTTTTGGAATCAGGTCCCTAGCACCATTCATGTAGATAACACCATTTTAGATAGTTTAAATATGTACCAGATCTACATTATATGTATACTACTGGATTATAAATTCAAAAACCTTCAGACATTTCAGTATAGATTTTGTTTTTCTTTTTATGTTGTCAGTTCTATTCTGTTCTATTGCTTTCCTCTGGGAATGCATTTTCACATTTCCATGTTTCTCTTTCACAAAATAATTGCCCTACCAGACCAAACAGGGATCTGAAATGATATTGGACAAGTCAAAGTTATAAAGTAATTGACCTTGACTTTTTCCTTTGTGTCTTTTTTTTTTAAAAAAATCTTCCTTCTACTTATGCAATTAACTGATTGTCATTTTAGACAGCAGAATAATGGTGATGGAATAGGATAGGAACAGGACCTGTGACTTCACTGGTTATAGGAACTCTCTGGTGGGAAAATTGCCTCTATTAATTTAGGTTGGCAATTTCTCTGTGTCTTATAGAATTAAAAAGTTGCCTCAAGCAATGACAGGTTAAACGACTTGTTTACTGCCACATAGATAGTGTCAAATAGAATGTGAATACATGTTCATCTGGTTCCAGTTCATCATTTATTGTGCCATGTTTCCTCTGTCAATGATTATGATTATTGTTAAATGTGCTGGATAAACTCATATTGTTAGCGATTTTTATTCTATCAGCATATCTGCTAATTTTAAAATAATTTTTGATTGCATAATTGTTTCTAAATGGAGCATGATTGAATGTCATACAAAGCAAATATTGCCACAAATAATGTTATTTTTCTTCTGTTTAGATTACTGGTGTTTGGAATTGGTTATTTCCCTTTCATTATGGAAAACATACTGTATAGAGTATTTCGTCAAACTAATTCTTGGGGACTTTCTCCTAATATGTATTTCCTTTCCCCTGGACAACAACCACATACTCCTCTAACTAGTCTGTTGGTTGTTAATAATACAGGTAAAAGTAACTATCTATATCTACATGCATATATATGTGATTAACATCTATTTTTCCATTTAATTTACTCTTAAGAAATAATAACTATGAGAAAATGAAAATATCCAGCTTTATTTAGGCTGCACAAAATATCACTGATGAGACAAAGGAAAAATTGACTGTTCTACTTTTGTGTTGTAGTAGGAAGGGGGAGATTAAAGCACAATGGATCTAGGTTATGATTAATTATATTTTCATATTTCCCTTGGTTTATATCCCTATTCATAAACCCAACAAATTCTCTTATACAGACAGACCCAGTCAAGCCCTGTTATTAAAGATAATCATGTTAGTTATAAAACTGTGTTATTATATTATGTAAATGAATTGTAACAACCTCAAATTCTTCAAGGTTTCCCCCAATGCCATGTGCAATATGAGAGTCTTCTCATGCTAACAACCTCTGTTAGACTATATAA
Organism: Antechinus flavipes; assembly: GCF_016432865.1. Taxonomy (NCBI): domain Eukaryota; kingdom Metazoa; phylum Chordata; class Mammalia; order Dasyuromorphia; family Dasyuridae; genus Antechinus; species Antechinus flavipes. The sequence goes on from NC_067401.1 coordinate 157,349,781, forward strand.
ACTGCATCTTTCTCACAATCTACAAAGCTTTTTTCATCGATAATCACTGGTTTCTACAGCTTTTGCTATAATACTTTTACTGTCCGCTCAATCTTCCTAATTACTGCCTTCTCCTTTCATTGGCATCAATTTTCCTGTCCATTAGTGATACCTACCCCTCTCTCTGGATATTTGGTACAAATAAGAGGAGTCTAGGTTTTTTTTGCAATAGGGCAGGAGGCTAGAGTTTTACCCATTGTAACTTTCTCTACAAATCTTATAACTTTAGCAAAAAGGTGCTTAATCAGATGTTATCCTTTTTCATGGATTATGTCAACTATATATACAGAGACCCATCAATTGAAATTCCTTTAAGTACCTACATATACTGTAAGACTTACTCAGAAATGAATTCCTTGGGTTCCTCCTTCAAAAAGGTACCACTTCCTTTGAGTTTGTAACTTATTGCTTCTCATTACACATGTAATTATTGCAGTCTCAAATGCAAATGAGCCCATGAAGTTAGCTTCAAAAAATACTTTAAGTACTGTATTTAACATAATTGGTTTCCTTTGCAATCCTAAGTATTTTATTTTATTCATTTAAAAGACATTATTCTGAAAATGACCTTAAAAGCTTCACTGAACTGTTAAAATTGTTCATGACACCAAAAGTAACCAATAAATTTTGCTTTAATGACTTAAATTCCATTCTAATATATTTTGTAATCTGTGAGTTCAGAGATGGATATCCACCCCTAAAGGAACAATGCCTTATTGTTGCTGTTAATCATTGAGACATTGATAACGGATTATAAAACACTATGTACTCCCCAATTCATTTTCTCAGCTCAGTGGATAGGATTATTCAAATCACATTAGGAAAGCCTGTCTCAAGACAGCAATCAAAATGTACTTGTCTTTGCCATAATTCCCCCAAATTGGTTGGGGTTAAGGGTAATAAATAGCAAACTTTAAAGAGAGAATAGCAGCTTTCTAGAAAAATGTAGGTGGCAGGAAGACAAGATTAACTGAACCACTTATTTGGGAGAAGTAATGGATCTTAGTAGAAGAAGAAAATCTTTGCTAACATTTTCAGATAATAGAAATATAAACAATGATAACAACACAGAGAAATATCTTATATTTGGGAGAAGTAATGGATCTTAATAGAAGAAGAAAATCTTTGCTAACATTTTCAAATAATAGAAATATAAACAATGATAACAAATATAGTGAACAAAATATAGTTTACAAAAGACATTTTGACATCTATATTCAACTGACCTTGAAACTGGCCAATTAATAAGATAGAAAAAAGTTTAAAAGCAAATTAGATAAGTGCTATTTAATTACAACAACAGAATATTCCTGGGTCGTAAATTCCTTTCTACATCCATTACTGAAATTTCATTAATTTCTGGTCCCTGAAAAAAAATAATCTAAATCATGAAAATGAAATACTTATTTTTACAAGAATCAACAATACCTTTTCACATTCTAGGAACTTTGATTTTTTTTCCTATATTAGGTTTATAAAATCAACTTAAATTGTGATGAATATTAACATAAGACTATCTTTTGGAATCCTTTTTTCATAATTTAGTCCTCTCTTCTATTATTCCCTACATGTTAGGGTCAAACCTTGAAGATTTTGTACATTCATTGAAGCATCAGAATATTGTTTTGGAAGTAGTTAACTTTAGAAATAAAAATGGCATAGAAGATCCATCATATAATGGAGCTATCATAATCTCTGGTAAACGAAAGGTATGTTCTCTATTTGTGTGTGTGTGTGTGTGTGTGTGTATGTATGTATATTTTAAATTAAAATGTTGAAACTATGCTGTAATTCATAAAATAGCAACATGGCAATTCATTTAATATATTTTATTAATTCAGGAAAAAACAAGCATACAAACACCTTTGTACACGTTTAAAGAAAAAACTGTAGTTTGCAAATTAAAAATTCAAATAAAAAATAACAACCTCATGAGACAGTCTAGTTCTTAGCAGCAACTACAACAATAACGATCACTATTATGACTTCTAAAAATCCAACCCCTTATTCATCTCCCAAAGGGAGATTGGCCAAGGCAATGTTAGGAATGCAAAGTAAGATGGTTCACAGAATGCATATTTTGGGTCTATTATGGTAACTATAAAAGCCTGACAGAAATACTGAAATACTAGCAAATTGAGCTCTGAAAATACCATTTATTGGGTCAGTACCTCAATAAGGGTTGTGACCTTGTTCCTAAGAGTTAAAGAAATAGAATTAAGTAGTCGTGAATCACAAATCAACCTTATATAAAACCAGTTCGATGATCAGATTGAAATAAAGAATAGAGGACTCTTTGAGTTTTACAGTAAAAAAACAAAAATCAGAAATTCCTATACATGCTGGAAAGACTCCAATACAAATGGTGTTCACCACTAAAATGAGCAGACTATGAGTATGCTTGAAATAAACTGAATATATGATTGTTTCCATCATATGCCAGTACCTTATGATAACAAAATTAGAAAGAGATACTATAGAGGAAAAACTTCCTATTGGTTTTGTTGATGACACCCTCAGCTCCAAGTCAAACAACAATGTATTACTGGCAATAATAACACTAGCTAATCTTTGTATCAGAGAAGTTACATGGCACAGTGGATAAGGTGAGAGACCTGGAATAAGACTTGTGTTCAAATGTGGTCACACTAGCCAGGTGATCCTTTTTGCCTCAATTTCCTTACTTGTAAAATTATCTGGAGAAGAAAATGGCAAACCACTCTAGTATTTTTGCCAAGAAATTCCCTAAAAAGGTAACAAAAAATTGGACTTGACTAACCCAATTGAATAACAACATTTATATAGTGCTTACTTTGTGTCAGGAACTGTAATAGGTACTTTTTAATGCTCTATCTTATTTGATGCTTTGGAAGCATCTTTGGAAGGTAGGTGCTATTAATACTCTAATTTTGCAGATAAAGCTAATAGAGGTAACTGGAGTTGAACTCAAGTTTTCGTGACTACAGGTCAATGCAGCACAGGATGATCATATGAAATAATTTCATTCTTAAGCCTAGCCAGCCAATTAATTTACAAATCAATTGATAAAGCATTTATTAATAGCCTTCTATGTGCAGACACAGTGCTAAGTGATGAGGATTCAAAAAGAAGTAAAAGACAGTTCCTGCTCTCAAGGAGCTTACAGTCTAATGAGAGAGACAAATTGGAAGACACACACACAAGGACATACACATAAGCAAGCTAAACATGGAATAAATAGGAAATAATTAAAAGAGGGAGAGCATTAGAATTGAGAGGTTAAGGAAGACTCCATAAAAGATGAATTTTGTGTTGAGGCTTAAAGCAAACCAGGGAGATCAGTAGTAAGAGTGGAAGAAGGAGAACATAGGCATGAGAGACAGCCAGAGAAAAAGGTCTAGAGCTGAGTTGGGCGTCATGATTTTGGAATAGCAAAGAGGCCATTGTCATTGGACCAAAGAGAATATGATAGAAACTAAGGTGAAAGAAGACTAGAAAAGTAAGAAGAAGCTAGGAAATGAAAAGCTTTGAATGCCAAATAAAGGATTTTTAAAAAAATTTTCTCCTGGAGGCGATGGGAAGCCACTGGAATTTATTGAATAAATGAGGTGACATGGACAGAACTTGTTTGAAGAAATTCACATTAGTTGCTAGATGATTAAAATAAGGAGAAATTTCAAGCAGGCAGACGTACTAGCTGACTATTTCAATAGATAAAATAGGAGAAATTTAGGAGCTAACACAATTTAAAGAGGAAAAGGCTTGAGAATAACATGGGGCAATTTAAAACCTTCACTTGACACAAGAAGTTTTTATCAAATAATGAAATGTATGACATAATGATGTTGATATCTCAGATAGTATTGAAAAGGAGAAGAATATACTTTGTTAGGAATTTAAAATTCCCTTCTTGAATCTAATGTTATTAATAATAATAATTTACCAGTAGAACAATTGTAATAAATTGATAAAATAAATGATTCTCTTTAAGAATGAAGGTTAAATACCCCATGGCAGAAGCATCTTGAGAGATATATTAAAGGTCTATGCACCAAAAAAATCTTGTGGGTTTAAAGAACAAATTATTTATTTGTTCAGTAATTATTGAATAAAATATGCCAAAGTATGCTAACATTTATACTGTCTTAATTATTGCAAAATTTTATAATGAATTCTTCATTCATGGCTTTTTTATATAGTTCAAATATGCAAAATAGACCCACGTATAGTAAAAATGATAGATTATTTGATTTCTAGATGGAAAAACTATTTAAAGCAGATAACCAACACAACAATATTAAAATAGTTATAAAACAAGATATTTTTCAGGGAAAAAATTAAAGTTCATCATAGTTCTGTTTAGCCTTAAATAGTATTATATCCATAGAGGTTGATTTTTATAAAAGCATCATTTCCCTGCATATTTATTGCAAACCATCATTTCTCCTTATATTGTAATAGGTAATAACAGTGATAATAAAGTAACTAAAGCATAAACTTTTTTTTTACTAATTGTAATATCTTATATGCACCGATTTTCTCCTTAAGTGATCTATGAAAAGGCATTTATAGACATTTGTGGAACTAGCTCTCAATTATATCCTTCCATAAGTGTAGTTAACCTTATTTCAAATAGCTAGAAAAAGGCTTTACCAATAATCAGATAATTAATGCAGACAATTTTCTCTACTCAAAAATTACAATAAAAATAACCATTTCAAAGAGAATCAGTTTACCCAATTATATATATCTATTAGTGAAATTTCTTGAATTGCTAGATGTCAATTTTCTATCCCACAGAAATTCAAAGATGTGACCCATTGACCTATTGAAAATCATTATCACATTTAAGAAAGATTAAGTGACTTTTTCAAGGACAGAGAGATAATTAGTGGTAAAATGAAAAGGCTAAAATCATCTGATTCACAGTCATTTGATTCACTCTCTTCACACCCCACTCTATGGCATCTAGCTCAGAGTAGAAGGAATATCTCAATCATTCTTAGACGTGCATGGTACCACCAAACCTAGACTCTCCTTGTACTTCCAACAACCTGAGTGATGTAAAATAAAGCAGCATGACAAAGGTGTAGGCTTCAGGGCATGTCACATGGCAACATCTGTGAGATTCCCAATTGCGGTAGCATGTTAATGGTTTAGAAGTGTGGAGATCTGACAACAAATCATCAGTAGGGACTTCTGAGATTTGTGGCTAGAGTAACTAGTGTTGCAGTCTAACTTGAGTAGGAAAAGCTAATGATGTTCTTTCCATAGGCATGGAAGAGGGGTTTTCAGAAACTAACTAGAAAGTATGACCACAATGGACCATAGAAGTCTAGAACAAGAAAAGAGAATTACTTGTGGAGAAGAGATCATGCTGAGCAATGCAATGACCTGCGTTCAAAGAATGCTTTTAGACCTGCCCAAAGTTCCTGACATTCATACAGGGGTCCTCAAACTTTTAAAATAGGGGGCCAGTTCACTGTCCCTCAGACCGTTGGAGGGTAGGACTATAGTAAAAACCAAAACTTTGTTTTGTGGGTCTTTGAATAAAGAAACTTCATAGCCCTGGGTGAGGGGAATAAATGTCCTCAGTTACTGGCCCGCGGGCCGTAATTTGAGGATCCCTGATTAAGAAATAAATGAAAGAGGAGCTTCACTTTCAATGTCCCAGTAGGCACCAAGAGAGGTACACAGCAGGCACCAAGAGAGGTACACAGCAGGCAATGGAGCAAAATTTTAAAAAAATAGAATAAATGAGGAACACAGTATTAATTTTGTTTCCACAGTGTTTTTGACATCTCTCTCCATTTCTGCACTCATATATATGATCATGATCTTTGTTCAGATCCCATTGTCTTTCACCCAGATTATAGAAGTAGTTTTATAACTAGTCGTTTTTGTCTTCTCTCTTTCTTTGACATGTCCTTCATAGGTGACATTTTCATTCTCTAGTATGTAAACCTTAGCATGTCACATACCTTCTACCCTCTACTTAAAAACCTTTAATAGTTACCTGAGGGTTAAGATGCAAACTCTTCAATCTAGAATTTAAGATATCCTAAAAATTAATTGTAACCTACCTTTCTAGCCTTTGTTCACATAGCCTCTTGGTCTCTAAATGAAGATTCCTTTTGTCCTGGATTCTCTGTTATTTGATGAAAGCTATTCCCTCAAGTACTTTCTCTTAATCTTCAATTACTAGAATCGTTTTCCTCTCTCAAGTCTTAAGTTCAGGTAACTACTCCATGAAACATCCTATAATCTTCTACATACTACTAAATTGTAGATATGATACAAAGAGCTGTTTATTTTGTTTGTTTTTGTTTATTTGTTTGCTTGTTTTTAGGTATTTTACTCTATTCAGACAATGAGATGTAATTATTGATTATTTGCAAGTCAAAGATGCTGATCTCTATTTTGTAATGAAAAAAAAAAAGCCTACTTCTTTTGAAGCCTTAGGCAAAAGCAATTCATAAATCATTTTAAAAGACTGTGTGTGTGTATATATATATCACAACAATCAAGCGCATTGACCTGGAAAGATCACAATACACTTTATTTTACTTTTATATCTAATTTCTACTCAGAAAGAAAATAGGAGGAAAAATGCATTAGTTTCTTCTCCATTTCATACTTCAGTTTGATCTCAAGGAAATTCAGAAAAACATAAAATTTGCACTGAATTCAATACAATGACTGTATATTTTATTTTAAAAAACAATACTTAGCTTGCCTACTACTACAAAAGTACAATAACTGAAAAAATCCAATCTATTCACTCAAGTTCAAATTTGCTTTCATAGCAAAATAATGCCATCTATTGGACTTTTAGGACATTGCTACTTATATACCATTTAAGGTACTGTATTTTATTTTTTGGAAGCTTGGTGTTCTTATATGAATTGGAATTTCATTAGAAATTTTTAAATTGGATATATTTTCCCAAAACACAAAATTTTAAATTAATTATATATAAAATGTCATGATTAATAATTTTTATTATGAAAATAGGTTAAATTTCTTCTCAGTTCCTAATTTTTTTTTCTGATCTCTCTTTATTCTTAGAGGCTTTATATGTCCTTAGAGCTTTTCACTATGATCCACATGCAAGATTTCCAGTCTTACATTTTTAGCCTTAAAGTATTTCATAGTTCAATAAGCCTGGGAAGCAGTGATTCAAAATATGCTGGTTTTCTTCATACAAATAAAGTAGCCATTATTCCCAATATCAACATTAATTGACATTTTCAAAATCGTAAGTTCGTGAATATAGAGTATGTTGCCAAATGTTGTAAATACCAACACTAACTTAATTCAGAACCTTAGCCAGAACATGGCAATTAAAAATGTTTTCTTGTATCATATACCAAAACCTTTGCTTTAAGAGCTCACATTTATTATTCTTAAGCATTACAGGTTTTCAGTTGCATGCAATACCAAGAGATTGAACTGTTTTCCTGTTCTCATGGGTGTTATTAGCAATGGACTACTTGGAATTTTTAATCCATCAGAACATATTCAAACGAAGAGGAGCACATTTTTTCATGTAAGTATAATAATGTTTCATTTATCCAGCACTGTCAGTAAACATCATGTTTCACATAGTGACCTTTCTAGGTAAATGAAATCTTTTATTAACCATGAAATTTCCCACTCCCTTTCTTATAAACAACTTTTAGGGAAAATTTGTCCAAAATGTATAAATATGCTTCCCTACTTTATTAACAAGAGTGTAGTAAATATAATTTTTAAATTTTATAGTTACTTGATTAATCATCAATCAACAAATTGATTTGTTCCAACAAATTTATGGCATTAGAAGACTTCAGAATAATCTAATCTAAGCATATTTTCTTTTTAAATTTAAATGTTATTGATTTTGACTATTTTTTATATCACCATAACTCCCCATTATATCCCTCCCTACTCTTCCAGATTCCTTAAAACAAAGAATTAAAAAACAAATTCAGTTCAGCAAAATTAACCAACTGATCAATAGGATCATATATTGTCTACATATATATATACATTTTATACATATATGCACATATATAAATGTGTGCATTATATATGGAAATATATTCTTATATAGGTGCTTTCCAGAGTGATTGGATTACCTTATAGTTTCAACAATGAATTAGTGCCTGTTATCCTATAACCATTCCAACATTTGGTATTCCTTCCTATCTTTGTTTTTTGGGGGGTTTTGGTCATCTTTGCAAATATGATGGCTGTGAGGTGGAATCTTAGAATTAGGTCAATAAGCATATGTATCTATTGAAGACCTTTTCTTGTTCTTATATATTTACATTAGTCACTTAACTTTTATTTGCCTCAGCTTCCTCTTCTGTAAAATGGGCATAATAATAGCACCTATTTCTCAGGGTTGTTGTGAGGATCAAATGAAATAATTGTAAAACACAGCTTTGTGTCTGACACTTAGTAAGTGCTATATTATCATTATTCCCTTGAATACTTTGAATATTAGAGAAATTTGCTACAAGATTTTCCTACCATTATTGTTTCCTTTCTTAGCTTCCCTCACATTTATAAAGAAGAAAATGGTGAAAGAGAAAGAATACAATCAACACCAATGATTTATAAGAGGGGATCTGTGTCTTTTCTAATGCTCTTTTAGGAAAGTTACTTCTCTGACATCAGTTTCCTCATCTATAAAATGGAGAAAATAAGAGCATCTACCTCATAGGGTCTTATAAGGATAAAATGAGATAACATACATAGTGTTTCACTAATTTTAAAGTCTTCTAAATGTTAGACATTATTACTATTAATTTTGATTTTTAATTAGTCTGAGAATTTTTAAATTATCTGTGATTGAACTGTTTTCCAGGTGAGTTGTTTTTATACAATCTGGTACATAATAAATGCTTGTTTACTGACTGATTGCCAGCAAATACCTTACTTTTAAATCTACTTATTCAGTCTTTTGATTCCCCTGACCCCTAATATTTGTGGTTGTTTTTACAGAACTATTGATTTCTCTTTCTTTTTTAATATTTAGTCTTGGTTAGACATGACCACTTTTTCTTCTAATATTTTTGTTCTCCCAAGTTATTTCTTCTATAAGTATAATTTCATTTCCTTTTCTTGCTTTATTTCTTCCAAGTATTTATATATTCCTTGTGAAAATTGGATTTTTCTTTTCTTCTGAGCCTCTCTACAATTTTTTTGAAATTATCCTCTTCTACGAGATGGTTTTTGGATACCTCTGGTTCTATAGTATTTCTTTATAATGGTTGGTGTCTTCTTTTAATCAAGGAAGAAGACAGTATAAAGAAAATTCCCATATATATCAAAACATTCCAACCATCTTCTTTCATAAGGGAAGAAGTGACAAGAAGAATTTGGCAGTTGCCCAAAGCCACATAGTTAATAAGAGAAAAAGGCAGAACTCTTTAATCCTCTTTTTTGAATAGCATCTTGGCCCCTGTATCTAGAAGCTGAGTCTTAGATTCTTTGCTCTGAGGTCAGAGCAACAGCACTGTGACTTTTTTTTTTAATTAATAAATTAGTTTAACTCCTTTCTCTGTGTAAGAGAATCAGTTTTATGGTCCTATTCTCTTCTAAAAGTCTGATAAGATCACTTCTTCTCTTTAATTTTCTTAGAATTCTTTATCTGAATCTTTGCTTTGCTCTTATTACATTTTATCTTATAACATTCATGTCTTTGTGTGTGTTTGTGTGTAGTGTGTGGGAGGCTCCCTATTAGAAAACAAGTTCCTTAAAGGCACAGATTATGCTGTTTTTGATTTTTGTATCTCTAGCATCTGGAGCATTACCAAACATGCATAGGAAAACAACCAGGGTAATTTGGGGCTCCTGTATGTATTTCTTTTGTCTTTATGACTTGCTAAACCTTTGTTTAAGGATGATGCAGGCAAATGTGATATATGTGTTCTATGGGTGGCTATGTACATCTGCAATTACAAACTTAGGTTGTTTCAAAGTATAGATATGGCATTTATGAGAAAGGAGAGCTGAGAAAGTTACAAATTCAGCCTAAGAGTTGTATATGTGGTTTTGCAGGCAGAGCTCCTAGTGCCCTGTGGTAAAAGAGGTGAAGCCTTTTCATGTGAAGATATTCTTACCCATCTTCAAATTTTCCCTATGTTGAAATTTTAGCTAAAATCTTACTTTTTACAAGAAGCCTTTCCAATATTTCTTCCTGTGAATGCCTTCCCTATGTTAAATATCTCCATTTCACCTTGTTTCTGTTTTATCTCTATAATTTAGACTACAAACTCCTTGGAATTGGGGGACTTAAAAAATCTTTAACATTCAGCACAATTCTTGAATCATAGTAAGCACTTAGCACTTAATCAATGATTGTTGATGTTATCTTTCCCAAATGTAACACTTTTTTGCACTTTTTGATGAGAATAACTTCTATAACTTTGAATATTTTTTTTTACTCATTTGAACAAAACATTATTAAGTATTTATGATTTTTCTGACTTACTGCTCATTACTTACTACTCACTATCTTACTGTATTTATTCTTCATTTTTCAGGATGATGTATCCATAGGAGTTGGTTTTATGGAGGCATCCTTTTTCTGCATGTTTATTGCAACCAGCATTTCTCCTTATATTGCAATGGGCAGCATTAGTGATTATAAAGTAAGTATGTTACTAAAGTTTGAATTTAAAGTAATTACAATTGCAATATTTTATATGCATTGATTTTTTTTCTTTAAATGATGTCTGAAAGTTCATTTACAGAAAATTTGAAACAACTTTCACTTATATCCTTCCATAAGTGTGATTAACCTTGTTTTAAATATCTAGATAAAGGCTTTACAGTCATTAGTTAATTAATGCAGACAATTTACTCAAAAATTATAATAAAAATATACCATCTTCAAAGATGACTGACCTATTGAAAATCAGTATCACATTTAAGAAAGATTAAGTGACTTTTCTAAGGACATAAAGGTAATTAGTGGTAGAGTGAGATCTAGAGACCAAGTCATCTGATTTACAACACAAGAATCTCTCCACCTCCCTACCCCCCTACGCTAGTTGTTGCTTTTCATTCTTGAAGAGGACCAAAATGACATCACTATGTTAGAGTTGAGTTACAGTATGATCTGACTATGACTGATCAGGCCAATATGATCCCAGAATCCTCTGCCACTGCTCAGACACAAATAGTCCTGGTGGATTCTCTAATTTTGTGCATCTTGCATTTCTTCAGGACTAATTCATTTCTGCTTAGCTCATAGAGCACAGCTCCTTCTCTGATGAGGGTTGCTATAATGAGTGACCTTGAGCCAGGGTCTCCCATGTCATACAATCCATTCTTAATTTCTTACAAGAAACCTTGAGAGTATCCAATATCGCCTTTTGTGACCACTTTGGGAGCAATTGTCCTGTGTAAGTTCTCCATAGAATTTTTTTTTTGGCAAACATACATTTGTCATTCAAACAATGTGACCAGCCCAATGGAATTGTGCTCTCTGCAGTAGAATTGGAACGCTAGTCAGTTTAGCTTGAGAAAGGATCTCAGTGTCTGGTATCTTACCCTACCAGGTCATTTTCAGAATTTTCCTAAGACAATTGAAATAGAATTGATTTAATCTCCTTTCATGGAGCTAGAGAAGAAAGGCAGGCTATCCTAGTATCTTTGCCAAGAAAATCCCAAATGGGGTCATCCCCCATACTATAGCATTTAGTTCAGAGTAGAAGGAATGTCTCAAACATTCTTAGACTGGTATGATACCACTGAATCTGAATTCTCCTTGTACTTCCAACAACCTGAGTGATGTAAAAAGAAGCAACATAACAAGGTGTAGGCTTCAGGGTATATCACATGGCAACATCTGTGAGTTCCCCAATTGCGGTAGCATGTTAATGGTTTGGAAGTGTGAAGATCTGACAACAAACCACCAGGAGGGACCTCTGAGATTTGTGGCTAGAGTAACTAGTGTTGCAGTCTAACTTGAGTAGGATGATCCTGAACTAATGACCATCCATTCACACAGGCCTCTGTGACTAGCAAAGTATGTCCACACAAGTATGGAAGAAGGATTTTCAAAGCATAAATACAAATGGGCCATAGAAGTTTAGAACAAGAAAAGAGAGAATTACTTGTGAAGAAATCATGCTAAGCATTGCAGGCACATATGTTCAAAGGATGTTTTTAGACCTGCCCAAAGTTCCTGACACTCATTTAGGGAATAAATGAAAGTAGAGTCTCCACTTTTCAATGTCCCAGTAGGCACCAAGAAGTGCACAGCAGACAATGGAGCAAAATAAAAGAGTAGGAAGAATAGATGAGGAACACAGTATTAATTTTGTGTCCACAGGGTTTTTGATATCTCTTTCCATTTCTGCACTCATATATATTGCATGGTCTTTGTTCAGGTCCTATCACCTTTCACCCAGACTATGGAAGTAGTCTTGGTTTTTCTTGCCTTTTCTCTCCTTTTTTTGACATATCCTTCCTATAGGTGACATTTTTATTCCCTAATATGTAAGCCTGACCATGTCACATACCTTCTATCCCTTATTAAAAAAAACTTTAATAGTTCTCTGAGGATTAAGATGCAAACTCTTTAGTCTAGAATTTAAGGTAACCTAAAAACTAATTGCAATCTACCTTTCTAACCTTTGTTCACATTGCCTCTTGGTCTCTGATTCTTCCTTTTGTCCTGGACTCTCTGTGATTTGATTAAAGTTGTTCTTTTATGTCTACTACATATTTTCCCTTACTCTCCAACTATTGAAATCCCTTTTTTTTTCTTTTAAGGTCAAGCTCAGGTGCCACCTACTCATGAAACATTCTATGATTTTCCACCTACTACTCTCTCTTCCTTCCCACCATCATCATTTCTGGTTCGTGATCTTGTCATTCTTCAACAACTCATATTCCCCCTAAGTATTTGCTTCATTTTTTCCCCCTTTTGCTCCTGACACTTTCTACCTTGTATCATACTTATTTGTATACATGCCTTATTATCTACACTACTCCCCAAGATGATAAACTCCTTGAGGGGAGGGCCTATGCTATTTAGTCATATAGTTTGATCCATATGATATGTCTAAGATGTATACAGCATTAATTTAGAAATGGGTATTTTTAGTTAACTGACATTGTTAAGATTTAACATTTCTCTGAACTTCACTTTTCAAAATCATATCTTTTCTATTTCTCCATCAGATAAAAGCCCAGTCCCAGCTATGGATTTCAGGGCTATACCCTTCAGCATATTGGTGTGGGCAGTCACTGGTGGATATTCCTTTATATTGTATGATTCTCTTTTTAATGTATGTCATTAACTATCTTATGAATAATACAGATGAAGGCTGGCCAACATCTATAATTCTGTTTGCTCAGGTAAGTCACAAAATTTATAGAACAAAGAAATGTTCATTAGAAAGTCTATGAATTAAGATCTGTATAATCAAACAAATGTGCAATCATGTTATACTTATCATAGTACATATGTTAATGGTAAAATCAAGAGTGTGACTAGTCTTGTGTGTAACTGATTTAGAGTACAAAGCAAGTCACAGGAAACTGATGAAATGCAAGATTATGGCATTTGAATAATACCAAATACTAAAGTCCCCTACTATTATAGGCAAAGGTTGAGATGGAAAGGAAAATTGCAAATCAAACATTTAATTGAGAGAAGAGAAAAAAGTGATCTGGCAGCCAGTAAATAATACTCAGGTCCAGATTGGTCCAGATTGGGTGACAAATTTTTATATCATAACCATCAAAAAATGAAAAATAGCTAAGTGTGGTTGGCAGAAAGAAAGTCTAGAATGGACAGTAGGTAGCAAGGAGCTTTTTGACATACCTCCTAATTCTCCAGAATCAGTATGCCATATCAGAACCATGTAGGAGAGAAGATGCAGTTTTTCCTGGATGATCCTGAATTAATGACCATCCATTCATAGACAAGCCTCTGTAGCAAAAGATACAAGAAAATTAAAATGTCTAAAATGAAAGTTTGTTAATAATAAAATCGGATTTCCACAGTGACAGAGCGGAAAGGGCAGATAGATCTGAAGTGGGGCATTAAAGATATAGAGTTGAGGTGAATAGGAACTAGAGAAGGCAAAGTAGGGTTGGGTAGTTGGGTTTTGAGGTTAACTTATAGGAATGTGTGATTCTATACCATATTGACTGGGGTAATAAGGTGGAAAGGGAGTTTGCTAACCATAGAAGCAAGCATCTAGACAGAATAATCATTTCAAGTATTGACGTGGTCTCTCTGCTACCTCACATGTGTCTTGAACATCTCCTGGCAAATGGTTTTTAGGATTTTCCATATCTTCCTGGACAGCATTTGTCTTTCTAGTACTTATTATAATTTTCTGTTAATTTCAGATCCTGTGTACTATTGGTTATGCAGCATCTGTTGTTGTCTTCACATATGTGATTTCATTCATTTTTCGTAAGAGGAGAAAAAATAGTGGCCTCTGGTTTTTTTGCTTCTTTATCGTAAGTACAAAACATTCTATTAATTTCATTTTCACCTTCAAAATTAATATTGTCTTTTTATTTTGCAATGAACTATAGAAATTATTATTATTTCATAAATATTACAGTTGTATCATTTTTCAGCTTCTATTTCAATCTTTATTTCTCTTGGCATCTGTTCATAACTTGCATTCTTGTTTCACTGAAAAGAACAGAATCATAAAATTTTAGAAAGCTGGAAAGGACTTGATAAATTATCTAATTCAGCTACTTAAAAAAAGATTGAGCAACAAAGATATCATACTTGCTTATCCAAAACCATGAGAATGCTAGTGGCAATAAGGTTTAACATTCCAGGGGTACATCATACTCTTTCTTATGTCTAAATGTATGAGAAGCATTCATACTGATTCATACTTCTTGCAAATCTCTTTAAAATGGGCTTCCAAAGAAGCCTGGGATAATTCCTTTGTTTCTGTATAAAGCACAAAAGTGACTCTTAATATGAAAAGGAACTGTTGAATGCAGTATGAATGACACTGAGTACTTGTATAAGGGATGGAAATGGTACTACGACTTTTTTAGAAGAAAAATATGCATTTTAATAAGGCCCAGGGAGAGAGAAGACTTTGAAAGATGAAGATGTATAGGAAAGTCAGCTATCAGCATATCTTTGATTTCCAATTTGTCTCTCTATAGACATCTGACTTTCCTTTACATTAATGTAGGCTCAACCCTATCCTATTCTTATTCATAACCTAAATACTTCCTGTTCTATAGGTCATATCTTAGGGAAAGATGTCAGAAAGTGGGAGTATTTCTAAGAGGAACCATTTGTATATTCCTGTCTTGAATAAATTTAATTCCACTAAAGATGTTTTCTAATAACAGAAGCACATGTAAAATTTCCCTAGTTGTTCTATCCTTATGTAGTCATTCTATCCCCTGGTTCTGTTCAGCTCAGCCCTGCACTGTCCCCTAGAGATAGTATATATTTAATTGTATTCTGTAAATAATTGAAAATATGTGATTCTAACCTATTTGAAATTTTCTTTCAGATCTCTATGTTCTTATTTGGCATCCTATTTTTAAATAACTTTGAATTACTTATCATGCTCCCTTGTATGATATTAGTGCCTTTGTACACACTGGTTGGCTGTCTAATGCTTTTTTATGGGGTAAGCAATTCTATTATTTGTAGTAAGATACTGAAATATATTATCAGTTGAAAAAGCTTTGTTCCACATGAGGAAATATGCATTGTATGAAATTTCACAGTTTTATAAAATACACAAAGGGTGATGTTAGAAGAGAGAGAAAACAAGTATTTATTAAATGCTTGCTATAGTTATCTCATTTGAACAACCTTGGGAGGCAAATGCTATTATTACTTTCATTTTATACTTGAGGAAACTGAGGTGAACAGGTCAAATGGCTTACTTGACCACATAGCTAGTAAGAGTCTAAGGCTGGAATTGAACTCAAATTTTTTTTTAACTTCAGGTCCAGTGCTTTACCCATTACCTTAATTGCTTCAGAGAAGAGACATAAAGTTTGAAATCTCCTAAATTAATTACTTTTCCTTATTTTTAGGGGAGAGGCTAAACTCATTTATAAACTCCAGTGGTATATGCAGATCAATGGAGAATCTATTTCTCTATTTAGGAAGATAGAGTACAACCAAATGCTCTCTTCACTAACATACTTTCAGTTACCATGCACATAATTGTGGAAATCAGCCTTACCAAAAGGCAGTATGATTGTTTCCTATTCTATTATGCTTTCAAGGACACTAGAAAGTTAGCATTACCATCTCCTTAATTCTACCATACCCTTCTAACACTACTACCACCATGACACATTCATCATTTCACTAGACTTAAATTCTACAATGGGCATAAATTTATTCCTATCATTTAAAATATGTTTTCCTTTGAAGAAGTGATAAAGTAAGGCTCATTAGTTATAGAATCAGAAAATTTTCAGTTGAAACAGAATTTATTATTCAGAATCTACTTAGTTCAACCCACACTGATCTACAACACACCAACAAAAAGTTACTCAACCCAGCTCCCTCAGGTTTGACATTCAGGATATTCAGAAGGGCTGACACATCTTGGTGTGAGAACTTGCCAAGTCCCTTTCAGGGATGCTTATCCATCCTTGGTGGATTCATCCAATGGATTCATCCAACTCTCACCTGTGGCTCCAAGAAGCTGTAGCATGCACAGTGGCCACATCCTAAATGGGAACAATTTGTTCCAGTGTGTTAAATAAAAAATTTCAGAGTTGTTTATGTTAGATATGGAATACTTATGGCTAATCAAAGATATGACTATTGCTGTGTGTGTGACTGAGACTGAATAGATCTACGTGTTGTGAGAACTGAGAAATATGGTGAACTGAGATGGTAGACTATTTGTGAGAGATGCCAGCATGTGTGTTGAAATCCCAAATGACTGACCTTGGATTGAAATAGATAGGAATATGGTTAATATGATACATAATTCCTTGAGGAAAAAGTGGAAAATGAAAGTGTCTTGTAAATCACTACCATGTCCTTAGGGTGATATAATTGAGATCTCAGAGATGGAAAAATTGTTAACAATTTTTGGAACAAGAGAAAATTCTTTAAGTGATAGTGAGGAGCAATTTGTATGGCTATTCTTCCTTTTGACCCAGTATATTTAAAATAAAGAAGAGAGAATATGAATACAATGAGGAGATATGTAGGAAACCAATTTTCAATGAGGATTGTGAGAGGAAGAGGTTTAACAAAAAAAAGATAATGACAAAATGAGGGTTTTCTAATATTCAGTGGGAGTGTGAATGAATTTATAAAATTATTTTTGAGATGATATTTTGCAGGGAAGATATGGCATAAGAATTTAGAGAGGAGTTAGAATTATAAAGATATAAAAGGGCACAGAAGGACAAGATTTATTTGTTTCACAATTTTGGACAGAGATAAACTCATTTTCCTTATTATTTCAAAAGTAAATGTAGAGCCTGATTCAATGAGAAGGAAGGAGGAAAGAAACAAAGAATGGGGAAGAGGAGGTAAAAGTGGAAGAGACAAAGGAGGTAAAGAAAAAGAAATTAACAATTAACAATTAAAAAATACTCAGTGAAAGAAGGAGTACATTATAGAGAGAAGATTCTTGCTTCCACTTTTGAAGAATGCATTTTTCCTAGAGCATTGAGAAGATTCAAGCAGAATAAGGGAAGAAATATTTGCTGAATGAGCTTCTTGTTAATTTATACTTGTTCAACAAATGAACTTTCATTTGGCCATTTTTTTCCTTTAACAGCTCTCTTATAACTATTCTAAAAATCCTGATCATCATGAAGATGAAATCGATGGAATCAGTCAAAGCAGCCTCTTAGTAGTTTTAATAGTAAGAAGAACTTTCTTTTGGGATTTTTATTCATGGGAGAGGGGAAATCATATTTACTAAAAAACAACTTAATGTAAAACTTATAAGCTCTTTTGCAAATGTTTTAAAATCAATGCATTGTGCCCTAAATTAGTAAGATTTTTGTGATATATATATATATATATATATATATATATATATATATATATATAAATTTATAGAAACAAAACATTCCCATTTCCCCCCAGATTATTTGGTCTTTCTAAAATTCTAGTGCAATATCCATTTTTAGCATGGAAATGACCTTAACTCTGAGATGCTATAGCAAGTAGAGCAACAGCTCTGGGAAATTCTTTAAATATGGGATTGACATTGTATGAAATCAGTTTAGGTAAGTTTAGAGAGGCTCATTAAGTTGTACTCTGAGTAATGTATTTCTCTAAGGACATCTAAAATGGGATGCTCTCTGCATTGATGGAGAGAGTACTCACACAAGCCTCAGAGACCTGTGATTTTGTAAATACTTTTGATCTTCTGTGATATAGTAAATAATAGTGTTTATGTTTCTTTCCTGCTAGCCTTATCTTCACATTATCATTCTTCTTTTTGTTCTACGGTTTCTGGAAATGAAATATGGAAAGAAATCAATGAGAAAGGATCCTGTCTTCAGGTAGACTAAAACATCTCAATTAATTTAAATATTAAATGTTTGACTATTATAATAGGCACAAATAATTCTTTTTTTTTTTTTTTTTTTTTGCTGAGGTAATTGGGGTTAAGTGACTTGCCCAGGGTCACACAGCTAGGAAGTGTTAAGTGTCTGAGACCAGATTTGAACTCAGGTCCTCCTGCATTTAGAATTGGTGCTCTATCTACTGTGTCACCTAGCTGCCCCTAAGCACAAATAATTCAGTGAAAAATGTTGACTGCATGCTTATTTGGGGACATCTAATAGCACAGCAGATAGAGTGCTAGGTCAAAAATCAGGAAGACTTATCTTTGTGATTTCAAATCCAACCTCAGACAAAATTTCCATGGTCAAAGATGGCAAAGCAATGTGATTGAATAAGCTTCATCATTTTTTTTAAATCCTTGTTTGTGCTAGAGCATATAGAAAACTGAGAAATAATCATTGTTAATAATTATTCAGTTAATTTGTTCTATGTAGCTAGCCAAGCAAGTGAATTTCTTTTTGAAGATAATTTAAATTGAAATAATTTGACCAAAAGTTGGTCATAATAATAAGTAAATATAATATTTCTCTGGCTATAGACATTCACCATGCAAAACTTAAAAAAAAGTAAAATGTCTCTGATTTAAATGTCAAAATAATTTTCAGTATAAATACATTTTTATTGTTTATCTGGTCATACTTATTTCATATTCATATTTGGATATTTTAATAATTTTTAAAATATGTGTGAGGAAATCCAGAAGGCCAGTTTAGCTGGATAGTAGAATGCAACAAGGAGAATAACATATAATAAGGATTGTAAGGTAGTTTAGGCCATCCTGGAAAGGATTTTAAATACAAAACAGAGCGGGTTGTATTTGATTCTATAGGAAATAGAAAACTACTATATTTTATTGAGGATGTACACGTATCTCTAAGAAGTGTGATATGGGTACATCTGATGTTTAAGAAAATCACTTTATCAAGTATATAGAATATGAATTAAAACAGGACAGGAAAGATTTTTAATTGAAATAAGTCTAAATGAAAGGTAGAAAAGCCTGGGGAAGATATCACATATCTACATAAATACGAAGATGGAAAAAAAATTAATGAGTCTCGGACTTGGAGTCAGGAAGACTCATTATTTTTTTTTCCATCTTCGTATTTAATCCTGACTACCTCAGTTTCTTATCCATAAAGTGAACTAGAGAAAGAAATGGCAAATCACTCTAGTATCTTCGTTGAGAAAACCTCAAACAGAGTTATGAGTAATGACTGAAATAACTGAATAACAACAAAATGAACAATTAAGTTTTTGTGGTAATTGTGTGAAAGGAGAAATGACAAGCTTTTGTTACTGATTAACTATGTTGGATCTAATATTCTAAAGTCATATATATCATCTGAAGTTGCAAATCTTAATTACCAGGAAGATAGTGGTAAAAATAAAAAAAGTTTCAAAGAGCGGTGGATTTTGGGAAAATAATAATGGAATGAAATCTGCAACTCATTCTGTCTCACCAAACAAAAAAGAATGGAATTCTTACTGATTACTGCTGCAGTAGAGAGAGTTTGTACTTTAAAGAGTACCTGGTATGTCTAAAACATGAGATCTGGGAAGCAATGAATCTGAAATGCTAGGGAGGAGGTGGATTTTTCCCAATGCTATCTGAGCAACTGTTTCCATGGATGCCTGGGTCAGGATGAGGTTACAATTGACCTCAGGGACTAACGGGGGAAAGTTTGGAAAGTTGTACAGTGGCAAAAAGGGTAGAATGAATTGTAATGGATGAAATATTGTATTAGTATGGTTGTATTGGAGACTAGCCCCATAATTTGCTGGTAGGGGAAGGGACAAGTGCTACCAGCTTCCTACATGCCAATTGTTTCATCATATATCCAACGAGGTTGTATCATGGTTCCAACTTTTGAGACCACTAGTGTAGATGATGAAGAAGGAAAATTAAATGTGATTGAAGATATTTTAGTAAATTAGAAGAATATTGTGGCGTTATTTGTCCTTCGTTCTCTAAGAGGACCATGACTTTAGGAAAGCGATGCCATGACATGCAAGTGAGTTGGATTTAAAAGGGGAAGGGCTGTACAAGGTCTCCTGCCTCACTTTCCCCTCCAGATCCCCTGGATCTAGTTGCCAGATATAGATCAAGATGAATATGGTGGTAACACTAATAGAAATGGGATAGTTGGGAATGGAAATTAGTTTGGTAAAAAACAGTGAGGGAGTGATGAGAAACTTTTCTTCTTTTCTATTCAATCAAAGTAACATTTTATTGGGACCACAATTTTATGGACACTAGCTTTTCACCTGAAAATCCATCCTTTTACAGAGTTACCAAAGTTGTTGCTGTTCAGTCATTTGGTTGCGTCCAACTTTTCATTATCCCATGGACCATAGCATAGCAAGCCCTTCAATTGTCCACTATCTCTTGAAGTCTGACCAATTTCACATTCATTGTTTCTATGATATTATTTATCATCTCATTCTCACCATCCCCTTTTCTTTTTTGCTTTAATCTTTCCAAACAATAGGGTCTTTTCCTCTTTTCTCATTATGTTTCCAAAGTATCTTAGTTTCAGCTTTGATGTTTGACCTTTTAATGAATAGCATGAATTAATTTTTTTAACTATCAATGGATTTTATCTCCTTATTGCTAAAGTAATTTTTCTAAAGCAGAACTAACTATGTCACACACACCAAGCTCTCCCTCCTCTCCAAAAAAATAACTAGGTGTTGTAGGAGCAAATATATATTCCTACTTTTGTCATTGAAAGTCCTTCATAACTTTGATTGTTGCCTTATTCACTCACTGATTTCCATTTTATATCACTTCTTAATATCTTTAGTTTCCTTCAAAGTACATCTCAAGGTCACCTTTAACATGAAGATTTTTCAGATCCTCTCTTCCCCATTTTCTAGTGACCTATTAGGTCATCATTGTTCAGCCATTTTTCATCATATCTAAGTCTTACATAGATTAAAACTGTATTTGTATACATTTTGCATTTTCCTATAGAATTTTCAGGGACTATTATTTTTGTTTTTGCATGATCATTACCTATTGTAATTCTTGGTTCATAATAAATGCCTAATAAATGTTTTTTGGTTGTTTGCTTGATCTTTATGGTATTCTCTGTAGAATTTCTCCACGTAGTAGTGAAGTTTTTCCAAACCAAGAAGAACCAGAAGGTGAAGATGAAGATGTTCAAGCAGAGAGAGCAAGAACTACAAGTGCATTGGCGGCTTTAAACTTGGATGAGGTAAAATCAAATGAACAGATTTAATTCAATTGCTTATTTTTTCTTTTATATATTTATTCAAGTTCATTTGGATTTTTCATTTGGAAAATCTTGATATCTTTTGTTTTTACTTTTTGTTCGAATAACTATCCTCTTTCTTTCTTTTCTTTTCTTTTTTTTTTTTTTTTTTTTTTTTTTTTTTTTGCTGAGACAGTTGGGGTTAAGTGATTTGCCTAGGATCACACAGGCTAGGGAGTGTTAAGTGTCTGAGGCCACTTTTGAATGCAGGTCCTCCTGACTTCAGGGCTGGTGTTCTATCCACTATGCCACCTATGCCCCAACCCCTTATTTCTTTATAGATTTTGGAGATTCATTTATATTTCTGTGGTGCATATGCATAATTTTCATGATTTTATTTACTTCATTGTATCAGTTTGTATAAAACAAAGACATTATTCTCTGAATGCTCCACATTTGTTATTTTTTATGGTACAGCAATATTCTATTACATTCATATTCCACAACATATTTTTCCACTTCCCAAACAGTGGGGCATCTACTTTGTTTTTAGTCTTTCACTACCATAAGTGCCAGTATAAATATTTGGGTATCTGTTAGACCTTTTTCTTTTGTATTTATTATTCCTGTAGTATATGCCTAGCAATGTGATATATAGCCCAAAGAATATGGAATTTTTATTTATTTTCTTAGTATAATTCTAAATTACTTTCTGGAGTAGTGATTCTAATTAACAAATCTACTAACAAAGTACCTGTGTTCTTCCATTACCTCCATAATGACCAGATTCAATTTTTATCATCTTTGCCAATTTTATGGGTCTAAGATAAAATCCGAGATTTTAAAATTCCTGTCTCTTTCATTATTAATGATTTAAAGCAATTTTTCATTTGGCTGTTGAAAAATAGCATGTAATTGTTTTGAAAACTGTATCTTTTGGCTGCTTATCCAATAGGAGATTACTCTTTGTATTACCTTGGAAACTAGGCCCTTATAAGATATATTTCATTTAAAAATTTACCTAATTAATAGCTTTCCTTCTTAACTATGTTGATTTTGTTTCTTCTAAAGACTTTAATTTCATGTCATTAAAATTACTATTTTATCTTTTATGAGTTATTCAATTATCTAATGAAGAATTCTTCTAGCTCTTGACAGCAATTTTTTCTGCTTTTTATGTTTTGACTTTTGTTATTCATGTTGCATTCTGAGCTTATTGTAATATATGGTAGAAGTTGCAGTTTTAAATTTAATTTCTACCAAATAGCTTTCTAGTTTCCTCAGCAGTTCATGTCAAATAAGGAATCCATCCACAAGTGATCATATTTCTTTATCTAATACCTGGTTATAAAATTAGATTATTTCTGATTCTTTTTAATCAATTCCAAGTAGCTTTCACAATTATAGATTTATACATGCAATATCAGGTTTAGAATACTATTCTCTTATTTTTAAAATTCATGATTTTATTGAGAATTTTTTTTCCTCTAAATGGATTTTGTTACCATTTTTGTCAGTCTAAAAAGTATCGGTACCTTGATAACTGATTAAAATGCAATGTGACTTTAAGTGAATTTAAGTAGTGTCATTTTTATCATCTTGGCATATCTCAGACATGAAATGTAAACATGCTTTCAGTTATTTAAGTCATTCTTTATTTTTAAAATTATATTGTATCTATATTTTAATATGCCTCAAAAGATTAATTCCTAGATTCCTTACAAATTTTGTAGTTATTTAGAATGAGATTTTCTTTTAAATGATTATTGTCTGAATTTTAAAAATTGCTATATAGTAATGCTATTTGTTTGAAGAAAATCTATAACCTCCTTCTTCATTGGAGGTATTCATTATGTCAGTTGTTTTTTTCCTGACTCACTAAAGTTTTCAAAGTAAATCATCAGGTTGTTAGCAAAAACAAATAGTTTTTTCCCCTTTTTGCCTGTGTTTATTCCTCTAATGTCTTTCATTTGATTTATTCCTTTCACTAGTATTTTTAGATTTAAGTCAAATGCAGAGATAGAAGGCAACCTATTATTTCTCCTATATTTATTGTGCAAGCTCCTAGTATTTTGTCATTACAAATTAAAATAACTTTTTGTTTTAAATAAATACCTTTTATCACATTAAAATACAATCCTCATGCTTTTTCTTTATATAGTTTTTAGTTTAAATGAATTCATATATTGATATGATCATATAGACTTTTTATATAATTAGCAATAATGATTTTTATAATTTTGATTCATCCTCACATTCTTGGTAAAAATTCATCTTGGTTCTAGTGAATATTTTCCTTTTTGAGGGGAGGAATATTGGTGAAGTCTTTTTTGCTAGTTCTTTCTTGATAATTTTGAATTGACCCTTATTCCTTATTCTATACTTCTCTTTCTTTGTTATAGGTATTGAGAACTTATTCTATAAAAGGAGTTTAATATATAATGTTTTCTTTTTTATCTCTTGAGAATTTGTTTATCTATTAACTCCTTTATAAACATTTGATAAAACATAGAATTCACTTGTGAATCATTCTGGGCCAGGATCTCCCCCAAATCTACATTTGTCATTTCTTAATGGATAATTTTATTTCCATCTCTTCAATTAAATCATTTAAAGTTTATTTGATATTTGCTTGAAACATTTAGATTAGTTGAATATATTATTAAGTAGTTGATCTTCTGTTGTTAATAAAAAATTACTGAACTTTTCTCATATTTACAGATATGAAAGGAACTCTGCTTACTTTTGAGCAGCTATTCAAAGCTTCTAAATTAAGACAGTAAGGACAAAGGCTTTTTTTTTCTTTTTGAGAAAAAAATTGGCAACTATAGTTATATTTTAAAAATCCAAATAAGATCTTGTGAACTGAAGAAATTGAAATGCATTTGTTAAAAAGAATGCTGAATAGAAGTCAAATCTGTGGTTTAACGTTTTCTTGTATTTAGATATTAACAGCACTTTAGTCTAACTGAATGAAATGATTCCTTAAAGCTGGACTTTATGATTGTGTAAAGATGGGCAGTTTCACTTGAACCTGCTATTCCAATGTTCCTTCATAAAAAAGGAAAGGTATATTAATTTATCCATAAGGACACAAAAATTAAAATAAGATCTGTCTCTTCATACATGAACAATATATTGATTTTTTTTTGTTTGACTATGCTTATTCTTATAAGGTGGTTGCCATCTGCACAAGAATTCTAGGTAGCATAAATCATCCCTTTATCTGCTACTGGCCTATTTTTCTTATTAATTCTTACCTAGGGTTCTAAGGTAATAAAGGGATGTTCTGACATTTCCATGTTAAACACTATATAGCAATATCTTTCTCATTAAACAATTACTTTTATGCTACCTTCCCATTAATAAATTTCTGATTTAATATACTAGAGAAACCTCTTTTTTCCAATAATCATTTGTTCATCTCTTTTTCTATCAACCCCTCTAATCTTCTAGGCTTAAATAAAAATGGAAGTAATTAATTAAATTATTACTAATCTATTAATAATCAATAAAACAAATATAAGCATTCGTATTTTTCAGCTATGAAGAACATAACAAGCTAAATCAACTCTTACTGTCACCATAACTAAATACTAACTTTTTAATTCTAAAAGGATCATCCTTCTATTCAGTTCTCTCAATGTAGCAAAATCAAAGTTTCTTTGCAAGATAATAAGCAGGACTAATAATAGAAAAGTTTTCTGTATTCTCTTTCTGTAAGCCAACTCAGTCTCTCTTCAACCATGACAGGAGCAGTCTCTCCAAAATGAGAGTTTAACTGTTAACTTCTGGAGGTTCTATTGCTCAATGAAAACATAATATCTATAATATCTATAAAAGAGGTTATTTTCATCTATGTCACATTTGTTTAAAAGGAAGGCTTTTGGGAGTTTGAGAAAGAAGGTTGAATTCCTGACTTCTTCATAGCATTTCATATGACCCCCCCACCTTGACCATGTTCTTGAACACCTCTCCTCCTGGATAAGTTCTCCTTTCACAACATTGCTTTTTGCTGGTTCTCCTTTTACTTACTCCCTTTTGGTTTGCATTGCTGGTTCATCATCCATGTCATGTACCTTCTACTGAACTCTTTTCTATTTTTTTCTCTGTATTTTCTCAGTTGATGACATTTTAAAATTTTAATTACATGTTGCCTTAATGCAAAATATAATTTGTTCCATAATTTGTAAAAAAAAAAAAAAAACAGTTATTCAGGAGGGTAAAACACCTTTGTGAAATTTAATAAGGAAATGAACTATCTTTTTTAGAAACCAGTCATCATTGCCAGCTGTCTGCGTAAGGAATATGAAGTCAAGAAGAAAATTTGCTTTTCAAAGAGTAAAAAGAAACTGGCCACAAGAAATGTCTCTTTCTGTGTTAAAAAAGGTTAGAAATACTGACCTCTTTTACAAAATAATTCTAATATTTGAAATTTAGGATATCTGAGGAAGAAAATGATATATGAATGTGTTGAAGAATAGAGTATAGAAGCTTGTTAGTGATCTTAAATATTAAAACATAAGAAAGAGAATTTGATTTATTCTGATAGATTCCAAGATGAAGACAAAGGATCATGTGTAGAAATTAAAAGGAATTATATTTCAGTTTAATATAAGGAACTTCCTAAGAATTGAATAAGGATAACTAAACCTCTCATTTCCTTGGCCTAGTACACTTCCAGGTGAAGAAATTGCTTCTATTTATGCAGGTCATCACTTTCTCAACTGAGGGTTTTCTAGCATTATTAGTTTTTTTCTGGGTCATATAGTTAATATAGGGACTATCAGATGATATAGTAAATAAAGTACTAGGTCCAGAGTCAGGAAAAGCTGAGTGCAAATCTGGTCTTAGTCATTTAACTTCTGTCTGCTTCAATATTCTTAATTGTAAAATGGGGAACATAATGGAACTTCCTTTTCAGTTTTGTTGTAAGGATCAAATACAGTAATATTTGTAAAGTATTCAGTACAGTGTCTTGAAAAAAACGTACTTCCCTGTGTTAGGAAATCATCTGCATAGATATTTTTACTAATGTGGATAATGTCAAATTCAAAATAACATGATGGATTTATGAACTTGATGTCTATTCACAAAGTAACTGAATGAGTTATGATTTCAGAATGTATTATCAAATTTTTTTAAAAACTTCTAGTTAGTGGATATTCAAATTATGAAGATTGAGTCAGCCCACTTTCTTTCAGGTGAAGTACTGGGACTACTAGGACACAATGGAGCTGGCAAAAGTACATCTATTAGGATGATAACTGGAGAAATAAGACCAACTGCAGGAGAGGTAAATGAAACAGAAGGAAAATATTTTGATTGATAATGACCAAAAGAGAAGATTTTAAATATTAATGATAATCTTTTATATAAATAAGTTTTCTTACTATTATTTCAGAGTGTTTTGGATAGTAAGTGGATGAGTTAATTCACAGATGATTCTTATAATACCCACAGAATTTAATAGAAGGCAGGTTCTATATCTCCTTAGGAGGTAGAATAGTGTTAAGAAACATTATCACAGATTTCTGCCGAGATAAAGACATCTCATCTACATATATGCATTATTGGGAGTTCTCTTTCAATGAATATTGTCTTCACTGTTGCATGTGGTGAATCTTAAAAGAATTACTTATTGAACTTTGACAAGAATTAGAGGATTGTATAAAGTTCTGGGAATAATAATAGTAATAATATCTGTATAGTGTCTTTCAGCTTTATAATAGATTTCATGCATGCTATTACTCTTGATACTCACAACTCTGTAAATTAAATGAGATTAGTATTGTTACTATGCATTTTGTGTGAAAGTAAGAATAGGGAAGAAAAGTAGAGAGAGTCTATAATACTTGTCCTAGGTCTACCAATAAAAAGAATGATTAAATCATAAGGTCTTGCAGAACTTATATTTAATATGAGACACTAAACACATATTCAACAGAGATATTCTTGAATATATCAAGGAGAACAGTAATTTGAATGTTGTGCTGGTATTTAGAGATTCATTGCTGTTAAAAGAGAAATCCCTTGAAATTTATTTACATGAGACTAGAAAAAATCAATAATAAAGAATAATGACTCAGAAGTAGTAAAGTAGCACTGGTCTAAGCAAGATTCAATAGTGGAGGGAAGTATTTGGTTTGGTTTCTTTTCATTTTGTTTTTGCTTCTTTATGGGAAAATAAATCAGAAAGCACATGGAAGTAAAAGACATTTTAATTTACTCACTTTTACTTTATGTCCTCTGAGAAATAAAAGTTTATTTATTATTTTATGTGATATAATATAAAGACAATTATATACAAATAAACTATATTTAGAATAAATAGGAGAAAATCAACAGAGGGAAAGCACTAATAGGAAGAAGGATAAAGAAGGTGGAAGGTTGAAAAATGAAAGAAGACAGAAAAGCAAGAGTGTAAAGATGAGAAGGAAAAAGAAAAAAAGAGACAATGACAGGAGGAAAGAAGAGAAGGAAAGACTACAAATTCAGTTCCTGGATCAACATCTTATCAGACTAGAACAAAGTTGGAAGGGATAAAGGCCTATAGTCCAGGCAAGGTGCCAATTTCCTGGACTATAGGGAAGGAATATCTGAGATGCAGGTAGATGTGAATGCTTTGGTTTAAGTCATCGGTCAAAATGAGACTGAAAAAGGTTAAGAATGAAATGTCAGAAACTTTAACTACTACTTCCAGTTAAACCAGGTCACAGACTTCCAAACATATATCTATTTTCCTATTAGGATCAACACCTGAATCTTAGTTTCATCTTCTTAACCAGAAGAATGTCCTATTGCATGGTCCACCAGGAAAGAACAAATAAATTATTAATAATGAGAGAGTCTGACTCCAAAATCTATCCTTAATCCAGTCCCTATGATTCATCATGGATGATATTTCCCCATTAAAAGAGTCCCACCCAATTTGATCTAGAAAAATCTCCCCTCTTCAATTCTGTGATTGTGAAAAATACTTCTGTACTAGTAAGCTAGTCAGGGAAAGGGTAGGTTTTTCCCCAACAAATTCATAGCTAAAGGAGATTAGATAAAGCCAAGTATATTGTTAATTGTGATATTACCTATTATGGTAAGAATGATAAAGAAACACAATAACAAATGATAGCTTATAATTTTTCTCATTTTTAACATTTTGAGTACTTCTTAGGTAGTTGTTGTGTTACTTTTTTTAATTGATTTTTTATATCCTTTAACAGCATATTTTAGCGAATGATACTGAATCTTAAATTTCTTATTGATTGTATATGTCTGAAGTTTTCAATCCAAAAAATTTTTGAATCTACATTTTCTTATTCTAATTGAATTTATGCAATTTTTTCTAATTTAGACATTTTTTCTAAATCTGTGAAAAGCTTCATTTTTGGGTTACTCAAAATCTGTTTTATATTTATAATGCTCTCTGAGTTAATAGTTTTGTCATTTATAGCAAATGGCTGTTATTTATATAAATTTATATATATATATGTGTGTGTATATATATATATATATATATATACCATTTTTGAATATCAAACTTTCATATCTGTATCATGTATCCATTTGGACTCTTGTTGGTCAACTAAATTTTATTAAAAGCCTATTACAAACCAGTAACTGTCCCAAGAAAGTGCCTTCCTTTAAGTACCTCATAATCTAAGGGAGGACATAATACACAAATAATTATGTACAAATAAACTATACACAGGATAAATTGGAAACAGCAAAAGGAAGTTTCTAGAATTTAGAGGGATTGGAAAGTGTTTCCTGTTGAAGATGAGGCTTTATCTGAGACTTGAATGATAGAAAGCAAAGATGAGGAGAAAGAGAATTTGCCTGCATAGGGGGGACAGCAAGTGAAAATACCTGGAATTGTGAGAAGCATGGGATGTGTTGTATGAGAAATAGGTCAGTTACTAAAGGTATGTTAAAAGGTATGGGTGGAAATGTGTAAAGTAAAACAAGACTGAAAAAATTATGTGTGTGGGAAGCTTATGAAAGGCTTCAGCAAACTGAGCATTTTACATTTGATGCTGGAAGTAGTAGGAAACCACTGGAGTTTATTGAGGAGGTGGCAACATATTTGGATTTGAGCTTTAGGAAAATTATTTTTACAGCTGAATGGAGGATGGCCTGGAGTGTATTGTAACAGGCAAAAACAGATGTTTGGCTATTGTAATGTTTAAAGTGCTGAGGTGATAAAAGTCCTTACTATGGTGGTGGCAGTATCACAGGAGAAAAAGGGGCATATGCAAGAAATATTATGAAGATAAAATGGAAAGGCTTTGGCAGCAGATTGGATTTGTATGTATGAAGAGGAGTTGAGATTAAACCTAGGTCATGAATTTGGGCAATTAGGAGGAGGAGGATGCCCTAGAAAACAATAGGCAAGTTTAGAAGAGAAGACTGAAGAAAAAGATGAGTTCTGTTTTGGACATGTTCAATAAAATAAATTTCTAGGACATCTAGTTTGAAATGTCAGCATTAGATTTTATCTTATAAATCCTGCACCAAGCTGAAAAGGTTACAACAGGATAGGAAGATTTGAGAATTATTAACAAAGACATGGTAATTAAATCCTTGACCCTAGTATCACCTTCAGGGCTTGTTCATATATCACAAATATAGATACAATTATAGTGAGTTTTGAAATGTTTTCTCTTTCAAACATTCTGCCAGAATAAAAACCTAAAGAACAATTGATATGCAATGTAGCATTTTTCAGAGAGAAGACAAACCTATTATGGTTCTGCTGAATCTTCATGCTTCTCTCCTTTTATTCATAAGCATCTCTATATCTATATGCAAATTAAACAGAGAGCTGAATGAAAATATTTATTTTTGTGTATACATTAGTGAAATCAAAGTATATGACTCCATCAAAAAATACATTAGTAACTTGTCCCTACATCATTTCTATTGGTTATTATTATTTTTATTTATTCATTTAATATTTTCCCCAGTTATATTCAAAAGACAAATTTTTTTGCATTCTTTTTTAAAAATTTTGAATTCTATGTTGTCTCCCTTATCCCTACCCACAATTAAGAAACCATGTGTGAAATTATGTAAAATGTTTCTATAAAAGTAAAATTGTGAAAGAAAATATAGATCTACCTTAATGAAAGTAAAAACCTTCAAGAAAAATTAAGTTAAAAAAAGAGAATGTTTCCATCTGTATTCAGACACAAGCATTTTTCTCTAATTATGGATAGGATTTTTCACAAGTTTTTCAAAGTAATCATGGATAATTGTACTATTGACAATAGCAAAGTCATTCATAGTTGGTCATCTCAGAACATTGCAATTATTTTGTATAGAACACATTTCACTTTGCTTAAGTTCATGGAGGACTTTCCAGTTTTTTTCCCCCTGAGAACATTATGCTTATCATTTTCCATAGAACAATGATATTCCATCCAAAACATACACTCAGTTTACTGAGCCATTCTCCAATTGATGGACATCCCCTCAATTTCCAATTATTTTTGCCCTGAGAAGAAAGATGCTATAAATATTTTTGTACATGTAGGTCATTTTCCTTTTTTAAAAAATCTTTTTTGATGTTCATATCCAGTAGTGGTATTAAGTCAAAGGATATGCCTGAATAATCATATATTTTGATCATTTATCAGTTGGGGCATGGATCTTATTTTTTATAAATTTGATTCAGTTAACTATGTTTGAAGAATGAGGCTTTATCAGAAAAACTTGTTTCAAAATTCTTTTTACAATTACTGTTGCTAATTGTATTTTTCCCTCCTCCCCATTTATTCTCTCTCTTCTTTTACCATGTGCCTCCTTAAAAGTATTTTGGTATTGAGTTTTCCCCCAATATTCGCTCTCTTTTATCATATTTGCCCTTTCCCATTTCCTATTTTCCTCCTAGTTTCCTGCAGGGTAAGATAGATTTTTATACCCATATTGAGTATGTATATTATTTCCATTTTGAGCTAATTCTGATGAAAGTAAAGTTCACCCATTCCCCTTCTTTTCACCTCCACCTTAAAAGCTTTTTTAAATGGCAGATAATTTGCACCATTCCACTTCTCCCTTTCCCTTTCTCCCAGTATATTCCTCTCTTACTCGCTAATTTCATCATTTTTTAAAAGATATTATTCTTTCATATTTAGCTCACACCTGTGCCCTCTGTCTATATTGTCCTTCTAACTGTCATAATGACCAAAAGGTTCAGAAGCCTGCAGTTCTGTTACTGATTCAGAGGTCCTGCCTTGCTCATGGTGGGGCTGGGGCTGGAACTGGGGGCAGGGATGCACTGGCATGGCAGGAATTGCAAGCTGTGCTTCTACTCTTGTTCCATAGACCTTTTCTGTTGACCTCCAAGTTCTCTTTGATGTCTCTGGGCTGAAAGGTCTGGAGGCCACCAAGACTGCCGTTGATTCAGAGATCAGCCTGGGTCTGGGGCTAGCTCTGGGCTGGGGCTGGAGTCTGAACTGGGCTGGCATGGCCTGCACTGGGACTGCATGTAGACTCCCATCCCAGTGTTACTAACCTTTTCTGCTGAACTTCTAAGTGGCCTTCAGCTAGAAAATGTTCTACTTCATCTTTTTGGCTTTTCTGATGCTCTAAAATTTGTTTAAAGTTATTATTTAAATGAATTTGGAACAGTTTGGGGGAGACTTTGGGCAAGGTCCTGCCTTTACTCTGCCATCTTGGCTCTGCCCCTCCATCATTTCTATTTTAACACATTATTTTCATTTTTGCTGAAAATTTATTAATCATGAAGATATTCAATATATTAAGAAAAAAGTTGATTGTATACAGAACTTGTGAGGAAAATCTTCATAATATTGTATCTGAACTCCATCAAAAAAGATATGAAATAACAATGATAATAATAATGGATATTGGAATTTGCATAAATTATTTCATTTGATACTGTACAAACAGTGATTTAGGCACTAAAAGTATCATTTTCATTTTTTCAGATGAGGAAATTGAAAGTCAGATAGATTAATTGACTTGCACAAGGTCACATAACCATCAGTGTAGGAAGTGAGATTCGAACCAATATCTGTTCAGACTCTGAGTCTAGAACCTTTTTTATTACTGTGCCTCTCAAAATTAAAAATATCTAATGGGTCCAGGAAATAAAGACTTGGAACCGATACTGAGCTGCAATGCAGAGTATATGATTTAAAGGATAAGAAAATGGTATAATTGTTGTGAATACAAGTTTATAGCTGGATCTATACCAAATATAACTTGATGCTTAACCCTTTAGAGTGATATATGTGTGTATATATATATATACTTATATATCTCAACTACCTAGGGACTGGATTTTTTTAGCGCCTGGCATTAAGCTAAGCCTCTCACTAGGAGTCAAGTAGTCTCAGTTGCTCATAGGAGAGGGCAAAGAGGTGAGCCAGGAATAGAAATAGAGAGTTGGACAGCAAGAAGCTATTTTAAACTGATATGACATGTGAGAGTTAGAACATAGTGGGGCATGAGAATAGATAAAAAAAAGCAGAACTGTAATGCCCAATAATTGCTAGGATAGAAGTCTATTAATTTCTTAGTGGAGGTTTAGTAATAAGTTAGCCTCTCATCCAAAGCATTCGGTCCAGAGGAATTTAGGCACAGAGTTTATATAAGATTGTAACTAGCAAAGCAAGCAGGCAATAACAGAAGCAAAAAGAATGCAATTAGGTAATTTCCTTATTTATCATCAGGCAGCTATTATATAAGAAAATGTTTTTCACAGCCTAAAGCAATAGCAAGATATATACAATGGTGGGAATGGGCTTAAGGGGACTTTCCAGGGTCAGTATTTTTGGAGAACAATAATTGATCTTCTCTGTAAAAGGTGTGATGCCCAAGTAAGCAAAAGAACAGAAATACCACTCTATAGTAATACTTGTCACTTTGATCTAGTATGTGAGGCTAAGTTCAGGTTCTTATGAGAATCTTACAGAGTTCTTTTTGGTTCAACAGAACAACCTTTCTACTGAATGATTCAAAAGCCTTATAGCCAAAACTTTACAATTAAAATCTCCTGGCCTTTCCAACCAATAAAAATACCAATAAAAAGTAACCTACTATGAGACATAGTTTTAGATTACTAGTTCTGTTTTCTGATCTGAAAAAGCTTTCTCTATTTCATATGCTTCTAAATATTTCTTATTATTTCAATGTGGATACCTACTTTATTAAGGCAAAATGCAACTCAGCTACCACTTACACAATTTAATGAGCTGTGGTTGCCAAATCATTTCATAATTAGTTTGCCTCATAAGATATCTTGAGGTTTATTGGCTAGATTTCTTTCTTAAGAACCATGACTTAAACTCAAATCACTCTGGCTTTCATCAGCAAATTTTAGCTAGGTCTGGCTCAGTACTTGGTCATTGTTTGGGCCCTGATTTGCTCAGAGTAAATATAAATAGCAATTGTTTCTGTTTTGGCCAGAAACCTTGAAGATCTTCCCCTCCCCAGTTGATTGTTTTTGACTAGGTAAAAAAGGTCTTTCTCTGACTCATTTCTCACTGTTTGGGTAGTCAAACAGGTTTTGCTTGAAGACCTTAGTTTAAAAAGACCAAGATCTTCCACTGTATCCAGGGCAATCTTCAGTAGTCTAGATCTGTGCTTTACCACTGACCCTGATGGCTCTGGAAGAGAAAATGACGCTGGTGATTTTGTACTGCTTATCCTCAATGTATGTCAAGATTTTGCTTTTACATCAGGTACAATGCATCACATCATCCAGGGTTCAAATAAGCAATTCTTTTCCTAAAAACATAGTCCAGTTCTCTTAGAATAAAAGTACTTCCCAAGGCGATATAAAAAACAATTTGAATTTTTAACCCAAAAAAAAAAAAAAAAAACAATTTGAGAAGAAAATAGAAGATAGAAACTACTAGCAAAGAAGTTAAAGCAATTGTTACGAAAACTCCTTGGGGTTTCAAGTTTTCTACCAATGTTAAAAACTACATATATATTCTTTTCATCTAGAAGAAACACATCTAGGTCCCACTTCAATCCATCTGGGGACAAAGTTAACTCAAACTTCTTTGATTCATTATATGCAATAATTCTAGTTGAAATTACGGAACTATGAAGAGTTAATTCACACCTTTCCACTTCCACCATTAACCTGATCAACAAGAGTTATAGCACATTCAGAGTCCCACATTTGTTACTTCCTAAGGCAATTTAATGTTGGGAATATCATTCCAGATCAGAGGGGAGACTTGTACTTAGTGAGGCATTAGATGAGAATTGTTTTTTAATGGGCTATTTTTAACTTAAACAATTGCCTGCTTTAACCTGTCCTAAAAGTGGCTCGGGTTTAATAGAATAGTCATGTTAACAGAAGTGGTTAACATTTTTTGTAAAGACTGAAAGGTTGTGGTATATAATGATGATGGAATACTATTGTGATATAAGAAATGAGCTGGGTGATCTTAGAAAAACATGGACTTGCACAAAATAATGAAGAGGAAAATGAGCAGACTTTGAGCAAATATGTCATTTTTGACTATTTTAAATACACAAATTAACTACAAAGAGCATATTATGCATCCAAAGAAAGATGTGATAAATAGCAGTATTATGATTTTACACACACACACACACACACACACACACACACACACACACACATTTTTGCCTAATGGTAGCCATCTCTAAAGTGGGGGAGGAAAGAAAAACAGGGGGAAAAGAAATTTATGTGAAAACTATTATATTTTTAAAAGGAATCACAAGTCATGCATAATAGATTTACAGTTTCATGTACAACTATTTTTCTTACACAGTGTTACAGAAATGTATGCTTTATTCTATAAATTAGAAAGAAAATTAAAAAATATTATAGGAGAAAATACAAAGTAGCTCTCCTTTAGCCACAATTACCTACTCTATTAATTAGTCTAACTAAATTTGAGGTTCAAATGGTTATCTTTTTGCTTGAAACTGGAGTAGATAATGAAATAAATGTAATAGAACTATGTCCCGCTGATCTTTTGGGGGGGTGGACCTGGATTAGAAAAACCCTGAATCTGGGAACATCCCCCCTCCTATCTGGTTCCCACTGAAAATTCCCACCTCCAATTGATCTGGGAATCACTTTGGTCTGAAAAACAATCACCACTCTTATTGATTTAGAAATTAGCTCCTAATCATAGAAGGCTAAATAAAATTCAAGACACTGTACCCCAAACTATTTTCTTAATTGTGAAGCAGCCCACTGAAAGAGTTTCTCAGTGAAAATAAGCCCATTTTACTAAAAACCTCAATTGTAGACTGGGGCTGTGAATTCTTTCGCAAACCTGCAACACCAGCTTGGGGACTCCTAACACAAGCCTGGAGACCCCTATCACTGTTAGGGTATCACCCCTAAACAAAATAATCTAATATACAGAGGAGTTTGTTTATGTGTAAAAAATGCTCACACCAGGAAATCATTGAATTTTTTAAGTACTGAAGAAAAGAAAAGCAAGTTTTAAGATTTCCTTCAAGGAATATAAATAAAAGTAGAAGAGTAAGAAACTTAAAACAGAGGTTTGAGGTGGGGAGTGGGGAAGAGTCAGTGAATGATATTAATAATAAACTGATCAGGTAAGAAAAGAACCAATATTTGCCACGTCTTTGAAAAAAAGATCAGAGTACTGCTGGGTAAATAATGTTGACTATTGAGGAAAATGCAAGGCTGATGATCCTGGTAGTTGCAGTAAATATGGATCAAGGGGATGATGAGATCTGAATATGGTCAGATATTCATAAGCCCTACTAGAAAAATCTTGAAAATGATCCCACTGGAATATCTATTTTTTATATGTAGATCTATTCCTTACTTTTGTGTAGATTTCATATGCCATATTTATTCCATTATATTTTTTCAGAGCTTAATTATTGCAAGTGTTAATTTTCCTTCCTTTTGTAATACTAGAGAAACTGAGGCAAGATAGAGATTAGAGAATTTTTAATAATTTATTTGAATTTCTGAGAGGGAGATATTTTCTGGGAATAGAATCCATTCTTCCCCCAGGGCTGAATTGGACTTTTGTCTCAAAGAATTCAGCATTGAATGTGAGATTCTAAGGATATTTATAGGGCACAAATGCAGAAGTGGGGTGGGGAGCACTGGCAAGTGGGGATTTCCAGGAATGGACCATCAGTCTGGTTCTGACAGGGTGGAGGGTGAGGACTATAAATTCTTGATAACTTTGGAGGACTTAAGAACCAAGTTGTCTAAAATTGAAAACTTTTCCTTATCTGAGATTAAACATTTACAGTTTATGACCCTAGAGTAGCCAGCCCAATGTTATATCAGTTGTAATAGTAAGGAAGGGAGAGGTCACAACCAGGGGAATTGAGGCAGAACAATTTAGGGAAACTGAGGCAGTACAATTTAGAGAAACTGAGGCAGAACAATAAAAGGAAACTATGGCACAACACTATAATATAAAATATTTATGAGAATGTATAAAACAAAAGCTGAGCATTGATTGTTTTGAATAGGTGGTACTGAAAGGGAACAGATCATCCCTGAGTCAACAAGGTGCTGACACAATCAAGTTCCTTGGGTATTGTCCTCAGGAAAACTCACTATGGCGAAACCTTACAGTAAGAGATCATCTAGAAGTGTTTGCTGCAGTGAAAGGGATGAAGAAAGAAGATGCCACAATTATGATTTCACGGTATAGTATGGAGGGAATTTTCAGTTCTCTGTAAGAAGGGACAGGAAAGAGTATGATCATGGAGATTTTAAATACTGTTTTTAACAGTATTTAAGTCATCAGACATGGAGTTACACAGGTACCTTTTTTCCTAGGTTTCAGTTCAGAGATATTTTAGACAAACTATAGGCTATGAATCTGAAAGATGAAAGATTGATCAAAGGAAATTGAAAACAGCAATAACAAATAAATTATACATTTTTTCATGGAATTTCCAGAGAGTAATAGAACTCTTTTTTTTCTGAATCAAATAAGTTACAGTACTCAATACTTTCAGATTCAGGATGATTATTCCAACTCTTCAATATCATAATTACTCTATTTTATAATAGGTTCAACCAATATTCCTCATTGATTAGTGCACCTGATAAAGCTGTTTTTTTTTTTTTTTGTATTTCTCCTTCAGATTAGCAAATGTTCTCAAGCTACAAGAGCATATGAACATTTCAGTCAAGGAATTATCAGCAGGCATAACTCGAAAGGTGTGTATTAGGTTTAACAATATTCGAATGCTCTCATTATGAATATGGTAGCAAATATTATTTGTTTTCATTTCAGTTGTGCTTTGCATTGAGTATCTTGGGAAATCCAGCTGTTGTTCTTCTGGATGAACCATCAACAGGAATGGACCCAGAAGGGCAACAACAAATGTGGTAAGAAGTGGAAGCCTTGTACAAATATATTCTTTTTATGGGGCCTATGACAATTACTCCTCAAAAGGGCTCTTTCCTAACAAAATTTAAATGACTAAACCTAGGGAAATTAGAAATTAGCACAAAAGATTTTTCTTTCATTTCCTATCTAATTTTTATTGAGAAAAAATACTTCATATAAAAGTCTAAAAAACTTTCCAGAGATTTTGTTGAGTTCTTACATTATATTGAATAAGTTTTTCATCAGTTGTTAATTATCTCATTGTGTTTTTCAATCCAACTCCTGCCCTCATACATTTAGAGTCATTTAATGTGATATGACTTCTTTCCTAATTCTATCTTCCTGCAAAATCTTCCCCTTATTGTAATCTTAATTTTTTGCTGAGTCTATTCAAATTTAACTTGACAATTCCTCTTAAAATATTGCCATGCTTCTCATGTTGCAATCAATTGTTTTAAAAAATTAAACTTTATACATATACTTTAACATATTTAACATGTATTGGTCTACCTGCCATCTGGGGAGGGGGTGAAGGAAGGAGGGGAAAAATTGGAACAAAAGGTTTTGCAACTGTCAATGCTGAAAAATTACCCATGCATATATCTTATAAATAAAAAGCTATAATTATTTTAAAAAATTAAACTTTATAACTTTTTTGGGTTACATTTTAAGATCCAAACTGTCTCCCTCACTCTCTACTACTCCATACCAGAGAAGACTAACATTTGACACAATTACACACACACACACACACACACACACACACACACACAGAGCATACTTCTATTTATTAGTTCTTTCTCTGGAGGTGCATTACATCTTCCTTTTAATTGATTTGAATACTTAAAATACTAAAAATGACTTAGTTGTTCTTCAAACAACATTACTTTTACGATATAAATTGTTCCCTTGATTCGCTTTTTTAACTTAATTTCAGGAAGGTAATTCGAGCAACATTCAAAAACAAGGAAAGTGGTGCTATCCTGACTACACATTACATGGCAGAGGCTGAGGCTGTGTGTGACCGTGTAGCCATCATGGTGTCAGGACAGTTAAAGTGAGTGAATATACTGGTACAACTGGTATATATTCATAAAATCAATGACAATACTGTGTAAAGGAAAAACTTCTCCAAGGGATGAATAATGTACAAACCTATTTATTATGTGAATAATTGGATTTACCTTTGAGTTCAAAATGGAGGATAATCCCCACCACTCACAGACCCATGAATAATGACAATGGTTTAAGTTATACTTGGATATTTTTTAACTTCTCTCCCCCCACCCCCCTTGTTCTTTCCCCCTATTTTTCCTTCTCTTCTCTTCCTCCAGGTGCATTGGTTCTATTCAACATCTGAAAAGCAAGTTTGGCAAAGATTACTTATTGGAAATAAAAGTGAAGGAACCTGAGCAAGTTGAGCCCCTCCATGCAGAGATTCTAAAGCTTTTCCCACAGGCAGCTCGGCAGGAAAGGTAAGGACAACTTTTTTCCCCCTGTTGGTGGGAAAGTAGATATTAGGCTGCCATCAATTATTTTTCCTTTGTGATAGGTCTCATTGCAGTATAGATTCAAGGAAGAGATCTGGGAAGCAAGGGGCTTGGTTTTTCAGGCCTCAGGAGAGCAAAATAAATGAATTAATCCAGAATCCCTAAATCTTAAGTTTAAAAGCTACATTTTAAAATATTATTTATTTATTTTAACAGTAGAAAAAAATTTGAATTTCTTATTGTTTAATTTTCTCTGTCCTCCGTTTCCCCCCATATGCTGAAAAGATAAATAATTAAATTATATGTATGAAATAATGCAAAACATATTTACATATTAACCATATTAACAAAAAGCAAGAAAATTAAGTGATGAATTTATTCTTCAATTTGCACTCAGAGTTTATCAGTTTTCTTTGGAGGTGGATAGCATTTTTTAATTGAGTCCTTTGGAATTATCTTGAATCACTCTATTGATCAGAGTATCTATGTCTTTCATAGTTGTTCAACCTTATAATATTACTGTGATAATATACAATAATCTCTTTGTTCTGCTTACTTCACTTCATATGAATTCATATTTCCAGGTTTTTGAAATCTATCCCTCTTATCATTTCTTATTATACAATAGTATTCCATCACAATCATGTACGATAACTTGTTCAGACCCAATTGACAGAGATGCCCTCAATGCCTATTTTTTTCACCATAAAAAGAATTTCTATAAATATGTGTATGTATTGTTGCTGTTGTTGTTGTTTTCCATTTTCTTTGATCTTTGGGGGAAACAGATTTAGTTGTGTGGTATTGCTGGCTCAAAGTATATATACTGTTTTATAGCCCTTTAGGCATACTTCCAAATTATTTTCCAGTATAGTTGGACCAATTTACAACTCCACCAAGAATATATTAGTGTTCCTGTTTTTCCATATCCCCTTCAGCATTTGTCATTCTCATATTCTGCCAATGTTATCCAATCTGTTAGGTTTGAAGTGGTACTTCAAAGTTGTCTTAGTTTGCATTTCTCAGCAGTAAGTTAAAGTATTTTTTTCCCCATATAATTAGGGATGGCTTTGATTTCTTCCTTTGAAAATTGTATGTTCATCTCCCTTGACCATTTATCAGTTGGGGAATAATTAATAGTCTTATAAAATTGATGCAGTTCTCTATATATTTGAGAAATGAGCTCTTTATCAAAGGAATTTAGGATTTTAAAAAATTACTTCATTGCCTATATTATCTTTTTGGCAAAATGTATATTCTCTGATTATCTTCTTAAATTAGGTCTCTTTTTGCTTGTACTTTGGAGATCATAATTACTATTTCTACCTTTTTAAAATTTTAGATTAAACATATTAGATTCTGCTCTAGCCCTTTATTTTAACTCTCTGTGTGTGTCTTTCTCTTTCAAGAGTGTTTCTTGTAAAACAAACAAACAAACATATTATTGGATTTAGTTTTTAATCCATCCTGCTTTTTGCTTTTGTTTTATGAGTTTGCGCATGACATTCAAATGCAGTTATGATTTTTGGGTATTTCCCTCCATTCATTTTTCTTCTATTTATTCTCTCTCTTTTTTTATTCGGTCCCTCTTCAAAAAGTCTGTATTGCTTCTGACTGTTGTATCCCTTAATCTACCCTTCTTTTATCATCCCCTGCCTCTTATATTATCTCTGTCTGCTCCCAATTCCCCATTGAGCCTAACTGTGTGTGTGTGTGTGTGTGTGTGTGTGTGTGTGTGTGTGTATTTCTCCCTTTTGAACCAATTCTGATGAGATTCAAGCATTTCCTGTCACATTCCCAACTCAAATTTCCCTCCACATTGTAAAGTTTTTTCTTACATGTCTCAATTATATTTAATTTCTCCCATTCCTTTTCTTCCTTTTCCCTCCCCCTTCTGCCAGAATATCTCTCATCCCTTCATTTAAAAAATATCTTTCCAATATAATTTGACTCACACCTTATTCCCTGTTTATGAAACGCCTTCTAATAGCCCTAATAATGATAAGATTCTTAAGAATTACATGTATTCTCTTCCCATATGAAAATATAGTTTAATCTCATTAATCCTTTTATCATTTTTCTTTTCTGTTTGCTTTTTCATGATTTTCTTGAATTTTATGTTTGAATGTGAAATTTTCTATTCACTTTTGGTCTTTTCATCAGGAAGGCTTGAAAATGATATACTTCACTAAGTATTTCTTCCTCCCTCTCCCCTTCCCCAGAAGGATTATATTCAGTTTTGGTGGGTAGATTTTTCTTGGTTTTAATCCTAACTCTTCATCTTTCAGAGTGTCATATTCCAGACCCTCCATTCTTTGAACATATTAACAGCGAAATCTTGGGTGAACTTGACTATGGATACATAATATTTGAATGTTTTCTTTGGCAGCACATATGATTTATGCTTGACCTGAGAACTTTAGAATTTGGCTATAATATTCCTGGATTTTTCATTTTAGGTTCTCTTTCAGGAAGTGATTGACAGATTATTTTGATTTCTATTTTATCCTCTAGATCTAAGATATTTAAATCATTTTCCTTTATAATTCCTTGAAATATGATGTGTATGATCTTTTTATTCATCATAGCTCTCAGGTAGCCCAATAACTCTTAAATTATTTCTTCTCAATCTATTTTCTAGTTTAGTTGTTTGTCTAATAATATAATTCACATTTTTTCTATGTTTTTCTTTTTTTTTCTTGACTTTACTATTTCTCAGTGTCTCATGGAGTCATTAGTTTCTATGTTCTCAATTCTAGTTTTTAAGAAATTATTTTTCTTAAGTGAATTTTAGTACCTTTTTTTCTATTTGGCTAAGTCAGCTTTTTAAGGAATTCTTTTCTTCAGTGAATTTCTGTGTCTCTTTTATGAATAGATCAATTCTATTTTTAAGGTGTTATTTTCTTCTATATTTAGGTGTGTATATGTGTGTGAGACTCTTTTACTAAGCTATTTATTCTCTTTTCATAATATTCTTGCACTACTCTCATTTCATTTTCCAATTTTTCCTTTACTAATCTTATCTTTTTCTTTTACTCTTCCAGTAATTTTTTTGAACTTTAGTCCAATTTTAATTTTTCTTTGACCTTTTGTTTGCAGGGATTTTCATAATATTTCTTTATA
Source organism: Antechinus flavipes (assembly GCF_016432865.1). Classification (NCBI taxonomy): domain Eukaryota; kingdom Metazoa; phylum Chordata; class Mammalia; order Dasyuromorphia; family Dasyuridae; genus Antechinus; species Antechinus flavipes. Next base: position 157,392,553 of record NC_067401.1, read on the forward strand.
TTCAACTAAGGGGAAGGGAGAGGTTTTGTGCTGCAATTTTCAGAGATCTTTCTTAGAGTCTTCAACTTTGGTTTTTGTTTTTTTTTTTTTTTTGAAGTTGTGCTATCTTGGGAGAGATATGTTCATGGTTTTCCTTGTCTGTTCTCTTTACTTTACCCAGGAAGTGCTTCTATTCCCCTATATTCTCTTAAACTGTGATCAGGGCTCCTGATAATATTATTCATTACAAACTCTTCTCTGTCCTCTGGAACTGCAACCCAGAACTGTATGATCAATGGAGTTGCCAAATAGTATTTAGTCCTTCACCCTAGGTGAAGGGTTCCCTGTCATCTCTTTCTTATAAAATGTTTAACCCTTTTTATTATCTGTGGGATGAGAGTTGCTTCTGCTATTGTCACAGTGACCTCCAAGGCCCATCATGGGGCCAGCTCCCACTTGCCTGTAGCAGATCTTCCCTATTTACCTCCTACATTGTCTTAAGTTGGAAAAAATGTCTACCTTGATCTTGTGTTGGCTGTGCTGCTCCAAAACTTGGTTTGATTGGTTATTTTACTTATTTGGAAAGAAATGTTGGAAAAATTTGACTGATTTCATGCCTCCACTCCATCATCATGGTTCTTCCCTTGAAAGTTACTTTTGTAATGAACTAATGTAACTTATGCTTTTTTTCCCTCGATAGCATTTTATTTTTCCAAATACATGTAAATACATGTTTTCATCATTCATTTTTATAAGATTTTGTGTACCAAATTTTTCTCTCTCCCTCCCTGACTTTCCTCTTCCCCAAGACAGCAAGCAATCTCATTAAAGTTGAATATGTGCAATTCTTTCCAACCTATTCATATTTGTCATGTTATACAAGAAAAATTAGACCAAAAAGGAAAAAAAAAACACCTTGAGGAAGAAACAAACAAACAAAAGGTGAAAATGCTATACATTGTTTTGCATTCAGTCAATACAGAATCTCTCCCTGGATGCTATTGGCATTTTCGACCCCAAGTCTATTGGAATTTCCTTGAATCATCACATTGTTGAGAAAGTCAAGTGCATCAGAGTTGATCATCACACAATTTTGCTGTTACTGTGTACAATGTTCTCCTGGTTCTGCTCCCTTCACTCAGTATCAGTTCATGTCTCTCTTTCCAGGCTTTTCTGAAATCAGCATGCTCATCATTTCTTCTAGAAGAATAATATTTCATTGCATTCATGTACCATAACTTATTCAGCCATTCCCTAATTAATGGATATTCACTCAATTTCCAATTCCTTTCCACTACAAAAAGAGCTGCCACAGACATTTTTCCCCATGTGGGTCATTTCCCCTCTTTTATGATCTCTTTGTAATATAGACCCACTAGTGAGACTGCTGGTTCAAAGAGTATGCACAGTTTTATAGCTCTTTGGGCATAGTTCTAAATTAATGCAATCCATTCTTAAACCAAGAAACATCACTGAAGAGTTGTCATCTAGCTCTACATAAAAAGATACAATGAGGATGTAGGGGAATCCATTACCTCCTGATGTGGCCTAGGTGACATTTGAGCATTGTTAAAAATTTTTTCTTCTAATAAACGTTTCTTCAACTTACATTCAGTATTCATAGCAGCTGTTTTGAGAAGTTGACTCTCTGGACATAAGAAGGCAAAAAGCAATATCTCCCTTAAATAAAATTAGGGGCTAGGAAAACTCTTTGGTATAGTGTATGTGACTCTAAATAATAATTCCAGTTAACCTGAAGCAATGGCATAAGGAGAAGAGACCTAAGGAAATCATCTAGAATGTGGGGACCTAAGGCTCAATGAAAGAAAGACCAAGAATTCTACCACTTGAAAGAGAAATAGACGAGGCTGTTGTTGAAATGGCGCCAGATCAGGGAGCTGAGATGGAGCACACTTGTACCATAAGAAGACCTCGGTGTACCACCTAAGTTATTGTATAGACTCATTTTGACTGAATTGGGCATAAAGTATGGTCTTCCATAATTAGGTTCAGTCATGCAAGGAGCAGTGGTGACAGTATAACCTTCTCAGAATCTAACTCACGCCAATGATGCAATTGATGAATCCTGTTCTTCACAATACTGAAAAGAGAACAGAAATGGAAGGGTACCATGAGGCATGGGAGGTTTACTGGAATGAAAGAAGTCCAATCCCACTGTATATTGTATAGGACAAATCTCTATTTGCCTTACTTCATTTATAATTCTGTTAGATTGTAAGGTATTTGGAGAAAAGAAACAGGATGAGAAAAAGGATATGGAGATGAAGCAAAAATTCAGCTACTTTTTTATTCTAGTAATGTGCATTGATGAATGTGTTTTATTGGGAGATTAGTATCAGAGTTATCATCATATAGCTTATGGAGAAAACCTAGCATCATAGAGATTTAAACAACAAATACAACAGTTTTGTTCAATTGTTTTTTTTTCTTAAAGGGAGCAAATATACTTACTATGTGAATAATAAACTATGACAACTAAGCAGGAGTGAATTAAAATAGCACAAGTGCTTTCCTTACAAACCTCTGATTTAGAATGGCGAAATTTATTCTATGTCTTACTGCCTTTTCCACGACACTAATCTGTTGCTTGCCTTTGAAATAGATTCTGAATGTTTTCCCATCATTTAATGGCATTTCCATTCTCTTTGGAAAACATTTTTGATTGGAATCAGAGGATAGATAGATTGTTGGGTAGGAATAAAAAAAGAGTGATGTGATTTTGGCATGCTGACAAACTAAGAGGCTATAGGAAGTAGAGCTGGGCAGAATATTATAGGTGGGGGCTTGGGCAACCCAAAATGTAGAATGAGGGATAATGAATTCAATCCTGGAGGGGGAATGGTCAGAAGTTAGAGATTAGACAGGGAGATTAGAAAACATGATTCTTTGTGTGTGTGAATTGCGTTAGTTTCATATTTATTAATCTATGAGACTAAACTTTTCTTTTTAATAGACAGAAAATTATTACCAATAGTGTCATGCTATTTCAAGATGTTAAAATTAAAGAACAAACCTTAATTTTTCTTCTTCTCAGGTATTCCTCATTGATGGTCTATAAATTGCCTGTGGAGGTTGTATACCCTCTTTCTCAGGCCTTTTCCAAATTAGAAGCAGGTAAGAGTGATGACTTTAAAAAGTGAGATTCTATGTAATAGATAATGACAATACAAAGACAATAATAATAATAAGCAGAGTTCCTGGCACATAGAAAATACTTGTTTATTGGTGATGATAGTATTTAAATAGTAAAGTAAATAGTACTTTAAGAATCATAGGGTGCTTTCCTCACAACAATGCTTTTAGATAGGTAGGACAAGTATTATCATCATCATTTTTCCTAATAAGAAAACCAAGACCAATAATAGCAGAGAACTAGAAGTTGCTGGAGCATGATCAAATTAAAATCAACAAAGTGCAATAAAATATCAGCAACTTAGGCAATTAATTGAATGGTAAATTTTAATGTAATTAATATAAAAGTAACATTTATATTATGTCAATAATATATAATGGTATTATATAATTCTAATATAAGTATATAAATATTATATAATCAAATATTATGTTATTATGACAATACTATTAATAATATAATATTAACATTAATGTATGATAAAACAAAAAACCAGAGACCTATCTTCATATACTTATTCAGTACTTACTATACTGGTATGACAAGATACAATGTATTTAATCTTTCTGGGCCTTAGCTTCTCATCCATAAAATTAAGGAGATGGATTTGTGTAAAAGAATCTATATTTTATTTTATTTTTCTGTACTTGCCAGTCAATAAGCATTTATTAATTGCTTATTGTATGCCAGGCACAGTATTAAGCATTAGAAACAAATACAAGTGTTTGAAAGAAAGACAGGGACATTTACTGACTGTAGGACCTTGAGCAAGATACTTAATTTCTTTTCATCTTATTAAATTTATTGATAATAAGACAAGATGACCTCTAAGATCTCTTCCACATATATATCTATGATCTAATGATACTAGGAGGAGAATAGTAGAATTTTAAACCAATCTAGCACCATATTTTGAGTTGACAGGATATGTCGTTGCTTATAAATAATAAACTTAAGCACTATTCAACACTGTTGTGCAAGACAGAAATTCAGTTATGAATGGATAGATTTTAAAAATCAAAGAAATTACAGAAGAGAAAGAAAAGATCCAAGAGAATAATGAAGAGGAAAACACTTGGTATCACATTTTAGATTCTATCTGAGAAGGAATCAGCAGCAGTATGATAACATAATAAATCATTTGTTGTTCAGTTAGTTTAGTCATATCCAACTTTTCTTAACTCCATTTGTGATTTTCTTGACAAAGATATTGGAGTAATTTGCCATTTTCTTCATGTATATGAAGTGCTTTAAAAACTTAAACTACAATATAAATGCTAATTATTAATTGTATCTTCATTGAATTATTTCTTATGTTGCAAGGAAAGCAGAATTTTCTATCATTAAATATGTCTCTACATAGATAATATTAAAAAGTCTTATTATTACATATCTCTCCATTAAGTGTTGTACCCCTGGAAGTTAATTTTGACCTGTATATCTGAGTAAATTTGTCTATATGAAGGATCTTACTTGTAGTCTAATTAGCAGAGAGAAAGCATAGTATTTGAAATGATTAACCATAAAATGGGTAGCTGAGTGATATATTCGCTAAAATTCCAGGCCTGCAATCAGGAATACTCATCTTCTTGAATTAAAATCTCAAACACTAATCATGTGACTATTGGAAAGTCTGTCTCAGTTTCCTCATCCTTAAATGAGCTGGAGAAGGAAATGGACACCACTCTAATATTTTTCCAAGAAAATCCCAAATGGGGTTAGAGTCAGACACAATTTAAAAAATGACTAAACAACAGCAAATCTCCACAAACCCATGAAATTATCTATTTATTTTAAACTCTAGATATAAACCAAATACTATATTTTCTTAAATGACATAATAATATTTTCCTCACCTTCTGCATTTTGTTCTGTTCTATTTTATTTTTTTTTATACCCAGAGGGAAACACAAATTTCTGATATTGTTTTTTTTTTTTCTCTTATGCAGCTAAATCTACCTTCAACCTGGAGGAATATAGTCTTTCTCAGTCTACTTTGGAACAGGTATGTGTATTTTTTTTTTTAGTCTTAATTTTCTATATATTGTTAATACCTCCTTTCTCCTATTCCCTTATGGATAGAATGCCCAAATTTTTCATTTCTTTTTTTCTTGCTCTTTTTTTGCCTTTTCCTTCTTTCAGGTATTCCTTGAGCTCTCAAAAGAGCAAGAGCTTGGAGATTTGGATGTGGAATTGGATACAACAGTAAAATGGAAATTGCTCCCTCAGGAAGAGCCTTAAAGACCCACAGTGCCTACATTTATTTTTTAATTTCATGACTAATTTTAATCTCATGAATTTATATTAGTAAGCTTCTATATCATTGCAGAAAAATTTAACCAAGTATTTTATATTTTTACTTAGTAATTAAATAAATATCATCATAATTTTTCTTGTTAGAATAAGGGAAGGAAAACAGTTACCATCATTAACAATGGCATTGACTGGATTGAGTCCAATGTGCAGTGATTTCATGTGTATTTACATACCTTTCTAAGTAAATTTTCTGTAAAATGTGAATAATCTAGGTTCTATGGGATTGTTTTTAATATGCATAGGAGTGGTGGTAATGTTTCTAATAGTGTGTGGGAAATATTGATGAACAGAATTGGTTACTTTCTCTTTTTTTGGTGCCTACCCTTATGTGAATAGTGTCCCTCTTTCCTAACTTGTTTTTTTTTTTTTTTTTTTTTTTTTTTTTTAGGTTAGAATTTTCCCATAGTCAATTCCTAGGGCTCTTCACCTTTAGGGTGGTTCATCTTTCAAACTTGGTACAGGAAAAACAAAAGAAAATAGAATGTACTTGAGGCAACTACCTCAGAAAGCTAATCCAGTTCATTTATAACCCCTCTTCACCTTACAATCAGAATTACCTTGAGTCACTGGTTCTAGACATTAATCTGATTTTTCTGCTTTGGGGAAATTATTAAATATCTATCAATAAAATATCTCTTCTTGTTCCAGTTCTCTGAATTTTTGTGCCAGGAAATACCAAATACCTTTTAGCATTCCTAAACATTATCAGTCTATTAATTCGTGTAGCTAACTGATCATTTACTACTTTCTCGGTTGTATTTATTCCAAGGACACAAAGAACTTACTCTAAAGAATCAAATTATCTTAGAGCAGTGGTTACTCATTTGTAACTCTCAGGGACTCCTGAGGACCCCTGAGACTCTTTTTGGAGAATTCATAAGATCAAAAAATTTTCATAATAGTAACAATGATACTAAAAAACCATTTAATTTCTAATACAGTAGGTAAAGCCCACATAAAAACTCTTTGAGATCCTCACTAATTTTAAAATGTGAAGAGACCAAAAGCCTGAGAACTGCTTAGTAGAGAAACTGATTTCTTTTAAAACAAAGGACACAAAGAGATACAAAAACTAACTGAAGAAAACCACACAGTTAAAAATTAAAACAGATCAAATAGAAGCTAATGACTCTATGAAACACCAAGAATCAGTCAACTAAATAAAAAGAAGAAAAAAAAGAAGAAAATATAAAATATCTCATTGGAAAGTATTAAAGAAAAAGACATTAAAGGAAAAAGGGTTATACTGGGAGAAGAGGAAAGGGGAATTATAAAAGGGGCAAATTAGATCACATGAAGAAGCACAAAAGACCTAATACATTCAGAGAATTGTCTGAAATTTGATCAGTTTAGGTTCAAAGAGGGAATAACTTAATCATTCAGTTGAGTACAGAAATTTATCTTACCCTATAAAGAAGTAGGAGGAGAAAGAAGAAATAAAAGGGAGGGGCTGGATAGAAGGAAGGGCAATAACACCTGGAGAAAGGGGTAAGAAAAGCAGGAGGGATGGAAGAAGATACGGCAAGTAATGGGTGGGGTGATTAATAAAATAAAATGCTACTAAGGAGGGACAAAGTGTAAAGAGAGAACAAAAGTATATGCAGAGGAGAAAATAGGAGGGAGAGAAATACAGAGATGGTAATCATAACTGTGAAAGATGAACTCTCCCATAAAACAAAAACCAATATCAGAGTAGATTAAAAAAAAAAAAAAAACCAACAGAATCCCACAATATGTTGTTTAGAAGAAACACATTTGACACAAAGAGATACATACAGAGTAAAGGTAAAAGGGTGGAGCAGAATTTGTTATGTTTCAGCTGAAGCAAAAAAACAAAAAAACAAAAACAAACAAACAAAAAAAAAAAAAAAAACAGGAGTAGCCATTCTGATCTCAGATAAAGCAAAAGTAAAATTAGATCTAATTTAAAAAGATAAGGAAGGAAAGTACATCTTATTAAAAGGTACTACAAACAATGAAGTAGTAATGACCACCAAATAGTAGAACTTGCAAATTTCTAGAGAAGATAATAAGCCAGTCACAGGAAGAAATTGACAATAAAACTACATTAGTGGGGGATCTCAACCTTCCCCTCTAAGAACACTTATCTCCTTGCAACTCTCAGATTAGCTAAGATAATGATAAATGATGGAGAGGATGTGGGAAAACTGGGACACCAATGCTTTGTTCATGGAGTTGGGAAATGATCCAACCATTCTGGAGAACAATCTGGAGCTATGCCCAAAGGACTATAAAACTGTGCATACACTTTGACCCAGCAGTACCAATACTGGGTCCGTATCCCAAGGAAATCATAGCAGAGAGAAAAAGACTCACATGTACAAAAATATTTATAGCAGCTCTTTTTGTGGTAGCAAAAAATTGGAAAATGAGTAGATGACCATCAATGGGGGAATGACTGAGTCAATAAATTTTGGTATATGAAGATAAAAGAATATTATTGTTCTATAAAACATGATAAATAGGCTGACTTTAGAACGGTCTGGAAAGGTTTCTACTAACTGATACTGAGAGAAATAAGCAGAAAACAATAACAGCAAGAATGTGGATGATCAACTTGGTTCTTCTGAGTGATCCAAGGCAATCCCAGAAAGCTCTGGATAGAAAACATCATCTGCATCCTGAAAAAACAAAAGAAAAGAAAAAACAATGGAGATTGAATGTCATTTAATCTCATTTGTCTCCATTTTCTCATACTTAAAATGAGCTGAAGAAGGAAATGATAAACCATTCCAGTACCTTTGATAAGAAAACTCCAAATGGAGTCACAACTGAAACAACTAAACAAGAAAAATATACACACATGTGATGGCCCATGGGATTTTGAAGAGCCAAATATGACTGACCAAAGAAAAATGCACATTATGTACATATATATAATACATATAAAAATATATATGTACATGAACAAAGACATATAAACACATATGTGTACATCTATATATGTGAAGGCTTAAAGAAGTTTTCTCTAAGTATATATATATATATACATACATAGTTGCACTATAACTTTCAAATATATTAACTATGAAACTTATGAGACACATTCCATATTCTTTCTTAAATTTGAGTTAATTTATCAAGCTTCACTTTGGCCCAATAATCGTACAAAATAAGATTAACTTTTCACATGAAACTGATTCATATGAAACTTGAGTATGACCTCAATAATCACTAAATTTTTAATGTATATATGCATATAAATTTGTGTGTATGTATATGCACAAATATACCAGATATATTTGTATATATGTGTACTCATACAAGTGTGTGTGTGTGTGTGTGTGTGTGTGTGTGTGTGTGTATTTTGGTATGAATGGAACTGATTGGATGAAGTTTTCTCAAGTTTATGAGACTAGGTCAATGTTACATGATCCCTATACCTAGTTGAGCCTTGGGTTTCAGGAAGTCACATGATCCCTATTCCCACAATGAAGGAAGTTAGTGAAGTTGCAGGAAGTAACGTGACCTGTGGGAGGCGGACAACATTAGTGACCATTGGTCAAGAATGGTTACATCCTTTTAGTCTATCCAATGAGAAGGTTTGGGTCTTTTGCTTTTACATCCCAGACAAGAACTGGCCAGGTTCAGGAGCAGTGGTGGGAGATGGGATGGCTCCTCAGTGTGTCTGGGCCTATCCCTGCAGAGATGAAAGAAATGCTTGCTATTTGTACCTGACGATGTCTCTGCTTAGTTAATTTGGGAGTGTGTGATGGGAAAGAGAGATAGAGAATCAGTTAGGGAAGAATCTAAGGATTGCCTTGCTATGGTGAGAGCCCGGTTGAAGTTGGATTGCAAGAATTTCATTTATAGTATAACAAAATTGAAACGCCAAGAGATAAAAGTTCAAAGCATCTGAACAAACACTTTTGAAAAGGAGAATGTCCGGGCTAGCTTTCTTTAGGATCCCTAGATGGTCCTTGGTCTTAGCAGGAGAGTCACCACAAGGATGATCAGCGATAGAATCTGGAGTCTGGAGTTTGAGCTAGAGAACATTCTCATTCACTATCTTCAGTCCTCTCAGCCCTTAAATAACCTAGTACATTTAGTACATCACTAGAGCACACTAAGCATATGCTTATCCTAAATATTGAAAAGGAGCATGCCTTTGAATTTTTTCTAGATCTATGTACAATTTGTAATTCCTTAGTGTTTCTATGGTCTTTTGTAGACACGCTTCTAACATTTTTTCTTCAGATGCACACCCCAAGTTATCATCCATGTAATGGAATAATTTTACTTTTGGAAATGCTTTTCTTAGTGGAGTAAGAGCAGCAGCAACATACATTTGATACATAGTAGGGTTGTTTTTCATTCCCTGTGGCAAAAATGTCCGTTCATATCTTTTATAAGGTTCAGCTAAGTAAACCCTGGGCATTGAAAAGGCAAATCTTTTCATATCCTCCTTATCTAAAGAATAGAATAGAAACAATCCTTAAAGTCTATAACCCAAAGAAGCCATTCTCTGGGCAATTGAGTAGGAAATGGAAGTCCAGGCTGAAGAGTTCCCATAGTTTCCATCTGTTCATTTACTTTTCTCAAAGCAGTCAATATCCTCCATTTTCCAGATTTATTTTTTCAATAAATACAGGGGAATTCCAAGGACTTAGAGGAGGTTGTAAGTGTCCATAGTCAAATTGCTCCTATACTATATCTAATAAGGCCTGAATTTTTTCACTTGTTAAGGGCCACTTTTCTACCAAAATGGTGTATCAGTCTTCCATTGAATGGAAACAAATGAGAGTGCAGAAAGGCCTTCAACAGCAGCTCTGCCTAAAAAGCCGAAGTACTCAATTGTAATCCTAACTGTTGTAGGATTCTCTTCCCCACAGATTGATGGAGATTTTATTTTCTACAAAAGGAGTAAAAACTCCTATTTTATCTTCAAATGTCCATCTCAAAGGGGTAGCACTAACTTCAGTTGCTATTGAGCTTCCTATGCCAGACATATGGGTGTCTGCCATAATCTTGGCCAATGACTAGGCCAACTGGCACCTTTAATGAATTATGATCTGCACCCGTGTCTACCAACCCTTTCAATGATAAGCCATTTATATAGGCAGTGAGCATAGGATCATCAGCTGTAACAGCTGCAGTTTAGAATATTCCTGGATTCTGTTGATGGGAGTCAAAATCTGGATAAATATCACCAAATTGCCTTTTAGAAGTGTGTATCAGTAAATCTGATGCTACTACTTCTCCTGGGTGATAAGTCACACATTGTCTACCTGTATTAATTACTGGGATATTAGCTACACTCTTACAAGGTGAATTGGTCAAGCCGACTTTGTGTGGAGGCAAGGGATCTATAGGCCAGACAGGAACAGATTTCACCTCTCCAGGGGATAACTCAGTAGTCCCAGCTGCATACAACTCTAATCTCCCTAAGTGTAATCCATTTCCCTCATCAGGTTGCTTCTTGGCTAACTGATCATGTTGAAGTACTGAACTTCTAAAGACTCTCTCGGTGTAACATTGGCTGCCATCATGCCCCAAGTGTTTTTCCCTGTGGCTCTGGAACTAAGCCGTGCTTCTTGTTTTTCTGAGACCATCTACATTCTGATGCCCAGGGGAAGCCTTTGTTGCATTTTGTATATGGGATTTGGTTCTTGTTCTCTCATCCTGTTTTTTTCACTCTATCTTTATGCCAACATTGAGCTTTCAAATGCCCTACTTTACCACATTGAAAGCATTGACAGGTCTCTTTGGAAGTCCCTTACCAAAAGAGACTCTTTTTTCCCATGTTCAGCTCTTGAAAAGCCTGGGTTTAAAAGGTATTTGTACTCACTGTGGCACAGCATGTTATGATCTCTAAAGGAGCATCCCTGTGTAGTCCTAATATAATTCTTCTACAATCCTCATTAGCATTTTCTCTAGCAAGTTGTCTTATCATAATTTCTGTTGCTTATTCATCAAAATAATGATGAATGTTGGAGGAGATCTGGGAAAACTGGGACACTGTTACATTGGTGGAACTAGGAATGGATCCAATCATTCTGAAGAGCAATATGGAATTATGCTCAAAAAGTTATCAAACTATGCACACTCTTTGACACAGCAGTGTTTGTGCTGGGTTTATATCCCAGGGAGATCTTAAAGCGTAGAAAGGGAACCACATGTGCAAAAATGTTTGTGGCAGTCCTTTTTGTAGTGGAAAAAAACGGGAAACTGAATGGATGCCCATCATCTGGCGAATGGCTAAATAAAATGAATGTTATGGAATATTATTGTTTTGTAAGAAATGACCAATAGAATGATTTCAGAGAGACCTAGAGACACTTACATGAACTAATTAGCTAAGTGAAATGAGCAGAACCAGGAGATCATTAAACACGGCCACAACAAAACTGTAAGATGATCAATCCTGATGTATGTGGCTCTTTTCAACAATGAGATGATTCAAACCAGTTCCAATTATTCAGCAATGAAGAGAGCCAATTACATGCAGAGAAAGGACTGTGGGAACTGAGTATGGACCACCATATAGCATTTTCACTTTTTCTGTTGTTGTTTGCTTGCATTTTCTTTTCTTTCTCAGGTTTTTTTTCCCTTCTTGATTCAATTTTTCTTATGCATCAAGATAACTATATAAATATGTATACATGTATTGGATTTAACATATATTTTAACATATTTGACATGTACTGAACTACCTGTCATCTAGGATAGGGGATGGGGGGAAGGAGGGGAAAATCTGAAACAGAAGGTTTTGTAAGGATCGATGTTGAAAAATTACCCATGCATATGTTTTGTAAATTAAAAGCTTTGATTAAAAAAATTAAAAAGAAGGGGTAGCAATCCTGATCTCAGACTTAGCAAAAATAAAAATAGATCTAATTAAATGAAAGAAGGAAGGAAATAGCATTTTGATAGAGGGTACCATAGATAATGAAGTAATATCAATCCTAAACATATATACATTGAGTAGTATAGTACCCAAATAACTAGAAAAGAAATAAGTTGAAAGAAGAAATAGACAGAAAAACTATACTTATGGAGGATCTCAACCTTCCTTTATCAGAATCAGATAAATATAACTACAAAATAAATAAGAGTGAAGTTAAAGAAATAATTACAAGCTTAGAAAAGTTAGGTATGCTAGACATTTGGAGAAAATTAAATGGGAATAGAAAGGAATATTCATTTTCTCAGTGTTAATGGCACCTACACAAAACTGACTATTTTTTAGAGCATAAAAGCCTCAAAAACAAATGCAGAAAGGCAGAAACAGCAAATACATCTTTTCAGATAATGCATTACATGTAATTACACAAAAATTACATGTAATAAAGGCCTATGGAAAAATAAACCAAAAATTAATTGGAAACTAAATATTCTAATCCTTGAGAATGAGTAATTTAAACAACAAATCATAGAAACAGTCAATAATACTTAAACAGTCCCATTTTAGAAGAAGAAGTTGAACAAGCAATTGATAAAATTGCTTAGAAAAAAATCTCCAGGGCCATTTGACTGCAAATGAATTCTGCCAAAAATTTGTAAAACAATCAATTGTAATACTGTATAAACTATTTGAAAAAATAGGGGAAGAAAGAGTCCTATCAAATCCCTTTGTAATACAGATAGGATGCTGATATCTAAATCAGGGCCAAAACAGAGAAAGAAAACTATAGACAATTACTCTATTGAATATTATATAATAATAATTATATAAAAATGTTAAATAAAATATTAGTAAAGAGATTACATTATGACCAAGTGGAATTTATATCAGAAAAAGAGGACTGATTCAATATCAGGAAAACTCAGCATAATTGACCACATCAAAAACCAAACTAACAAAAATCATATGATTTATCTCATTATATGCAGAAAAAGCACTTGACAAAATACAATAATCATTCCTAATGAAAACACTAGAGAAGCTAGAGAAGTTTTCCTTAAAATAATAAGTAGTATCAATTTAAAATCATCAGCAAGCATTATATGCAATTGGTATAAGTTAAAACATTCCCAATAAGATCAGGGGTGAAACAAGGTTGCTCATTATCACCACTATTATTCAATAGTGTACTAGAAATGTTAGCTTTAGCAATAAGAGAAGAAAAAGAAATGAAATGAATTAGAGTAGGTAGGGAGGAATCAAAACTATCACTCTTTGCAGATGATATAGTGGTATGTTTAGAGAATCCTAGGGAATCAGCTAAAAAACTACTGGAAGCAACAACTTTAGTAAAGTTGCAAAGTATAAAATAAACCTACACAAGTCATTGACATTTCTATAAGTTATCAACAAAGCCAGCAGCAAAAGATAGAAAGAGAAGTCTTTTATGATTTATTCATTTAAAATAACTATAGACAATATAATAAAATTACAATTCTATCAAAATTAATTTATTTTTCAGTGCCATATCAATCCAACTACAAAGAAATTACTTTATACACATAGAAAAAATAATAACAAAATTCATTTGGAAGAACACAAGGTCAAGAATGTTAAGGGAATTAGGTTGTGTTGGGTTTTTTGTTTTTTGTTTGTTTGTAAATACAAAGAAAGGTGGCCTAGCTGTTTCAGGCCTAAAACTATATTGTAAAATAAAGGTCATCAAAACCATTTGGTACTAGCTAAAAAATAGAGTATTGAATCAGTGAAATAGGTTAGCTTCACAAGACATAATAGTCAATGACTATAGTAATCTAGTATTTGACAAACCAAAAAGGCCCTAGTTTCTTTTTTTTTAATATTTTATTTTATTTTATTTAATAATTACTTTATATTGACAGAATCCATGTCAGGGTAATTTTTTTTTTTTACAACATTATCCCTTGCACTCATTTTTGTTCCAATTTTTCCCCTCCCTCCTTCCACCCCCTCCCCTAGATGGCAAGCAGTCTTATATATGTTAGATATGTTGCAATATATCCTAGATACAATATATGTTTGCAGAACTGAACAGTTCTCTTCTTGCACAGGGAGAATTGGATTCAGAAGGTAAAAATAACCCGGGAAGAAAAACAAAATTGCAGATAGTTCACATTCGTTTCCCAGTGTTCTTTCTTTGGGTGTAGCTGCTTCTATCCGTCATTTATCAATTGAAACTCAGTTAGGTCTCTTTGTCAAAGAAATCCACTTCCATCAGAATACATCCTCATACAATATCATTGTTGAAGTGTATAATGATCTCCTGGTTCTGCTCATTTCATTTAGCATCACTTCATGTAAATCTTGCCAAGCCTCTCTGTATTCATCCTTCTGGTCATTTCTTACAGAACAATAATATTCCATAACATTCATATACCACAATTTACCCAGCCATTCTCCAATTGATGAGCATCCATTCATTTTCCAGTTTCTAGCCACTTACAAACAGGGCTGCTACAAACATTTTGGCACATACAGGTCCCTTTCCCTTCTTTAGTATTTCTTTGGGATATAAGCCCAATAGAAACACTGCTGGATCAAAGGGTATGCACAAATTGATAACTTTTTGGGCATAATTCCAGATTGCTCTCCAGAATGGCTGGATTCGTTCACAACTCCACCAACAATGCATCAGTGTCCCCGTTTTCCCGCATCCCCTCCAACATTCATCATTATTTTTCCCTGTCATCTTAGCCAATCTGACAGGTGTGTAGTGATATCTCAGAGTTGTCTTAATTTGCATTTCTCTGATCAATAGTGATTTGGAACACTCTTTCATATGAGTGGTAATAGTTTCAATTTCATCCTCTGAAAATTGTCTGTTCATATCCTTTGACCATTTATCAATTGGAGAATGGCTTGATTTCCTATAAATTTGAGTCAGTTCTCTATATATTTTGGAAATGAGGCCTTTATCAGAACCTTTATCTGTGAAGATCTTTTCCCAGTTTGTTAAGGCCCTAGTTTCTAAGATAAAAACTCAACATCTGGCAAAAATTGGTGGGAAAACTGAAAAATAGTATGGCAGAATCTAGGCATTGGCCAATATCTAACATCCTACCCCAAGATAAGATTGAAATGGATTTATGATTTACATTTAAACGGTGATACTATAAGCAAATTAGGAGAACAACATGTTGAGAATCTTTAGGATTACTATCATATTGATCCAAGTAAAAGTAGAATTGCTCCAGCTGTAGCTGTGTCCCAGTTTTGCTCTGTCTCAGTAACTGGGGAACATGATCTAAATCTTATCCTTGGGTAGATTAGACACTTGAAGAATAGCTCTGACATCAAACATTAACTATAATGTTAAAGAAGAAATAAGAAAAACAAGTCTTTTGAAGAATAACGTTGGGAAACAAGATTGTTCTTTAGTTACATTCTTTGTTCTAAAACAGTACATAAATTTTGGTCTTATGACTAATAAATGGAGTTCTACATGAGCTACCTGCCTGACCTGGTTTTTTTTTTTCACAATACTGCTCATTCCTTTGCTGCAGGAAGCAGCAAGGAATAGTCTTCATCTAAAATCTATGGAGAAGGCTGGAGTTTATAACCAAAGAACTTGAGGATATTATAAAATGCAAAATGGATAGTTTTAATTACATTAAATTTAAAAGGTTTTGTACAAACAGAACCAATGAAGGCAAGCTGAAAAAAAATTTTACAAGCAGTGTTTCTGATAAAGATCTCATTTCTAAAATATATAGAGAATTGACCCAAATTTATAAGAATGCAAGTCATTTTCCAGTTGATAAGTGGTCAAAGAATATGAATAGACAATTTTCAGATGAAGAAATGAAAGCCATTTGGAGTCACTTGGAAAAATGTTCTAAATTACTGTTGATTAGAGAAATGCAAATTAAGACAACTCTAAGGTGCCACTACAGACCTCTAAGATTGACTAAGATGATAGCCAATAATGATAAATGTTGGAGGTGATATGGGAAAACTGGGGATACTAATGCATTCTTGGTGGAGTTTTAAAATTATATAACCATCCTGGACAGCATTTTGCAAGAATGTCACAAGGGTTATTAAACTATGTATATTCTTTGATTCTGCAGTACCTTTATTGGGTCTGTATACCAAAGAGATTATAAAAGAGGGAAAAGGACCCACATGTGTAAAAATGTTTGTAGCAGCTCTTTTTATAGTGACAAGGAACTGGAAATTGGAAAATTGTTGAATCTCTTTCCAGAGGGGATCTATGGATTCTTTCAATTAGTATTTCCCCCTCTGTTTCTAGAATATTGGAGCACTTTTCCTTAATGATCTCTTGTAAAATGCTATTCAGGCTCTTTTTTTTTTGTCATGGATTTCAGATAGGCCAATGAGTTTTAATTGTCTCTTTTTGATCTATTTTTCAGGTCAGTTGTTTTGATGATGAGGTTTTTTCCATTTTTTTTCATTTTTTAAGTTTGATTGATTCTTGCTGTCTCAAAAAAATCATTAGCTTCCATTTGCCCTATTCTAGTTTTTAATGTATGATTTTCTTCAGTTATCTTTTGTGTCTCTTTCCCCATTTAATTTATTCTACTATTAAAAGAGTTGTTTTCTTCAAACAATTTTTTCCCTTTTTTTAGATTATTGACTCTCATGCATAGCGTTTATTTATTTTCTAATTTTTTTTCTTCTATCTCTCTTATTTGCCTTTTGGAATCTTTTATGAGCATTCCCAAGAAGCCTCTTTGGGCTTGAGACTAATTCATCTCACTCTTTGAGATTTCTTCTGTGGACATTCTGTCCTCATCTGAGTTTGTTTTTTGGTCTGCCCTGTCACCATAGTAGCTGTCTATGGTGAAGGTTCTTGTCAGTCTCTTGCTGATTTTCTTTTCTTTTCTTTTCTTTTTTCCTCTTTTTTGACTTTTAAGATGGATCTCTGCTTCTAAGGTGGCACTGTCCCAAGCTCCCTGTGCAGCTCTGAACCCTGGCTTTGAGCTCAAGGGCCCTTTTTATTTCTAGGGGTACTTTACTTGTTCTGTTCAGGAAACAGCCTGATTTCCCAGAGTTTGCCTTCTGAGCTGACTGGATACTGCTCCACTGATTTTTTCTTCTACTGAGAAAGGACTGAGAGTCTTAGTTGCTGATTTGCTGTGATTAAGACCCTCTCACTGGCTTTCCCAAAATATATCTGAATGGGCTAACCATTCTTTTCACCCCAGTGAGACTTACCTTTCTTGAATTTTTTTTCAGTCTGTCTTGAGCTGGAGAGTGGTTTCATTCCATCAGACTCTGTTCAGAAACTTGGTTTCATATAATTTTAGAGGGAAATAGGAATAGCTTCTTGACTTCACTCTACTATCTTGGCTCCACCCCCAGAACTCTGTAGATGATGTTTTCAAGGAATTGGGTCACAAAGAGTGGAAGGGATTTAGATGATTAATATGAATAGAAAGATTAAGTGAGAGTATTTTGAGAATAGGAAAGACATGGGCATGTTTGCAAGTAATAGAGAAGAAGACAATAGGCAGATAATAAGTGATAGTGTAGGGATGACAATAGTGGAAATCCATTGAAAGTGTTGGGATAGATTAAATTTGCTCAAACATTCAAGCCTTAGTAGGAAGGAAAGCTACTTCATCATGTGAGAGAAACATGAAAGATATAAAGGCAGAAGGCATTTGAATGGTAGGAGATAAGAAAGACAGGCAAACAGGAATTACATAGGAATAACATAGTATATGATATTATATACTTTGAGAAATTAGCAAAATAATAATTTTAGCATCTTCCATCTTTCTGTTGCCTCTTTCCTCTTTTTTTTGCATTGACTGTTTAAGGTCCCATCATTGCAAAATCACTGTATTGGCCCATGCATGATGGCTGCACACTTCTTGTTCTACTTATATTAATTTAAAAATATCATTTCTTCTTCTCATTGTTAGTTGCTAAAGAACATTGCTAAAGGACAACATTGTACTGAGTATTTTTGGCCTCACTATTCTAGAGTATGGCTGACTTTATCTTCCCTGGAGAATTACAGAGGTAATTCTGAGGGATTGATTTAATTTTATTTATTGATGTTTGTCTTCATTTTGTTATTTTCCCACTGTTAGCTACCAGTGAGTATGGCTGGCTTTATCTTCCCTGGAGAATTACAGAGGTAATTCTGAGGGATTGATTTAATTTTATTTATTGATGTTTGTCTTCATTTTGGTATTTTCCCACTGTTAGCTACCAGTTCCATTTAACAAATTAACATGATCTAACTTTTGCAAAGAGATATTTATTTCAAAGATGTCACAAAAACAAAAGAAGAAACATCTACTTCACAAGATTTGTAGGCACACTCTTTTCTTTATCATCTCAATCTGTGGGAAGAGTAAGCTCAGACTTAATATATTTTCTCCACAGCATCATCTTAGATTCAAATTATTTTTCACTATTTGTTAACTATGGAAGTTACTATATATTTCCGAGCCTATTTCTCTTCTTTTTTTAATCATTTTTTATTATATAGCTTTTAATTTACAAGATATATGCATGGGTAATTTTTCAGCATTGACAGCTGCAAAACCTTTTGTTCCAGCTTTTCCCCTCCTTCTCCTAGCCCCCTCCACCAGATGGCAGGTTGACCAATACATGCTAAATATATTAAAATATAAGTCAAATACAATATATGTATACATGTCCATACAGTTATTTTGCTGTACAAAAAAGAATCGGACTTTGAAATAGTGTACAATTAGCCTGTGAAGGAAATCAAAAATGCAAGCAGACAAAAATAGAGAGATTGGGAATTCTATGTAGTGGTTCATAGTCATCTCCCAGAATTCTTTCACTGTGTGAAACTGGGTTCAATTCATTACTGCTCAGAGCCTATTTCTTAATCTAACAATTATAATGGCTACCTTGTTTACCTCATAAGCTATCAAATGTGATAGCTTAAGCCTTTTGTAAATCCTAAAGCATTATAAAAATTCAAATTATTATTAATACAGGCAGCTAGATAGTCCAGTGGTTAGAATAGTGGGGTGGAGTCAGGGAGGTTTAAGGTCAAATCCAGCTTCAAATACTTACTAATAATGTAACAGTGAGCGAGTCACTCAATCACTGTCTACTTCAGTTTTCTTACACAGATAGTCATAGTACTTATTACTATGTCCATCAAATGATATTACATTCCTTGCATGTTTAATACAGTGCCTGGCATAAAACCTGTCACATAGAAAAAGTTTAATAAGTAATTATTCCCTTTCGTCACATTATTTATAACAACTGAATGGAAATCAAACCCTTAGATGATAATCTTACAGTCTATTCATTGCATTCTTGATTTACTAATTATTTTCTCTCTTTGTTTATCTTTTGCTTAAATTTATTATTATTTAACTTGACTTTTGTTGTTGATGTTTTAAAAATTGTGTTGTGGTAATAATTTTCTGGGTTTTTAAAAAATATTTGAAATTGGTCATGTCCCTCTTATTCAGAAGTAGGGCACCAAAGAAACAAATGTGGGATTTGTCTTTGCAAGATTATTCTTTAGACAATGACAGCACAATCAGCATGAACAATTATTCCCTCTTCACTGACTAAGGGAGAATGAAAAGGCAAAGAATTCCAAAGTAATTACTTGAATTGTATGATCTTGGCAATTTGATTAAACTAGAGCCTTAATCCTTTTGAAAAATCAGTCTTGGTAGGAAATGTTCAAAGAATGTAACTTTATGTAGAAGGCTTAGGAAATTCCAATTATTCTCTTGGATATTCAAAGACCAATGAAAGGGTTCATATTGTTTTTAGAATTCATTCTCCAGTTTTTTTTATTCTTTTATAACTTCTTTTTCTTCTGTTTACATAATTTAATTATAGCTTATCTTACTTTGCCTTTTATGTGATGGGAACTTGCATAAATGATTTTTAAGCAAATGGATGAAATTAACACTGAGATCACATAATTGAGGGAAAACTAAAAGTAATATCAACATATATGATATTAAACTGAAAAAAAATCTGCCTGCATAAGTAGACATGGATGAAGACAAGAAATAAAATAAAATTAGTCAATGAATAGATTTAGAAAAATTCATTTAAATCTTATGAACTGAAGTCTTTTTTTTCCAAAAATTATTTATTTATTTTTAATACACATTGCTTTATAGTTCTTTTTCTGAATGCAGATGGCATTTTCTGTCCAAAGTTTATTGGGATTTCTTTGGGTCCTTCAAACACTTTCAAAGTTGATCATCACACATTCTTGCTATTATTGTATACAATGTATTCCTGGTGCTTTTTTTGCTCAGCATCAGTTTGTGTAAATCTTTCCAGGCATTTCTAAAATTAGCTTGTTCACCATTTTTATAGAACAATAATATTCCATTACCTTTATATATCACACCTTTCCATTCCATTTGATAAGCCATTCCTCCATTGATAGGCATTTATTCATTTTCTAATTTTTTGTTACCACAGAGAGAGATATTCTAAACGTTTTTGCACATGTAGTTTCTTTTCTATCCTTTATGATTTCCTTGAATATACACATAGTACAGGCATTACTAGGTCAAAGGGTATGCACAGCTTTATATCCCTTTGGGCATAGCTCCAAATTGCTCTTCAGAATGGTTGATTAAGTTCACAATTTCACCAACAATGTATTAGTGTCTCAGTTTTCCCATATGCTCTCCAACATTTATCATTACCTTTTCCTGTCATTTTAGTCAATCTGAGAGATGTGTGGTGATACCTCAGAGTTGTTTTAATTTATAATGCTCTAATCAATAGTGATTGAGAGCATTTTTTTCATATGACTGTAGATGGCTTCAATTTCATCATCTGAAAATTGTCTCTTCATATCCTTTGATTTGGGGAATGACTTATATTTTTATAAATTTGATACAGTTCTTTATATATTTTAGAAATGAGATCTTTATCAGAAACACTGGCTTTTAAAGATTTCTTCCAGCTTTGTATTTCCCTTTAAAGCTTGCTTCTGTTGATTTTTGTCTGAGCAAACCCTTTTTAATTTAAGGTAATAAGAATTGTTCATTTTGCCTTTCATAATGTTTGATAGCTCTTCTTTGGCCACAAATTACTCTCTTCTGTCCAGTCCCTCTCTTTTCTTTCCTCTTTTTCCTCCTACTTATTTGTTGTTAGATAAATTTCTATACCCAACTGAATGATTAACTTATTCCTTCTTAAAGCCAAAATTGATGATATTAAGCTTCAGACAAATGCTCACCCCTCTCCCGTCTTTCCCTAGATTGTAATAGGTCTGTAGCACCTCTTCTTGTGAACTAATTGTCTCATTATATTTCCCCTTTACTCTTTTTCCATAATAGACCTTTTCTTACCCTTTAATATCTTTTTCTTTGATATCATCATGTCAAGGATTATTCACAACCACATCCTTAGTCCATGTGATACCCAGCTCTATCTGCCCCAGTAACAGATACAGTTTTCAAAAATTACAGATGTCATTATCCCCATCTGGTGATGTAAACAATTTTGCTTTAATGTTCTCACCCCTCTCCCCCCCGTTTGCCTTTCCATGCTTCTCTTGAGTCTTGTGTTTGTAGATTAAATTTTCTGTTTAGTACTGTTTTGTTTTTAATAGAAATGATTGAAAGTGTCTTACTTCACTGAAGATCCATTTCCTTCTGTAAAAGAGGATGTTCAGTCTCTCTGAATAGTTAATTCTTGGTTGTAACTCTAGGTCCTTTGCTTTTCAGAATATGGTATTCCAGGCCCTCTGATCCTTTATTGTAGACGCTACCAGATCCTGGGTAATCCTGACTGTTGCTCCTTGATATGTGGCTTGTTTTTATCTGGCAGTTTGCAGAATTATTTCCTTGAGATTGTAGTTCTGGAATGTTTCAGAAATATTCCTTGTGGTTTTACCATGTTTCCTTGATAATAAGACCTATCCCGAAAATAAGCCCTCCCTTTACTGTGTAAGATTCTTCTAAAATAAGCCCTCCCCCGAAAATAAGCCCTATTGAGATTGTTACTGTAGTGAAGGTGATCCCCTGTGCTACACGCTACATTACGGTACCCTCTGTATGCACCATCCCCTCCTCCCCACCCCGGGTGAAACGCATGCCGCGCTTCGAGCTGCATCCAATCAGAGCTACAGCATTGAGCGCATCATCCTGTTCTTCCCCAGTGATTTGCTTGCCGGCGCCATTGAGAGCAGTGCCGGGGAGGAGAGCTGAGGCAGGACAACATAAAAACCCGGTATGTAAGTGGGAGTGAGGGGGCATGATGGAGAATAAAAGGGCATGATGGAGGATAAAAGAAGAACTCGGGGGGCATGATGAAGGATAAAAGAAGAACTCAGCCAACATTCACCACGCTAAAGAAATGAAGAACTTCCTTGCAGAGAGAAGAATAGATCAAGTAGTGATTTCTGCAGGAATGACTGCCTATCTTCAGACCCTTGATAGTGCAATAAACAAGCCATTCAAGGACCATGTGCGCATGGAAGTCAATGACTACATTGAAAATAGAATGGAAAGAAATCAGCGTGGAAACTTTGTGAAGCCTTGTCTGCAAGAAGTCGTGACTTGGGTGAAGAAGTCATGGGATAAAATTACTGACAGCTGTGTCTCCAAGGCACTACGAGCAGGTTACCTGGACAAGACATGTTCATTTAAAGAGAGCTCTATTGCTGGACATGACAGATTGGGTCCACTTCTTCTGAAGGAAATAGAGGTGCAAGACATCCAGGACGGAATTCAGGGTATGGACACTTATGACGATGTTGTTAAGAAGATGACATGATCATTATTGAATAAAGGTACTTTTTTTGTTCACATTTACCTGTTTATTAAAATTGCTGTCAATGTTCATTAAAATAAGCCCTCCCCTGAAAATAAACCCTCTGGTGTTTTTCTGTCCAAAAAATTAATAAGACAGTGTCTTATTATCGGGGAAACACAGTACCTAATGGGATCTTTTCTGATCCCATTCAAGGTCCTTGAATGGCTACATTCTGATTGATGGCTTCTTTCAATGAGTACTTTCTCCTGTTTCTAGAATATTGGGGCACTTTTCCTTGATGACCTCTTGAAGAATGTTTTCAGGCATTTTGACAAAGCAACCAACTTAGAAAATGAGTCTGACCTTTGTATTTAGAATTTCACACCTGTCACCCCAAAATTCTTCAATAAAGTGAGGGCATACTTTTTTTCATCTATTTTTTATGGCTAAACTTGGTCATTATAATTGAAGTGTTATGTTTTACATTTATGTTCTTTCTGCTTAGTTTATTGAAGTCATTGCAAATATTGTTTTTCCTCACTGCACTTACTTCATTTTTATTCACTTCATATGTCTTTCCAAACTTCTCTGAATTCTTTTCCTATCACACTTCTTCCATTTTCCTTCTTCCATTTTCCATCATTCATTGAAACCTGACTCTTAATATCATTGAATTTCTTTGTAATAGAGGTTTGACTTTCATTCATTTCCCTGATTGGGAGAATTACAGTATTAATTGCTCCCTATTGCTCTTGTCTATCCTCCTCCTACTACAATCATAACAAGTAAGTTCTCTTTTGATGATTATATTATCCAAATCAAACACTGGTCAGATTCTTAACTAATAAATCATATATCTTCTTTCCTTATTCACTGTGTTCAGTGCCTGGCCTCAAGCTTTTCTATTCACAGCTTCTGTTCTTATTCTAGAAGATATCAACATACATCATGATATTTTCTCGTTTTCTAACTTCCAGTTTCCTCAATCTACTAATTTTCCATTACTTTCTCCTTCATTCACTTCCATACACATAGAGATGATCATAATCTTGATCTTGCTATCATGGAGAAGTGTTCAATTTCCATGTTCATTTGCTCTGAAATATCGTTGTTGTTGTTGTTTTGAGAACTTATTTTGTAGCCTGTGTCTTTGCTGAAGCTGTTGTTTCAGTTACTCGGATTTCCTAGCATTTTTCTATGTAAACTATCATATCATCAACAGGGTATTAATTTTAACTTCTTTTTATCTATCTTTGTACCTTTAATTTCTTTCTCTTTTCTGATTATTATTGTTAACATTTCTAGAATTACATCTAATAATACTGGAGAGAATGAACATCTTTGCTTCATTTTGATGAATTGGAAAAGCTAGTATATCTCTATCACATATAGTAATATTATTTGCTATTGACTTTAGATAGATAACTTTTATGACATATTTTTAAAGATTAAACCTCTATGTCTTTAGGTATAGGATTCTTTTTGACCTACTTTGTGTAGTTTTTTAAAAAATCATATTAAATATTTTACGATGCCAAAGCTTTCTTATCATCACCATCCCCACAGTACCCTGCAGCTGTTGAGATAATTATGTAGTTTGATATTTTTATTATTATCAAATAGGAAATTCTTTCCTAAATTATTCTGATTTTGGAGTTTATCTCTTCGTGAGTTATTGAGTTTAATTTTCTCTAATTCTCTCTTATCCAATCTGTGTCATTGAACTGCTAACCAAATTATTTTGATAGCTGTTGCTTTTTTAATCTAGTTTTGGTTTGGAAGTGTCTTTTGTGTCTTTTTTCATTATTTCATTTGATATTGTACATCTTTTGTTTTTCAAATAATTTTTAAAAAAATAAAATTTTAAAATAATTTCAAAAAATTTTTAAAAATTATTTTAAAATAATTTTATACAGTATCTCTTTGATAATTTGTTAGTTTGATTAGTTTGGCATTAAAATTGTAAATAAATTTAGGTAATATTGTCACTTTTTTACGTTTTATGAAATGTTTTATGGAATGTTGCATGAACAACAAATACTCCTACAATTATTTAAACTTTTTTTGATATTCCCTTCAAAGAACACTTTATAATTGAATGTATATAAGTATTTGTGGTCTCTGGTATAATGATCACATATGTTTTTTTTTAATTGTTGTTTATAAAAAGTTACTTCTTTGTCTATTGCTGACTCGTGGATTTTGCAATATTCATATAGAAAACCATGCGAATTTTGTGCCTTTGTTTTAGTAGTCTGCAATTTTACTGAGGCTATTTTCTCAATAAGTATCATTCCTTGAAGTTTTCTAAATAAATCATATCATTAGCAAATAGAAATAGTTAAATCTTCTCTGACTCTCTTTTGGTTTAATTATTATCTCTTTCTATTTTTAGGATATGTATGTTTGTATGTATATGTATGTGTGTGAGTAGAATGGAGTAAAACACAAATGTATAACACTATATGTAATTAGATTTCAAATATGCTAATTCTTTTGCAGAATATTTCTCTTCTCTTTTTTGCTTTTTTTAAAAGATTCTTTTCTTTTAATTTAATTTTTAAAAAATTTAAATTTTTAAAAAAGATTTTAATTTTTTAATTTTTCAATACTTATTTATTTAATTTAATAATAATATTATTATATATAATATTATAACAAAATAACTATTTATTTAATATTTAATAAAATTTTACAAGTTTATAACACATAAAATATGTGATATTTTATGTATTGTATATTTATATAATATATAATATTTATATGTAATTATATATTGCATGATATATTATATAATATATTATATATGTGCTGTAAAATATAATATAATAAATATAAATAAAAGTACAAATTTATAAATAAAAATTCATTTTTATTTAAAAAAAATCTTTATTATAAGGGATAGCTTATATCCCCTGATATATCTCCTGATAGAGGACCAGTGAGAGATGCCAAGGGAAATCCAATGTATGTGAAATTAAAAGTAATCAATAAAAATCTTGGATTGCATCTTGAGTTCCTTCCTTTTGGAAAATACTATTCCAAAAGGAGAGCCAAGATGGAGAAGTAATTTGAATATTGAGCTCTACCAAACACTCCTTTAAATAACTTTTTCCCTCTGAGGCAATTGGGGTTAAGTGACTTGTCCAGGGTCACACACCTAGGAAATGTTAAGTGTCTGAGGCCAGATTTGAACTCAGGTCCTCCTGACTTCAGGGCTGGTGTTCTATTCACTGTGCCACCAGCTGTCCTCTTTAAATAACTTTTTAAAAATAATGTCAAAGTCTGAGGGAGAGAATAATTTTTTTTAAAAAGGTCACAGTAAGTCATTTTTCTATTCCAAGATATCTTAGGAGAAGAGAAAGAGAGTAATGTAGATGGTGGAGTGAAGTTTGGCTTGAAACATGGACCTATTATGGGTGATGACAAAAGCAACAACTTTGGCAATAGCAACACTAAAAAATAACAATGGTAAGGGGCCTAAATGTCTACTCAGAAAGACATTACAGAAGGTACCTATGCTAACACTGGGCATGGTTCTGGGTGCCATTGGGCACCTCATTTTCAAAATACTCAGTTTTTGGTTGCAGTTCTAGGGTAGAAAGGAGTAATTATGATCTGTGATTGTAAGGGAACAGAAGCCCTATTTGGGTAAGCAGTCAGAGCATAGGGCAAGAGGATAGTGACCAGAATTTTTCCATCTGAAAAACAATAAAAACAAAAATATAAAAATAAAAACCCTATATGTCTCTACATTTAGCCACAGAAGTTTAGGCTAGCCAATCCTGACCCCCTGCCTCCCAAGAGTGAACAGAGCTTATCTTTAATAAAAAATCCAAATTTAAGATATAGGCTTGAAAAATGAACAAATAACAAAAAGAACCTGACTATAAAAAGTTTCTATGGTTTATAGGGAAGTTTAAAACAGATTCAGAAAGCCAATAACTTAAAAACATCTACAAGTAATACTTGAAAGAAAAATTCAGATTGGACACAAACCCAACAAAAATTATTTAAAAATCTAAAGAGAACATACAAAGAGAAAAAATGATTTTGTTTTTCAAAAATTGGGAAAAGAAATGAAAGCACTGCAGGCAAATTATGAAAAGAGAATTGATAGATTGAAAAAAGTGGTACCAATAAAATGAATAATTTGATTTGAAAAAGAAAGGAAAAAACCTACCATATCAAAAATGAATTCACAACTAGTGAAGATAAAATTAAAACAATTATTAAGAATGTTTTTACTCAACTATATGCCAATAAAATTGACAATCTAAGTGAAGTGCATGAATATTTACAAAAATACAAATCACCCAAATTAATATAATAGTAATGTCATGCAATAGAATACTCATATAACCCTGTATAATAAAAAGAATTTGCAAAGTAAATGAACTCCTTAAGAAAAATCCTTAGGACTAGATTGATCTACAAGCAAATTCTACCAAATGCTTAAAGAACAATTAATTCCAGTATTATATAAACTACTAAGGAAGTTGTCCTACTAAACTTGTATTGTTAATCTAAAGAACTATGAGAAAATGCATTCCCCCAGGAACCTTGATGCTTCAGGCATTATAACTTAAGTGATTTTATAATGTTTTGAATAAACTTGCTATAATTAATTTTTATTAATATTTTGCTTTTTTGAATTATGCCAAGATCTACCATTACATTTCTGAACTATATTATATAGCTCTGTTAGTATACCAGTTTTATAAGCCTTAAATTATTTTAACTATCTTGTATTACCTTAGTTTGATTTTTGTCTTTTGAAAGATTAAAAAAAAAGTTAGACTTTCCAAAATAGCTGGGGAGATGCTTCTTGAGGGTAACAAAATCCAGGTCTGTGTTTGAGTACATTTTTTTTGCCATAATAAATGAAGCTATGCCTTAATTAAATGGAACTCATATTACTTGGGGATAATTTTTCAAAAGAATCAATAGAATCTAGAAGAAATTATAATAGCCAAAGTTGGTTCGAGATGGTAGTGGTTAAAGCATACTTCCTTTCTGTTAAGAAATAATAAATTGCAAGAGGTGAAAGTTATATGAGCTGTCAGTTGCTTTATTAGATGGTTTTGTGTAACGTTTATAGAAAGTTACGATGGGAAAAGAATTTTATTCTTATTTATATTAACATATAATTATGCCCCTTGCAAAATGTCATTTCTACTGATAATATCAAACAATAATCAATTATTGAATACATACTAAGATCTGGAAATACAAAAAAAGGCAAAAGATAGTCCCTGCTTTCAAAGAGCTTATAGTCTAATGGGGGAGACAATGTACTCCCCTAGATAGCAAACAATCCAATATAAGTTAAACATATGCAATTCTTCTAAACATATTTCCACATTTAGCATGCTGTGCCAGAAAAATAAGATCAAAAATGAATACAATGAGAAAGAAAAAAGCAAGGAAACAACAAAAGATGAAAATACTATGTTGTGATCCACATTCAGTTGCCATAGTCCTCTTTCTGGATTAGATGGCTCTGTCCATCCCAAGTTTATTGGAATTGGCCTGAATCATCTCATTGTCTTAAACATATTTTTGAAAATTTTATTAAGCTCAACAAAGTATTATCTCTTTTAGAGTTTAATTAGTATAGCACAGAAACCTTAAATTAACTTAATAGTTTTTAATTATGGTGACACAACTCAACCATGAGACTATCCGTCCAGCTACTTTGGTGAGTCAATTGAGGGGTAAGTGACTTGCTAGGGTCAAACAAGTAGAAAGATGCTATTTATGTCTGAGGTGGGATTTGAAGTCAGGTCCTCCTGACTCTAGAAACAATATTTTATCCAATATGCCATCTACCTGACCCCTCTTCCAGCTATTTTAGTTGTTTATATCTCTAAAGGACATTTTACAACTGAATACATGCAAGAATTTTATGTGCTTTGATAGATTAGTCCCTATATATTTTGTACATTTTGTACTGATTTTACATGAAACTTCCCTTTCAATGGCTATTTTTAGTGATACAAAAGTAAATCTCTCTATGCATGTAGAGTTTTTCTTATCAATGAAGGCTGTGTCTTGTCAAAGACTTTTTTTCTACATCTATGGATATAATCTGGTTTTGGATTTTTTAAAATGTGAATATGTTGTTTATTTTCTTAATGGTGAACTGTGTTTATATCGCTAATATAAATCTAATTTGATCACAATTAATGGCTCTTTGTATCAATTACTATTAAATGCTTGACAGGATTTTATTTAAAATTTTAAAATCAATATTAATTACTGATTTTAGTTGATGTTCTCATTTTGTCCTTTATACTTCTTTGGTTTAGGTATTAACCTTATATTTGTCTCATAAAAACAATTTCTGACAATAACTTGTACAATGTATTGATAATTGCAAGAGATAAAATTGAAATTTTTGATTAAATGAAATTGGGAGGTTTTTTCATAAACAAAATTAATCTCTTTAGAATAATAATGGAAGCATTTGAATAGGGGAGAATTCAAGATTTTCAAGTCAAAAGTTATTACCCCTATTGATAAGGAATAATGGGATATGAGTAAGTTTTTAAAATAACTGCAAATTGTAAATAATCATATATAAAATTGTAATGTTCCAGGTAGCTTTCCGGAGCGCCTTCGGACCACCCTTATTTTCAACAGAATAATAATTACTAGAATAGTCAGAAATAAAGACCAAAGTCTTTATTATCTTCTTCACTGTCTATCTCCTTTGCCTGGGGTTCTGCTAGCTTTCTGGAGACACTCAGAAATGGGTCTTGGTTTTAGCAGAGAGCCACCAAGAGGCTGATCAAAGATGTAATCTCTCAAAATGAAGGAGGCAGGAGAGCCACCACGAGGTTGATCAAAAATGGATTCTCTCTCTTTCTCTCTCTCTCTTTCTCTCTCTCTCTCTCTCTCTCAGTGTGTGTCTCTCTCATTTCAGTGGAGAAGTGAAGGAGACAGAACAGCCACCATGAGGGGGTCTTTATCTTTGAGTCTGTCTCCCCTCCCAAATCTCTTAGCTTTTCTGTACTCTATTATAAGTACATCATCATAGGTGTCAATCTTGTAAAATAGGTGTCATTTTGTAGTAAGTACTTTAGTAAATTAGAGAATTATTATCTTAATTCCACTGAGTTAACATTTTGTTGTAAGATTAAATCAATCATACTGAACAAGAGAACTATTAATCACCATGCTAAACTAGATAACCATTGTTTTATCAATTCCACTGAGTTAACATTTTGTTTCCAGTATACTTCTGCAGAGTTCAGCCCTTTACATAAATAGCTCCAAAACCTTAATAATGAGAGAAATGAAAAATGATATTGTTCTTGCCTCAAACCTAGAAACTTTTTAAATATGGAAGAAATTGGGAAGTCAGTAGTGAAGGGATTGTATAAAGATATGTATACTGGCATTGTTAGTGAAGTTGTGTTTCCAAAGTGAAGTCACTTTGGAAAGCAATATATTATTATTCATGGATGTAAGTCATGGATACTCTATGTAAGTCATGGATAAAAATAAAGCCTTTTCATATCTCCCAATATTTTAGCAGCACTTTTTGTGGTAGCAAAAGACTGAAAATAAAGTAAATGATCATCAACTTGTCATTAACAAACAAATCTCCTTACATAAATATAATGAAATGTTATTATGATTAAGAAATGATGAATATAGAGAAGCATATAAAGATTTACCTGAACTGCTTTAGAATAATATAAACAAGATCAAGAAACAATATCCATGATAACTACAACATAAATAGAAAGATAACCACAAAAGAGAAAATAAAGTGAATGCCACAAAATTACAAAGAACAAGTATGGTCTCAAAAAAAAAAAAAAAAAAGAGCTATGAAAAGACATTGCTCAACTACCAGACTCTTTTTCAGAATTAGCAATTCACAAGTATCAAACACATTTTCAGATTTATATGTGTATGTTGGGGGGTTGGCTATTTTCCCCCTTGGTAGGGGGCTACATTCAGGGAAATTAAGCAAAACAAGGATAAATTATGAAGAAACATTTAAAGAAAATGTGGAAAGAGTTAAAAACTGTGATTTGGGGAGCAAGCAAAAGGAAGAGTGAAGATAAATAAAGTCAAACAGGGAGTACTGGCATTAAATACATTTTCAGCAACCTTATAGTCTTATCTATAAAGACAGTGTAAAAAGACAGTGTAAAAAACAGAAAGGAAAACAAAAGAGAACAGTATTGCAGGGAATATACAATTATTGAATATAATTTATTTTTTCTTCTTTTTTTCTTTATTAAAGATTTTTATTTTTCAAAACATGTGTGGATAATTTTTCAACATTAGCCCTTGCAAAACGTGGTGTTCCAATTTCCCTCCCTCTTCCCCAATGTCCTCCCCTAGATGGCAAGAAGTCCAATATATGTTAAACATGGTAGAAATATGTGTTAAATCCAATGTACGTGTACATATTTATACAATTATTGTGTCACACAAGAAAAATCAAATGAAACCAATAAAAAATGAGAGAAGCAAAATAAAATGCAACAACAAAAAGAGTGAAAATGCTATGTTGTAAACCACAATCACTTCCCACAGTCCTCTCTCTAGATGTAGATGACTATCTTCATCACTGAACAAGTGTAACTGGTTTGAATCATCTCACTGTTGAAGAGAGCCATGTCCATCAGAATTGATCATCATATAATCTTGTCATTGCCGTGTATAATGATCTCCTAGTTCTGCTCATTTCACTCAGCATCAATTCATGTAAGTCTCTCCAGGCCTCTGAAATTATCCTGCTGTCCATTTCTTACAGAACAGTAATATTCCATAACATTTATATATCCTAATTTATTCAGCTAATGAATATAATTTAAATATTAGAAATGGAATAGCCCAATGGTTAAAAATGAAAATCTGATAGTACTTTGCTTACAAGAATTATCAGGAACTGAATAGGGATGTATTCTGACAAGGGTAGTATACAGAGAGACTATCACCTTCATATCCCTGCAAACCCTTTCTCTTTTCAGAACATCTATGTTCTTTTCTTTTTTGCATGTTTGTTTTCTCTGCCATATCAGTGTGCTTGACTCAGCTCAAGTTGAGTATACTAAAAAAACCCACATCTTTTTCAAATTACTAATTATGGTTCTCAATTTAGTTGAACATATTTTAGAATTTTTATCATTTTGATTGATGTTGCATTTTTTTTTACAAATATATCCCTCTTTTTTCCATAACCAGGTAGCCACTTTTTTTTGAGAATGCGATTAGATACTAGCTATACAATAATAGGACTGGTTTCGGATCTCTTGAAGTGGTCCATGAACAAACTGCCCCTCCACTGACATATTATGGGCTTGCCTCTACTGTGATTTCAACTAAAATCCCACTAGTTTCAGGCTCAATTTACTGGATTTCTGAACTGTTTTCTTCCCAGTCCTCATCTTCCTGGTCAGACCTTCTTGAAGTTCTGGTGATGATGAAGAAGATGAATTTCTTATGTATGCTGATGGAAGAACTAAACAGTATTTTCTCTTTTCTTTGGTTTTCTTGAATTCCTCTAATACACTTCCATATTTTTGCTGAAATATTTGTTTGGGGAATTGGGCTATTAAAGATCTTTCATTTTTTGCAAATGAAGGTGACCTGACTGTACCAGACTTAAAATTATATTACAAAGCAGATGCCATTAAAACCATTTAGTATTATCTAAGAAGTAAAATAATCATTTAGTGGAATAGGTTAGGTTCACAAGATGCAACAGTCCATGACTATAGTAATCCAGTATTTAAGAAACCCAGCTTCTGGGATAAGAACTCACTCACTTTTTGACAAAAATCGCTGGGAAAATTAGAAAATAGTATGGTAGCAATTAGACACTGACCAAGATAAGGTTGAAATAGGTTCATGATTTAGACATAAAGAGTGATACTATAAGCATTTTAGAAGAATGAAGGAGAGTCAATCTCTCAAATCTGTGCTAAAGGAAGAAATTTATGGCCAAAGAAGAACTAAGAGTACATTATGAAATGCAACAAGGATAATTTTGATCATATTAAATTAAAAAAAATTTGTACAAATAAAACCAATGCAGATGAATTTGAAGAAAATTTGAAGAAAAGCAGAAAACTGGGCGGGAAATTTTTACATCCGAGGGTTCTGATAAGGGCCTCGTTTCTAAAATATAGAGAGAATTAACTCAAAGCTGTTCTCCAATTGATAAATGGTCAAAGGATATGAACAGACAATTTTTAGATGAAGAAATTGAAACCATTTCTAGTCATATGAATAAATACTCTAAATCATATTGATTAGAGAAATGCAAATTAAGATGACTCTGAAGTACCACTACACATCTCTCAGACTGGCTAAGATGACAAAAAATTAATGATAAATATTGGATAAAAATAAGGATACATGATAAATCAGATTGATTGCTGTATAAGAAAGGAGATAGAGAAAGAGAGGGAGGAGAATATTTGGATATGGAAAACTGGGACACTAATACATTATTGGTAGAGTTGTAAACTGATCCAACCATTCTGGAGAACAATTTGGAACTATGCACTGTGCATACCATTTGATCCAGCAATGTCACTACTGGACTTATAGCCCAAAGAGATCACAAAAAAGGGAATAGAACCTACATGTACTAAATTTTTTGTAGCAGAGTGGATGCCCATCAATTGGGGAATGGATGAATAAATGGAATATTATTGCTCTATAAGAAATTAAGAGCAGTCACTTTATTTAAAAAAAAGCCTGGAAAGACTTACATGAACTGATGCTAAATGTAGTGAGCACTACAGTGAGAACACTGAACACAGTAATGGCAAGATTATGTGATGCTCAACTGTGATAAACTTGGTCCTTTTCAACAATATGGTCATTCTAAACAATTCCAATAGATTTGGAATAGAAAATGCCATCTGTATAGAGAGAACTATGGAGACTGAATATGGATTGAAACATAGTATTTTCATCCTTTTTTTGTTTCTCATGTTTTTTTCCCTTTTGTCTGATGTTTTTTCTTGTACAACATGACAAATATGGAAATGTGATTTGAAGAATTGCACATATTTAACCCATATCAGATTGCTTGTTATATTAGAAAGGGGAAAAGTATGGAAGGGAGGGAAACATTTGGAACACAAAGTCTTACAAAAATGAATGTTGAAAACTATCTTTACATGTGTTTGGAAAAAATAAATTACTGTTGAAAATTTTAAAAAAATTTAACTGTGGCAAGGAGAAGGGCTAATCTTCACAGTTCATACAATTATACCAAGCTGCATGAAATTAATAAGTGATATAGAGAGTTGAATGGCAGTTTAATAGAAAGAGCTATAGATTTTTCAGTTCAAAGACTAGCATTTTAAATCCTGGTGACCTATGGGTTGCACGAATTTGGGCAAGTCACTTTGCCACTTTGGACCTTCCCTCTGTAAAACGTTAATAATGTTAGTTAATAATTATTAATACTGCTCACTCAGGGGCTCATTGTTGCAACTCAAATAAACAAATTAGATAAAGCAAATATGATATTGAAATGTTTTGTGGACTTGAGAGAACTATTTTAAAAATCCACTATTATTTCACTATTAACCTTTTAGATGTTACTTTCCTATATGTTACTTTTTGCTTTGATTTATGAAAGTTTTAAAATCACTACTTTATTTTCCTTCCCACTCATCTTTTTCCTCTTAAAGTTGTTCTTATTTGACATCTGTTTACTTTTTGTTTGTTTGTTTAAAAATTGAGGTCACTACCCTCTGTTTTTCCCCCTCTCCTTGAACTTGGCTATTTCTCTCTTATTCAGAAAGTAAAGAGCCAAAAGAACAAATGTGGGATTTGTCTTCTTTGTGGAACACTATGTCCAGTCAACCATCTGTAAATGCTATCTCTCTGCAGTGATAGGAGGAGAAAAGAATGAATAACAGTTCAAAAGCCGTAGCCCAAATTATGTCACTTCAGCAGCCTGGTTGAAATCAGATACTAACCTTTTTTTAAAAACCAATCAGAATAGGAAGTATTCAAAATGGGCAAACATTAAAATATTTTGTAAAGAAAATAACTTTGAAATCTCTAAAATCTGAAGAGACCAATGGTTTAGAAACATTTCAAGATTCCTTGCACTGACTTTCCTGATTGTAAGTTAATTTTTATTTCTCCTGTTTGTTTTATAAAATGCATATAATGCTTACCCAATGAGAATCAAGTAAGTGAATGAATGCTCCCAGTCTGAATAGAAAATGTAAAAATTTAATTAGGTGGTTTGAAATTTTTTATCATGTGGACAAAAATATCTGGATTTTTATGTGATATATGGTATATAAAACTTGTATCTAATAGCTAATTTGTTCAGTTTCCAAATTCCTATTTTATTAAATACAGAAAAAAAAGTAAGAAGAATATTGGGATAAGATGAAATTCACTACTAAATGTATTAGAGGAATATATTCAAAGCACATTGATTCAAGTTCGAGCTAATTTGAGATTATTTCTGGTTACTTTTCATTCTTGTCTTTTTATTCTATTTTATTAAAAAAAGTATTTGCATTCTAGACAACTTGCTTCTTCTTCATAAATTTAAAGAAACTTTGAGGGGAATTTGCTGAGTTCCATTGAGAGACTTTTCCATATAGAAAATTTCAAGAAATAGATTGATAGATAACAGATCCACAGAGAGGGCTAGATATCAAGATAGATGATAGACATACCTAGACATAGATGGATGACAGATTAAATAGAAAAAAATAAAATTTATCATGTCTGGTTCTCATTATCATTCTTCAAAAATAGATTTCATTATAGTCATATAGTCAAAGATAAATTTTTAGATTTTTATTAGCTTCTATTTCTAACAGACATTATTAGCTCTTTAAAGAATTTCTCATTATTAATGTGATTTAAAGACCTTTGAGTTCCAGCTCAGGAATATATCTACTCAAACACAGAACAAAAATTTTTGAATAGACTTATAAATAGGAGTCATCTTCTAAAATAAAATGACCTGGCTTTATTATTTTGTTATTCATCCAAATGTATTATGGTTTGTTCTTAGAGCAAATGTTGGAAACTTGAACATATGCTTGTGGGGGATAATAAGTTCTTTTAGAGACACAAGTTTTGCGTCATTCACTGCAAAACTGTATTACAAAATAGTTGACAAAGCCCAGAGTATACACTTAAATTTCACTATTATTTTTCTTCAGTCAACATATTCAAAGAGTACATATATGCTATCCTTTGAGAATGCTTTTGGAAAATTAAGTATTTTACTATTTTGTAAAGGAGAGAAAGAGACAGAGACAAAGACAGAGGCAGAGATAGAGAAAGACAGATATAGAGACAGAAGGACTTCTCAGAGAATACTGACTTTCTTGACAGTAAATAAAAGGAGTTTGCTCTTATTCTCTATCTCTAAATTTATCTCATATAAAATGTATTAAGGTAAAATTAACTCTTTAGAGGAAATGTTGACTTCATTAATAAATGTTCTGTGAAATCCTTTTCTTGAGGTGTTGAAAAATGTCATAAAGTTGGTGAGTAAACAACTTTCTTAGAATAAATATGACTCAATTTTCTTTTGTGTGAACTTTGTGTTCACCTGTCAACAATAAACTATCATCTCACTAAATTTGTTTTCTCTTTTTTTGTTACAAACAGGTCAAAAATGAATAAAAGAGAGATAAGTATATGTCAGCAAACTCGGGCTCTTCTGTATAAGAATGTCATTAGAAAATGGAGGAATAAAAGAGAAAGTTTGTGGGTATGGTCAAAAATCTGTGTCCTCACATCTGGGATGGGATATCTCTTCAGATGGTGTGAATTCTTTTTTTTCTTCTTCATTATTATTAATTGTTTTTTCCTGAGGTAACTGGGAATAAATGACTGGTCTGGAGTCACACAGTTAAGAATTATTATGAAGTCAGATTTGAACTCAGCTCCTTTAGACTTGAGGGGCAGTATTCAATCCACTGCACCATTTAGGTGAACCTCTTTTTTTTTATTCTTACAGCTCTCCATTAATTCAATTTGTAATAAGTAGCCTAGATTATTTGATCTGGGACTATGTCATTATTTATACATACTGCAGAATGAGGCTCTATTCATAATTTTAAAATATCACAAGTAAATGATATTTAAGCACTGAAAAATAAATTATCCATTTTTATAAAGCAGGACAGAAGTTCTCCTCATTTTGATATACTTACATAATTTTTTTTCAGTATAAAGTACTTTTAGTATGGAAATTCCTACTCTAATACATGTATAGTTGCTCCCTCCATAAACTTCCAGGACTCATGAAATAGTTCCCTAGAAGCAGTGAGGAGATATACTGAGCATCAATTTATTTACAGCTTACAGTCATGGGACTGGTATTTTTTTGAACCCAGATCTTAACAATTCTGTTCTCCATGTTGTACCACTTTTCTCTAAGTGATTATTTTTTGGCTGTTTCATCAAACTATTCCATAATGCACAAGCCCAGAGCTTTAAAGCCTGTAACAACAGTAACAACAATAACAACAATTCTAATCAAACATAAATTTAATTTTTATTTATATTTAGTATTTTACAATTGAGAAAAATGTGAACATAATCTCTGTTTCTCCCACTCACAATACACTGTCATTGAGATAATTATAAGAGGGATGAGCTATTGAAAAAGCCTGAATGGTAGAAAATAAGAGAGGGGATGGAGAATGAAAGGTAGAGAGGTGGGGTGGTGATGAATTTTTTTGTGTTTATACTGATCCCGCATTTTGAAGGCATAATATAGTTCTTTTCTAGCATTCTGCAAATGCAAAAGCAAAAGTGTAGAAAGTGTTTGACATGGAATCAAGAAAATTTGAATTCAAATTGACTTCATATATATATTTTTTTTGCTTATGTGACCCTGCACAAGAAATTTACAAGACATTTCTTTTTGTCTCAGTTTCTTTTTCTGTAAAATGGGGATAATAATGGCATCTACCAATCAGGGTTGTGAAGATCAAATGATGTAAAAATTTTTAAGTATTTATCACAATCTCTGGCATATAAGTGTCTTATAAATGCTAGCTATTGTTTCTAAAGCATTTTGAAAATCTTAAAAACTTTATAAAAATGTTGCTTTTATTATTGTTATATACAGCTTACCTCAAAAGTTGTTGTAAAGATGAATTAAGAGAACATTTATAAAGTGTTTTGGAAATTTAAATGCTAGCTATTATTTATGATGATAGAGAGAATGCCCACATTAGTAAAATTTCAGTTCCATTTATATATTGATGGATTTTGTAAATGACCACAAAATTTAATAGTATATTCCATTGATCTTGACACCTTTATTACAAGGTTGACTTTATCATTCTAGGGTTTGGTCACAGTAACCAGTAACTATAGATATGTGTGTGTGTGTGTGTGTGTGTGTGTGTGTGTATGTGTGTGTGTGTGTGTGTTATTTTTGGTTTTGGTGAGGTAATCAGGTTAAATGACTTACTCAGGGTCACACAATTAGTGTCAAATATTTGAGGCTGGATTTGAACTCAGATATTCTTGACTCCAGGGCTGGTGCTCCACTGTGCCACCTAATTGTACATATACACATATATACATCTACGTATGCAGACAATGTTATCTACCTTATTTCTATTTTTTTTTTCTATATCAGAAGGCACTTCAGAAACCAGAGTCCTGTCCATATCTGAGCAAGAATCTGTTTCTACCATATATTGGCTTCATGGCCTTTTATGAAAGGCCTTTTGTAAAATGGGGAATCTCTATCACTCAAGGCTTTCCATTGCACTTTTGAATAGCCTCTTCCTTCAAACCTAAATCTATTCCTCTATCACTATTACCCTTTAGTTCTAGTTTTGTCTTTTGAATATTATGGAATAACTGATAGAATAGCAGAAGTAGAAAGAGGACTTAGAAGCCTTCTATTTAAGTCATTAACTATGCAAGAAGTTCTCTAAACATTCTTAGCAAATGATTTGCAAAATGATTTCTAATCTTTTTTTGTGTGTCACAGACCCCTTTGGCACTCTGATGAATCTTATGGACTCTATCTCAGAAGAATGTTTTTAAATGCAAAAAAAAAATTTTATATATATATATATATATATATATATATATATAAAATTAGAAACAGAATCAATTATATTGAAAGAGAAAACATATTTTAAATGTACAAAAACAACATAAAATTACAGATAGAACCAATTATATTGAAGCACACTTATTTTTTAAAAAATTTTGAAGCAAATTCATTGAACCTTATGATCTCATAAATGCCTTGGCAGTCTGTGAATCCCAGGTTAAAAACCTTTATCCACAGATTAATCTATTTGAAAACTCCCAGTGATGATAAACTTATTGCTATAAATCAGCTTGTTTTGCTCTTTTGTGTTGTTGAATCTTTTTCTTTTGTTTGATTTCATGATCCCATTTGTAATTTTCTTGGCATAGTTACTGGAATGCTTTGTCATTTCCTTCTCTAGCTCATTTCATAGGCAAGGAACTAAGGCATACAGGATTAAGTGACTTGCCCAGAATCACAAAGCTAGCTAGTGGATAAGGCAGATTTGAATTCACAAAAATGAGTTTTCCTGACTATAGAAATGACATTCTATCCACCATGCCATCTAATTCCCCATTCTATTCTTGGACCACTCTAATTTTTAGAAAAGTTATTTTTAATTGATCCAAAATAAAAACCATTGATTCAAATCTTGGAATTCTATCTACTGCTCCTTCTTCTGTTCTTTGAGGTCAGTAGAATAAATATACTTCCTATTCCTCAAATACCCAAATACACTTGTCATGAAGATAGAGAAGAGTAGGTCCACAACTTTATAGTTTGGGATGCTTAAACATATGATAATTAACAATATGATGGAAGCACATTAAACTCAGAGTCATGGAGCTCAAATTAGAATCTTAGCTGTTTCACCATAAATCATTAGGGTAACTTAGTCAAGTCATTTGATCTTCATGGATCTCAATTTGCTCATATGCAAAATAGGAAGTTGAACTAAATAACTCTAAAGTTCCTTCAGAACTGGTGTTAAAGAACTACTAATTTTCATTTTTCTTGTCAAATACCTTTTGGAGTACAGTGTCCAGTTCTAAAAACACTAAAGTTCTCTGTGAAAGATAATACAAATTGGGAATGGACAGGAAATAGAAAGGACAAAACAAATGTCAAAATGTTTGAAAAACATTCATTTTAAAGAAGCAGAAATTTTTTTTTAAAAAAAACCATTAAGTACTGCATCATTGGGAATTATCTGTGTGTTCTTAATCATAGGGATTACATCCCTTCTGAAGATCAGCCTTGAATCATAGGATAATGCATTTAGACTTGAAAGAGCTCTTAGGGTCCATCTAATGTAAAGTCTTTAGAGAGAAAGAAATTAAAATACAGCAAAAAGAAGTTATTTGCCCAGTGTCACCCTGATAGTAAGTAATGAAACTAGATTCTCTGGCTCTAAATGTAGGTTCTTTCTGCTAGATTAGGGCTTCTTAATCTTCTTTCACTCACAAACCTTTTTTTGCCCAAGCGATTTTTATCTATATTTTTACACACACACACACACACACACACACACACACACACACACACACACACACGTAATGATGGCAAAGTACTGAGATTGATTTTTAAGCTATAGGTATATAAAAATGATATATTAATCATTTATTGATAATAATTTTTATTATATTGATAATATGATTTTAATGATATAAATATATTATATATAAATAAATTAAAATAATATAACTATTAATATTTAGATGATAATAAATCATAATTCTGTGACCACCACATTCATTTACAAGAACCCATATAGGATCTAAACACACAGTTTAAGAAGCTTTATGCTTAAAATACTTCCTGGTCTTTGTTATTGTTCTGAATTATATCTATGTCAATTCATTTGTCTTGGAAGGTTAAAGCCATGATGACAGAACTATTTTCTATTTTTCAATTTTTTTTTGCCTGAGAATATTTTATTTGGAAGAAAGGACACAAAGGGAATAAAATAAGTGTTTGATAATCACTCACCTCTTTGTGACTATGTTTAATTAGACAAACATTCTAATGGATTTCACTTTTCTTTTTTGTTATATAGGAATTGTTTGGCTCTTTGCTTTTAATTCTTCATTTGTTCCTATTTTCAACAATTGAAGCTCAGGTTTCCGAAATGCCTCCTGTGGAGCTTGGGCGCATAGATAAATTTAATGATTCTGATTTTGCAATTGCATATACACCTGTCTTCGATACAACTCAACAGATAATAAATAAAATAAGAGCAACTTCTTTTATGAAAGGTGTGTTCTCGATCAACCCAATGGGAATACCTGCTATTATTATTTTAATTATTACAAAAGACACAAATGTTTAATGTGAGGTTCAATATAAAATGTATTGTTTATATAATTTCCTAAGTTTTATTATATTCAAAATGAAGTTAAATTCATAAGCAATAAAAATTGGTGTGTATCTTACCCTATTGACTAAGTATGCCCAATTGAGAGAGTTCAGTATTCCAAATAAAATTTTCTCCTCTAATTTTCTAAAGTTAGATTTTTATGGCAAGATAGGGTGAATAGACCTATAGTTTCACATCTTTAAATTTATAATTGGGTTTGACATTCTTGATCAATCATGGGTTTGAATTTAATAAAAATACAACATGTACAGTCCTTACATGTGACAAGAAAAGATCTAATATGAATGTTTAATTTTTTAAAAGAAAGAAATCATGTCAAAGGAAGATTTGAAAACATATTTCACATGTTAATGTTGAAATAAGAGCAAGGGTTATAAGCAACCTTATTGCACTCTCAGTATTGGGCTAACAATAATTCTAGAGAAAATAAAAACAAAAGCATGTCATAACCAATTGACAATCAGCCCATTTTCTTTTCTTTTTGATCACTTAGATTTGTGTGTAAGTGTCATGTAGAAATGCTATGAAAATGCACAGGTTTTTTGGTTTTTATAAAACCTACTTCTACCCAACAAAGCCTTGCGAAGTGCTTGGGTTTAACTAATCATATTGAAATTTAAAGACACTCCAAATTTCAAATAGACTATAGTAGTCTATCTATTTGAATGAATTTTTTATAACTGAGTCAAATGTTATGGAAAGCTTAGGTGCACAAAATTTTTTTGTACTCCTAACAGGATGAAATATACCAACTAATTTTTCCTGTAACACTTTCATGATAAGGAAAGGCCCTCTGCCCCTGCATACAAGTTTGAATTCTCTATACTAACTTTCTTTTATAGACAGGGACTTATAAAGAATTAGACATTCAAAGAGTTACCTAATAATCATCTGCCAATTTTTTTGTTTCGTTTTGGTTTTTCCTTCTGCATGGCAGGAATAAAAGTATTTGAAGCTGTAAATCAAGAAGCCATGAATGTAATAATTGACCAGAACAGGACTGAAATTGTAGGGATCATCTTTCATGATACTTTCTCATATGAATTAAAATTTCTTCTGGGATACAGACTTCCATTTTTTGAGGAAAACAAAGATCTCGCAGGTAATTTTCTGAAGCTTGAAAAAAAAAGTTAGCTATGGAAGGTTGTAGATAAGTAATTGGAAGAATGAGGTATAGGATAGAGAGGGAATAATATATTTAATTTCTGAATCTAGATGTGTAGAGGGCCAGAACTGTGGAGAAATACATTTGAAACAAGGATACTTACAACAAGGTGTTAATTCAGTGAAATTGATAAAATGATGGTTCTTTAGTATACATATACTTAGTACTTAGCATGGTGATGTAATGGTTCTCTAGTTCACACATACATAGTGTGCTGTAATGATGTAACCATACTTCGGTATTTAAGGGCTGAGAGGACTGGAAAAGAAACATTCCATTTTTGACCATCCTCCTGGTGGCTCTTCTGCCTCCTTCACTCCTCTGCTAAGATCAAGACTAGGTCAGAATAAAGACTCTAGACTCTATTCCTGACCATTCTCCTGGTGTCTATCCTGCTGAGACCAAGGCCCTTCTGAAGGACCTCTAGATAGCTAGCTCGAACATTATATAGATGAGTTCTTAAAAAAGAAAGGATAGCTTCTTCTCATTAGGTAATAAACAAATTGTTAATCATGTGTTTGTGTGTGTGTGTGTATGAATAGGGAATGAGTATATGGTTTTTTGGTATAGAGAATTCCCTATCAAGGAAATTTTAATAATGCAGGTCAATATCCTCTCTGCAACTTAGAGAGTTGTTTAGAGCACTGAGAACTTAACTTACTCAGTCACACAAGTAAATAATAACATGCCAGGTATTGAATCCAGGTTTTCTTGGTTTTAAGGCAAGCTCTGTCCACTATATTGTGCTGCCTCTCTGTCAATTTGTCTTTCTCTTTCACTATCTGTTTCTCGTACATATACACACACATATTAAATGGTTAGTCTCTAATGTATATTACAGATGACTGATTCCATTATCTATGCTCCCTCCTCATCTGCAAAAAATCCCCCCCTTCTCCATTCTGAATTTTCCTTTTATCCATTTAGAGCATTATTTTCCCTTCTGTCACCCAAGTTCACAATTCTGTTGTCATATAACCACTTAATCTCATGACCCACAATTAATTGGAAGTCTATCTCATTCTACCTTTAAAATATGTCATTAATATCCTCTTTTGTCTTTTTCATTCACACAGCTCACATATCCTTCCCTTCCTTAAACATCTTCCTATCTGCAATACAAACAGTTATAACAGACTTCTGAGAACACAGATTTCCTATGGTGAGCTGAAGTAATGACTCAGATAGGGAAGCACAAAACTTTTCATGATCATTTGAGGAAAAATGAAGGGCCTATTCTATAAATCTCTAATCTTCTCAAAGTTTTCATACACACACACACACACACACACACACACACACACACACTCCTCCATTTCTCTCAGGAGAGGACCTCATCTCTTACTTTATTGAGAAAATTAAGCCCATGTGAGGTAAACACTCTTTTGTTTCTTTTTCTTCATTTTAAAATCCTTCTTTCCTTCTTCCCTCTAGTTTCTGAACTTTCTCCTTGCCCAGGTATATCCCTTTACAAGTGTTCTCACTCTCATCTGCCCTTATCTTCTACAATGGATTCCAAAGTTAGCTATCCCTTCCTCTCATCTTAAACTTCTTTCTATCTGAGGATGCCTTCCATATCACCTTCAAACATTCCCAAGACTTTCTCTTACTTAAAAAAAACTTTCAATTTTCCCTATAATTCCCTCAAGCTATTATCCCATATTTCTTCTATTTTTTTCAGCTAAATTCCTGAAAAACTTTCTATACTCGTAGCTTCATTTTCTCTCTTCTTATTAACTTTTCAGCTTTTTTGTAATCTGATTTCTGACTTCGTTGCTCAAGTGAAATCTACAGATGATTGATGAACCCTAACTGGAAAATCTGACAATTTTTTTCTCAGTTTATATCTGCCTCGGCCTGTTTGCTGTATTTGATATTGTTTAACCCCTTCTCCTTGTATATACTCCCTCCTTTCTGGCTTTTCATGACA
The DNA here is from genome assembly GCF_016432865.1 of Antechinus flavipes. Lineage (NCBI taxonomy): Eukaryota > Metazoa > Chordata > Mammalia > Dasyuromorphia > Dasyuridae > Antechinus > Antechinus flavipes. Next base: position 157,437,121 of record NC_067401.1, read on the forward strand.
ATACTTTTTCCAAGTTTTCTGCCTATTTGCTATCTCCTCAATTTCCTGCTAGCTCGTTATAAAAATCATACCCTCACTAGGTGTTGTCCAACATTAATTAGGCTGGATTGTATTCTCTTGTCTTTTTATATGTACTCTCTTGATGACCTCACCAGCTCCTACATGTTTAGTATATTTGTAATGCAAGAAAACATATATATATGTAATATACACATGTTATTGATACATAAATATGTATATTTGTACTTACACATGTGTGTATATATCCATATATTAAATCCCACTCTAGACCAAGAGAAGAGATATAACTTGAGGCTAGATGGCAAAAAGAAAAGAGCATAACAAGGATTTTTACCCATCTCCGCAGACCCAATTTTAATGTCTTGTTTTCAATACCATATCTTCTCTCATGATAGCTTGTGTTTTCTTCTTGTTTAAAGCTCATTGCTATGAATATTATCAAGGCACCAAATGTCTTCTTGAAAACTATTGGAATAATGGTTTTGTTGCATTTCAAGCCGCCATAAATGCTGCTATTATAGAAGTAAGTGCATAATTGAAAGATCCCAAGGATGAAGGCAAATCAATAATATGAGGTACATTGGGATATTGACAAAAGATGACACTTGATGCTTTAATAGTGTAACGTACATATGAATGTATAAGACTAAAAATTAAAAATAATTAATTGGAGCATTTTGGTCATTTCTTCCTGTCCGTTTCTATATTTCAGATGATGATTCTGTATATTAATATTATATTTTAGATCACAACAAACCATTCAGTGATGGATAAAATGATGGCACTCAAAGGAATAAAAATGAAGATGTTACCTTTTATTTCTAAAGGCCTAATTATCAATGAGCTCATTAGTTTCTTCTATATAATTTCATTTACCCCACTGATATACTTTGCATCAGTCAATGTTACAAAAGAGAGGAAAAAAGCCAAGGAATGGATGAAAATGATGGGTCTCCAAGATTCAGCATTCTGGTAAATAAATTGTTATTTCCAATATTTATACAATAATTATAAGTAATAATTATTTTATCTCCTTGTGGAAAACAGACGAATAATGAACAGAGATAAGTAGCAAGACAGAAAATCACAGTTACCTACATTGAAAAAGGTCACCATAAGGTTTTTAAGAATGTGGCAAAACTAGATGTCCACAAAAAATGGATAGAAATGCACAAAAATCATGGAAAGAAAGACTTATGAATATAGATTAAAGAATTGGAATTGGTTAGCCCAGCTGAAAGAAGATTAATTGTTATTAAATGCATAAGTAAATGTATATTTATCTATCTATATCTTCATACACACATATTCACATATTTGTTATGTGATGTCAAAGTATTAAGACTGATTTTTAAGAAAGATGACAAAAATTATGAAATCAAAACCATTCCAGAGAATTTAAACTTTAGGGAGAGATTCAGTGATGTGGTCTTTGGTCAAAGTATTTTTGAATCAACTTTTTGGGAAGTGGCATCAAAGTTTGGGCAATTTTTGAGATTTTGAAATAGTTAAAAATCTTTTAGAAGCAAATATCATGAATAAGATAGGTAATAAACATCAAGTGTCTATTAAGTGCCTTATGTTATGTCCATGCTCTCAAAGTCTAACATGGGACATGACATGCAAATAATAACTTTGTACAGGATAAATCGGAAATAATGAACAGAGGGAAAATATTAGAAATAAGGGGACACAGGAATTATTTCCTGTAGAAGGTGAAATTTTGGCTGAGACTTAAAGGAAATTATGGAAGCCAAGAAGTATAGATGAGAGAGAACATTCCATTGGGAAGATAGACTAAGAAATGCATGTAATTGGGAGTTGGAAAGTCTTATGAGAGGAACAATAAGGAGGCCAGTGTAACAAGATTATAGAGTACTTTTTGGGCAAAGATAAAACTCAAGGCAACGCAGGGCATGGAGAACATAAAATGTGAGGAGACTATCAAAGTGGGGAAGATAGGTTATGAAGGGCTTTAAATATTAAATGAAGGATTTTATATTTTATCCTGAAAGTGATAGAAAGCCATCAGAATTTATTGAATAAGATTGGGGCCAGGGTAGGAATAATATACTATAATATTTGTTGTCAAAGAGGAAATGGAACCAATAAAGTTATGGCAATTACCTTTTGGCATTTGTTTTGTGAAATGTCTCAAATAATGAATGAATCACAGAATTGATTCATTCACTTACCAAGATGAGAACTGGATGAGCAAAACTCAGATCAGTTGTGAATACAAATGCATAATATAAATTATAACTTGTTTGTAAAAATCCATTTACTTTACTTTATAATTATAAGTCATATATAAAGAGTTTTATTGAAGAGGATACATATATTTTTTAAATGTTCATAAATAACTGATTAAAAGGAATGCATTTATACTGAAGGGGAGGAGATTTTAATTGTTCATGAAGAAACATTTTCTACCACTGAAAATAAAAATAAGTGTTTCACATATAGTGATGTTGATGTCTTCCTACCTTTTCCTAAAGGTTGAACTGCATGTAAAACATTGAAATAATGCTCTGTTTTCACCATAGGCTTTCCTGGGGTGTGCTGTATGCTGGATTCATCTTTATTATTGCCACTTGTTTGGCACTTACCATAACATGTTTTGAACTTGTAATTGTCACGGGCTACTTTGTGATATTTATTCTGTTCTTTTTCTATGGTCTCTCCTTGGTGAGTTGGTGATTTAAATATTACTTCTCTCTCTTCCCCCCAAAAATATTTATTTAATACTTTTCAAAGTGTTACAGTCAAAACAATTTTTCTTTTTTTTTTTTTAATGTTTTTAAGATTTTTGAGTACTAGGGTCGCTCCCTAATCCCCACCCATAATTAAGAAACTCATGTGAAATTAGACAAACCGTTTCCATAAAAGTTGTCATAAAAAATAGATCTCCCACCCTAATGAAAATAAAAACCCTCAAGCAAAATTAAGTTGAAAAGAAAGAGAAAAAGAGAATGCTTCAATCTGTATTCAGACACAATCAGTTTCTTCTCTGGATGTGGGTAAGATTTTTCAACCTAAGTCCCTCAGCGTAATCATGGATGATTGTACTATTCAGAATATCTGGTCATCCCAGCTTCTATTTTGTATACAGTATATTTTTCATTTTGTTCATGGAGGATTTTCCAGGTGTTTTTCCTCCTGAAAGCATCCTGTTCATTATTTCCCAGAGAATAATAATATTCTATCATCAACACATACCACAGTTTATTGAGCCATTCCCCAATTGATCATTCCCTCAATTTCCAACTTTTTTGACCTGAAAAGAGAGCTACTATGAATATTTTTTATACATATAGCTACTTTTCCTTTTTTGTTGCTATTGTTTATTTCTGAATTTCTCTTGGTATTCATGTCTAGTAGTGGTGTTGTTAGGGCAAAGGATATGCATAAATTTACAACTCTTTGGGCACAGATCATATCTTTTGATCATTTATAAATCGGGCCATGACTCTTATTTTTTACAAATTTGACTCAGTTCTCTCTATGTTTGAGAAATTAGCCCTTATCAGAGAAACCTGTTTCAATTTTTTTAAATTACTATTGCTAATTTTATTTTTCCCCATTTAGTTTCTCTTTTTTCACCCTGCATGCCCCCCAATATGCCCTCTCTGTTATAAATCCTCCCTCCCACTTCCCATATCCCATTTTTCTCCTATTTTCCTGCAGTACAAGATAGATTTAAACACCCCCTATTGAGTATGTATATTATTTCCTATTTGAGCCAACTGAATATAATTTTTCTACTCAGGTCTTAAGTATGTTGAATAAAATATGTGCCACTGCAGTTGCTTCCTTTCTGTTCTGTTTTCTGTATTCATGTGAGACATTCTTTCTGAGGATGAGAACTTGATAAGTTTATAAAGCCAAAATCCTTATTTCATTGAGGCTTTTAAGACCTTCCAAAGAAGGTCCAGTTGCTAACAGGAGTTTTTCTCTTGCTTCAGGTAGCTTTTGCTTTCCTGTTGAGTGTTTTGATAAAGAGACCTGTACTTAGTGGCTCAATCACACTCTTCCTTATTGCTCTTTGGGGATGTTTTGGACTTATTTCATTGCATAGCCGGCTTCCTGAATCTTTGGAATGGATTTTATGTCTCTTGAGTCCCTTTGCTTTTACTCATGGAATGATCCAGGTAAGTCAGTATGATCATTCATTCATTATATTTATAATAGGAGTGATAAAAAACAGCCTTGGAAAAATTGATACCATATGATAATTCTAATTTTCAAAATTTCAGGCATTTGAATTCCCAATCCATGCTCATCTACTGTTGCTATGGTAGATCTTTTTTAAGTAAACTAAGTATTTTTTAGCCAAAGATGAGATATCCCATAACTTAAAAGAGCTGAAACACGCTTTAGAAATTCTTTATAAAGAAATCAATTATGTACCTGTGACAATGGATAGAGCACTGGTTTTGGAATCAGGAAAGCTCATGAAAATGAGTCTGGCCATAGAAATTTACTATTCTGGGCAAATCATTGTTTGCCTCAGTTTCCTCATCTGAAAAAATGATCTGGAGAAGGAAATGGCAGACCACTCCTGTATATATGCCAAGAAAACTGTGAAAAGGTTCACAAAGGGTCAAATATGGCTGAAATGATGCAACAAAAACTTTATAATAACAAGTATGATTATGGTGTGGTCAATCAAAATTGATTTCATTTTTCTTAAAGTACTTAATGATTCTTTAAAACAACAAGGTTTCATTAGTAAATTAAACCTCTCAAATAGTTCTGTTTCCTCCATCATCTTTTATATGTGACATTTTTTTCTTTAGTAAATAACAATATCATCAATCTTAGTAATGATTATAAGGTAATAGAATTAAAGTTCTAAGTGATTTTAGAGATCATTGACTCCAATTCCCTTGTCTTATAGATGAGAAAAATGAAAAGTTAACACAACTAGTTAGTGATCGACAGTTTTGAATTCATGGCTTCCTGACTAGGAAATTTTAAGTCATTTTAAGTGCAATTACAATTCCTATCAATAGTTATTCCTTTTTTAATCCTCCCCAATAATATTGTTTTCTTTTGCATTTATTGTACTTTCAGATCATGTGGTTGGACTTCGACTTGAAAGGTTTTACTTTCCATGACCCCACAGGGAGATCACATGTGTTAATAGCAACAATTTTTATGCTGGTTTTTGATACTATCCTTTATTTAGCATTGACACTTTATTTTGACAAAATCTTACCACGTAAGTAATAATGATTTTATAAATCATTTACAGCTTTAAAATTTTTTTGCCTATTTATTAAGAAATACCCCTAACTTTAATAGAGGACAATAGCAAATACTATTTGTACAGGCTTAGCAATTTCTTTGTTCTTACCTCTTAGAAATGAAGACTTGAATTCTTATGCAAATTTTCCCTCTTCATGGAGTCACCTTTTGACTTTCTACTGCTATATACTTATGGAATTTTTTTTTCTATTTTTAAAGATCACTTTGAAACAGTTACTTATTCATACTGGTGAAGTATTTTTCTTTGGACTAATGGGAACATTCAAGTTTCTGAAACGTTTTAATTTTATAATTGGCAGTAAGATTTGTTAAATACCTCAAAATCTGGCTCACTACTGTGTGAGTCAGGAATGAATTTAATAATTTAGAACAGCAATTCTTAACTTTTAAAATCATAATCCCATTTGGCAAACTGTTGAAACCAATGGATTCTTTCTCAAAATAATATTTTTTATGGGAGGAAATGTTAAATTTCAGTTAAAGGTTAGTGAAAATAAAGCTGTAATGTTTTTTCCCATTGATCATCAAAAACCCCTATTTTAAAATAAGATGGAACATAATATTTAGTAATAACATCATTGTTTTTCCTTGCCCCTAAGTATAAAGATTCCCTAAAATCCTTCAAATAAAGGTTCTGGGATTTCTCCTTGATATTATTCACCCAATACTGACCAATATTAGTTAATCTGATGACATTTTTGATAACATCAATAAGCAATTTACATCATTTTTCTTTACAAAAGGATGTTTACTATGAAGGTATAATAATAACAGAATTATAAATACATCATTTAGCATTTCATCCCATCAAGTTTATTGTAGAGTATGGCATCTCTGTTAGATGTATCACTCCTTTGCTTTCCTATGATGTCTTGGACCACTGAGTTAGTTGATTCACTGCTAGATTAGTTGGAAAAGATTGTCTTTCAAATGCTGACTCATTGGGCCCAGTTGCTGACAAGCTCTGATTGGATTTTAGTTGACAATATGTAGGTCTTTCAGATTTTCAAAACTTACAGGGTCTTAGTCTGACCAATAGATCAATCTTCATTCACCTTACTAGTAAAGTATAGATAAAGAGGCACCATGTGTCATGAATCAGGCAAGATAGGAAGAACAGATTGTTGGTACTACTTCTCTCCCTACCCAGCCCCAAAATTCCCCAGGCTTTCCACAATTTTTGCCTCAGTCACTACCAGAAGTGGAGAAAAAAGGCTGGATTCTTACTTAGGGCATTTTATACACACACACATGTTTAAGCTCAGCACTTGTTAAATTGGAAGGGCTAGAATTTAAGCACACCTCAAAGAACTGAGCTACAATAATTGATACATTTTTTAAATCCACAAGGCAAAGAAACTACATCCAGTAGGTTGAGAAATTTTATTGCAAAGTAAAATAATATCTGCTTGTAATTATTTTACATTTAAAGCACATTTGCATACATAGGAGAAATTAGAGAAAAATGTTTTAAAGTTTTTAAATAATAAAAAGTGTCATATGATGCAATTGATGTGCCTGGTTCTTCTAATGTTAAGAAGTTTTTCTTCACTATGAGACAGGAAAACAATAAAAAAGCCAGAATGTTTACATACTCTAATATATAATAGAATTCTTCTCCTTGCTCCTGATATATGTCATTTATGCATTTCCAGAGGAAGCCTCACCAACACCTGAGTATGAGTTAACCCATGATCTGAGAACCTTTGTCCCATTATCCAGTTCTCCATGACAACTGCATGGTAGGACATGGTAGGACTTGTGTTCCACTTTCATTATCTTCAGGAATATAGTTTTATCTTCCCAACTATAGCAAGACATCAAAAATAGGATTTTAGTGGACAATAGTGACCTCTTTATTATTTTACTGGATGTCTATACTCTTCTAGATGTGCACCCTATTCATCTGTTCAGATAGCAACTTATGTTCACTTTCTTTTTCTGTATTATTGCTGTCTACCTGCACATAAATGCTCTGTAAAATATCTGTCCATCACACTGAAGACTCTCCTATAGGTCTTTTGCCATTCTTTAAGAACCTCTACAACATCTTTGCTCAATCATGTCTGACTCTGTGACTCCATTGGAATTTTCTTAGCAAAGATACTGGAGTGGTTTGCCATTTTCTTCTCTGTACTTATAGACTCATAAAATCACAATATCTCTTCATAATTATTCACATTTGTACAAATAGGAGAAATTACAATAAATGATTAGAAGATTTTAAAATTTGAAATATTATTGTGTCATTCTATATAATTAATGTATCTGGTCTTTCTAGTGTTAAGAGGTTTTCTCCACCATATAGGAAGTGGGCATTAAGCATTGTTTACACATACAAGAAGACATCTCTTCATTATCCTTTGAGTTCTCTGCAATATTAATTCCTTTTAGATATCTGCAGTTTTCACAGTTCATAATCATACAAAGAAGTTAAAAGATTTTTAATTTCGCAAATACAATCTAGTCTTATTCAATTTGGAGTCCATCATGAATGTTCAAGAAATATGTACTATTGAAATAACTCAGTTGACTGCTCGCCCAACTACATGTTACTGTTGGAAAAAAAAGTAGGCATTCTTTATCCCTTCTCTTCTTTCTGTTATTAGTCCAAACTCTTTTGAGTAATTTGAAATCTCAGTAATAAGACCATGGTAATGCAACCAAAAGTATCTCTAGTCAATGTGTGAGTTGATATCTTTCCTATAGAAAAAGATAAAGGGACTGAAGTATGCTTCTTTATTCTCCAGATATTCTGAGACAATTGTTCAGATATTCTGAAAATGTGGGTGTTGGCCTTTGGTATATGAGAAAGGGGAAAAAAAGAATCTAAGAATCATAATGGATTCCTAACCTTTTTAGAAACTTTAAGTATTTAAGACTACTAAATAGAAACAGACAAAATTTAGAAAGTATTACCAAAGAATAAAAAGCCTCAGGTAAAAACCTAAAGATTTTATGGGTACTAGCAGTTTTTTCAACATTGCTTCCCATCAACACTGCTTCCTATCAAAGGCAAAGAGAAAACCTAATTTGTAAAGTAAACAGATAAATAATAAGAAAATATTTAACAATGAGATTTGGATTTTTGGTCCATGACTTAAAATGTAGTAAAGACCGGTCCCTTGTCAGAGACAGAATGCACAAAACAAAGGCTGATAGGAGTATATTTCCATGAAGTCTTATAAATCTGATCAAAATAATATTAAAATGAAAGGGATAGGAAGAAATTTACTTACATAAATATGTGTATTATAAAAAATAAATACATAATATATGACATGTAATATGTATCTTATAGTGTATAACAACATATAGCATGTATATTTGACATGTAATATGTGCTTCAATATAGAAAACATCATAATATGCAACATATATGATATAAAAGCCTAATATAATTTATAACATTGTGTGTGTATGTGTTCACCAAGTCAACAATGTTTAGAGAATAAATCATGAGACAAAATCCAAGAAAAGAACAAGTGGTAAAATCCATGACCTCAAATGTCTTTGCAAAAAATACCTAAAATTTAGGCACTTTTGTGTTCTCCTCCACTGCAAGAAAGGATTCTCAGCTTTGTATCAGGCTGGCTGTTTGTATCAAGAGGTAAATTATATCCTCTGCTGATGAATTAAAGGAGTTAACATTTTACCTTGAGTACCCTTCTCTTGGTAGCCATCCCTTTCTTTACTACAGCAGCTCCTTCAACCTATGCCTACATTTATTCCCCTGTGCTTTGCAAAAGTCACTTGATAAGCTCTTTAATACCCTTTAACTAAAGTAATATGACCTAATGTATAATATCCTCTTGTTAAATTAGGTGAATATGGATACTGGCATTCTCCCCTGTTTTTTCTAAAGTCTCGACGTCAACAGCACAAAGTCCTAGAGAATGAGACCAGTCCTGAATATAGCTCTGACTTTTTTGAACCAATATTTCCAGAATTCCATGGGAAAGAAATCATCAGGTAATGAATTATGTAATTCAGGTAATAAATATTAGTGTATATTTATTATATAAAAATATTAGTGTGAATTTAATGAATCTTATCAATTATACTAGGATCAGACTTAGGCAAAAGTTAAATTCTTTTTTTAATCATTATCCTTTATCATTCTACCTTTCCCTTTCTTTGATGATTATAACCATTTTCTTCATCCTCCTCATGAGCTCCATTTTCTCCAAACCTCAGTTCTTTCCCAGTTCAGAAATCTTTGGTTCAATATGCCTCCTCTCTTTTCTATTTTTGACCACGAGGGTGAAGTAGTTCAACTCAAGATTATCCAATATACTAGAATTCTTTGTCCCTTATTCTATTGTCAACCATACCTTGTCAAGTTGCAACCTTGGATTACTCCCATAATATATCTCCTTCATTCATATTTATGCATTCATTGCTGAATAGATGTGGAGAAAATCAAGACATCATGCTAACTCAATCCAGTATAAATTTAGATAACATAGTGAGCCTTTCACAAGAGCAAGGGAATCGTTTTATACCTACCAAACTGATTTTCTATCCCACTCACTCCAGCAGCTATTCCATTTTTGGAATGTTCTCCCACATCAACTCTGTCTTGGGGAATTCTACTCCCTTCAAGACAATTCAAGAGCTACTTTCCACCAGGACCCTGTTTTGATTCTACTCACAACAAAAGAAAAAAATATTGCTATTGGACTACTTGCCATCTGGGGAATAGGGTGGGGAAGAAGAGAGGGGTTGGAATATAAAGTTTTGCAAGGGTTATTTTTTTTTTACTTTTAAACATATTTATTTCCATACTAATCATTTTGTAAAGGAAATATCAAAACAATCTTTTGGTTTGAAATTTTCTTGTCTTTTCTAAATTCCCATGATACTCCCCCTCCTTACCTTCGACTCAGCCTCTAAAAACACTGAGGTCATTCACTGAGAGTTCCTTCTTCCCCTCTCTTCTTATATCACTCAGATATCTTTCCCCACTCTCTCCTCCTTCAGCCCTCTTTCTGATGTAGAGGTAACTTTTGTTTATGCCAAAGAAAATTGCTACATGTATCCTTGATCTCATTCTCTCCCATATTTTCCAATGGAAAACCTTCATTATCATTCTCTATTTTATCTTCAAACTTTTCTTGTATAATGACTTTTCCACTTGTTGCCGGTATACATACCTACGTCTACTCTCTTTTTAAAATTCTCTTTTGATTCATCCATTCCTACTAGCAACTGATCTGTATCTTTTCTCTCCTTGGTTAAACTCCTTGAGAAAATTGTCTTCCACAGGTTCTACTAATTCCTCTCCTTTTAGTTTTAAACCTTTTGTTCTGTATTTTTACCTTATTATTCAAGAAACTTCTATTTAATAAGTTACCAACTATCACTTAACAACCAATTGTAATACATTTTCTAAACCTGAATGTTTCTCGAATCTCTGCAATCTTTGTTACTATCATATTGATAATGTTTTGCCTCCTAGATATTCTGCCTTTCTGGACTTTTGTTCAACTGCTCTTTCTTGTTTCTCTTCCTATTTGTTTGACTGCAGTGTCTCTGTTTCCTTTGCTGTATCTTCATCAGTTTCATACCTACTAACTCTGATTACCCACAAGAATCTGTCCTGGACCCTTTTTTCTTTGATTTTTATACTATCTTGCTTGGTGATCTCATCAGTTCTCATAAGTTCAACTAACAGTAGATGTTTTTCAAATATATATAGTGAGTATTAATCTCTATCCTAAGCGTCAGCCCCACACCACCAACTACATCTTAGATATTAGAAATGAATGGGTTTTAGGCATTTCAACATTTATCTTCTACTTCAGAGCTGGCATTGCCAGCCCTAATAATGGGAAAAACTCATTGAATGTTTACTTTATTATTCTTTCAGAATCAGAAATATCAGAAAAGAATATAAAAGGAATTCTGAGAAAGTAGAAGCTCTGAAAGGTAAGGAGGAAAATCTCATTTTAATTGACATTTAATTGAAGCATTATAGCACAAATAGCTACTTTTAGAGAGTCCTTTTAGACTGCTGACCACAAGCATCTTTCTGCTTCTTCTTAGAAGAAGCTTCTGTTAGAAGTGTCCCTGATCTATTGTAGCTATAAGTTCTCATGTGCTAAAGTAATAGAATCCTTTTTCAGTGCTTATTAAAAAAAAAAAACAAAAAACAAAAAAAAAACTTCCTGTAATCTGAGGCCTCCAGAAGCTGCCACTGCCACCACTGCCTATACCTACTTCTAGTTTGCTGGTTTTCCAAGGCCCTTTTACTTTACAGACAAATCTTTCCTGCTAACCTTCCAAATTGTCTTTGATGTCTCTGGGCTGAGAAACCGCCAGTACTGGCACTGATGCAGAGGTCCAAGGCCTATTCCTGCCTTGTTGGGACTAGGACTGGCATTGTGACTGGGTTTGAGCTGTACTGGCCTGGCCATAGTTCCACAATTATCATACTGTACAAGAAAATATAGGTCAAAAAGGGAAAAAAATGAGAAAGAAAAAAAGCAAGTAAGCAACAACAAAAAGGTGAAAATACTAGGTTGTGATCCACATTCAGTCCCTATAGTTCTCTCTCTGGATGCTGATGGCTCTCTCCATCACAAGTTTATAGGAATTAGCCTGAATCATCTCGTTGCCAAGTCTATCACAGTGATCATCACATAATTTTGTTATTACTGCACCACTATCCTTCTAGTCATGCATACTCATAACCTAAGAACTTCATGCACTTTCTTATTATATCCAATTATTATTCCCTCTATTATAACTTGTCAAATCATTTCAATTTTACCTCCATAATTTTTCTCACACATTCATCTTTTTTCCATGACATATCCACTGTTTTAATTGAGATTTTTCTCTGAACTCTTGCAATAATCTCCTAATAAGTTTTTTTCCCGCATTCTAAATCTTGCCTCTCTAATCCATCCTCTATATAGTTATCAAAAGTGAAATTATTAATTGATAGGTTTGATTATGTCACTTTCTACTTAGTGGTTTCCCTTATTTTTGTAAGATAAAATACAAACTCCTCTGCATATACATTTTATTACAATTGCATTAGTCAGTGTGCTGCTGCTCTTCATATATGACATCCCATCTGCTATCTTGCTACCTTTTATATAACTTAATCTCATTCTTGGAATGTTTTCCCACATCAAACCTATCTTGGGGAATTCTACTCCCTTCAAGACAATTCAAGAGCTACTTTCCACCAGGACCCTGTTTTGATTCTACCCACAACAAAAGAAAAAATATTGCTATTGGACTACTTGCCATCTGGGGAAGAGGGTGGGAAAGAAGGGAGGGGGGTGGAATAAAAAGTTTTGCCACGGTTATTTTTTTTTTTTACTTTTAAACATATTTATTTCCATACTAATCATTTTGTAAAGGAAAAATCAAAACAAAAAGCCACAAGAAATAAAAAACAAACAAAAACGGGTGAAAATAGTGTGCTTCAATCCATATTCAATTTCTGTAGTTCTTTCTATGAATGTGGATGGTATTTTCTCTTCCAAGTCTTTTTACAATTGCTTTGTATCACTGTATCTGAAAAGAGTTAAGTAAATTATTGTTAATTATCACACAATTTGCAAGGGTTAATATTGAAGAATTGTCCATATATTTGTTTTGAAAAATAAAATGCTTTAATAAAGAAAAAAAGAAAAATATTGCTATCCATATATCACATATCCATATATTGTATGTTTATTTTATAAATACCTATTTGTAACTTTTGTTGTTTCTCTTTGGTAGAAAGGAAGATTATTAAAGGAAGAGACTGTGTTGTATTTGCTTTTGTACTCTAATACTTTGCACAGTCCTTGGAACGTGAAAAGCATTTAACAAATACTTATCAAATTCAATCAAATTATAAAAATTTATTTCTAGATTTCTTCTCTTATTGGTTCATTTTATTCCTTTCTCATAAGGTATCATCAATGTGTTGCCCTTACAAGGTTTAAGTATGGTTTAGGACCACCTGTGTATGAAATAAATTAAATAGTAAAAAAAGGAAGGACATGTCTTTACTTCACTAGATCAGATCTTGATAAATTGCTGAACTTTCTTAATGTCACTTTTCTAGAATTGCCAGCAAGTTGTATTCCATTAGCAACTAGCTTATTTCTTAAGAATTACTCAAGGTTAAATAGCTATTTACTGGCAGCACTGAGATTGGAACAAAGTTCCCTAACTATCTCAAAGAATCAGAAGAGCTGAATTCAAGTCCTGACTCCAGTTTTTGCTATTTGAGTGACTCCTGAGATACATTATTTTCTTCTGCAAAAAAAAAAAAAAAAAATATATATATATATATATATATTACTTTTACTACTTATCTCATAGATTTATGAGAGGAAATGCTTTATAGAATTGAAATTGTTATATAAAGAGACATAATTAACCATTTTAATGAGTCTTGCAACTTCGTGGTAGTTCTTATTCTTTATTCTCTATCATGCTCCAACAATGGAATTTCCAAACCTATTCTTCTCTCCTCAGTATCCCAACATCACCCCTACTCAATGGTAATACTAGAATCAACTGATAAGGTCTAATGAAATCTGATTGTTAAATCTTTAATGTTAGCATATTTCAGAAATGGAAAATGTTACAAATCAGGATTTGATTGTTTTTTGTTGTTTCTTTGTCTATATTTAAGAAAATGGTATTAAGACAGACAAAACTTAAAAGTGTATATTTTTGAAGAGCTGATTGTCAAACATTTATCAGTATACCATTGCTCCCCTGCCTTTGTATCATAGCAAATGACATTCTTAATACTTAATAAAAACTAAAAAGATGAGGACATCTTTGCTTTCATTTTTTCTTATGTCCTCCCCCACTTGTCACCCATTTTCACCTACTTTGATCCAGTTTTTGAAGAAGAAAGTATTTTTTGCCAAGATAATTAGGTTCTATGATATTTTATTTGTGCCCTGGATCTCATTTCCTCCTTTCTTGTCTATAGTCTTGTCCCTTTTATCAGTCCCACTTTTTATCATTTTAAATCTCTCCCTATTTTCTGCCTGATCTCCCTGATGAATCTTATGTCCAATTTTCCTAAAGTTTCATTTAGAGGCTTAGTTTATTTCTTTTTTTAAATTTTTGGTTGATTTGTCTAAATATAAAAGTAGAACACTTTAAAGTGCCTAACTATTATAGTTTTATGGCCTATTTCTTCCTATAAGTTAATTGTTTTATTTTAGCTACTTGGGTACTATATAATTTGATGAATATATATTAATTATTGATATTATTCCATTGTCTGTGATGCCTTTAAGTATGATATAATTTCCCCCTTTCTGTCTCTTTTAACTATATATCTTTGTTTGAAATTCCAATTGTCATTCTTGCTTTTAGAAATTTACTTGAAGCAAAATAAAGTCTACTTTATCCTTTAATTTTAACTGTGTGTCTTTTTGTTTTCAGTGTTTCTCTTCCTAGTGTTTTCTCTCCCTAGATTCTGAATACTCTCTTCATTTGTTTTGTTTCTTTTCAACTTCATCAAAAGTAAAAAGTATAAACAAAGTTTAGAGAGAAGCCGAATTCTTGGTTCACTAAGAAAACAGATGAAATTCGGTTTTATACTGATAGAAGCAATTCAAACTACTTCTGTAATACTTTGAAGACTATGGACCAAAGAATTCTGGTGCAGCTCAACTACTCAGCACTGATGGAGTTACACTGATCAATGATAAGGACACAGACTATATTCAGCCAATGTTGATATCATTGAATACAGATTCAGGTTAAAATAAACCCCTCTCTAGATGTACTTCTAATTGAAGAGGAGATTTTTGAATGACATTAAGATCCTCTCATGTGGCAAAGTACCTGATGCTGATTTTATTCTATAAGAGATTTACAAGGCAGGGAAGCTGCTACTTATATGAAAGCTACATGAAATCTATGTTATGTGGTAAGAGGACATTATGCCTCTTTTTTAACTATATATCTTTGTTCAAGGCTGTCTCCATTGACATCCCTATAAAGGAAAAGAAAACAGGTTGTCATGTGACAATCATAGGCGAGTCTCCTTTTTAGTCATTGTTGGCAAGATTCTTGTCAGAGTCTTCCTTAATAGGATGATCTTTTACCTGGAAAATGGTCATCTGCCTAAGAGCCATTGTGGCTTCAGAAAGGGCAAAGGATTGGTTGATATGATGTTTGTTGCCTGACAACTCCAGGAGAAATGCCAGAAGCAGAACAGAAGTCTGTACACGATGTTCATCAATTTAATAGAAGCCTTTAATAGTGTTAGGCATGAAGGCTTGTGAAAGATCATGTCAAAATTTGGTTGCCCAGGGAAGTCCATCAGTATTGTATGCCTGTTTCATAATGACTTATTTATATAGGATTAGGTTCTGGATGAAGCTCTCATGCTTTTCTTAGTTACTAATAGAATAAAGTAGGGCTTTGTGCTTCCATGCTTTTTAGCATGATGAGTCAAAGACAGTGATTCAAATGGTCATTCCCTGTTGGAATCCTTACTAACTGCTAACTAATTAGAGTTGATCTAATCTTACAAGATGTTTTGGGCAGAACCTGAAACAAGGTACTAAGTAGAACTAATTAATACAAGGCTTGTGTTCACACCTTTGCTCATTGGAGTTCAATGAGTTCACACCTCCCTTGAAGCTCTTTGGGAGCATAAATAGAGCTTCAATGGACCAGTCAAGGAAGTTCTTCAGAGGAAGAAGCTACAAGTCGGGATTTCAGCAGAATTACGCCAGAAGCCCTCTCTTCAAGGTAAGACAGATTCATCTTGGTGCTGGCTCTGGAGGCTGAAGAAAGCAGAGGCAGAAGCAAAGGACAAAGTGGCAAGAGCTCTTGGAACCAAGCAGAGAGATAGGCCTCTAAGCTAACCGGGCTATATTGGAGATAATAAAAGATCTGAACTTTTATCACCTGGCTGCGCTTTGAGAAGAAAAAGCTCACCACAATTCCCCCTTCTCTATCAATTTCTGATTGACTTAGTAGTGAATACAAACATTTGCTGCATCCCCTTGAAGCATATATGTTTCAAATTTTGAAAAAATACTTGATGTTGTCAAAGTTTTTTTTTTTTCCTTTTACTGTCAGTGACTATGGAAATACTATGAAATTATTGATTATTAGGGCACTAAATAAATTTATATTCTCATTCCGATCTTTTCCCCAGAATATAATATGTCTAGTAGTAGTATGTCAATCTAAAATTAAGACATTTTCATTTTCCTGCTAGGTTTGCAATTGGATATCTATAAAGGCCAGATCACTGCAATACTTGGTCACAGTGGAGCAGGAAAATCAACACTGCTAAATATTCTTAGTGGACTGATTGTTCCAACAGAAGGTGAGAGATCAATTTCCCCAAGGAAAATTTTGAAATTGGTTATTATGCGTTCAAAATATGTTTGTAAAGAAATAGCCCTTCACAAACAACCACAAAGCACAGAAAATTCTGTGTCAGGAAAACCATGATGGCTTTACACAGATGACCTGGGGCTAAGATGGAAATGGACCAAGCTGGGTGGTAGGATGGAATTAAGAATGAGATACAAGTTATTCATAGACCTCATATTTGCTGATGCTCACAGAATTATTTGTTCCTAGATCTTTTGATGATTCTCTTTTTTTTTTTAATTTTTTATTTAATAATTACATTATATTGACACTCGTTTCTGTTCCGATTTTTTCCCTCTCCCTCCCTCCACCCCCTCCCCTAGATGGCAAGCAGTCCTTTATATGTTGGATATGTTGCAGTATATCCTAGATACAATATATGTTTGCAGAACCGAACAGTTCTCTTGTTGCGTAGGGAGAATTGGATTCAGAAGGTATAAATAATCCGGGAAGAAAAACAAAAATGCAGATAGTTTACATTCGTTTCCCAGTGTTCTTTCTTTGGGTGTAGCTGCTTTTGTCCGTCATTTATCAATTGAAACTCAGGTCTCTTTGTCAAAGAAATCCACTTCCATCAAAATATGTCCTCATACAATATCGTTGTCGAAGTGTATAATGATCTCCTGGTTCTGCTCATTTCACTTAGCATCAGTTCATGTAAGTCTCGCCAGTCCTCTCTGTATTCATCCTGCTGGTCATTTCTTACAGAACAATAATATTCCATAACATTCATATACCACAATTTACCCAGCCATTCTCCAATTGATGGGCATCCATTCATTTTCCAGTTTTTAGCCACTACAAACAGGGCTGCTACAAACATTTTGGCACATACAGGTCCCTTTCCCTTCTTTAGTATTTCTTTGGGATATAAGCCCAATAGAAACCCTGCTGGATCAAAGGGTATGCACAATTTGATAATTTTTTGGGCATAATTCCAGATTGCTCTCCAGAATGGTTGGATTCGTTCACAACTCCACCAACAATGCATTAGTGTCCCAGTTTTCCCGCATCCCCTCCAACATTCATCATTATTTTTTCCTGTCATCTTAGCCAATCTGACAGGTGTGTAGTGGTATCTCAGAGTTGTCTTAATTTGCATTTCTCTGATCAATAATGATTTGGAACACTCTTTCATATGAGTGGTAATAGTTTCAATCTCATCCTCTGAAAATTGTCTGTTCATATCCTTTGACCATTTATCAATTGGAGAATGGCTTGATTTCTTATAAATTTGAGTCAGTTCTCTATATATTTTGGAAATGAGGCCTTTATCAGAACCTTTAACTGTGAAAATGTTTTCCCAGTTTGTTGCTTCCCTTCTAATCTTGTTTGCATTAGTTTTATTTGTACAAAGGCTTTTTAATTTGATGTAATCGAAATTTTCTATTCTGTGATCAGTAATGGTCTCTAGTTCATCTTTGGTCACAAATTTCTTTCTCCTCCACAAGTCTGAGAGATAAACTATTCTATGTTCCTCTAATTTATTTATAGTCTCGTTCTTTATGCCTAGGTCATAGACCCATTTTGATCTTATCTTGGTATATGGTGTTAAGTGTGGGTCCATGCCTAATTTCTGCCATACGAATTTCCAATTATCCCAGCAGTTTTTATCAAATAATGAATTCTTTTCCCAGAAGTTAGGGGCTTTGGGTTTGTCAAACACTAGATTGCTATAATTGACTATTCTGTCTTGTGAGCCTAGCCTTTTCCACTGATCCACTAATCTATTTCTTAGCCAATACCAAATGGTTTTGGTGACTGCTGCTTTATAATATAATTTTAGATCAGGTACAGCTAGGCCACCTTCATTTGATTTTTTTTTCATTAATTCCCTTGAGATTCTCGACTTTTTATTGTTCCATATGAATTTTGTTGTTATTTTTTCTAGATCAATAAAATATTTTCTTGGAAGTCTGATTGGTATAGCACTAAATAAATAGATTAGTTTAGGGAGTATTGTCATCTTTATTATGTTCGCTCGGCCGATCCAAGAGCACTTAATATTTTTCCAATTATTTAAGTCTGACTTTATTTGTGTGGAGACTTTTTTATAATTTTGCTCATATAATTCCTGACTTTCCTTTGGTAGATAGATTCCCAAATATTTTATGGTATCAACAGTTATTCTGAATGGAATTTCTCTTTGTATCTCTTGCTGTTGGGTTTTGTTGGTGATGTATAAAAATGCTGAGGATTTATGGGGATTTATTTTGTAGCCAGCTACTTTGCTAAAATTATGAATTATTTCCAATAGCTTTTTGGTAGAATCTCTGGGGTTCTCTAGGTATACCATCATATCATCTGCAAAGAGTGATAGTTTGGTTTCCTCATTGCCTACTCTAATTCCTTTTATATCTTTCTCGACTCTTATTGCCGAGGCTAGTGTTTCTAATACGATATTAAATAATAATGGTGATAGTGGGCAACCTTGCTTCACTCCAGATCTTACTGGGAAAGGTTCCAGTTTTTCCCCATTGCATATGATGCTTACTGATGGTTTTAAATATATGCTCCTGACTATTTTAAGGAAAAGTCCATTTATTCCTATGCTCTCAAGTGTTTTTATTAGGAATGGATGTTGGATTTTATCAAATGCTTTTTCTGCATCTATTGAGATGATCATGTGGTTTTTGTTTGGTTGGTTATTGATATAGTCAATTATGCTAATAGTTTTCCTAATATTGAACCAGCCCTGCATTCCTGGTATAAATCCTACTTGGTCATAGTGTATTTTCCTGGTGACAATTTTCTGTAATCTTTTTGCTAATATTTTATTTAAGATTTTAGCATCAATATTCATTAGGGAGATTGGTCTATAATTTTCTTTCTCTGTTTTCAGCCTACCTGGTTTAGGTATCAGTACCATATCTGTGTCATAAAAGGAGTTTGGTAGGACTCCTTCAATCCCTATTTTTTCAAATAGTTTATATAACATTGGAGTTAATTGTTCTTTAAATGTTTGGTAGAATTCACATGTAAATCCATCTGGTCCTGGGGATTTTTTCTTAGGGAGTTGATTGATAGTTTGTTCTCTTTCTTTTTCTGAGATGGGACTGTTTAGGATATTTACTTCTTCCTCTGTTAGTTTGGGCAGGCTATATTTTTGGAGGTATTTTTCTATTTCTTTTAAGTTGTCAAATTTATTGGCATAAAGTTGGGCAAAGTAACTCCTAATTATTGCTCTAATTTCCTCTTCGTTAGTGGCGAGTTCTCCCTTTTCATTTTTAAGACTAACAATTTGATTTTCCTCTTTCCTTTTTTTAATCAGATTTACTAAGGGTTTGTCTATTTTGTTGGTTTTTTCATAGAACCAACTCTTAGTTTTATTAATTAATTCAATAGTTTTTTTACTTTCAATTTTATTGATCTCTCCTTTTAATTTTAGAATTTCAAGTTTAGTGTTTGACTGGGGGTTTTTAATTTATTCCTTTTCTAGCATTTTTAGTTGCAAACCCAATTCATTGACCTTCTCTTTCTCTATTTTATACAAATAGGCCTCTAGAGATATGAAATTTCCCCTTATTACCGCTTTGGCTGCATCCCATACATTTTGGTATGATGTCTCATTATTATCGTTTTCTTGGGTGAAGTTATTAATTATGTCTATGATTTGCTGTTTCACCCAATCATTCTTTAGTATGAGATTATTTAGTTTCCAATTATTTTTTGGTCTACTTCCCCCTGGTTTTTTGTTGAATGTAATTTTCATTGCATCATGGTCTGAAAAGGATGCATTCACTATTTCTGCCTTACTGCATTTGAGTTTGAGGTTTTTATGTCCTAATATATGGTCAATTTTTGTATAGGTTCCATGAACTGCTGAAAAGAAAGTGTATTCCTTTCTGTCTCCATTACATTTTCTCCAGAGATCTATCATATTTAACTTTTCTAGTATTCTATTTACCTCTTTGACTTCTTTCTTATTTATTTTGTGATTTGATTTATCTAATTCTGAGAGTGCATGGTTAAGATCTTCCACTATTATAGTTTTACTGTCTATTTCTTCTTGCAGCTCTCTTAATTTCTCTTTTAAGAATTTAGATGCTACCCCACTTGGTGCATATATGTTTAATATAGATAGTGCTTCATTATCCATGCTACCCTTCATCAAGATATAGTGCCCTTCCTTATCTCTTTTAATTAGATCAATTTTTGCTTTAGCTTGATCTGAGATCAGGATGGCTAGCCCTGCTTTTTTGACTTCACCTGAAGCATAGTAGATTTTGCTCCAACCTTTTACTTTTAACCTGCATGTATCTCCCCGCTTCAGGTGTGTTTCCTGTAAACAACATATTGTAGGATTCTGGCTTTTAATCCATTCTGCTAACCACTTCCTCTTTATGGGGGGGTTTACCCCGTTCACATTTATGGTTAGAATGACCAATTCTGTATTACTTGCCATCTTGTTAACCCCGGTTTATGCTTTTCTCCCTTCTTTCCCTTTTCCCCCCTTCCCAGTATTAAGCTTGTGAGCACCACTTGCTTCTCACAGCTCTCCCTTTTTAGTATCCCTCCCCCCGCCTTAGAGTTCCTCCCCCTATCTTATCCCTTTCCCTCCCAGTTTCCGTATTCCCTTCCACTTAGCTTATTCCTTCCCTTTTCATGTTTCCCTTCTCACTTTTCAATGAGGTGGGAGAAGTTTCACCATAGATTGAATATGTCTTAAGATTTTTCACTTAAAGCCAATTCTAAAAGCAGTAAGATACCCACTATATTCATCCCCCTCCATTCTTTCTCTCAGATATAATAGGTTTCCTATGCCTCTTCATGAGATGTACTACCCCCACTTTACCCTTTTTCTGGTACAATGTCCTTTCCACATCAATTTCTAGAACAAGGTATACATGTATTCTTTATACATCTATTTAGTCGAAATATAGTTCCCAAGATTAATCTTTACCTTTTTAGATTTCTCTTGAGTTCTATATTTGTAGATCAAACTTTTTGTTAAGTTCTGGCTTTTTCATCAGAAATAGATGAAATTCGCTTACTTCGTTGAATGTCCATCTTCTTCCCTGGAAAAAGATGCTCATTCTCACTGGGTAAGTTATTTTTGGTTGCATACCAAATTCCTTAGCCTTTCGGAATATCATATTCCAGGCCCTTCGATCTTTTAATGTGGATGCTGCCAGATCCTGGGTGATCCTTATTGTGGCTCCTTAATACTTGAATTGGGTTTTTCTAGCCGCTTGCAATATTTTTTCCTTCGTCTGAGGGTTCTGGCATTTGGCCACTATATTCCTTGGTGTTTTGCTTTTAGGATCCCTTTCAGTGGGTGATCGATGAATCCTTTCAATATTTATTTTTTCCTCTGTTCCTATGACTTCTGGGCAGTTCTCTTTGATAATTTCCTGGAAAATAGTGTCCAGGCTCTTTTTTTCATCATGTTTTTCTGGAAGTCCAATGATTCTCAGATTGTCTCTCCTGGATCTGTTTTCCAGGTCTGTTGTCTTCCCCAGAAGGTATTTCACATTCTTTTCCATTGTTTGATTTTTTTGGATTTGCTTGACTGATTCTTCTTGTCTCCTCGAGTCATTCAATTCCACTTGTTCAATTCTGATTTTCAGTGAAGTATTTTCTTCACTCACTTTTTAAAAATCTTTTTCTAATTGTCCCATTGAGTTCTTTTGTTCTGTGGAATTTTTTTCCATTTCGCCAATTTTGTTTTCCAGTTCACCAATCCTATTTTTCAAGGATTTTACTTCTTTATCCACTCTCTCCTTAACTGACTTCTCCAGGCTCTTTTGCCAAGCCTCCCTCCCCTTTTCCCAAGCTTCCCTCTCCTTTTGCCAAGCCTCACTCTGTTTTTCCCATTTTTCTTCTAGCTCCCTTGTGAGAGCCTTTTTAATTACTTCTATGAGGTTCATCTGTGCTGAGGAACAGATGATCTCCTCCTTTGGGGATTCACCTGGGGACTGTCTGTTTTTAGTCTCCTCAGGATTTAGAGTCTGCTCTCTATCTGTATAGAAGCTGTCAAGGGTTAAAGTCCTCTTCAGTTTCTTGCTCATTCTGTCTAATAATCAAAGACAAACTACCAAAGAAAAACAGAAAAAACTGGATTCTTTCTTTGGGGGAGGGGCTGGGTGTGTTACCGAGCTTCCTCTACAGACTGCGGGAGGCAGCAGTGAGGCACTAGCCTGACTGTGCTGCGCCTGCGCTCTGAGATCCCAGAGCGTGCTGAGTCACTGTGGGGGGCGGCCAGGTTCTGAGAGACTCCAGCTGTTTGGGGTTGTATTCTTCAGCCCCGGTGTTTTTAGCTTCTCTGCTGGGCTGCTGACTTGTTGCCAGAGCAAAGTATCTAATCCTGTAGCGAAGCTCTCCCCGCAGAGACGGCTGCGATCACTCCCCACCCCCTCTCCAGTCTGCTCCCGTGCTCTCACTGCCGCTGCCCGCTGCCTGCGCCCGATCTAAAACCATCCCAGCCCTCCAGTAAAGACAGACCTTTCTTGGCGAATCTCAAGGATGGCTTCTCTTGGTAACTATTTGTGGGTTTTTTTTCAGTCAAGCATTAATTCAGAGGCTTGTAATGAAATGGATAGTGAGAGAAAGCGTGGCGCTTACACAGCTGTGTGCCTCCTCTCCGCCATCTTCAGTGGAAATAGTTTCAATTTCATCATCTGAATATTGTCTGTTCATATCCTTTGACCATTTATCAGTTGGAGAATGGCTTGATTTCTTATAAATTAGAGTCAATTCTCTATATATTTTGGAAATGAGGCCTCTATCAGAATCTTTAACTGTAAAGATGTTTTTCCAGTTTGTTGCTTCCCTTCTAATTTTGTTTGCATTAGTTTTGTTTGTACAAAGGCTTTTTAATTTGATGTAATCAAAATTTTCTATTTTGTGATCAGTAATGGTCTCTAGTTCATCTTTGGTCACAAATTTCTTCCTCCTCCACAAGTCTGAGAGATAAATTATCCTATGTTCCTCTAATTTATTTATAATCTCTTTCTTTATGCCAAAATCATGGACCCATTTTGATGTTATCTTGGTATATGGTATTAAGTGTGAGTCCATGCCTAATTTCTGCCATTCTAATTTCCAGTTATCCCAGCAGTTTTTGTCAAATAAAGAATTGTTATCCCCAAAGTTAGGAGCTTTGGGTTTGTCAAACACTAGATTGTAATAGTTGACTATTCTGTCTTGTGAACCTAACCTATTCCACTGATCAACTAATCTATTTCTTAACCAATACCAAATGGTTTTGGTGACTGCTGCTTTATAATATAGTTTTAGATCAGGTACAGCTAAGCCACCTTCATTTGATTTTTTTAAATTAATTCCTTTGAGATTGTTGACCTTTTATTATTCCATATGAATTTTGTTGGTTTTTTCTAGATCATTAAAATATTTTCTTGGAAGTCTGATTGGTATAACACTAAATAAATAGATTACTTTAGGGAGTATTGTCATCTTTATTATATTCGCTCGGCCTATCCAAGAGCACTTAATATTTTTCCAATTATTTAAGTTTGATTTTATTTGTGTGGAAAGTTTTTTATAATTTTGCTCATATAATTCCTGACTTTCCTTTGGTAGATAGATTCCCAAATATTTTATGCTGTCGACAGTCATTTTGAAAGGAATTTCTCTTTGTATCTCTTGCTGTTGGATTTTGTTGGTGTACATATCTCATTCTTAATAAGGCCATCAATTGTCATTAAGATATAAGTATTTTAAAATATCTTTACATATGATTTTTGTCAATAATTCACAAACTATCTCTGACACAGTAGACAAATCTTATGAAGGTACTTGAGGCACATGAAGTTAAAAGCTTTGGGCAAGTACCCAAGATCATCTGATTAATAGCAAATGACAAGGACAAAATTTGAATCCTGAGCATCCTTATTCCAATTCTAATTAATTGCACTGCACTAATTCTACTATCAGAACATTTAAGACTTAATTCAATAAGTTGGCTATTTAAGATGAAGTTCAAAAGAAGATTTAGGTCAGAATAATTACATGAAAATAAATACACGTTGGTGCCAACAAGAACAAAAATTTAAAGGCTCTAAAAGACATCTAAAAGAAGAAAGACTGGGAAAAAAGAAAGAAAAAGAAAAAGAAAAAGCAATACTCCCCAAAAAGGGTGACAAAGAAAATGTTAGAATATTCATTTTATTATTAGAATTAGAATTAGAAAATTATTAGAATACTCAACTCATGCATCTGGGTTATCCTTAAGGAAACACAGAAAAGCTTTCTTTTTTATTATTATTATAGCTTTTTATTTACAAGATATATGCATGGGTAATTTTTCAGCACTGACAATTGCAAATTTTATTCCAACTTTCCCCCTCCTTTCCCCAGCCCCCTCCCCCAGATGGCAGGTTGACCAATACATGTTAAATATATTAAAGTATAAGTTAAATACAATATATGTATACATGTCCACACAGTTATTTTGCTGCACAAAAAGAATCGGGCTTTGAAATAGTGTACAATTAACCTGTGAAGGAAATCAAAAATGCAGGCAGACAAAAATAGAGGGATTGGGAATTCTATGTAATGGTTCATAGTCATCTCCCAGAGTTCTTTCTCTGGGTGTAGCTCATTCAGTTCATTACTGCTTTATTGGAACTGATTTGGTTCATCTCATTGTTAAAGAGGGCCATGTCCATCAGAATTGATCATCATATAGGATTGTTGATGAAGTATGGTCCTGCTCATTTCACTCAGCATCAGTTCATATAAGTCTCTCCAGGCCTCAAAAAAACCTATCTTACGCTATATTTTCTCTTCACAGAGTACATAAAGTAAGATATTTTTCCACCAATGAACAAAAACAGGTTACAAAATATTTTAAGTTATCCAATAGGATAACAGTTATTTTAAAAATTAGTATTCGATATATTCTAGATGTTGTTAAACATTTATTCTCTTCTCTGCTTCATTCTCCTTAACTCTGTTTAAACTTACACTTGTAGGCTCTGCTACCATCTGTAACAATGAACTGTCTGACAAGGCTAATTTGCAAGAAATCAGAAAGATAATTGGTGTTTGTCCACAATTCAATATACAATTTGACTTCCTCACTGTGAAAGAAAATCTCAGGCTATTCGCTGAAATTAAAGGAATTCAGCCCCAGAAGGTAGAAGAAGAGGTAGGAGCACATTAAGATTGTTGTAATTGAAATGGAAAATATTCACACAAGGAAATCTGATTCTATTTCTATTCAGATATCCATCTGCATTTAATCATTATAAGTTTGGGCAAAAAAGTTCAAGAAAACGTTATTCCATGTTTAATGGAGAGCAAAAAGAAAACAATTTAAGCCAAGGAGTCTCTGTTTTGTTTTGTTTTTAATCTGATCTGTTCTTTTAATTTGATCTACTCTTAGGTACAAAGAGTTGTTACAGAATTGGAAATGAAAAACATTCAAAATATCATCGCAGAAAACCTAAGTAGTGGACAAAAAAGAAAGCTGACCTTTGCGATTGCCATTCTAGGAGATCCTCAAGTAAGAAAAGATGGAAACTGATAGAAGAATCTAATGTTATTTGGCACAAGTTCACGCTCTTCTTTTTTTTAATATAGATAAAGTGGAAACTATATGAAAATGCAATGCAACATTTCAAAGTTAAAATTTCAACTGAAAAACATGTTTTATAATTTTATAATTTCCATGTCTTTTTCTGAAAGAATTTCCCTTGAAATGGAAAGGTGTTTTTATGCTTTCATTCTCTACAGGTTTTGCTGTTGGATGAACCAACTGCTGGATTGGATCCTTTTTCGAGGCATCAAGTATGGAACATTCTAAAAGAACGTAAATCAGAAAGAGGGATCCTCTTGAGTACCCAGTTCATGGATGAGGCTGATATACTGGCTGGTGAGTTTTGGTTTGTACTCAGGGCTAAGAATTTGTCAGAACAATTGTTCTCATCTAAGATTATTGTTACATTGAGAACTAAATGAAAGACATCAAAAGAATCCAGGATTGGCAGGGATTAGGAGACAGACTTGGAGTTAAATTTATTTCTCTGCATTGTGTGTCTATTTTATGGTGACACTTTGAATCTCAGTGAAAATTGTTCACATTATAACAAGGTAAATAATTTATTGCAAAATATCTTGTTTTCCTCAGAGCTATTAGACTTTTTATTTTAACTATTGAAAAACCCAGGATACATTGATATATGTTCATTTGAAAAGTTAAGCAATTTTCTAAGTATATTTCTTAAGGTTTTAAGATCTTAGTTTAAGGTGTTGTTCCTGACTTAATTTTCATGAAACAACATAACAATAAAGTTATAGAGATACCAAAACAATCTAAAAGTTATAATCAAACAACAAATATATCAATTTCCATGAATTCCAGCTTAAATTCTGGATTTTAAATGTAATGCTGCTAGACTACATAGTTCATTATTTATTAGTATGCCAGTGAATTACTTCTCTCACTGTTATTTATTTGAAGTAAATGGAAAAGACTCTAATTTAATTTCTCATTAACTTCTTTCTACTCAGATAGAAAAATATTTATTTCCAATGGACAGTTGAAATGTGCAGGTTCTTCTCTGTTTCTGAAGAGGAAATGGGGGATTGGATATCACTTAAGGTATAGTATTTTGGAAAAATCTGTGAGGCTATATATTAGCTACATAATTACATAAGCAAGTGAATAAGGCACATTCTTTGAGTACGTATTGTGTGCAGATTTAGGTTTACATAAAATATAAGATTTAGATAAGATAACTTGCTCATATGAAACTTTAAATCTAGTTAGAATCTGAGTGGAGTGGGATAATATAAATGTACTTACTGAAAGATTTGGAATCTAATAGAAACCATTAGCTGAGTGATAGAGAGCATGTCTATACATATATATATATATGTATATATACATATATATATATATACATATATATATATAAAATCACATAAAGATAATAACTAATATACAAGTATGTTATATATAATTTGTATGCTTGTATAATATATATACTTATTTATATTGTTTATATATTTATGTGTATATATATATGCACATATATACATATATGTATATATATGAAAAATACAAAGAAAAAATCCCACTGGGAAAATTCTGCAAAAAAACTAAACTAAACTAAAACTAAAAAAAAAAAAAAAAAAAAGGAAAGAAATATTTGAAGGAAAAATTCAAGATTATAAATTTAATCTCTGAGAAAGAAAGTATATTTTAGAAAGCTCAATGAGTCAATGGACTCTCTAAGGAGTAAAATGGCTCATTCCGAAAGCAATATAAACATGAAAAAAAGAAACAACAGAGCAAATCAAAACATGACAAAACTGGTTTTAAAAAAAAAACCCAAATCACTAAAACTCTCATATTTCTATAAGACAAAGTACAACAATTCAATCTTTTTAAAAGTTTATTTAATATTTAAATATTTAATAATAAATAATTTATTTTAATATTACTTTAGAATAATATTTTACATTTGTTTTTAAAACTGTGAGTTCTAGATTCTCTCCCTTATCCCCACCCCCAATCCCCATTAAGAATGTACATGTGAAAGAATGTAAGGTATTTCTATAAAAGTCATGTTTTAAAAAAAATAGATCTCCCCCCCCCCAAAAAAAAAGCTCAAGAAAAATAGAGAGACAGAAAGAAAAAGAAAGTGGATACCTACTATATTCTTTTAATTTTTTCATTTTACTGTTTCTTCTTATATCAATGAATATTTTGGTTCTGTCTTATTCATTTCTTTTTTTTTCTCTCCAGGTATATACTGCTTTCCTGATTTTCTAGCCTCTGTGGCTATCTATTCTCCTTTAGATCACAGCTGTAATTTCACTCCTCATATCATTATCCAATTCTTTTATCCTAGTATTTTCTTATGCAATAATCCTTTTTGTCATAATGTTTCATCATTATATTATTAATTTCTTTTATATCTTTTTATAAACCTAGGTTTACTATATTTTTATTACTATAAAATGATGTAAACAGAGAAACATTAAATTTTTTTCAAAGTTCTGGTGGTAAGAATACAATATAAACCTAAGACTTCTTCTTTTTTTTAAACAAAACCATCAGTTTGCAAAAAAAAGAAAACTGTGACTCAGAGACAATAACATCTCTTGTTAAACATCATATTCCTGATGCCAAATTAAGGGAAGAAAGTGAAGAAAAGCTTGTCTATACATTGCCCTTGGAAAGTACAGACAAATTTCCAGGTAATTTATATGAATGTCTTTCAGTGGTGCCTGCTTTTCTTGAGTTTGGTCTACATTAATCTGGGATCTGACTATTATATCTGGCCTCTATTATATCTCAGCTGTCTCTTTTACCCCTTGTCTAGACCTGAACTGGAGTCTTCCATTTAAGGGCTACCATGTCTTCTAAAAAAAAAAAAAAAAAAAAAAAAGGACTTTTCCATCTTTTAGTTTTACTTCATCAGATAAAGAAAAAGCTCTTCTCTCCCTCCCGTAAGCATTTTTCTCCATAA
This sequence comes from Antechinus flavipes, assembly GCF_016432865.1. Lineage (NCBI taxonomy): Eukaryota > Metazoa > Chordata > Mammalia > Dasyuromorphia > Dasyuridae > Antechinus > Antechinus flavipes. Next base: position 157,466,229 of record NC_067401.1, read on the forward strand.
GGAAAGAGAAAGATCAATTCAGAGTCTGCTTCTAGGGGCCAAACTTTTTTGGAATGTATCATCACCTAATTAAAGATGACAGTCAATCTTTAGTCTGACTTTCAAAATTCCTAAATCTGATACTGAACTGTAGTATAGCATAAGAAAATCATTGGATTTAGAATTATAAATTTTACATGGAAAGAGGGATTTGATTTGTTTCTTTTTTTCTAATTAGATTAATGAAAGGTTTATCTATTTTGTTGATTTTTCATAATGCCAAATCTTAGTTTTATTAATTACTTCAATAGTTTTCTTAGTTTCAATTTTATTAGTCTCTCTTTTGAGTTTCAGAATTTCTAATTTGGCATTTAATTGGGGGTTTTTAATTTGTTCTTTTTCTATTTTTTTAGTTGTATGTCCAATTCATTAATTTCCTCTTTTTCTATTTTATTTATGTAGCTATTTAGAGATAAAATTTCCCCTAAGAACTGCTTTGGCTACATCCCATAGGTTTTGGTATGTAGTCTCATTATTGTCATTCTCTTGGAAAATTAATATAGATTGTTCCTGCAATTTGTTGTTTGACCCACTCAAATTTCAGAATTAGATTATTTCATTTCCAATTTGTTTTTAGTGATGTTTCCCTAGCCCTTTACTGAATATAATTTTTATTGCATTGTAGTCTGGAAAGGAAATATTTACTATTTCTGCCTTTCTGCATTTAATTGTGAGATTTTTATGCCCTAAAACATGGTCAGTTTTTCTGTAAGTGCCATGTACTTAAAAAAAAAGTGTATTCCTTTCTGTCCCTATTTTTTTTTTGAGATTCTATCACATCAAGTTTTTCTAGGATCCTATGAACTTCCCTAGTTTCTTTCTTGTTTATTTTGTGTTTAGATTGGTTTTATTCTTAGAGGGGAAGGTTGTGGCCCCCCACTAATATAGTTTGGCTGTCTATTCCTTCCTGTAACTGGCTTAATATATTCTCTAGGAATTTTGATGCTCTTCCACTTGGTGCATATACACTTAGTATCATTACTACTTCATTGTTTATGGTATCATTTAACAAGATATACTTTCCTTTATCTATTTAATTAGATCTATTTTTACTTTTGATTTATCTGAAATCAGAATTGCTACCCTGCCTTTTTTTTTTTTACTTCAGCTGAATCATAATAAATTGTGTACCTTTGCTCTGTATGTGTATCTCTATGTCAAAGTATTTCTTGTAAACAACATATTGCATGATTCTGTTTTTTAAACTGCTCTGCTATACACTTATGGGACAGTTCATCCCATTCACAGTCACAGTTCTGTATTTCCCTCCATCCTATTTTCTCCCCTGTATACATTTTTGTTCTCTCTTTACACCCTGTCCTTAGAAGAGTTTTGGTTTTTTGTTTTTTTTAACACTCCACCCACTACCTTATCTTCTATCACCCTTCCACCCCTTCTCTTACCTTTTCCCCTTTATTTCTGCCCTCCCTTCTATCCAACTTCTCCCCACCCCCCTCTTTCTCCTTCTACTTTTTTATAGGGTTAGGTAAATTTCTATATCCAACTGAATGATTAAGTTATTCCCACTTAGAGGCCAAAACTGATGAGATCAAACCCCTCTCTTCTTTCCCTGGATCGTAATAGGTGTACCTCTTCATGTGATCTAATTTGTCCCATTATAGTTCCCCTTTCCTCTTCTTCCAGTAAGAATCCATTTCCATACCTTAATGTTATTTTTTTTGATGTTATCACATCGGATATCATCACATCAGAGTCCATTCACAACCACATCCTCCATCCATATGTTGTCCCCCTCCATTTGCCCCAGTAACAAGTATACTTCTCAAGAGTTACAGACATCATTTTCCACATCTAGGGATAAAAACAGATTCACCTTTAAATAATATATATTTCTCCTGTTTACCTTTCTATGCTTTTCTTGAGTTCTGTCTTTGTAGATTAAATTTTCTGTTTAATTTTGTTTTTTTTTCAATGAAAATGATTCAAAAATCTCTTATATCTTTGAAGATCTATCACCTTGCCTGAAAGATGATGCTCAGGCTCTCTGAGTAATTAATTCTTGGTTTTAACCTCAGGTCCTTTGCATTCTGGAATATAGTATTCCAGGCTCTCCAATTCTTTATTATAGAAGCTGCCAGATGGCAGATAATCTTGACTGTAGCTCCTTGATATTTGAATTGTTTTTGTCTGGTAGCTTACATTATTTTTCCTTGAGATTGTAGTTCTGGAGTTTTGCAACAATGTTCCTTGGGATTTTCCTTGTGTGATCTCTTTCTGAAAATCATTGATGGATTATTTTAATGATTGTTTCCCCCTCTGTCTTTAGAATATCAGAGCAGTTGTCCTTGATGATCTCTTGAAGAATGCTTTCAGGTTCTTTTTTTGGTCATGGTTTCAGGTAGATCAATAATTTTTTCATTATCTCTTCTGGATCTATTTTTCAAGTTGGATATTTCTTCTAACAAGGCATTTCACATTTTCTTCCATTTTTTATTCTTTCTTAGTTTGTTTGAATGATTCTTTCTGTCTTATAAAGTCATTAGCTTCCATTTGCCCTGTTCTAATTTTTAATGTGATTTTTTTTTCAGTTAGCCCTATCTCCATTTGATTAATTGTACTTTTGAAAGTTGTTTTCTTCAGTGGATTTTTTTTTTTTTTTTGCATTTGCCCAATTGTATTTTTTAAGGAATTTCTTTTCTTTTCCAAACTGTTGACTCTCTCTTGCATACCTCTTATTTCTTTTATATTTTGTTCTTCTACTTTTCTTATTTGCCTTTTAAAGGTACTTCCAAGAAGAATCTTTGGTCTTGAGACCAATTCATATCACTCTTTTGAGATTTCTTCTGCGAACATTTTGTTCTCATTTGAGTTGTTATTTTGGTCTTTCCTGTCACAATAGTAGCTTTCTAAAGTCTTTTCTGTTTCTTCCTCATTTTCTTTTCTTTTGTTATTTTCCTTTTTTTTTTTTTTTTTTTTACTTTTATAGCCAAACTCTGCTCCTGGCTTCCAAGCTTTCTTTGTAGCTCTGAGCCTTGGCTTTGAGCACAGACATGCCTTGTGTTTGCAGGAAGTACCTTTGCCTGCTTTTTTCAGGAAATAGACTGGTTTTTCAGAGTTTGCCTTCTGAGACGGGACTAGAGATTGCCCCACTGATCTGCTCCTTTACTTAGCCAAAACCAAGAGTTTTATTTGCTGATTGTTGTGCTTAAAACCTTATCACCAGCTTTCTCAGTCTGAGCTGAACTGAGCACTGTTTTCACTCCACTGAGGCTGATTTTTCTTGAAGTTTTTCAAATCTATCTTGAATTGTAGTTTAGTTTTCATTCTGTCAAACTCTCTTCAGAGGCTTGGTTTCATATGGTTTTTGAGGGAAACTGGGAGAGTTCAAGCAGCTTCCTGGTTTCACTCTGCTATGTTGGCTCCACCTCCACCAATTATTGGAAAGAGATTTAAAGTCTACATCTGTTTTTATTCCATTCTGATCTTTTCATCAAGTTTATAAAATTCCTCTATTTCAGTAAATCTCCTTATTCCCTCTCTCCTTTTTCATTCAGTTTTTTCAGATAATTTGGTTATAAGCCCTTATTTTTTGCTTTTTGAAATATTGTGTTTCAAGTTCGCCTTTTTTTACATGGTAGCTGCTAAGATATATATGATCAAGACTTTGCTTCCTTGATAGATGAATTTTTTCATTTTGACAACTTTTAGTATTTATTCATTTGCTGTAGATACTCTGGATTGGGTTATGACATTACTGAGAGTTTTCATTTTAGTGTTTCTTTCAAAAGGTGATTGTTGAATTCTTTCTAGTTTTACTTTGCCCTCTGGTTCTAAGAGATATCAACAATTTTCAATCATGATTTATTGAAATACAATATCTAGGCTTTTCTTCAAGCACACTAATTAGAGGTGATCTGATGATTATTAGATTATTTCTTTGACCTCTTTTCCTGGTCAGTTTTTAATAGCACATATTTTATGTTTTCTTCTATTTTTCCATATTTGAGCTTCCCCCACTCTCCTTCCCCACCAATTCTTGACTCATGGAATCATTGCTTTCTGTTTGGCTTATTCTAATTATCAAATAGTTCAGTTCATGTCTAAGTTTGTTTTTTTTTTTTTTTTTGGTCACTATTTATTGTAAGATATTAATTCTTACCAATCTTTTCCCCTGGCTTTCCATTCTTTTAACATCCTTTTTTTTTTAATTTTTAAATTCTTCCAGGTTCTCTAATAATTTTTGTGGTAAAGGCATTCTTTTCTCTTTCCCTCCTTGAGCTTATTGTGAAGTTAGTCTTTTCTTCCGAATTTATTCCTTGAGTTTATCTTATTCCTTTGAAATTTTTTATTGTGTTTGACATTCTCCTCTTTTCACTTATATCTTTAGAATCATTCTGCATTGTGGCTTTGCATTTGGATCAGGTTCATTCCCTCTTATACTATTGGGTTCTATGAGCAGATTCTGCTTACTTTTGAATAGAGTGGCTTATACTGGGCCTCAGGTTCTACATGACTTTATGCTATTTGCCCTCATCTCAAAGGGACTAAACAGATTTTGGTTTTGGTTTCTTCTCTGATTTTTCTTAAATATTTTGAACTAGAAGTTGGTTCCATTGCTTATTCAAAGTGTATTGAGCCTCATTCCAATATTGTTTATTGTGCTAATAAAAGGCAGAAATACATTTTGTTTTCTAACTTCTAACTCTTTCTCTTGTGGACCTGCTGCTATGGGTTCTCTTTGGGCTGCTTGCGTGCTATGATGGCTAAGACCAGAGAACTAAGATTTCTTGGCACTGTTCTACCCAGTTTCTTACATCATCATGGATGCAAACTTTGCTCTCAAGGAAGTGTGCACAAATATAAGTCTCTACAAACAAATACAAGTTATTAAAATAGGAAGTAGGGAGAGAACTAGCAGTTGAGATGATATGGAAAGACTTCAGTTAAAAGATAGTACATAAGCTGCATCTTAAAGGAATGGAAAGATTCTATGAGGTGAAGAGGGAATGTGGTCTAGTCATACCACGGTAAGGCATAAGAGAACAAAAAGGAATATAGTCAGAGGAAAAGAGAGAAGGCTGGTCTGGTTGGATAACGAAGTGTAAGGAGTAATGTGTAATGAAAAGAGAAAGATAGTTTGGGCCAGTTTGTAAAGGGATTTAAAAGACAAGCAGAACAGTTAATATTTTATCCCATGAACAACAGGAAGTCACTGAAGGTTTATGTTGGCCCCTGTCTTGAAAATAAATTGGAATGGGAAGAAAATTGAGGCAAAGCATCAGAAATTCATTGAAATAATCCTGTGAGAGGAAAGAATTATTTGAACTAAGGTAATGGCCATTTGAATATAAATAAGGGACCAGATGAGAGAAATGTAATGGAGGCAGAAACAGTAAGATCTGGTAACTGATTAAATATGTGGAGGAAGGGAGAATGAGAAGTTGAGGATAATTCTGAAATTGTTCTTTCTGGCTTATTTTTATCTCTAGTAATATATTAACTATCAATCTAAGTAACATAAGTAATTCTTATAATTTTAAAATTATTATGTGTTTTTTAGATCTTTACAGAGATATTGATGGTTATAATGATCAAGGAATTATGCATTATGGTGTTTCTAAGACAACTTTGAATGAAGTATTCCTAAAATTAGAAGGAAAAGAAGCAACTGATGAAGCAGGTAAAAATTGTCCTGAAAATTAACAATAAAATGATCAATTGAAATGTATAAGCCAATAATTTTATTTTAATAGGTTTTAAAGATTTTGCCCAAAAGGATAATTTTCTAATAGTGCAATTTCATGAATTATAGGTAAATGTCAAGAGATATTTTTTGTCAGAGAGATAGATCTTTAGTCCTTTTAGTAATACTATATAGCAAATTGTCTATACTGCTTTCTAATACTGGTTTTAATTTAGTTAATTTTAATTTTTTTTTAAATTTAGCAAATTCAATTCAGGTAATATTTGTTAAATCTTTACTATGTGCCAAGGCATTGTGCTTGATGTTTTGGAGGTTAACAGTAAATAAGACACTGTTAATGAATAAAATCAGACCCATAATTAACAAATGTCTTTGATCTAATACCTGCTTTGTTTCCTATAACAACCAGTCCTATAGCATCCTACTTCATCTCATGATCCTTCAGTGGTCCACCTAAAATACAGGCAATCCCTTTCCCAATCACTCAAGCTAACACCTTCAGCATTCCATTGTCTCTTTTTCCAGGCCCATCTTCCCTGCATCATCAAGGGTTGAAGAATTCTCTGAGAGACTGACATTCTCCTTTATCCTGTATCCCTGGTCACATTGCTATTTATACTATAATTATTCCCTGCCCATTTAACAATTTTCTTTGCTATTAACATTTACCATCCATTCCACTATTCCTTTGTATAGTTGGCAATGCCTCACTCCAAAGACCATTTCAAAATTTTTCTATAAGCAGAAGCATTACTAATTATAGAGCCATTCTCAAGAAAAAAAGCAAATAACCAAACAAAAGATTCAAATGAAAAAAGAGATGCTTTTTCAGTAATAAGAACTTCACATTGGGTCTGTTAACTTGATTTTGTTTGTTTGTTTTCTTAACTTTTTGATGACTTTACTTCAATATAATTGGTTTTCTTTATATCTTATATCTTTTTGTGAATTTAAAAATATCTTTAGAGAGAGTTTATGGAATTTATCAGACTGCCAAAATAGTCATTGAAACAAAAGAACTCCTGCTTTAGGTAAATATATTTCCAAATGACTTCAAAGAAAAAAAAGGATTTTTCAAAGACAACTTATCAAAGAGTTATATTTATTCTGCAGGAATAGTTTAATTTTGCTCAGTGTTTCAATTATTTTTCATTCCTAAAAATAAGTTCCTTTATGGCAGTGGATTTATGTTTCTTAATTCCTTCTATGAATCACATTCTCTTTTGGATTTGTTTTTTTAAAGAACAAAATTTTGGGGCACTGAATCAGCTAGCATTCGGATAGCTATTTAAAGCATTTAGAAAGCTTTATATGTATTCTTATTATGTTCTTGCAGTAATCCAGTGAGATATGTATTATTAATACCCATTTTATAGATGAGAAAACTAATGATGAGGGAGATTGAATGATTTGCCCCAAAGTCACATGGCTAGTAAGAGTCTGAGATAGAATTTGAACTCGTCTTCCTAACTCTAAGTTCACTATTTTTTCCATTGTACCTTATTGACATAATTTATTCTATGATTTATGTCATGACCATGCATATTCCAGGGCTTTTTCAATATCCTAAAGAAAATACTAATGAATTTAGATAGCATCTTGTAAGTAGCTTTCTTTGTTTTGTCTCTTTCTCAATTTGTCCGCAGATTTTGGCAATTGGTTACAGGCTCAAGCAGAAGTGACAAGAAACTCTGAAGACTTTGTTGAACTTGACCAGGCTCTCTCTTCATTTCCTGGAAGGAGAAAGGTGACACTTAGTCCCATGGCTCTGTGGAGACAACAAGTCTGGGCAATAGCAAGACTTCGATTCTTAAAACTAAAACATGATAGGAAAACTTTTCTGACTCTGTGAGTATAAGAATCCTAGTTCTTTTCCCCACTTAAATAGGGTATCAGAACTCATTTGGAAGAAGGGGGGGAAATTTTTGCTCCAGTATTTCTCCTCACTCCTTAGGGTTTATTGGAGTGTGGTCAAATTTAATAGAGGGGCCATAGTACTTAGTTAATCTGATAAGTGTGAAGTAGTATTTCAGAGTTATTTTAATTTGAATTTCTCTCATCAATAGTGATGTAGAGAATTTTAAAAATTATTGTGGATAGCTTTGATTACTTTGTCTGAAAACTGCTTATTCATAACTTTTGGCCATTTATCATTTGAGAAATAACTCATTTTATAAATTTGACTTTATTATGTTTGAGAAATGAAGTGTCTACCAGAAAAACTCACACTAAACATTTATTTCTATATATTTTTATTTATATTTAATGAAATCCAACTGATTATTATTTATTGTCATCAAATTTATTTTAATGGAATCCAACTGATACAGTATACAACAGAATGAGTTTTCTTATTAATATAGCTTTAAATGCACAATTGTATTTTCCCTTTGATTTTTAATCTTATTTTTTTGTTTTTGTTGTAGTAAGTTTATTTATTTTTTAGTACACATTACTTTATGAATCATATTGGGAGAGAAAAATCAGAGCAAAAGGGAAAAAACCATGGAAGACAAAAAAACAGGAAAAAAATGAACATAGCTTGTATTTATTTACATTTAATCTCCATAGCTCTTTTTCTGGATGCAAATGACATTTTTGGTGTAAAGTCTATTGCTTTGGATCACTGAACTACTGAGAAGAATCAAGCATTTCATAATTGATCATTCTACATTCTTGCTATTATTGTACACAATTTATTCCTGGTTCTGCTTGTTTCTCTCAGTGTCGGTTCATGTGAATCTTTTCAGACCTTTATATAATCACCTTGTTCATCATTTTTTAATAGACCAAAATATTCCATTACCTTTATGTACCACAGCTTTTTCAGCCATTCTCCAATTGATAGGCATCCACTTTTTCAATTCCTTGCTACCACAAAAAAGAACTGCTATAAACATTTTTGCACATGGGGTCCTTTCCCCTCCTTTGTGATTTCCTTGGGATACAGACCCAATAATGACACTGCTGGGCCAAAGAGTATGCACAGTTTTATAGTCCTGTTGGGCATAATTCCAGATTGCTCTCCAGAATGGTTGGATCAGTTCACAAATCCATTAACAATGAATTAGTGTCCCAGTTTTCCCACATCCTCTCCAATATTTATCGTTATCTTTTCCTGTCATCTTAGTCAGTCTGAAGTGGTACATCAAAGTTGTTTTAATTTGCATTTCTCTAATCAACAGTGATTTAGAGCATTTTTTCTTATAAGTATAAATGGCTTTAATTTCTTCATCTGAAAATTGTTTGTTCATCTCCTTTGATCATTTATCAATTGAGGAACGACTTGTATTATTATAAATTTGATACAGTTCTTTATATATTTCAGAAATGAGACCTTTATCAGAAATACTGATTGTAAAGATTTCCCCCCAGCTTTGTACTTCCCTTTTTATCTTGTTCCTGTTGGTTTTATTTATGCAAAACCTTTTTAATTTAATGCAATCAAAGTTGTCTCTTTTACCTTTCATGATGTTGTCTTTGGTCAAAACTCCCCTTATCCCTTGTTCTCCTAATTTGTTTATGGAATCATCCTTTATGCCCAAATTGTGTGTCCATTTTGACCTTATTTTGGTATGGGGTATGGGATGTAGATTTATGCCAAGTTACTGACATATTATTTTCCAGTTTTCCAGCAATTTTTGTCAAATAATAAGTTCTTATTACAGAAGCTGGAGTTTGGGGATTTTTCAAATACTAGATTGCTATAGGCCTTGATTATTGTGCATTGAATATCTAATCTATTCCACTGATCCACCACTCTATTTCTTAATCAGTACCAAATGGTTTTGATTATTGCTGCTTACTGTATTGATTTGTAGCAGGTCTGATACAGTAAACATTTTTTTTCCTATAGAAAAAATGTCTGTGTTCCTCTGTTACTTTTTCTCCTATTTAGATTATTTCTGTTTGGAGTGGCTTTGGCACCTTCTTTTTTAGAAAAGGTGCTAAATAAAATACTTCAACAAGAGATTTCTTGGGGACTTTCGCCTAAAATGTATTTCCTCTCTCCTGGACAATATCCACAAAATCCACTCACCAGCCTATTAATCATTAATAACACAGGTAAAGAAGTTGGACTAAAATTTAGTCTTAATTTTATTTATTTTTTATTGTTAAAAGAATGAACTAAGCACATTCTAAGTATGCTCAGAAACTAAAAGAGATATATACACACTCATACTTTCTATATAGTATTGATATGCATATATATATGTGTATATATATATATATACTATCCTAAATCCTATGTACACACACTATGTATACACACACACACACACATACACATGCACATTCGCACACAGATGCACACACACATACCCCTGTATTCAGAGTTAGGTTTTTTTTGGTTTTGTTTGTGTGTGTGTGTGTGTGTGTGTGTGTGTGTGTGTGTGTGTAAGAGTCCATGGAAGAAGGAAGGCTATGAAGAGTATGAAACACAAGAAAATAAATTACATTCTGTGAAATTATAATTGTAAGAGAGATTTGTTTAGGAAAGACATTTTAACAAATCAGTTAATCCTTGCAACTAATTGTTAGCAGAAGGTAGAGATGATTTAAAAACAAAAACAAAAATTATTTTGCTAAATAATCATCTAAAATTTAATTTCATCACTCAAAAACTAAATCATGAGAAAGTTTTCACATTCATTATCCCAATGTCCTAAATCAGAGGATTTTGGATATATCCACCATGGGGGAAATCATGTTTTGCTTCTACAAAGTTTGCCATATGAATATACATTGAGTTATTTGCACAAAAATTTTAAATAAACTAGCTTGATTCTCACAGTTGTTAAGAACTGTTTGCATATATTCTTCAATATTGAAGAAATAATTGTTGCCATTAATATAAGACATCTGAAAAACATAATAGAAAATGAAGTTTTTATCTTATCATTTTCATGATGATTTCTTTTTAATTATAATTTCTTAGGGTCAAACATTGAAGATTTTATAGATTCTTTGAAACACCAAAACATAGCTCTGGAAATAAAGGATTTTAGAAATAAGAATGGCACTGATGATCCATCATACAATGGAGCTATCATTGTATCAGGTACTAAAAAGGTATGTCAGTCTCCAGTTTACTAGATATTAATATATTGGTGTTATTAAGAAGGGAAAACACTTTGTTTTAACAAATGGAGCAAGCACTAGTGACTGCTCTTGGGGCAATCTTCATTGGGAAGTGGGGAAGGGAAGGCAGACACCCTAGAATACCAGTAGATCTCTGAAAATGAGGCTTCAAATTACCATCTTTGAGGCTATTTGGTCCTACTATAGATAATTATCTTGATAAGTAGGAAATAAAGTCAGATTTTTTTAAATCCTCTGCCCAGATTTTTGCCATTCCTTATAGCAAAATGTTTTAAAGAAAGAAAAGTTGAAAAAAAAATCAGTTCAGCAAAACTAACCAATACATCAAAAGGCTAAGATACTATTACCTGACTTATAACCCTCAACTTCTGAAAAGAAAGCAGAGTTTAATTTTCTTATCTCTTCTCTGAGAATGTGTGTTTATGTGTTTTTGTTTGTGTTTGCTATTTCCATTCATCTTTTTATAATTGATTATGTTGTTTTCCTGGTTTTTCTTATCTCATTCACATCAGTTCATGTAACTTTTCCCATGTTTATCTGAATTCTTCATTATGCATCTTTTCTTTCAGGACACTAACATTCCATTATATCCATATTCTACATAAAAAATTAATCTTTGTTTCTAATTCTTCACTAACACAAAAGTGCTGTTATGTATATTTTGGCATATGTAAGAATTTTTTATGCTTTTTATTTCCTATGAATTTATGCCAATGAAATTTTTGGATGAAAGTATAGGGACATTTTAGTTTCTTTATAGGCATAATTTCACATATCTTTACAAAATGTTTGGATCAATTCATAGCTCCACAGGAATCCTATCTTTCTATAGCTCCTCTATTTAAAAAAAAAACCCTACATTTTAACCCCACAGTTATTTTGATTTACATTACTCAGTTTAATAATCAGATTAAATTAAATTTAATTAATTTAAAATTGTTACATATTAGTCATTTGCAACAAACTAACATATGGTTGTTAAAAGTTTGTAGTTATTTTCAAAACTGCTTATATCCCTTGATTTCTTATTAAGAAGAATAGCTCTTTGTTTAATGCTTTTGATTCAATTTCCTCTATATATTGGCTAATAGCCCTTTAATCAAAGAGATTAGATGCAAAAATTTAAACCACTGCTCCTCCCCTTTCCCTTTAATAATTTAAGTGCATATTATGAGATTAATCATACTATTTGATGTAAAATTTGGTCAAAACCAAATTACTGCCAAACTTTTTTTATTCCACTTTTCCCTTTAGTTTTTGTCAGTAAGGAGTTCCTTCCCCTCCAGTAATTTATGTTCTCAGCAATACTGACAATGAGGTTAATTAGTTCAATTATTTCTGATTTTCCCCATCTAAAGTGCTTCTCTAACCCACTTTTTTTATTTTAATGAAAGCTTTATAATTCTATTGATTGTCAATTTGTAATATGATTTGAAATTTGGAATAGTATTCTTTCTATTTCACTATTATCATTTCAAAGGAAATCTTTTGAGATTCCTCTTACATTCATTCTATTTATTGGTTTGTTTTTACAAGCATTTATCTTCTCTCTATTCCACTGCTCACTTCAATGAACAATTAAACACACACTCTTACTCCATCAAAAAAAAAAAAAAATCCCCACATTGGCTGTTTCTACAAATGTACAGCTGATTCTGCATTTCAAATGCATTGACCTTGCTTGCAGGATGTGGGTTATTATTCATGTTTGATCCCCCAGATTTCTGGTTTATCATTATCTAAAGTCTTTCAAAATAGTTTTTCTTAGAACATTTTTTCCCAATGTATAAATTTGTGGAATATCTCTGCATCAGTTCATCAAGTTCTTCCTAGTTTCTTCAGAAATTGTCTATTATATCATTTCTTAAGACAAATGCCATAATTTGCTTAGCCATTTTTTCTAACTGGAGTTATTGTTTTAAAAAATCTGCTGTAAATATTTTTATGCAATTAAGTCCTTTTCCTCTTTCTTTGACCTCTTGGGGCTGAGTCAAAAGTTCAAAGTTTAGCAACTTTTTTCAACATAATCCCAAACTGATTTCCAGAATGGTTAGATCAATTCACAGATTCACTAATCAGTTTTGAATTGATTATCTTTCTGCAGGTAGACAATAAACTTCTTACAATTGTCAACAATAATACAGAACTACAATAAAAGAAATAAGCAAGTATCTCTGCAATATAATGAAACTATTTCCCATAACAATTATATTACATAAAAGCCATAATTTTCTTAGCTATTTTTTCTAGCTGGAGTTACTATTTAAAAATCTGCTGTAAAAATATTTACTTAATAAATTAAGTCCTTTTCCTCTTTCTTTGACCTTTTGGGGCTGAGTCAGAAGCTCAAAGTTAGGCAATTTTTTGGATATAGTCCCAAATTGCTTTCCAGAATGGTTGGCTCAATTTACAGATTCACTAATCAGTCAATCTTGAATTGATTATCTTTCTATAGGTAGACAATAAACTTGGTATAATTGTCAACAATAATACAAAGCTAAAAATAAAAGAAACAAGCAAAAATCTGCTGTATAATTAAACTACTTCCAACCTCTATAATTTAAACTAGTATTGAAGACACTCCCCAAATGTAAACAGAAAAAAATACACTGAAAACTATCATAACAATTTCATATAGAAGTTTATTCAGTATAAATCGACTGCCATAGTGACTAAACAAAACAACAAACAAACAACAACAACAACAAAAATACAACCTCTAGAAAACAGTTTAGGAAGCACATATTTGTACTCTTTGCCCAGCAGAGAAATATGGCAGCCAAGGACAACACTAATTTGGACTATAAAGTCATTTTTAGACTCTTGTAGAAAAGATTCTGGGATCTATTTCTTCATAACACAGTAAAAAAAAAAAAAGGTGGAAGAGAAAATTAAATTTCAAGGGAGCTTGACATTTCAACCAATTAAACAACAATGCTGAAGATATTTGATTTTAGAGCTGAAAAGAAAATGACAAAGAAGAAATGAAAAATATCTGTGCAGATTTTTTTAAAGTAAATTCTTTTCACTATCAAGGAGAGCAGAACAATCAAAGTTAGATTTTACTCTGTTCTCAAAATGTTTAAGGCTATGGGAGGAAAAATGACACCAAAAACACAAAGATGACATAAACAGCTAGCCTATATTAAATCCAATCAATTGAAACCTGTGTTGGCAGTGACAAAATTTTGAGGGCCTTCAGAGGATCAATTATCAAAGTATCTGAAACAAGGGAATTTGCTGTCTTCATTTTCCCTATTTCAACATACACACTCACACATGATCAAGAATATTTTAAAAATTACTAATCCATATGATTCTTTTTCTGTTCATGCCAAAATTTTATGATATACCCATAAAGGATATGTTTGGTGAAAGAACAACACACACACACACACACACACACACACACAATCAAGAACATATGAAAATTTACTAATTCATGTGATCCTTTTACTGTTCATGGCAAAATTTTATGGTATACATCTTGAGGATGTTTGGTGAAAGAATAAGCATGATTTTACAAAATAATATCTTCAGTTAAGTAATTCTTTACAGATATATACTTAATTAAAAAGTATAGACAATATAATATATTACTCTGCTTATTATTTTTTAAGAATTTATTTTAAGAAACAATTTAATTAGTAGAGCAAAATATTAACTTAAAAACTCTCCTCCAAAAAAGAGTCTTTCAAACATATGTTAAAATCATACAAGATCTCTTAAAAGAAGTAATAACAGAATTTTGTTTGATCTCAGTAATATGGAGTAAACCATAAATCATATAGTTAAGAAAGATATTTACCACTGGCATAGTCCAAGGTAGAGTACAAATAGAAGATTCAATTCCTATTAGTAATAATATTTTTAGTTACTCCTGCTATCAAATGTTGTGCTGATTGTATCAATTCCTAGAAGTTTGTATAGCCTTATAAATTAAATTCATAAACACTCAAAAGAGTGCAATTCACAAAAAGAATACTATTTACATAATTAAAAGAAGTGAATGGAAATTACATATTGTTGACTGTGATAAACAGCTAGGGTGATCTCCCTGTTTCATTTGTGTTCATTTCATTCCCTCCTCCACTTTACTGCCAAAGTGAGTTTCTAAAGCACATGGCTTTCCATACTACTTCACCCCATTCACCTCCAAATTTAAAAAGAAAAAAAGAAAAAAGACAAAACAAAACTCCTTATTACTTCAAAGAACAAATTATTCTTGGGCATTTAAAGCCCTTCATATGCTAACATTTTTAAGTCAGACAGCAAGATGGCGTAGTGGATAAAGTGCTGGGCTTGGAGTCAGAAAAACTCTTTCTGAGTTTACATGTAGCCTCAGACAGTTACAAGCTATGTGACACAGGGTAAGTTACCTCATTTTTCTCATCTGTAAAATGAACTGAAAAAAATGGCAAACTGATACTAACTTTAATATATCTGACAAGTGATCATCTCAGTGATAGCATACTTTTGACAATAGTCATTCTTCATTCTTTTGGCTTATGTGATGTGTTTTATGTTTGTAACCATAGGCATAAATTTACTACATATCAATAATCATCATTAATTAACTGTAGTATTTTGAACTTCTAATTTATTAAACCTTTTCCAGGTACAAATTATAGAATTTATTTAACATTCCAAACTTGATCTGAATTTAATTTGTCATTTAAATAAAGAATGAAAACTAGGAACATCACTATCTTTACTCATAAACAACTAATTGAATTTTATTTCCAGTGATATTGATGTTGTATCTGTTTTCCCTAAGGACTATGAGTATTCAATTGCATGTAACACCAAGAGACTGAATTGCTTTCCTGTGCTTGTGGACATCATTAGTAATGGACTTCTTAAAATGTTTAATTCCTCAAAGCATATTCAAACTGAGAGAAGTGTATTTCCTTTTGTAAGTATAACATTAAATAAATAAATAAGGTATAACTTGTTTAGCCACTATTGCCTAAAAATGAGGTGGTGTTGAAGAGAAAGTGTCCCAATTAATTGATACTTAATTATCTAATTGGTTCTTTAAGGACCAAAACATTTTTACACTACATTTTTTAAAAGCTCCCTTTCCTCCCTTTTTCTTTTAGTAGTATATTTTTTCTAATTCCATGCAAAAATAGTTTTCAACATTCATTTTTCTAAGACTTTAAGTCCCAATTTTTCTCTCTACCTCATCCCTCCCCCTTCCCAAGCAATCCAATATAGGTCATACACATACAATCACCTTAAGCATAGTTTCATATTAGTCATGTTGCAAAAGAAAAATCAGAACTAAGTAGAAAAACCATGAGAAAGAAAAACAATGAAAAAGTGAAAATAGGATTCTTTGATCTGTATTTAGTCTCATAATTCTTTTTCTGGATGTGAATGGCATTTTCCATTTCAAGTCTGTTGGAATTGTTTTGGATCACTGTATTGCTGAGAAGAGCTAGGTCTACAATAGTTGATCATCTCACAATATTGAAGTTACTGTGTAAAATGGTCTCCTGGTTCTGCTCACCTCACTCAGCACCAGTTCATGTAAGATTTTCTAAGTTTTTCTGAAATCTATCTGCTCACTATTTCTTATAGAACAATAGTATTCCATTACATTCATATACCACATGATCCGGTCTTTCCCCAAATGATGGACATCCTTCAGTTTCCAATTTCATATTACCTCAAAAAGAGCTGCTATAAATATTTTTGTACAGGTGGGTTCTTTTCCCTTTTTAATGATCACTTTGGGATACAGACTCAATAGAAGTACTGTTGGATCAAAGTATATGCACAATTTTATAGCCTTTTGGGCATAATTCCAAATTGCTCTCCAGAATGGTTGGATCTGTTCACAACTTTACCATCAATGCATTAATGTCCCAGTCTTCCCACATCCCCTCCCACATTTACCATTATCGGTTCCTGTCATCCTAGCCAATCTGATAGGTGTAAAATCAGCTTTAGCACACTTTCTAATTCTGTGATCCTGTGCAAGTCACTTAACCCTGTTTGTCTTAGTTTCTTTATCTATAAAATGATCTGGACAGGGAAATAAGAAGCTACTCCAATATCTTTGCCAAGAAAACCCTAAACGTGATATTAAAGCATCAGGCAACATTGAAACAACTAAACAGCAACAATAACCATCAGGAAATTACATTTTGCTAAAAGGTACCATAAACAAGGAAGTAACATTTTTTTTTTAAATAACATGTTTTTCTGACAATGACCTTATCTCTCAATATATAGGGAACTGAGTCAACTTTCTAAAAAAAAAAAGAAAATAGAGCCATTCTCCAATTGAAAAATTATGAAAGAACATAAATAGTTTTCAGAAGAAATCAAGGCTATCTATTGTCACATGAAAAAAAAAAAGTTCTGTATTATTAGTCATTAGAGAACTACAAATTGAGATGACTCTGAGGTACTACCTCATACTTCTTAGAAATGACTGAATGTTAGAGGGGATGTTTATGAAAATATGGATACTGATGATTTGTTGATAGAGTTATGAATTAGTCCAATTATTTTAAAGAATTATTTGGCATTCTACCTAAAGGGTTATTATACGTACAGATCATTTGATCCAATAATACTACTACCATGCTTATATGAAAGGAAAAGGACCCATTCGTACAAAATTATTTATAGCAATTCTTTATATGGTAGCAAAAAATTAGAAATTGAGGAGATGCTCATCAATTGGGGAGTAGTTAACAACATGTGGTATATGATTATCACAAAGAACTATTAAGCTATAACAAATGAAAAAGAGTGGAGCAGGTAGGTGGTGCAGTATATACAGCACCAGACCTGAAGTCAGGAGGACCTTGAATTCAAATCTGATCTCAGATACTTTACACTTCCTGGCTATGTGACCCTGGACAAGTCGCTTAACCCCAATTGCCTCAGCTAAAAACAAATAAACAAATTAAAAGAAATGAAAAAGGGTATAGTTTTAGAAAAACCTAGGAAGACTACTGCAAAATAAAATCAATAGAATATTGTTACAAAAACATTGCAATGACTATCAACTGTGAAAAACTTAATTCTTCAAATCAACAAAATGATCCAAGACAATCCCAAAGAGCACATTTTGAAGACTTGCCATCCTCCTCCAGAGAGTGAACTGATGAACTCTGTGTACAAAATGAAAGATATTTTTTCACTTCATTTTTCTTAATTTCTGAGGGTGTAGCCAAAATGACAGAGAAAAGCCAGGAAGCTGCTTGAGCTCTCTCAGTTTCCCTCAAAAACCACATGAAACCAAGCCTCTGAACAGAGTCTGATAGAATTAAGCCACTCTCCAGCTCAAGATAGCCTGGAAAAACTTCAAGAAAAGTCAATCTTATTGGAGTGAAAAGGGTGTTCAACACAACTCAGACAGACTCTGGGAAAGCTGGTGAGAGTGTCTTAATCACAGAAAATCATCAACTGAGACACATTAAAAAAAACAGCTATGTAAAGCAAGATAGAGACAGGATAAAATTTAAATAATCAACAGAGAAAAAATATTAGAATTAAGAAGGACCCAGGAAAAAGTTCCTATAAAAATTCATCTTAGATGGGACTTAAAGGCAGCTAAGCCAGAAGGTAGAAATGAAAAGTAAGACGATTCCAGGCCTCAGTGATAGCCCATTAAAATTCTCAGTCAGAAAATGGGAATATCTTGTTCTAAGAATAGCTAGGACAGTGTCATTGAATAAGAACCTGGAGTTTGGGGTGATTTAAAGTGTTAGAAAACTGAAAAGGTGGAGGGAGGTAGATTTGAAGGACTTTGAATGCCAAACAGATCATTTTATATATCATCCTAGAGGTGATAAGGAGCCATTGGAATTTATTGAATAGAAGGTGAAATTGAGGTGACATGATCATATTTATGCATTAGGAAGATTAATTTGACGGTTGAATGAAAAATGAACTGGAGTGAAAGGAAACTTGTGGCAGATAGACCAAATAGTAGGCTGCTGTAATAATGCAGGTCAGAGGCATTAATAGTCTCCTCATTTAAAATATGAACCCAAGAGTTCATTTCTATTGCTCCTTGCTATTCAAGGTATCTCTTCTTTTAAGAATTTTTATTATTGGAGGGGATGTGGGAAAAGTGGGACACTATTGCATTGTTGATGGAGTTATGAAATGATCCAACCATTCTGGAGAGCAATCTAGAGCTATGCCCAAAAAGCTATAAAACTGTACATGACCTTTGACCCAGAAGTGCCAGAAGGTCTGTATCCCAAAGAAATCATAAAGGAAGGTAAAGGACCCACATATGCAAAAATGTAGCAGCTCTTTTTGTGGGAGCAAAAAATTGGAAAATGAGTAAAAACCCATCAATTGGGGAATGGCTCAAAAAGCTATGGTATATGAAGGTAATGGAATGTCACTGTTCTATAAAAAATGATGAACAAGCTGATTTTAGAAAGGCCTGCAAAGATTAACACAAATTGACACAGAGCAAAACAAGGAGAACCAGGAACACACTGTACACAATAACAGCAAGAATGTGCAATGATCAACTATGAAAGACTTGGTTTTTCTCAGTGGTTCAGTGGTTCAGAGCAATCCTAAGAGACTTGGACAGAAAATGCCATCTACTTCCAGAAAAATAACTATGGAGATTGAATATAAATTAACACATGCTGTATTCATTTATTTTTTCTGTTTTTTTTTCCTTTTCCATGGTTTTTCCCTTTTGTTCTGTGTTTTCCCTTTCAACATGATGCATAAAGCAATGTGTCTTAAAAATAAATAATTAAACTAAAAAAGAATATCTATCTTCCTTAAATACAAAAACTGTTAACTTTATTATGGAAATTCAGGGTTACCCTTCTATTTTTCCTTCCCTCAAAAAGTTTCCCACCCTGAAAAACTGATACCACCATTATTTATCATTTTCTATTTTGCTTCTTATATTAAATAGCTAATAGTATTCTTTATATTTTTAGGATTCTGTAGAAATTATGCTTACTTCTATAAACAGCGATTTCCTCTGGATAACGTTGGCCAATAGTATTTCTCCTTATATTGCAATGAGCAGCATCTATGATTACAAAGTAAGAAAAAGTTATTTAAACATCAACTAAATTTATTCTGAGCGGATAGATTTTTTTACATACATCAGTTTTACTCAACAATATATAAATGTTTATGTGTGTAACACCTAGTTTATTTGTCTTATACATATTTCCATTTGTAACTGTTTAAAACAAGTTCTACCTGTTAAGTAGAATGCGTAGTTATTCCAAAGAAGTTTGGTGTTTAATGAAAGGCACTATATTTAACAGATTCTTTAAAAATTGTTAGAAATTATTATAAATACACATTTTAATGTAATGCGTTTAGAAATATATTAAACTTTAAACTTCAAAACCACTTTGTACTTCTTCTTCTTCTTCTTCTTTTTTTTTTTATCAGATAAAAGCTCAATCTCAACTAAGGATTTCAGGCCTCTACCCTTCTGCATATTGGTGTGGCCAAGCCCTGGTGGATATCCCCCTATACTGTTTGATTCTCTTTTTAACACTTATCTTAATGTATGTTTTAAACTTCAGTCTAGTCATTGATTCTTTCCATTACTTTGGGATCATATTTGCTCAGGTAAGTGCAGTATTTAAAAACACACACAGAAAAAGATAACAATGTCTATAGAAAACATAAAAGATATTTAACAATTTTAATATCTTGTTAATGAAAACTATACAATAATCATTATATCAAATTTATTTTGGAGATCTTTCCAAGTTGACATATCTATCAGAATAAAATTTGTCTTTTCTGTGTTTAAAAATATTTTGTATCCATTTCAGATCCTGTCAGGTATTGGTTATACAGCATCTACTATCTTCTTCACATATATGATTTCATTCATCTTTTGCAAGAAGAAAAAAAATAGTAGCTTTTGGTTTATTTGCTTCTTTATTGTAAGTACACATAAATAATGCATTTATTTTTAAGGACTTGATATAAATCTATGTAACAGTTCTTCAAAATTATATATGGAGTAATATAATGTTACAACATAAATGCATTGTATTGTTGTTAGATTATTGCACCGAAGCATAGAATGGCTAGATTTTATTCATATGATGATTTTTAAATGACAAATCTTTAGATAGACATAAATCTCCAAAATACATTCTATTAATCTTACTTTATTTCTATCATTGAAAGAGAATAAAAGAATGTGAGACAAATTATTTAATAGGATCTTGGCTTCAATTACTACCAGCTGTTGGGAACTTCCTGTAATTAATACATAAGATTATGTACTATGTATTATGGGGTAGGGGATAGCTAGGGGGGAAAGAAATAGAAACCTGGTTAGATTTGATCTAAGTAAGGTATGTCCTGGAAAGCTGGAATAGAACTGTGCCTGGAAAGCCAGAGCAGTAACTGAGTAAGAGGATCACACAAAATCCATGACTGGTAAAGTTAGACAATTCACCAAGGATGGCTGGGGGTGGAGTGATTGGAGTTTTAGGCTAGATTTGTAGGTAACATGGGGACTAAAGCAATGAGTTTATGATCAAGAAGACAAATAGTCCTGTAGACACTCCTCACTAGCTGTGTATTATTCTCGGACAAGTTATTTAACCTATTTGTTTCAGTTTCCTTAATTACAAGATGGGAATATTAACACCTACTTCAAAGGGTTATTGTGAGGATTAAATGAGGTAATATTGGCAAAGCACTTAATGCTTAGCACATAGTAGGCATATGATTTCTTATTTCCTTTCCCTCATCTATCTTTAGTTTAGGATTAGAAGAAAAGCTGCTTGCCTGATCTCTTTTGAGAGAGAGAAATCCTGGCCATCCATCCCCCATCAGATAATACACAGATAGAAATGTTGAGGATATCCAGAGAGTACTAGGTATGTGGATTGCTGAGACCTTTGCATCCACCTTTGATGTCTACCTTTTACTTCTCACCTGTGTCTCTCCAAGAAGCTGTAGCACACTCAGCAGTCACATTCCAATAAACTGTGTTGCCAGATGGGCTAAAGGAGGTTCAGCTGAAATTCATTGGTTAATTGGGGGATGGTCCCCAAGGGGGGAGCCCAGCATGCAATCCCAGCATAGCTCTGCCCCTGAACCCAGCTGTCAGCAAGGCAGGATCTCGGAATCAGCAGAGAATCAGCAGCACCAGCATCAGCAAAGATGAATTCTATTGCTTTAGCCCACTAGATATTGTTGCTAGCGTGGGGCAGGGACATTTCTAACATCTCAGGGCAGAAAAGGGTCCTTGTGGTCATATCCCTAGAAGAATCTCTGAAAACAGCTGCACAAAACCCCTGAAGCTTGGGACAATGCAACCTCCATCCTGGAAACAGAGCCCTATTTTAACAAAGAGTTAAAAGTTGAGTAATAGGCTATGAAAATGAGCCAACAACAAAAAATGTTTCTGGTCATTGAAAGTTATGGCGGGGGCAGGTAGGTGGCACAGTGGATAGAGGACCAGCCCTGAAGTCAGGAGGACCTGAGTTCAAATCTGACCTCAGACACTTAATATTTCCTAGCTGTGTGACCCTGGACAAATCACTTAACCCCTATTACCTTAGCAAAAAAAGTTATTAACAAGGAAGATCAAGACACACATTCAGAAGATGATATCAAAGTCAAAACTCCTATATCCAAAACATCCAAAAAAAAAAAATAAGAATTGGGTTCTAGCCATGAAAGAGCTCAAAAGTGATTTTGAAAATCAAGTAAGAGATAGAGAAAAATTTAGGAGACTGATGCTGCCAATTTTGTACAACTCGTCTCATTTAAATCTAATTCACGAACAAGTCAATATATCACCCTGTGATGTCATTGTTCCTCTGGGAAAAAAGACAGATAACAGGAGACTATTAAAAAATAGTAGAACTTCCCTGATTTCCATTTGTCAATTTACTATTTATTTTAATGGTTTTCTGTTTCTTGTCATTTTTAAGCAAAAAATTGTCATTTTTAAATGGCAAATGAGCTATTTAGCTGGGATAGAGATAAGAACTCAAACAAAATCAGGATAGAGAGAAGAGCTTACCCAATGGAGGTCCTCTTTCATCATTTTCTAGAATTGGGTCCTGAAGATCAAAGGACATTAATTGGCCTAGCTCCATAGACTACATCTTTCTCTAAGGAATATAACAAATAAGGCACTTTGGGGAGAATAACTAGTCTGGAAATTCTTTAGAAGCATTTCCAATAACCAAAAATTTGCCTTAACTACAACGAATTAGGATAAATAGAGAGACCTACAATTAGAAATTAAAGTAGAAGTCAATCTCTGTCTAAATGTTAAGAATTTTTCTAACTGGGAACTTGGAGCAATTTTTGTTGAATTTATAACTTTTTACCAAATTAAACTTCCAAAAACAACAGAGATAACCACATGGATAGCATGCACTTCATTCCTTTAGTCTTTAATTATTGTAACTGAGTATTACATTTATACGGTATAAATGGAAGATAATCTTATAGAAAGGAACTATGGGGGAAGGGGAGAGAGTGATGGTGAGAAAGGTCACCTGAAAGAAGTAGATTTGAGTTTTGAAGGAAACCAGAAAATCAGGAATCAGAAATAAAGGAGATCATTTTATGCATCAGAAGTATCCATTGAAAAGTTAGATGTATCAGGTGAGAAGAACATCAAGTAGGACAATGTTATTGGATTGTGCAGGGGAATAAAATGTAAAAAGACTGCAAAGGTAAAGAGTTATGTTGTAAAGGGCTTTAAATTCCCCAAAAAAGGATTTTGTATTTAACCCTGAAATTCATAGGAGAACAATGGAGTATATTGACTAGGCAGGTGACTTGATCAGATCAGAGCTTTACCAAGATTACTTTGACAGCCTAATGGAGGAATGGATAGAAATCTGAGAGAAGGAGAACAATTAGAAATCTATTTCAGTAGTTAAGAAGTGATGAGCATCTATAAAAGGGTGTGGCTAGATGAATCTACAGAAAAGCAAATATATGCCATGTGAATGTAAGAACAAGATATGCCAATATATTAGATATAAAGGATGAGTACAAATGAAACATGGATGACACTAAGACTATGAACCAGGATGGTGGTACCTTTAATATTAATAATAATAAAGTAGGAGAAAAGGGAGGATTTGGGGGGAAAGATAATTAACTGTTTTGTACATGTTGAATTCAAAACTATAAGACATCCAATTTGAGATGTCCAAATCAGGCTGGAACTCAGAAGAAATCTTAAAATTGAGTATGTAAATCATGGAACCATCTGTAAAGATATGATAATTGAATCCATGGGAACTGATGAAACCATCAAGCAAGATGTTATAGAGGGGAGAGAAAAAGAAGGCCTACAACAGGGCCTTGATTGACACCTCTGATTAGTGAAGGTGATTTAGAGACTACTGAGGCATTATGCTTGTGGGAACCCAGAGAAGGCAATGTCATGAAATCAGAGAGGAGCAAAATATTCAGGAAGAGAAGATAATACATGGTATCAGAGACAGTACAGAAGTCAAGAAGGATTAGAAATGAGAAAAAGAGAGATTAAGGATATAGCATAATATTTTGGTCATTATTCAATTTGTATATACAATTTACTTGCTATAACAACAACAACAACCAACTGATAATTTTTTTTGTACTTTTATATTCTTTCCCTCGTTTTGTGGAATTTTTTGGTATGTCTTTGTGTGTTTGCGTGTGTGTGTGTGTGTGTGTGTGTGTGTGTGTAATGATGGTATTGCTAGTACATATATAGATATACATGTTTGTATAGTTTAATTATTGGAATATGGTCCATTGACTTTTGGTGTATAGTTTCCAAATGTATTCTAGAATGTTTAGATAACAGTCCTTAAAAAAGAAATTTTTTTTTCATTTTAATAACTTTTTATTGACAGAACCCATGCTAGGGTAATTTTTTACAGCATTATCCCTTGATTTACTTCTGTTCGGATTTTTCCCCTCCCTCCCTTCACCCCCTCCCCCAGATGGCAAGCAGTCCTTTACATGTTGAATAGGTTACAATATATCCTAGATACAATATAGGTGTGCAGAACCGAACAGTTTTCTTGTTGCACAGGGAGAATTGGATTCAGAAGGTGTAAATAACCCAGGAAGAAAAACAAAAATGCAAGCAGTTTATATCATTTCCCAGTGTTCTTTCTTTGGGTGTAGCTGCTTCTGTCCATCCTTGATCAATTGAAACTGAATTAGCTCTCTTTATCAAAGAGATCCACTTCCATCAGAATATATCCTCATACAATATCGTTGTCGAAGTGTATAATGATCTCCTTGTTCTGCTCATTTCACGTAGCATCAGTTCATGTAAGTCTCTCCAAGCCTCTCTGTATTCATCTTGCTGGTCATTTCTTACAGAACAATAATATTCCACAACATTCATATACCACAATTTACCCAGCCATTCTCCAATTGATGGGCATCCATTCAATTTCCAGTTTCTAGCCACTACAAACAGGGCTGCCACAAACATTTTGGCACATACAGGTCCCTTTCCCTTAAAAAGAAAATTTTCTGCAGAGATAGTTTCCCAGTTAATGGCTTCACCTTCTAATTCTGAGGGCATTTATTTTATTTGTGCAAAACTTTTCCATCTGATACAGTCCAAATTAACCATTTTATCTGCTTTCTATTACCAGTTTGGTTAAGAATTCATTGCTATCCAGCTAAGCAATCTACTTCTTTACTTCTCAAATTTGCTTATATGATTTTTATATATCTAGGTTATGTATATATCCATTTGAAGCTCATGTAATTTATGAAATAAGAATTTAGTCTAAATTATGATAAACTGCTTTCCATCTTTTCCATCAATGTTTATCAAACAGAGTCCTTATCATTGTAGTCTCTTTTTTTCCACAATGAGGGAGAAAGAAAAGCAAAGGGAAAAAAAAAAAAACATTTATTTAGCACTTACTATGCTCCAGGCAGTGTGTTAATTACTTTTACAAATATTATCTCATTTGATCCTTATAATATACAGATAAGGGGATGTTTTATATACATTTGTTTCAGATCTTCCATTTTAGTATTCATTTAAAATTTATTTTAAAATTAATATCTAAAGTTCTCTTAAATAATCTGTAAAATATGATTTTTTTTCTTTGCCCAAGATTATTCTCTCATTTTTCCATATTTATTTTTTACCCTAGATCTACATCAATAAATCTGTATCAAATAACAGTGACAGCAGTGGACATTTTTGTATTATCCATGACCTTATGAAAAGACCTCTATCACTGTTCACTTACAAATAATGCTAATGGTTTTAAATAAATACTTTTTACATTTCCCAACAATTTTTTGACCAAGTTATGAGTTCTTGTCTTATTTTAAATCGTTACAGTGATTAAATACAAAGTTATTATATAATTTACTGCTGTAAATTCGGTATTTATTTGGTTATAATGATATATCTTTCTATTTCTTAGCAAGTACCTATCTTAAGATTTGCTACTGCTAAACTTCTTCATACTATATACTTTCATTATTTTCTTTGATATTTTTTACCATTTATCCCTTCAAAAAATTTTAAATTATGTTTTTCTAGCTCAGTAAAATATATATTTTTAATTTTGTTGGGATAGCATCAAATATATCTTAGTTTGGGTTAAGTTGTCATTTTCATTATATTGACTCTACCTATCCATAGACAATATTTTCCCAATTATTTAAATCTGATTTTATCTGTACAATTTTTAAAAATTTTGTTCATATAGTTCTTGAATTTGTTTTGACAAGTGTACTCCTAGGTATTTTATAAGCTCTAGAGTTATTTTAAATGGGGCATCTCTTACCATCTCTTTTTGCAGTGTTTTATTGGAATGCTAATGATTATTATGCATTTATTTGCTAAAATTATTAATTGTATTTGCTAACTTTTTAGTTGAGTCTTTGGGTTTTTCCAAATATGTTATCATATTGTCTACAAAAAGATAATTTTATTATGTGATTTCCTTTCTGGTTCCTTTTATTTCTTTTTCTTCTCTTATTGCTATTACTAGTATTTTTAATACAATATTAAATAATATTAGTGACAGCAAGCATCATTGGTTCATATCTGATCTTACTGGGAAAGCTTCTATCTTAATCCCATTACAGATAATGCTTGCTGATGGTTTTAGGTAAATTTTTATTTATTAATTTATTATTTTATTAGTTTAAGAAACAATCAATTTATATCTATGCCTTCATATGTGTTTCATAGAAATACATGTAGCACTTTAACAAAAGCTTTTTCCACCTATTAATATTATCATGTAATTTTATTACCTTTGTTATTAACATAATAAATTATGTTAACAGCTTTTCTCATGGTAAGCCATCCTTGCATTCCTGGTATAAATCCTGATTTGACATAATGCATCATCTTTATAATATATTGTTGTGATCTTTTAGCTAGTATTTTATTTAAAATTTTTGCATCCATAGCCATTAATGAAGTTGGTCTATAATTTTCTTTTTTTCTGTTTTTACTCTTCCTGGCTTAGATTTCAGTATCAAATATGTTTTTTTAAAGAATTTGGTAAGACCCTTTCTTTGCTTATTGCTCCAAATAATTTATTTAGTATTGGCATTAGTTGGTCTTTAAATGTTTGATAAAATTCACTTTCAAATCAATCTGGCTTGCTGCTTTTTTTTCTTGGAAGCTCAGTTATGGCCTGTTTAATTTATTTTTTTTTCTAAAATATGTCTGCTTAGATATTTTATTTCCTCTTCTTCTGATTAAGCTAGTTTTTCATTTTTTGTAAATATTCTTTCAATTTCATATTATTGTTAGCTTTTTTGATATTTTATTATATAAAATAACTCCTCATAATTGCTTTAATTTCATTTGTTAGTAATTTATTAATCCTTTTCATTTTTAATATTAGTAATTTGTTTTTCTTCTCTTTTTAAAATTCAAATAAATCAACATTTTATTTATTTTATTGTTTTCTAATAAAACCAACGCCTAATCTTATTTATCATTTCACTGTTTTTTGCATTTGATTTTATTAATCTCAT
Organism: Antechinus flavipes; assembly: GCF_016432865.1. Lineage (NCBI taxonomy): Eukaryota > Metazoa > Chordata > Mammalia > Dasyuromorphia > Dasyuridae > Antechinus > Antechinus flavipes. The sequence goes on from NC_067401.1 coordinate 157,494,028, forward strand.
CTATAATTTTTAGGATTGCCAATCTAGTATATAATTGGGAATTTTTAGTTTGTTCTAGTTTTTTTTTAATTTATGTCTAAATCATTGATTTGCTCTTGTATCTTATTCATGTAAACATTTAGAGACGTAAAATTTCCTCTGATTACCACTTGTACTACTGCACAGATTTTGATATATCATCCTATTATTGTAATTCTTTTTAATGAAACTATAGATTGTTTCCATTATTCTTTAACCCACTCATTCTTAGGTTGTTTAGTGTCCAGTAAGTTTTTAATTATGTTTCTCCAATACCTTCTTAAATATAATTTTTATTGCATTGTGATCTAAAAAGGATGTTTATAATTATTTCTGCTTTTCTTGTTTTAACTGTGAAAATTTTTCAAACCATAGCCTCCCTAATCCACAGCCTTTTAAAGACTCTTTTCCTTATCCTCTCCCTTTATCCTCCTATTACTTATTCTACTCATTCCTGTAAGATTCCCTCCCTTATTATCTCCACTCATATTCTTAATAGTAAATACTTTAATAGTTTATACACAAACTTCTAAAAGTCCCTCCATTATCCTGTCCCTTAGTCCTTTTCTTTCTTTATGTTTGAAAGACTTGTGTATCCTTTTAGAAGTATATGTTGTTTTCACTCTAACCCCAATAGGATGAGAGCACGGTTTCTACCAGTTTTCTACTTCCACCTATTTCCTCTTATCACTCTTTCTTTCAAGACTCATTTATGTGAGATAATCCTTCCTCTTTACCTTTTGCTTCACAATTCTTTTTTTTAGAATCACCCCAACTCAATCCCAACCTTTCTTTCAAACTACTCAAATAATGATCACTGGCTTGAAAATATTGGTAACTTTTTCACATATAAAAAGTTTGACCTTAATGAGTTCCTTACAGTTGGTCTTTAATGTTTTTCTTATGTTTTTTCTGGATCTTATATATTGAGTTTTCCATTGAGTTCTGGCCTTTTAGTTACAAATACCCGAAAGTCTTTCAGTTCATTAAAAATTGCCCTTTTCCCCTATTCAGGATAATGCTTAACTTTGCTGATTAAATTTGGGTCACAAATAGCTCCAAAGTATTTTTTCTGAATTCTGTACAGTGCCCTAACCTCAGAAGACACTCCTCTTCTCCCCTAAGCCATGGTATTGGCTAAATGCTCTTGCTCTCTGTGCTACCAGAATTACACTAAACAGTTGCTTGTGTAATTGATCCTCCTTGCTACACTCGTAGGCCAGGATCACATCTGGTTAGCACTGCTAGATCTTGAATCTGGAGACAGTGAAGGATCATTTAAGCTTCTCTCACTTAGCTGTTTATCAGGTAAAAGATCCTCAGGTGAAAGTTCTTGAACCTCAGCTGCTTTACAACTCAGGGCTTGTTGTTTGTTGATTCAGCTGAGTCAGCTTTGGAATTGTTTGCATTTCACTGAGGCCAAATCTCTGCTGGGCCCCTCTAGCTATTTTAGGGGGGACAATTTAATCCTTTTGCTTTAAGCCAGATTTGAAGTCAAGATGAGTCTTTCCTGACTCCAGGTCTGGTTTTCTATCTTCCATGTCATCTTTTGAAGTCCATAGAAGTCAACTTAGATCTTAGGCTTCTTACATGTATAAATATAGTAACATGACTTACCTTAGAATATTGCTCTGAGAAACAAATGTGATTTTATATATATACATACGTGGGTGTATACATACACATAAATACATATGTTTGTATATACATACACACATATATACATGTGTGCATATATGTATGTATACATACATGTGTGTATACATACACATACATATCTACATATACACACGTGTGTGTATATACACACAGTGTTTTATAACCATAAAATTTTTATGAATGTAAATTGTTATTGTTAATTTTATGAGAAGCAGCATAATAGTGGATTAATTGCTAATATTGCAATTAGCACATCTGAGTTGGAATCATTATTCCACTACTTATTAGCTATGTGACTACAGCCAAGTTATTAGTTTTAGTCTCAGTTTCTTTATTCAAAATAGTGGGGGGGGAATGACTTGTATTACCTAACTTTCAAGGTTGTTATGAGAAAAGTATTTTGTAAGTCATATTAATGCTATTCATATTTTTAAAACTTAGAAAACTATATTAAGTAAATAACAAATTCCAAAGTATTGAACTTGTCCCTCATATGATCATGATTCTTTTTTAATATTTTATTTCAGGTATCAATAATACTGATAAATGTTTACATGAACTTTAGCCAAATGATTCTCTGCATAATATTTATACCTTTTTTTACACTGATTGGCATTTTTGGACTTCTTTTAGAGGTAAGCACTATTAATAATTTCCCCAATATACCAGATCATATAAGTTTTGGGGAAAAAATTTTTGTCACACAAAAGAAATCATTTAGATGTACATGTTCCCGATATATTCAATAGTATGCAAATAAAACATTTGAACTTGGGTGGTTCCATACTTTTTGATATTTGCCTAAGTCAACATTTCTTTGAGTAATTTGCTTTCAAATTTTCTATCTTAATTGGAGTGCATCCTATTGAAATCTCTACCAAGAAAAAAAAAACCCCAAAACAAAATTACTTTCCTGACCACAACTATTTGATAACAGTAGATACTTTCTGATTTTTGGGTGGTTATGCTTGTGTATAAATGGTGAAAGGATTGCTTATCACTAAGATATGATTTATAATTTTATTATCTACTTCCAGACATAAAAGTCAATATACACAAATTCTTAAGGTTTGCTGATATATAGATCAAGTTAGTAATAATTTTATTTTACACATTTGGTACAAGTTTCTTAGTAACAGCTAGCCCGCTTAGGACAGAAAAATATCTTTCTTAGTTCTATTGTTCTGCCTTGACTCATATGTTTAAAGTCATCATGTTAGTCTTTTATGATAATATTGAACCAATGTACCCTATAGAGCTTTGGGTAGTACCAGGTACTTCTTGGTGGAATCTGTCACAGTTCAATGCAGCACTTCTTTGCAAGGCTTCAATTTCTGCCATCATCTTCTTAGTAAGATGCCTTCCTGACTGGAGTTCAAGATCCTTGATATCATTACCTCTTTGATTTTTGGTTGATATCATTTCTTTCAGTTATTTGTCACCCACCTTTTTCTGCTAATAACCCAAAGAAAACCATTTCGGGGGAAATTGGTTGAATGAAATAAGGTTTACATATATGTTTAGTATGCTGCTTAGTATAAGTTTCAAGCTCTTGGCTGTAGTTATATTCTGATTGTAGTCTGACTTATTACTATCACAGATCCCTCTCATATCTTTTTTTTCTCTTTTTGCATCAATTCTAGTTTTTTATGACATTTTGCCAAAGAATCTATACTCAGGTTATCTTTCTTTTTCTTTTTATTTGTTCAATCATGTCTGACTCTTTGTGACCTCATTTAGGGTTTTCTTGGCAAATATATTAGAGTGATTTGCCATTTCCTTCTCTGGCTTATTTATATATTAGGAAACTGAGGCAAACAGTATTCTTTTCTTTATTTTATTATAGCTTTTTATTTACAAAACATATGCATGGGTAATTTTTCAGCATTGACCCTTCCAAAATCTTCTGTTCCAATTTTTCCCCTCCTTTCTCCCACCCCCTCCCCTAGATATCAGGTAAACCAATACATGTTAAATATGTTAAATGCAATATATGTATACATATTTATACAGTTATCTTGCTGCACAAGAAAAATAGGATTTAAAAATAATTTAGAAATAAATTTTAAAATAACCTGAGAAGGAAAACAAAAATGCAAGTGGATAATAAAAGAAGGAGTGGAAATGCTATGTTGTGGTCCATACTCATTACCCATAGTTCTTTCACTGGGTGTAGCTGGTTCTCTTCATTACTGAACAATTGGAATAGATTTGGTTCATCTCATTGTTGAAGAGAGCCATGTCCATCAGAATTGATCATCATATAGTATTGTTGTTGAAGTGTATAATGATCTCCTAGTTCTGCTTATTTCACTCAGCATCAGTTCATGTTAGTTTCTCCAGGTGAGGCAAATAGTGTTAAGTGATTTGCCCATAGTCTCACAACTTATTAGAGTATGAAGCTGAATTTAAATTCGAATCTTCCTGACTCCAGGGCTGGCACTCAACTCTACTGTGCCTGTCTTATTTCAGGTACTTGCCTTATTTCAAAATTGTTAACAGTAGTTTCTGTGCCATGTACCAAGCCTTGGTTGCATCTCTGAAGCCCAATAAGTGTTGATCCATCATGACCAGGAAGTCCATAGCCTTTTCTTCTTTGAATCACAAAATATTAAAGATAAATTTAGCATCTTCTTTCATATATCTCTGGAAATTTCCCATACATACATGCCAGATGACATCTCATTGCCACTGAGGCTGTACTTCTTGACTCTCTGTCATTTTCATCCTTTCATCTGAGTCAGAGGTCTTTTAGTGTCTCAGATCAATAGTAACCTGTTCAACCCAAGCCTCCTAGTGTTGTTCTCCCAGAAGACAACTTATGTCTAGAGAAAATACCAATCTACCATAGGAAATATGGCCTCACAGATGAAGTTGTATTTCTGGATATATTTAGAGTATTCAGTTTCTCTGTGGAGTGCTTCATTTGTTTAGTAGGATTTCTATCTCTTTAAGCAATTCTTTCTCTCCAGCGGGTTAACCTTTATTTAAAAAAAGTTCTAGGAACAACTCTCTATTATCAACTTTTTATCGTCAAGGCATTTCTCCTTGATCAAAATTCCTGGGTTTTAGAAGAAAGAACTTTGAATTGTATCATCTGAAAATGTTCATGGTCTTAATTGATTACTCTTCCAAGTCTTTCACTTTCCTATTCAATATTCTTAAAATGCCTTTATTCTTAAAGTCTTGGTCTATTTAGGAGACCTCAATGCTTTTTTATTTATGTTAAGACAATGATTCTCAATTGCATAAGTTCCCATCTTTTTTAGAGATTGCTCCATATATTCCCACAATGATAACCCAAATACTGTATTAATGTAAACAATAATTGTGCAGTGTTATAGCAGTAATATTCTACTTATTAATATGCCATACTTAAACAGTACACTATCATAGCAATTGGCATGAATTCAAATCATGAAAAGAATACCAATGAATTTATCATGCATTCACATATAGTAATTACTTATATCTACAGTAGCATTTTAAATTTTAAGAAACATAAAATATTAATAAATTCATCCTTCATTGTACAAAATTTGCATGCTGATTTCAGGTAGAAATCAAGATAGTTTAATTTGGATAAATGCATTGCATTTCCAAGAAAAAAATGAAACAAAACATAATAAGCACATAGGAAATAATTTTAGAATGCAGTTAGAAAGAAAAAACACATTTACTGTGCTTCAAAAGAAAATCTACTTCTCATGAAGAGAAAGAGAAAAAACACAAGTAAAATGTGTTTGTGATAGATTTATTTCAGCAGCAATAATTTAGTATATGAATTTAAAGAGGACATTTCTCCCATAATACACAAATATATGTAAATGCATATGTCTGTAGACACACACACACACACACACACACACACACACACACACACACACATATGCAGCTATACATCCACATTTTAAGATGATTTCCTGATTTCTTTCCCTTAAAAGGGCATACCAAGCTTATACCAGCAGGCTTGACTCCTTTCTACCAAATACTAGCTACATTAAATATCATCATAGGTAACGTATAATGAGTAAATCCATATCCAAGCATATCACAAATAAAAACAGAGAAATTATCTAGATTAAAATGTTTCAGGAAAAGAAATATTAAAACATAGCTTGAATGAAGCTTGAACAAAAATAGTTCAAGTTGAGCAAAAAGGGGATTCTCTAATTTCACTCAAGGGGAATTTGTCCCAAATTTCTAGAAAGACAAACTTAAAATCAGAGGCTTTTTGAGGTATCAGCTCCTCAATAGGCTCAATAGTTCCTCAGTCTCTGTCTTGTTTCCTCATTTCTCTCAATAAAAGAGACTAGAACCATGTGTGTTTTCTCTTAAGGCAGAAAACTTCTCTTTTTCTAAAACTCTCATGCCAACTTCATCCCTTACTTGGGCATTTAAAATATAATCATTTTCTCTAACAATTCAGGATCACACCTAAGCAGAAATAAGCAAAATGCTTCTAGGGAATCTGGTTTGAATTGAACTGGTGTAAAATTTAGGCTGTAAATATGGGAACATAAGAGTTCTAAAATGTCCAGGCAATGCCTGTTCCTAGACAAGTATTTAGCAGGGAAATTAAATGCCTGCATCCCATTTGATTTATTTATTAAATTGACGAATTTTCATTTACATATTGTTTTTCTTTGCAGGTCTATTATGCAGAGAGATACCCTAGATATAGGGGAGATGACATTAATAAAAATTTATTCTTCATTATTCTCATAGTAAGAACTTTTCCATTTTCCAGTGAGTTAAAGGTGACGGTATTTGTTATATCATAAGTTATTACATTATCAGGTTTTGCCATTAATAATATGTTATACCATCGATTAATATTATATCATTCATTTTAATGGTACCTAACTTATTTTTCTAAAAAGTGAATTAATTTAGACACCCAGCTTTTATATAGTTATGATAGAATAATTTGGAATAATAATTGCTACTACCAAGTGACTCTGATTCATTCTAAAATTTTGAACTTTGTCTAGTTTGGGAAGGTCATGAATTTGGAAGTTTGTGAATATTCTAGGTTATGAATATTTTTCTGTCTTATTCTCATTGCTTATTAAAAAGGGAAACTATCTTAGAAAGATCATTAGAATGTGCATATTATCTCTCAAAAATACAAAATATTTTTACATATTTGCCTTGATACATGATGAAAGATTCTCCTAATTTAAATATAAATATAACCTTTGCAATATTGCTAATAATTGTAGTTTTCGTTCTCTACTTCTCCACTTCTAGCCTTATCTCCATTGCATCATTTTTGTTTTTGTTCTGCGATACCTCGAAAAAATGAAATATGGAAAAAAATTAGCAAGAATGGACCCTATATTCAGGTTTGGAGGGGAAAAAATAGAATTTGGTATTCAGTTTTAGCTACTCTATTAATATAGAATTGGGTGGGTAAGGATTAAAAAAGAGACATAAATTCAAATCTCTGCATTTAAATAGATTATATTTTACCTGGAGGTAAACCTATTGCTAACTCTAAATTCTAAATCCTAACTCTAATGAGCATTTGCATTTTGCCTAGAATTAGGGTTAGGAATTAGTCATTAATTAAGTGCTGAAATAGAGTAAAGTGGGAGAAATCAGTTACTATAATCAGAAAAGGCCATGATAAGGAGATCTAAAAGATGATAGGATTTCTCAGAAAAGAGAAGTCATTTCAGACTTTAGGAATAACATATTTGGGCAACAGTTCGGAGGGGGGAAATAAAATTATGCAGGAAAGGTCTCTTAAATATTCATACCTAGTTTTCCCACTAATTATAATCATGATTGCTGACATAATGATAAATTTTATGCAGCAGTTTGCATATATTATATCATTTGAGATCTATATCAGTCTCATAAGGTAAACACAACAGATATCATGATTTTGATTTGAGAAAACAGATAGTAAGGTTAAGTAACTTGCCCATGGTCCCAGAGTTAGTAAATGTCTTTTTTATTCCATGTACAGCAATCAACCTACTATGTGTACACACACACACACATATATAGTATCTAAATATTCATAGTAACACTTTCTTTGTTAGAAAAAGAAGGAAGGAAGAAAGGGAAGAAAAAAGGAAAGGGAGGAAGCAAAGAAGGAAGGAAGGAGAAAAGAAAAAATAAAAGAAAGGAAAGCTAGAAAATATGTGCTCTTTAGTTGGTGAATGTATATATAAGTGATATATGAATGTAATGATATATTATTACATTATGAGAAATAACAAACTAGATGAATCGAAACATGGAAGACCTATGCAATAATGTTAATGAAAAGAACATTAAAAAGGTAGTTAAACTTAGGGCAATGATCAATGTTGGTTCCAAAGGACAGAAATGTAACAAATCTTTTTCTTTGTAGGTGGGTAGGAAACAGTGGGTTCCAAATGACTCATATGAATATTATTTTTGGATAATTTAGTTTTACTCTTTTGCTTCATAATAACTAGGGATTGTGGATTTGAGCAGAGGAAAGGGATATTGGGAAAAATCCATGATTTTAAGATCTAAAAGGTACAATTAAAAAATAGCCATGAATGTGGACATATTAAGTACAGCCTGATTGACTTGAACTATTTGAGTTGGGTAGTAAAAGAAATTGAAGTTAGATCCATGGGACTAGATTTTGTAGTGATTTGAAAACCTGCAGAGAAATTTGAATTTGAAAAAAAAAAAAGATAATAAGGAGTTACTCTTGACTCTTAAACAAATGAGTAACATACTGGAACAATGTTTAAAAAATTATTTTGACAATAAAGGATACAATGGAATCAGGATGAAACAAATATAAATATATCAGTAATGATCCTCCTGCAATAATATAGACATAATGACCTAGATTGCACTGATAGCAGTAAAAAGCAAATAAGAAAGTGTGTGTGTGTGTGTGTGTGTGTGTGTGTGTGTGTGTGTGTGTGTATGTATGTGTTGGGAATAATAGGTTTGATGATAGATTGGATTTAGGTGACAAAGAAAAGAGTTAATTTTATCAATATGTGTATTATTGTTCAATTGTTCAGTCATGATTGACTCTTTATGACACTGTAGATCATAGCATCCCAGCAATAATATTCATGGGGTATTCTTGGCAAAGATACTGGAATGATTTGCCTTTTCCTTTTCTGATGAATCACCTTTTGTTAGAACTCTGCACTATCACTTGACCTTGGGTAACCCTTCATGGCATAGCTCATAGTTTCATTGACTTAGGCAAACTCTTCTACCATGACAAGTGATACAGAAGGGGATGTTTAACCTAGAAGAAATTAAGAAATATTGATAAAGAGATGCTATTTAGGAGGAGAAGATAATCTAATCAGACCAAGGATAACAACATGTAGGCACTTCTGTGAGTGGGACATGATCTTCATGCCATGTATTTTCCTTTGTTTTCCACAGAATTTTTCCATCAAGTATTGATGCAGGTCCCAATCCTGAAGAACCAGAAGGTGAAGATGAAGACATTCAGAAAGAAAGGGAGAGAACAGCAAATGCATTGACTGTTTCAAACCTTGATGAGGTAAAATAAATAAATAACCACTATTTACTAAAATGCTTAGATGTTTAGTTGGATCAATTATCAAGTAGGGTAAGCAATCTGATCTCTGTAATATAAAGTTTATTTAGTCTCCCTAATGCATGTTTAATGTATGTGTAAGAGAGCCATCTACAATTATATTTCATATCTGACACAGTGTCTCTCTGAATTCTGTTTTAATTTAATTTAATTCTGTAAAATCTGTTTTCAAACTCACAGAACTAATTACCAGAAATCAACCACTACCACATGGATCATTCAAATTTTTATCAATTTTAAATAAGTAAAAATGTTTTTTAAATCCCCTTTAAACTGCTAAACTGTATTATACAAAGAAAGCATCACTATGAATCACTTATAAGATGATTAGATTTTTAAAATTCATGTCACAATTATTTTTTTGGCTATTTTTTTCAATCCAACTTCTCATAGTCCATCTGAAAATGTGTTTTATCAAAAAGATTTTTACCATTTTTTTTGTCTCAAAGTTCTTTTCTTATACCATTTAGTCAATGAACTGTTTACCTATAAAAGTGGCAGTACCCTGCATCTTTTACTGATTGATTTAATTATTTTTTCTTTCTGCAAAAGTATTCTGCTCCTTTCAGTACCAACCAGTTCCATGGGAAAAGAAAACTTCAAAGGGACATAGTGCATTATGATGTTTGAGGTTAAGAAGACTGAATTGATCTTGTATAATTTAGCTTATTGATCCTGTTTACAATTATTTGCTTTGGTTCTATAACTGCTTACATCATGGCTTTATGATTGTTTAAAATCCAACTGGGCTGTAATGAATTGTTTAAAATCCAACTTTTCTGATAATCACTAGTCTATTCTTAACTCCAGGAATTTAACTGATCTTGGGTCTAGTGAACACAAGTGAATTGGGTCTAGTATCTTTGTACCACAAAGCTGTCTAAAAGTCTGGACCATTATCTTGTACATGGAATTAATTGAAATTAATTGAATTTCTTAGTCTCAAGAGAGAAGAAAGGAGGTAGTTTCAATGCCTCATTAGCAAACATCCAACTAATCATTATTCCCTGTGCTTCAGCTCTGTAACCAGTCATGTTGTCTTTAATCCCATCCTTTCATCTATCCTTTTGTTCTTTGTTCTGTACTTCCAAAAACTATAAAAAGGAATTGTCCTTTTGCTCAGAGATTTTAATATAAATGGAGGTAATCCACTGACCCATTTATTGACAGGAAACATTTCTCTTTTAATACTTATTATCTTGCTATCTTGTCTCTGTTTACCTTTTTGTTAAAATTTAAATGCTAAAAGATTATTCAGAAACTCCAAAATGAAAGGGACAGTGCAAATGTATCTATAAATTTACATATATAGAAATAGAATATACTTTTTTGAGGAAAAAAGATTTTGTTAAGCTTATGAATAATTGGACTTCCTAAAAAGGCCTCTGAATCAAAGAACTTGAATGAGACTAATTTTAAGGAATGGTGAATAGGAATGGAGTACCTGACCTTTTGCTAAATTTAAATGTTGTATGTATAAAAAGCTTTGAAGTGACAGCTTTGGTGAATAGTATACATGGGGTCAGGAGGGCTGTGTACATTTGCAATTCAAACCTTTCAACTCCTTTTGCCTTCTATTTGTTAGTTTACTAATTCTCTCAATTCAGAGTCTAAAGTAATTAAGGGGTATATTTTGATATTTCCTCATCAATAACTAAAATTGCAACATACCTCATCAATTAATTAATTTGCTCTTTTAATTTACATTTAATTAAACATTACTTTTAAAATAAGCACTATATATATTACATATATCTTTCTTCATAATATCTTGCTTATTTTTCTCTATGTCAAATCCTTAATTTCCCAGAATTAAATAACCATCAAGGTTATTGGGTACACAATTTATATATGTCCAACAAACAATGAAATATGGAAAGAAATAGTTATTAACAATTTCCATTATGAGAAAGATCATAGAGTCATCTCTCACTAACTTTATAAAAACTGATTCATTAATTTTCCAAAAAAAAAAAAAAATTCCACCATTTAACTCTCTTAGAGTGGCAGCCAAAGTTTCTTAAGAATTCTTGTCATGGTATTTCTTTGCAAGATAAGAATTATTTTTTCTCTTTTAGGCAATATTTTTTCTTTTAAAAATTATTTTAAATTTATGGAATAAAACAACATTTTTGCAACATGGTACAATAGAAAAGCAGATTATCTATGAAACTGTAAATCTGCTATATACAACTTGCCATTCCTTTCAAATATACAACAGAATTATTATGTAAATTTCTTTTTTTTCTTCTCTCCCCATCCTTATCATTATACACATACATACACATTCACACAAACATACACATAAATACAGACACGATGGTTCTATACATCCTTGTATTTATCAATTCTATCTTGATGTAGATAGTGTCTTTTTTCATATGTCCTTTTTAATAAAATTGAGTATAATTGTCAAAATAACTTATTTAATCAAAACAGTTCTTAAAATAATATTGCTGTTACTATATACAATTATTTCTCCCTTCATTATTTCATGCAAGTCTTTTACTGTTTTTTCTAAAATCATTGAGTTCTTCATTTCTTATAACATAGTAGTATTCCATTACAATCATATACCACAATTTGTCCAGCAATTTCCTAATTGTTCCAATATTTGCTACTACAAAGAGAATTGCTATAACCATTTTTGAAGGTTCTTTTCCTTTATCTCTAACCATCTTTGGACATAGAGCAAGTATTGGTGGGTCAAAGGAAATAAATAGTTTAATAACACTTTGGACATAATTCCGGGTTGCTCTCCAAATTGGTTGAATCATTTTACAATTCCACCAATAAGGAATTAGTGCCCCAAATTTTCCACATGCTCTCCAACAATTGTCACTTTCCCTTCCATTATTTTAGTTAATCTGATAGGTGTAGAATGTTGTCTCAAGGTTGCTTTAATCTGTATCTTATCAATAATTATTTATTGTATTTTATATGATTACACATTGTTTTGATCTTGTGGGTTTTTTTCTTCTTTTAGTTCTTTCTGTATTTCATTCAATTTATCTCTAACCAAAACAGATAATTTTCCAGGATCACAATTAAATTCTCAAGCTCTTCACATACACCTCAAAAATGACAGTCAAATAGTTAACATTTCAAGATTCCATTGGTTTTTAAAGATGGAGTAAAAGTTTTCATAGTCTCTGTGTACATTGAAGGAAGAATTATGCACTGATGAGCCTGACTTTAATCCATTTAGAGAATATTAGCTCACATTACTTATAATGTGAAATTATAATAAACTTTGACAATTAATGGAATATCCAGGCCTCCTGATTTTACAGATGAGGAAACTGAGGCATGGAGTAGCATATTCACCTAGGGTCAGAAAGACATTGAATGGCAGAACTGGAATTTGAACACACATTTTTTGACTCTTATTCCAGCACATCATTTTACTTTTCATAGTTCTGTGATACCATAAGTGGATTGCTCCACTATTATAGAATTAAAACTCTGGATTCTGTCTTATCTGGTGCAATTCTAATCAATGTCTTATAAATTCTATAAAAAAGAATTTCTCCAACATATTGGAAACCTTCCTTTAGTATAATACAAACAAACTTGGTGTATCTCTTCATATCCATTTTTGTACCTCATTCTCACTACATGACTACCCACTTCTTTTTCCAGTTATTTACATCTTTGATGTCATTTATGTCACTTATCAATCTTTCCATTGCTCCATGAGTCATTTGCAATTTTTATTCTTTGGTGATTGTGATGTTCCATTATTTAAACCCACAGATCATGAATATATTAGTGCTATGAAAATTAGCTTTTGCAACCCTCAGCATTTTGAGATTACACATCCTCCTAAATATGAACATATGATGGAACAGTGCTCTTGCCTAAATCATACAAGTGTTGCCCCTAGTGTATACTAATTTGGTTTGTAGTTTGGGGCAGAATATGGGGTAGAGCCAGGGAAAATTCAGTATTCAACCAAAAATTGTGAGGAAAATAAAAATTGTCTTTTTTTCAGAAACCCATTATTATTGCTAGCAGTCTACGTATGGAATATGAAGGCAAGAAGAAAAGTTGCTTTGCAAAGAAAAAGAAGAAACTGGCTACACGAAATATTTCTTTCTGTGTTAAAAAAGGTTTGAAAAAATTGATCAATTAGCAGAGTTCCTCCTCCCCTCCCCATTTTCTAGACGTAGAATTTTCAAGAGTCCTGCTTGTTTGCCATCTTAGAAACTAATAGTTAATATAAAAGTATTCAATATGTAAGCTGGGTAAATGTGTTTGTGTTATTAATGTACAATAGTTCTGATCAAAAGAACAGCTATTTTCTAGGATAGGAAAATAATTATACCTCTATTAAAGCCATAAACTTCCTATTGAAGTATATGATAATAAACAACAAGCAACAGAAATATTTATGATTTAAAACTTGACTAGACTTGTGTCACTATGTCAGAATGGGATATTGAATGAATTGTTAAATTAATCAAGATTTCAACTACAAGTTGAAAAATCAGGGCTCCAGAAAGTTTCCCCAAATCCACCTGATTCCTGATCTATAAAAGACATAAGGAAAATGTAAACAAAACTGCTCTTTTCTATTTCATTGTAATGGCATTATATCCATTGTAGTGACATTAGTGAAAAGTCAATGCAGTAACTCCAAAAATACTTCTTGCTCTTTTAAATTCCAGGCAACATTTGTGTAGAATGTTGGTAAATTAATCGGAGCATAAACTAACTTTCAGTTACTATTCCTTTCAGGTGAAGTCCTGGGGCTGCTAGGACACAATGGAGCTGGCAAAAGTACAGCAATTAGGATGATAACTGGAGACATAAGTCCAACTGCAGGAAAGGTAGAGGAAACAAAAGGAAATTGTTTTGAAAAATGATGTTCAGAAGAGAAAATTTTCAACTACCGATATTAATTTTTAGATTTTTGCAACTTACCCTACCTGTAGCCTTTGGCATTGTTATGCTATTCTCTGGATTTTCATGATGCTACTCTCTTCTGGTTCTCCTAGTTCTTGTCTGACTGCTGGATCCTCATTCAGTTCAATCCACTAATCCTGAGTATCCTAGAGAGCCCTCTTTTCTTCTTCTATATTATTTCACTCGGTGATTTCATGATAATTATTATCTCTATGCTAATGCATCTCTGATATATTTATAAAATTATAACTCTCTTCTGAATTTCAGACTCACATTTCCATTCACGTACTAAAAATTTCAAACTATATATCCCTTAGATATCTCAAAATGTCCAAAGCTAAATTCCTTATCTTTATCTCCAAAACTGCCCTTTCAAACTTCTTAATATAGTCAAGGGCAATTCACCATTCTCCCAAACACCCAATATGTCATTCTTGACTACTCATTCTTTTTCAGACTTTGTATCCAGTCAATACCAAGTCCTGTCATTTCCACTTTTGTAATATCACTTCTATATTTCTTCTTTTTTTTCTTCTGACCTTGATGTTACCCTGATGGAGACCCAAATCACCTCATGCTTGAATTATTACAATAGCTTACTGGTTGGCCTGCCAATCTCAAGTTTTTTCTCCCTCCAGTCCATCTTCCATTAATCTGTCAAAATGATCATTTTAAAGTGCAATTCCAAGCATTGTATCCTTCTTCCTATTCAATAAATTCTAATTATTCTATTATTTCCAGTATCAAATAGAAAATCTCTGGTATTCAGATACTCATAACCTACTTTCCATTATCTTTCTTACATGTTGTATACAACCAATTTACTCTACAATACAGTAACATTGGCCTCCTTGCAGTTCCCTAACAAAATACTTCATGTTCAGACTCTGGATACTTTCATTGATTGTCTCTCATACTAGAATCTCATCATGACCTGTCTTCCTGACTTCTTTCATATCCAAGCTCAAATCCCATATTCTAGAGGGAGTCTTTTTGACCCCTTTTAATTCTGGTGCCTTCCCTTTGTTGATCATCACCAGTTTATACTGTAAATATCATTTGTACATAGTTATTTAATTATTTTCATGTTGTCTTCCTCATTGGAATGTGAGCCTCTTGAAAGGAGGGACTGTGTTTTGCCTTTATTTGTGTCCTTAGTGCCTAGCATAGTGCCTAGCACATAGTGGGAACTTAAATGTTTATTGACTGATTGACTCAGTATTCAAAACATAACATATGGTAAATGATTTCATGACTTTCCAAACTAATAATATTATGGGGAAAAAATCATAGCTCAAACTTTTACTAAACAATAAAAAACAACTTGGCCAAACCAGGGGAAAACTATTGTCCCTGCTCCTTAAAGAATTGAAGCATCTTATATTTATCAGTTAATAAGGAAAAAGTAAGATATGAGAAAAGATAAAACATTTTTCTGGTCCTGATTGCCTAACTCTAAATCCTGCAAAGGAAAAAAAAAACAGTTATTAATGAAGCAAAGGCATGATTCAAAGATTTCTTAAATGTCACTTAGATTAGGTTGGCTTCAACAGCTGGACACCATCTTCTTGGACTTGAGATGTTGCAGAGTATGCTTATGTAAGTAGGGAGGGAGAAGGGAAACTGTAAGACATGTTTATTCTTTCAAGTACTCACAAAAAAGTATAGTTTTCAAGTAGATCTACTCAAGCCAAGGCTTCTTAGTCTTTTTTTTGTCAGAACCTCTTTGGCAATCTGGTGAAAGCTAATAATACTATGATTCATAACCTATAAGAAGAATGTATTAAAGAAAAAACTAAATTGAAATTAAAGGCTAGAGAAAACAAAATATTTTTTTTCTATCCAGGTTCACAGATACACTGAAATTTCTTCATTTGATTTTTTATGTTTTTAAAAACATTATCCAGAGAAGAGTTCCATAAATTTCATAAGACTTCAAAAAGAGTCTATAACAAATAAAAAAATGTTATTAAGAATCTTTTCTCTAGATTCATTATATTGAAACTGTTCTCAAAACTCACCATGGATTCTTCATTACTTAATGACCATTTATAAGTCGTAATCCTACTTGATTCTTCTGAAGCATGCAATTCTATCTTTTCCTCTTGACTACTTGAAATCCTGGCTTCTCACTTGGTTTTTAATGACATTATTTTTTCCTTGTTGACCTGTAATCTGTCTGATTTTCTCTACATTTTCAATTTTCCCCAATATTTTATCTGTTTCCATCTTATTACTAAGTGATCATATAGACCATCTTTTTTTTAAATTGGATATCTCCTTAAAACTACTTCCTTTTCTCCCCATTTTTATAGCATCATTCTTCTAGTTTCCTAGGTTCAAAATCTTGTGGTTATCCTTAACTTCTCTCTATCGTACCCCTCCCTACTCATCAATCACCTAGTCAGTATGCTTTGAGTTTTGAAATATCTATTCAATACCTCTCTATTTCAAACCCTAGTGGTTAGTCTAGGTTTTTTATTATTGTCATAGTTTACTATGTGGTTTTCTTGCTTCCCATTTCTTCTTCCTTTCATTCAAGTCTATATACTGCTGTCAAGTATTCATTCTAAAATACTGCTTTACCAAATCTACTTTAAACCCCTGGTAGAACTCTCTCTCCTATAGAATGACATCTTACTCTTAGTCTGGCATTCAGACTTAATTCATCCTTAATTTGGCCCTTATTTTAGTTGTTGTTCATTCATTTCTGTCACATCTGACTCTTCATGATCCCATTTGGGTTTTTCTTGGCAAAGATACTAGAGTAATTTATCATTTTCTTCTCCAGTTCATTTTTCAGACGAGGAAATAAGCCAACAGAATCATATAACTAATAAATATCTGCAACCAGATTTGATTTCAGGAAAATGAGTCTTTCTGACTCTGGGCCCAGCACTCTATCCATTGTTCTACTTTTCTGGCCTTTGTTTACTGCAATCTTACCCTTTCCTACTGTGACCTAAATTTTTTATTGCAATCAAATCAATCTCAACTTGCCATATACTTTGCACAGTTGCTTGTGTTATTCTCATCTCTTTTAAAATGTCCTATAATTTCTTTCTGCTTAAAAATTCCTTTCTGCTTTAAAAGACTAGAAGTTTAGGAAAGAGAATAAGAATGTATTAAATATCTACTATACGCTAAACACTTTTAAAACATTTCATTTAATTGTCATGGCAGATTTGTGAGATATATATCCCCATTTTACAATTGAGGAAACTGAGACAGACTTACCCAGTATCTCATAGCTAGTAAGTGCCTTAAACCAAATTTGAACTCAGATTTTCCTAACTACAAAATCAACATTCTTTCTACTTTGTTACTTAGCCTGTCTCCATATAGATTTAACCTGTATTGAAAATAGCTGTTCTTTTTTTTTTTTCTTTTGAGGCAACTGGAATTAAGTGATTTGCCCAGGGTTACACAGCATGGAGATGTTAAGTGTCTGAGACCAGATTTGAACTCAGGTCCTCCTGACTTGAGGGTTGGTACTTTATCCATGTACCACCTAGTTGCCCCAAAAGGCAGCTGTTGTTTTACATAACAATATTTTCTTTAAAAAGTTGTAACGAGATCAATGTCAGAAAATTCAACTGTTGGCAAGAGCTTCAGAGAATGTATGGGACTTGAGTGAAAATTAAGTAAGGCTTATAAAAAATAGGAAGAGATAAGAAGGGAGAAAATATGTTTAAAGCTGGAGCCTATATGGAAATAGAATATTCAATTAATCTATTTGCAATCCAGTGAGTAGGAAGACAGAAGGTATTGAAGAATTAATAAGGACCAGATTGAAGAGGGTCTTGGATGCTAAGGCTTTTAGATTTCATTTAGCAGAACATAGAGGACCTCTGATAACCTTTGCTCAGGTGAGATGAATGCAAATTAACATTTAAAAAATATTAATTGGCAATGTATAGATTTTATTAGAAAAAGGAATATATAGTAGGTAGGGAAATCAACTAATAAACTAATGTGATAGTCAAAGCTTAGGGTTGATGAGGTCAGGTTCAGCCACAAGAAATAGAAAAGAGGAAATTTGTTCATGAAAGTTACAAGGAAGGAATCAAAATTACCAGTGACTGACCAAATGTAGGTAGTTTGGGAAAGGATGGTGAGAGAGGAGAAAGAGTCAATATTGACTCCAAGATCTTGATTGTAGGTACTAGGAGAGATGAGGATATCATTAATAGAAATTACAAAATAATAAATGGGATTTGATTTTAAGTAAAAGATAATTAGTTTGATTTTAGATAGATGAAAAATGAGGTGATGAAATATATCCAAGTGAAAATATCAGTCAGGTAATGAGTTTATATTTCAGCAGAAATCAGATTCAGAAATAGATATGTAGAAACAGAAATGATAGTTGCAGCCATGAAAACATATGGGCTCACCAGACAATTCAATAAATACTTGGTAAACTCCTACTTAATACAAGACAATGTGCTATCTTTTTGAGCTATAAAGAAGAAAAAAAACAACATCTTTATCCTCAAAAAAGGGGTATAATATATAGAAAAACAAGAATAATAAAAGGTTGTACATGATGGGAGCACCGGAGAAATTCAGACAAATTCTGCAGGAAAAAAAGTGAGGTAGCAGAACTCTCAGCTTGAGAATTCAGAGAACTGAAGATATTCATTAAACTGGCCTAAATCTTAAAGAAAGAGAAGCATTTTGACAGGCAAAGATAAGAATGTATCTTTTCTATACCTTCTCTGTCAAACACATCCACACACATATGAATACACACAGAGAGATGTTGTAGCATGACTGTTTTGTTCTGGATTAGAAGAGCTGTGACTTAATTTGCTCTTTAGTTGTATGAGGGATGTTGTTCCTTCTTTTACAAGAAAGTTTTCCTGAGCTACAAGAAATCTTGTAAAAGGAAATTGTCAAGGCAGTACAATGCCCCTCAATCAAATTGTTAATTCATTTATCTAGAAAGATCTGGGTTCAATTTTTTCTACCTGCTGGAGGAAATTGTAAAAATGAATGATATTATTTATAAAGCTCCAACACCCAATCAGAGGAAATTTATTCCAATAAAATACTATCTGCATCTTGATGATTACCTAGCATTCTTTTCTGTGTTTGAATAAGGATACTCACAGATCAGTACTACTGTGATTGATTAATCACATTTTTTAATACTTAAAGGACAGTGTAAAGAAAAAGACAAACATAATCTTATAAAATGTATATTTGAATGATAGGTATATGCTCTCCTAAGGATTGGGAAAGGGAGAGGGAAGAAGTTAATTTGCAAGAATTAATGACAGTGTGAAGAACAAGGAGAATTTCAGTGACATGGGTTTCCTTCTCTTATATCTATCCTCTTTTGATTTATATACATTGTTCCATTTTAGGTTCTGAGGCTGTAGACCTCATGGCTGGTGCTACCTACTTCATAGTTTCTCTTCAAATCTCCATCATTGCTCCTTATGGTGCTAGTTATTCCTGCATGTGCATCTCTGATCCCCATGCATTCATTTCACTGCCATCATAATGGTTCCTGAGCTAGCCCCTCTCCTGTAATATCCACTCCTCCCACCATGCATTAAAATGTTAGAAGCTAGTTTATAGAAATCCCAGAGCCTATTGGCCACAAAGTCAGTGGAACTCTTCTGGGGAATTGGGGATAGAATCACTGTATGATTTCTGGCCTGAACAGCAAATTCCAATCATTAACATTGACACCTCTTTGACAAAAACACACACACATGTGTATGTAGTATATATAATATGTAATATTAATTATTAATACATAATAATATATAGTACTCCTTTCTAGCAACAAATATATGTATATATGTATATACATATATATATGTGTGTGTGTACATGCAAAAGCATTTATTGTTTTTGTTATCATTTTGCAGTCATATACAACTTTATGTGATCCCCATTTGGGGTTTTCTTGGCAAAAAATAGTGGAAAGGTTTACCATTTCTTTCTCTAGCTTATTTTATAAGGCAAACAAGATAAAGTGACTTACCCAGGATCATATAGCTAATAAATATCTCAGACTAGATTTGAACTCAGAAAGAAAAGTCTTCTTGACTTTAGTTCCAGCACTATATTCACCACATCACCCAGCTGCCTATAATACATACATACATACACACACACACACACACACACATATATATATATATATATATATACATATATATATATATATTATAATAAAGAATGCCAATTATAACTGACACAAATTTTATATAATCCAAATGATACAGACAAATATAGCTTATATAAAGACATGATACAGTATTCATGGTCTATTCTACTCATTTGGCACTTGGCATGTACTACCATGTAATGTTATTTATTTTTATGTCCTACCTTCCTAATTTTATTATGCATACTTCAAGAGAAAAGATAGTGCTTTATGCCTTTTTAAAAATTCAGCTCCTATCATAGTCAACTTCTACAAATTGTGAGTTCATTAATTGTTTGGTGTTGATATTGATCATAGGTTATGAAGGAGAGGAAGATTCTTTTCCCTTTTTTTCAACATTTTGCAAATACATTGTAACAATGGCCTGTCTTATAGACAGATGTCCCCAGATCAGAACCAGGCTTCAAATGGCACCTGGGAAAACCAGAGAGGAGAGTAAATCTGAAGAAAAGGAGCAGGGAGAATGAGAAAGGTCTGCCTAGTTAGGGATAAGGTTTGAGATAATAATCCCTGCAGAAGCAAAGGACATTAATAATTTTCTTTTTTCTCAGAGGGAGAGCACTGTTCAAGGATATTAATAGTAAATGAAAAGAAAGTCAAATTCAAACTCTTTGGAAAGTTGCAGTAAGTAGGGCAGAATTGAGAATCAGGAATTTAGTCAGTAATTGATAGAATCATAGGAATTTGAGCTTCAAAATGGCAGCTAGGTAGCAGCTCAAATGATACACACATACACACACACACATATGTATATAAAGGGCTTACCACAGTGACAGGCACATCATAGTTTCTACATAAATATTTATTCCTTTTTCCTTTCCTTTTCTTCAAGACAAGAAACCTAAGGTATATTCATATATTCATGATGGATTCTATGAAAAGAATCTTCTACACACACTAATATTCATGTAATTATTCTCACTTATCTTTTCATCATAAGTAAATTATTAGATTTATTCTTTATTCAAATGTAGAACATGCAGAATATATTTGGAAATTCATGCATCTTTATATTCTATGTGAACAATATGAAAACAGACTCTTTGTATAGGTGGTGCTAAAAAGGAGTGGTACCTCCATGAGTGAAGAAGGAAATGACATGCTCCAATTTCTTGGCTACTGTGCTCAGGAAAACTCACTGTGGCAAAATATTACAGTGAGAGAACACCTGGAGCTGTATGCGGCAGTGAAAGGGATGGCCAAAGAAGATGCTTTCATTATGATTTCACGGTATGGAACAGAAAGAATCCCTACTAATTCTCTCAAGGAAGAGTCAGAAAAGTGTAGTTATCCCTTTACATACAATCAGATATGGAGATTTGTAATGCTAGTTACCTCAAATCATGGGTCATCAGTGCTGGAGCTGGGATAGAACTAAAGACGTGCTGGAGACAACTAAAAAGTGAAATTTCACTGTGAATATTTACATCATAGACATTAGCAAATGCTACAAGTCAAGCTTTGGTTTATTATTTTGTTGATTGTAGAGACTTTAAAAGGTGAAGAAGAAAATTTGAACAATGTAGAATTTGTCAGGCAGTATATTCTCCCTTCCTCCCTCCCCTAGAGAGCTAATTTAAAATTAAACAGCATTCTCTTTGATAGTATCTACTTTCCTATGTCTCAATTCAATGGTCATTTGAACAATAAAACCTAAAAAGAAATAAATCTGGAGTTATGAAATTGGCAAACAATGCAAGTTGAAATAAAATAATTGAAAAAAACACAGACGTAGCAAAGTTCAAAGGCAAAAAGTGTTCCACAAATTAACAAACTGCAGTCTGAGGGTCAAATCTGGCTATGAGCTAAGAATTTTTTTTTACATTTTTAAATATAATCAATTTTTATTTAAAAATTTAAAAAATCATGCTTAACTGAAAGGCCATAGTGGTTGGATTAAATTTGGCCTGTACTGCAAGATTTCTAAGCGGCATCAGAATTCTCTTATGCCCAAATGAGTCTATTTTCTGATATATAGAACTGGGATTTTCAGAAGATCATAATAAGCAATTCTAGTTACAATTATGCCTTCTACATTATGACTTTCCCCATCATGGTTTCAATACATCACAAATAGGCATAAAAATTAAATGGGAACGCTGGGGAGACAACACATGAAGGCCAGTAAATAACACAAAAAGATTTAAAAATCCAAAATATATAAAATATGTGTATACATCAATATATTTTATTTTTAGTACCATAATAATTCAGACTTCTCTCTTTGGTATGAAGAGAAGGACAAAAATGTTTATGTGGATTTTCTGGATTGCAGGGGGTGCCTTGCCTCTCACCCCCATGATGTGGAAGGGGTAACTGTACTCTCTTTTGTGGATACCTTATCCCAATGTCCACCAAGGGCATAGAGTTTGATAACACATTTAGTTTATTTTCTACCAGATTAGCAGATGCTCTCACACTTCAGAAATACATGAAATCTCCAGTCAAGCAATTGCCAGCAGGTATAAAACGAAAGGTATGTATCATGCTTGATGTTCTTCTAAGAACCACCAAAATAAGGTCAGTCATAAACAATAATTTTCTTCATTTCAGCTGTGTTTTGCACTGAGTATCCTGGGAAATCCTGCCATAGTACTTCTGGATGAACCTTCAACTGGAATGGACCCAGAAGGGCAGCAGCAAATATGGTGAGAAGAAATTTTAATAAATCTCAGCCCTAGTAGCAAGAGAACTGATTGATTTTAATCTATTTGTTGGTTCTGTTATAATTAGGCCTTGAAAGTTCTATTTCTTCATTCACTCCAAATGATCAACTCTGGTAAATCAATATTTAGTTCCAAAAGTTTTCTTATACTCAGGTTAAATAAGCTACCTAAAGTTCTAGTAAATCCTCCAATGATTTTATTATATTCCACAGGTCTTCTGTCTGTTTTATTTTTTATTGTTTATTAATTCAATGTTCTTATCTTTTAATTCACACTTCTGCCTTATCTCAGAATCCCTCTCACATTATTTTTCTTTCCTTCAATTTCTGCAACTAATTAGAGATGGAGAACACAACTTGCTTGGTCCCTTGTGACCCTGCCATCTTCCTCTACAAAATCATTTTTCTCTTTTATCTGTTCTGAATTCCCAAGACAAATTCATTTTTCTTTTGACAGAAAGTTTTAACAGAAACATTAGTGTGTTTCCAGTCATTACAAGCATTTTCTTGCCTTCGCTCTAGGCAAGCAATTCGAGCAACCTTTAAGAACAAGGAGAATGGTGCTATCCTAACTACACATTATATGTCAGAGGCTGAGGCTGTGTGTGACAGAGTGGCCATCATGGTGTCAGGACAGCTACGGTGAGTGAATGTATAATGACAACTATAAAAACAAATACTTAACACTTTAAGAGAAAGACTCTTATACAGGGGCTCTTATAACAACTTCTCTGCTTCCCTTTTTCCCCTCCCTCTCAAAATTTATTATTCAAAGACCAAAGAATAACAGCAATCTAGAGCAATAGATTAAACAGAAAATATATTATTTTTGACTTTGTCTCTCTTTTCTTTATGTTCCTGTTTTTTTTTGGGGGGGGTCCTAGTTGTATTGGTTCTATCCAATATCTGAAAAGCAAATTTGGCAAGAATTATTTACTGGAAATAAAAGTGAAGGAACCTGAGCAAATAAGGCCCTTACATGCTGAGATTCTGAAGCTTTTTCCAAGAGCAGCTCAGCAAGAAAGGTAAGGAAACTTTTTTCCTCTGGCAGCAAAAGTTAGCTTTACTCTGTCCTTAGCTTTTCTTGCTTTGCTATAAATTTTAATGCAATTTACTGAGGAAAAAATAAATAAGATGACCTGGAATATTTAGTTTCCCTGGGAATAAAAAAAGGAATAAATTATTATTTCTAGAAAGTGATTATGGGACTACCAAAGGCAAAGGTTATAGATAAGTCTTTCCTTTGAGAAGACTAGCTACTAAGCAAACTATGCCATTAATGACTTTTAATGCTCAGAAAATAAAGAAGCTTCCTAAGGGTAATTCTATCTGTTTTACATCTGTATTCCCAGCTCTTAGAACTGTGCCTTTCACATAGTAATTACTTAATAAATCTTTTTTGTTGATTGATTGAAGGAAGAAATATCGTTTGTAAATTCCTTGAAGACAGAGATTTCTTTTGCCTGTTTTTTTGTTTCTCCAGCAATTAGCACAGTACCTGGCATATAGTAGGCCCATAAAATTTTATTGATTGATTAACAGTGATTAAAAGTTAAAATGGTTGAATTAAAAAAAATTGAATAAACTGACAATTTTGCTACCTGAATAAGAATTATTAATCTAATAACTGAAGATTGAGTTTAGATTAAAAATAAACAAATGTAACCCATATAAGCTTTGGTGTCTCTCGGTCTTGTAATTCTCACTTTAAGTGATGAGTGGGGTCCCTGAGGAAGACTATATCTCTCACCTCAAGATTCTAGGGTATAACCAAATGTGATTTGTCTAATGTTATTGGCTTAATCCTCCATTCTGCTGTGTACCTCCTTAATATTAATTGTTGAGGATTAATGTCTCAACATCATTTAACCAAGTAATATAAATTCACTTTTACAAAGAAATATTTGCTGTAAAGATATAATGAGTACAAAAGAACAGACATTTTTACCTCTCATCTAGGCGGGTCCTTTCTTCTATTTCACTTCAATTTCTGAGGAGAGTAGACCAAAATTTAAAGGATTTTCTACAAAGTATTTATCCTTTTCAAGTTCACTTCCAAATGTGATATAGATAAGCCATTCCCCTAGAAGCTGTCTTTGATATCCTACTAGGTCAGTTAGGACAATTAAGCTTAAGTCCTTCCCAAGCTCAACTGCCCTAAATTTCTAGCATTGCTCCCATCACTACACCTCTGGCAGATCACTCTTCCAACCTTTCAAACTCATAGGGTATTAAATGATTCCATTCCTTTTCTAATACTCTCTCACCTAAGGTAGGAAAGAATAAACACATTAAAGACAGAAAAGAACAATAGAAGCATATATTTATTCTTTTATATAGACATGGGTGGGTATATTAAACCACTGGTGTTAACAAGCTCTCTGTTTCTCACTAGGAGGCTCATGCTAATCCGTTTCTTCATCCTTATGATTCCGGGTGGAGGGGGAGGAAGGAGGAAAACACAGAGAGAGAGAGAGAGAGAGAGACAGAGAGAGACAGAGACAGAGACAGAGAGACAGAGACAGAGACAGAGAGAAAGAAAGAGAGAGACAGACAGACACAGACACAGATACAGAAACACAGAGAGAGAGAGAGAGAGCACTTAGTAGGAGAGGTATCTAGGTAGATTCTCTAGGAGGGAGAGAGACAGAGACAGAGAGATAGAGACAGACACAGAGACAGACAAAGATACAGAGATGTGAAGACAGAGATCACTTACTTGGAGAGGTATCTAGGTAGATTACTGACCTTAGAAGTTTAGAGACGTCTAGGCAAATGAACTGAGGTTGGGAGGAAAAATAAGACAGAAGTTAGAAGACAGATGTTACCAGATGCATATGAAATTCTAAATGTGAGTGAATGGTTTTTAGATATATATATACTTTGTAGTTAGAATATGAATAGCTAGGTAGCACAATAGATAGACTGCCTAGACTAGAATTAGGAAGAGTTATTTTCTTGAGTTTAAATCTGATCTCAGATGCTTAGTAATTATATGATTCTGGACAAGTTACTTAACCCTGTTGCCTCCGTTTCTTCATTTGTAAATTAAGCTAGAGAAGGAAATGACAAACCACTCCAGTATCTTTGCCAATAAAACCCCAAATGGGGTCATGAAGAGTTGGACATGGCTTAATAAGTTGCTATATAACACTAATTTTTTTTTTTACAGAAAATGGAAAATTATTTCCAGTTGTGTTGTTTATTTGAAAGAAAATGGTAATTTGTGATTTTAAAACTAAGGAACTTTTATTTCCCCCCTTCTAAGGTATTCCTCTTTGATGGCTTATAAGTTGCCTATGGAAGATGTTCAACCTCTATCCCAAGCCTTTTCCAAATTAGAGGCAGGTAAGATTTCAAAGACAACTTTGAAAATAACATTCTACATAGCATATGGTGCCAAAATTAAAAAAATAATGGTGTGATATAATAACAATAGCTCAAAATTCCTAATGCGTTTTAAAGTTTTTCTCCCCAAAATAAATATACTTTTTAATAGTATATTTGAATTGTAGTTCCACAGTGATTTTCATATGGAGCCCCCTTGTGGAGGGGAAATGAGAAGTAAATGATAGTAATACTAAGGGAAAAAGGAGGAAAAGAAAGAAAAAAAAGAAAGAGAAAAGAAAGAAAGGAAAGAAAATAGAAACCAGGTAAGTAGGAAGGACGGAAGGAAGGAAGAAAGGAAGGAAGGAAAAGAGAGAGAGAGAGAGATAAACAAGGAGGAAGGAGTGTTGAAAATCATTACAAAATAAACAGGAGAAAAGAAAAAAGTTCAAAAGACAGCATCCACATCCTGGGTCAGCCAGTGTTTTAGCTATTTCTCTGAAATCTGTACCATCTTCAAATTTGATAAGTGTTCTATCAAAGCATTTTTCTAAGTAATTTAAGAGCATGCTAACAATAGAGAATGAAGCATAGAAACTTTTTTTAAAAATGTCTTTATTTAAAACTAAATGCAAAATAAGAAAAAACAAAATAGAAAATATAAAAAAAACAGAAAAGGGGGGAATAGGCTTTGTTATGTATCTAGCAAATCAGGGAAGATTTGAAACATGTAACAATAAATTTTCTTTTCAAGAAAGCACATATAATAATAGAATAAGTTATATTCATAACTGTCCATCTTTTCTTGTTTCCTTGTAAGTCATTCTTTTGTTCTTGGCTTTATACTTTTTTACTTTATTCTTTTTCCCCCTTTCATTTTTCCCATCTTCCCCAAACAGGCTACAGGTAAGCATGGATATATTTATGTATACATATGTCTGTATGTGTATGTCTACACACACAAATCTATGCTCTACCACCACATACATATATCTATATACATATATAGATGCATACATATATATGTACATATATACACATATCTATAAAATGCACATTTATACATACATGGACAAGCATCTAAAATAATATTAACATGGCTGATATATAATGTAGATTTCTTTCTTGATTAAAATTTTAACTTTGAGATCAGTGATCACTTGCCCTAATTTTTTTTTCCTAATAAATTCTATTCCTGATCCTTGTTACTGTGCTTGTGTATATCTCTAAATATATTTCCTATCCCTGGTAATTTCTACTTTAGTTCTATTTTCTTCCTTGCCTTGCTATTACTTAACCTCCCTTCTTCCCTGGATCCCTTATCTTATTCCCCACCCCACCCCCAGCAAGTCTTTCCTTCTTGCTTTATTCCATTTCCATTAATTTACATCTTATCCCATTTTCAATCAGCTACACACCTTTCTATACCTCACCTTATCCTGTTTCCTTTATTTTTTCATAGATTTTGGAGGGTGTTATGCCCGTTATGGTAAATACATATATTTCCTATTTAACCAATTTCCAATATGAATAGATTTTCAGAACCACCAATCCTTCTCCCACATCTAATTCCTGTATGTCAGTTTTTTTTTTTCCTTCTGCACCTCATTTGTATAGCATTATTGTTAATTTAATATTTCTCCTGGACTGTTTTACTTTTTGGAGTCAGATGATACTCAGTTCTGCCCCAATCTTAATTTTGGACTACCCAATTACTGCTGTCAATCTTAGACATAGGTTTACATTTTTGCATATAAAACATAAACAGTTTATTCTTGTTTTGATTCCTTGAAATTAGTCTTTGATGATGGCATTTAAATTTTCTGTTGAGTATTCAACATTATGATTAATTTTGTTCACTATATTGTTGGCCACAGACAAACCAAAGGTCTTCTGATTGTTGATATATAATATTCTTGGACTGCAATTTTTTTTGTGAGTGCTAATAAATCTTGTACAATTCCAGTTGTAGCTCCAGCATATTTGAATTGATTTTTATTTGTTTGTTTCTTGCAAAATTTTCTCTTTGACCTGAGAGTTTTGAAGTCTGTCAATAGTATTCCTATTTGTTTTCCACAAAGGATCTCTTTGAGGTGGTGATTAGTGAATTTTTTATTTCTACTTTCCCCTCATGTTCTATCACTCTAGGACAATTTTCTTTAATTATTTCTTGCATTATTGTGTCAATATTCTTGGATTTTTTTAATCATAGATTTTAGAGAGTCCAATTATTTTTATGTTTTCTCCTCTTGATCTGTTCTACAGATTTGTTGTTTTCTTATATTTCATTCTGTTCTATTTTTTCAATATTAATTTTTTTATGTGAATTCTTGATCTCTTATAGTTCCACTGGCTTCTCCTTGCCCAATTTTAATTTTCAAAGTACTATTTTCTTCTTTAAGACTCTGTAGCTTCTTTTCTAATTGGTTGACTTTCTTTTCATATTCTTGTTTCTCTTGGATAGTTCTTTTTTCAGGTTTTCTGCAATCTCCTCCTATTTGATTTTTAAAGTCTTGTTTGAATTCTACAAAATCTTTCTGGGAAGATAGCCATTTAATATTACTTTTTGGTGTTGGAAAGTTTTTTTTTTTAATACTTCAGTGTCCTTTTTTGAGGATGAAGCCCAATCTTTCTTATTCCTATAATAAGTTGCTTTGGTTGGGTTCTTTCTTCTTTGCCTGTTAATTTTTTATGAGAATTTATTAATGTAACCATCTCTAATCCTGAGGTAGGGGGGATGGTGCTTCTAACTTCAATTCAGCTCTTCCCAGTGATTTGGAACTACAAACCCAAAATTCCACCTTCTGCATGTGCCTGTAGCCAGAAGCATTCCTTTCCTTCTATTTTTGTACTCACCAGTATGCTGGTTCCTTCACCCCGGGGCCCTGTCTGAGCAGCACAGGTGGCCTAGCATTCTTAATCATTCCTGGTTCCTTCAATTTTCCTAGATTCAGACACCACTGCCCTCTTGGGAAAGTGAAAGTTCCTCTGGTTCATGCTGAGGCTCCAGCTGAACTCAGGAAGTAAAAGGGCTCCCCACTGACTGTTTCTTATACCCTGGAAATGTTAGCACTTCATATTCATTAAATCCCCTTCCTGGGATCTTTCTTCAGTTGTTGTCTCCAGTTGTCCCAGGAGAATTCCTGTTCTGCTCCAATCTTACTTGTTTTTCACTGGTCTATTTTCACTCTTAGGCACCCATTTTTTTTTTTTATTGCAGAGGAAATCCGGAGAGCTTAGAATTTTCTGTCTTACTCCACTATCTTCCCAGAATCCTTCCCAGAAACTTTCTACTATTCTTTGGTACCACATTCCAAATTGACATGAACTCATTAAAATTTTTTCTTCAGCTCTGGTTTACCAACCACTTCTTTACCTAATTGTGCCATCATACTAATTGGTCGACCTCTTATTCTTCTCCAGAAGAATTATGTGAAAGATTCACAAGAGACCTCAAAAGAAATTTCAGTCCTTAAGCTGATGAAAAGGAGAGGCTACAGAAGAAAAAGAAATGATTAAAGAACTAAGAACTAGAAGAAGATACTTTCAAAAGTATCTAGTATCAAGTAAGAGTCAAGATGTTAAATTAGGCAGAAAACTCAAGGATGAAAAATACTTGAAAAGGCCTCTGTATTTAGCATTTAAGAGATTACTAGATACTCTATATTAGTTTTGAATCTTTTTTTTTTCAGAATGGATTCCTTTGTTTGGAGAAGACTCTGGACTTCTCATAATGTTTTTAAATGTATAAAATAAAATGCATAATATTACAAAGGAAATAAATCATAGTAAAATACAGTTATTAATTTGAAAAAAATCTAAGGTGAAGAATCAAGATAGCAGAGACTAGACTGGTCTTTGAGCTCTTTCTGGTTTCCCTCAGAATCAACACCAGATTAAGCCTTTGAACAGGTTTTGGAGTGACAGAACCCACAAATATTTGAAATGTAACAAATTTGCAGCAGAAAATATTTTTTAAGAACTTCAGGAAAAGTGTCTCAATTAGAATAGGTAATGAGGAGACAAAATTATCACTCTTTGCAGATATATTATTAGAAATACCCTCTTGACACTGAAAATCAAATATGGAGGGAAGTTTATTAAATAATAATCTTAAGGAATCATCTTAACCTTTCTGGCCAGAAGCAGACCCTACTCCTCTTCAGGAAGAGGGAGCATTTATTATAGAAGACAGAAATCTTTATACTTGCTAGTGTGTTTCAGCCCCTTTCTTCAGAAAATGGGTTGCTCCATTTCTTCCAGGATACAATCTTTCTGATATGCCCGCTACATGTTTGCCCTTAATATGTACAAAACACGTTCCCTCCATCAATCATCCCCTGTTCAAAAATGGAGGAAAACTCCTCCTATATTCAATTAGTCTATTAAGAATGCTCAGTAGTGATTTGGTCAAGTACTATCATTGCCCCCAAGTAGTTTAGGCAGATAAGCTATTACCTTAAGATTGTGGTTTTCTCAAAACCATAAGTTTTCTTGTGATTGGTTGAATTCACTTGTGCCTTCCTAGCCCTCCAATTTCTTATTTGCTCAAGGCTTCTATTGATCATTTAATTATTCTATGAATCCTAACCTTCCTTAACCTCTCATAATCTGAAAATCTTGTGGTCAGTGGTAGTTACTATCCCACACTATCTCAAAGTTTGCAAAACTGAGGAAACCCAACTTTACAGCATTTTTCACAATATGATACTATATTTAGAGACTACTACTAGAAACTAAAAACTACTAGAAACAATTAACAACTTTAGCAAACTTGTAGGATACAAAATAAATACACATAAAAAAATTTAAATTCGTGGATTCCCAGTTAAGAATGTCTATCTTGAAGAGAGTAGTTTCCTTAGACTTGAGCACAGAAATCAACAGAGATTCTTTGGAAACGAAGATTCCTTGTCACATCAGCAGAAAGGAAGAGGTATAAAGGGTTTCTTTGCATAAGGTAGTGACATGTTAATGATGGGAAGTAGAAAAGGGAAAAGTAAAGATGTAATCTTAGTGAAGAAAACCAGAATGAAAGAGATGGATTAGAGAAATAGAAATAGTTCGAGACCAAAGATTATGATAAATGTGAATAATTCACTTAAAGCAGAATAATAAAAAAAGAAAACAAGTCTGTGGTTGAAGAATAGTACTTCAAAGAGCTTGCTCTTGGAGGTATATAATACTGAGAGATAATAAATTCTAAGATATAGTCAGATATGACTGGTGGCATGGAAGTATTCATTAGAGTTAAGAACACAAAAGAATTAAGAAAGCAGGTTACCAAAAAGGTTTCTCTGATTATAAATATAGAGAACCATGTACCAATTCAAGAAAAAAAAGTATACAATGATTTTAGCAGTATTGAGACCTGGAATAGCAAGTTGGTTGCATTGACTGTTGGGCTTAGAGTTAGAAAGATCCAAATTCAAATCCAGTCTCAAACATTTACTAGCTGTGTTATCTTGTACAACTCAATTAACTTCTATTTGCCTCAGTTTTCTCATCTGTAAAATGTAGATAATAATAGGTTGTTATGATGATCAGATAACAAAGTTGTAAAATACTTGGCACATAATAAATGTTAGAAATAACACTCTTGACACTGAAAATCAGATGTCAAGGAAAATTTATCAAAGAAGAATGTTAAGGAATCATCTTAATGTTTTTACCCAGAAGTGGACCCCATTCCTCTTCAGGAAGTTGGAGCACTGAGTATAGAAATGAGGAAACCTTTATACTTGCTCATGTGATACAGCTCCTCTCTTCAGAGAACAGATTGGTCCATTTTATCCCTAGTTACAGTCTTTCTACAGTCTTCTGCTCACTACATGTTTCCCCTTATATGTATAAAACATGTCCCCCCCCCTTCATCAAATATTCTATGTTCAAAAATGGCAGAAAATTCCTCCTCTGGGGTGTGTTATTTAATATTCAATTGTCCTATTAAGCAGACCACAATAGTGATGTGGTTAAGTCAGGTCACTGACTTCAAGGAGTTTGGGCTGGATAAGCTTTGACCACCCAATGCTTCATTGATTTCAATTTGTCATTATGTTATATTATGGTTTCTAAGTAATGAGTGGAATATATGTGATGTATTCTCATATGAAATTTATTCTTATGCAGTCAAATGTACCTTCGATCTGGAGGAATACAGCCTCTCTCAGTCTACTTTGGAACAGGTATGCTATACTGCCAAACAACGTCCCATTCATTTGGAAGTACAGAAATCAACTTACCATTTCTTTTTCTTTCCCCATCCCCTTTTAACCTCCTTCCCTTCTCCATTTTTCAGGTCTTCCTAGAGTTGTCAAAGGATCAGGAGCTAGGAGATTTTGAAGAAGAACTGGATACAACAGTAAAATGGAAACTCCTCCCACAGGAAGAGCCTTAAAGGATCAAACCTTCTATATTCTTTTTAAGCTCAATAGAATCATTTGTAATCCAGTTAATTTGGCTTATTTATCTTATATTTTGTTATAAAAATGAGTTAGTCAAATCTTTGAGGGACCAAAAGGTAGCAGAAGTTAAGGGAGAGATAATTCAAGGCATCTGTAACAGTCAATGTAAATGCATGGAGTCAGAATATAGAAGGTTTTGTTTAACAGCAATAAAAACAGTATCATTTGAAATTTTTTTCTATTTTAGTCCCAATCAAATCCTTATTTTCTACAAGAATCATTTCCTTATTACTTTTAATTATAGGGCCTTCCTTCTGTTGATTGTCTCCAATTTAGTTTGTATATATCTTGTTTTCATTTTTTTTTTTTACATATTATCTCTCTGTTGAATTCTTTGAGAGCAAGAATTTTATTTTCTCATGCTTTGTGTTCCTTGAGCTTAGAACAATGCCTGGAATATAGTAAATGATTATTAAATGCTGGTGATTGATTAAAAATAATAAAATCATATGCCCATAGAATCTCAAGTTGGAAAAAATTTATTTAATAGATTGCATTGGTCCTCTTCCCAGGAGGAATGGAAAGTGATATACCCTGACTGCTGTGGATAATTATAGTTTTTTTTATTTTTATTTAATAATTACTTTATATTGACAGAATCCATGCCAGGGTAATTTTTTTTTTACAACATTATCCTTTGCACTTGTTTCTGTTCCAATTTTTTTCCCCTCCCTCCTTCCACCCCCTCCCCTAGATGGCAAGCAGTCCTTTATATGTTGGATATGTTGCAGTATATCCTAGATACAATATATGTTTGCAGAACCGAACAGTTCTCTTGTTGCATAGGGAGAATTGGATTCAGAAGGTATAAATATCCCGGGAAGAAAAACAAAAATGCAGATAGTTCACATTCGTTTCCCAGTGTTCTTTCTTTGGGTGTAGCTGCTTTTCTCCGTCATTTATCAATTGAAACTCAGTTAGGTCTCTTTGTCAAAGAAATCCACTTCCATCAAAATATGTCCTCATACAATATTGTTGTCGAAGTGTATAATGATCTCCTGGTTCTGCTCATTTCACTTAGCATCAGTTCATGTAAGTCTCGCCAGTCCTCTCTGTATTCATCCTGCTGGTCATTTCTTACAGAACAATAATATTCCATAACATTCATATACCACAATTTACCCAGCCATTCTCCAATTGATGGGCATCCATTCATTTTCCAGTTTCTAGCCACTACAAATAGGGCTGCTACAAACATTTTGGCACATACAGGTCTCTTTCCCTTCTTTAGTATTTCTTTGGGATATAAGCCCAATAGAAACACTGCTGGATCAAAGGGTATGCACAATTTGATAATTTTTTGGGCATAATTCCAGATTGCTCTCCAGAATGGTTGGATTCGTTCACAACTCCACCAACAATGCATTAGTGTCCCAGTTTTCCCGCATGTGGATAACTATAGTTAGGGAATTTCAGGATACAATTAAGGTAAGTAAACATCCACAGTATTCAATTTTTTTTTCCATTTATTATGACCAGTGATTCTACTTGATGGACGGTTTGATTCTGGTTTGTGGAGGAACTCTGTTTTTGTGGGGTTAATTTTCAAGGCACAATTAGCACAGGTGAATCAATCCATACTTTTGCATCTCAGCTTCGAAGGCTGCTTTCCATGCATAGTCATTGGTGAATAAAAGTCGTATCAAGTCCCCTTCCACTTTGTTCTTGGTTTGTAACCTTTTCAAGTTAAATAGTTTACCACTTGTATAAAAGCTTATCTTCACACCATTTTCAGCCTTCTTGAAGGCATCTGAAAATATTGCAGAAAACATCATTCTGAACAGCATGGAAGAAAGCACACTATTCTGCTTCACTCCATAGGTTTCTGGAAAAACATGAAAGCACTGTAGATCTTAGATGATGAAATTGATACATGTATTGCCACTGTTTAGCTCAGCCTTTTGGAAGCCCTGTGAGAAAATTTGGGAGGGCAGAGGTATCAGAAGGGATATCAAACTGAAAGTCTATAGAACTATAGGGCTGAATACATTGTTGTATGTCTTTAAAATCTGGACAAGTCTATCATTTCTGAGGCAGAAAACTTAACTACTTTAATTTGAATTGAGATCCGAAGATTACCTGGGAAGATACATACCAAACACTGAGGTCTTTTCCAGAGTTTAACTGTCAAGAGTTTCAACTTTATTGCAGAGCACCATTCTAATGGATTAGTCATATAGTTTGAATACCAAATACACCTTACCCTAAACACTATTTTACAGGGAACTCTCACAAAGTAAATGCTCACATAGTAGTCAGATGAAGCAGTATAGGGAAACTTTTAAGGTATCTCTTAAAAATGTTATTAACTGAGATGTTAGAAATTGTGACATAACATGTTATATCCACATCAAAGAACACACCATATCTCATGAACAAAACAGAATTGTAGAAACATAAAGGAAATTTAAATTGCATAAAGCCTGACTCACATGAACTCTTAAGTGTTCTAAAGAGCCACTTGTGCTCAATCTGTGTCTGTGCTGCCTTCATATCGATCTGATAAGCCATAGCAAACACATTGTATCCTGATCCCAATATTGTGACATTGTGTAATTAATCTTCTTTGAAAATGAAGAAAGAACAATATTCTTGAATCAAAGAACATAATTCATCACTAAATATGTGTAAAACTGGGCAAAGTATCACCATATAACCTGAATTCCCATGTTACCTGCAATGTACAAATTGGCCAAAAGATGAAATTCCTCCTTAAAATGCATTATATTTTTCACTCATATCATTGTTAACCTAAATCATCACCAATTCTTCAAGATTGGTATTATACTTACACTAGTATTTTTGAACAGTGAAACCTAAAATGAAGAGGGAGTCTTCTCAGGAACATAATACCAATCAATACTACATATCAATTTTTCTTTCAAGTGGCTTCCACTTTAGGCTTAGTTGGTCTGACACAGTGGCCTTTTGGGATAGAATTATTCTCCAATAAGCAATGCAAAAAAAACCCTTCTATTTAAATTTTTCAAGGATTGGACAAATCTAGTCCATGAAAGGGTTAGCACATGATGATTAGTACTAAATGTTATAGAGAGAATATTAAAACCTAATTATATTAAGGAAGTGAACTTAAGTTGTGTTGCTACATTTCTGGAGAATATAGTGGTTGAAGAGTTTATATCTAAGATAGGAGATATATTAGCCCAAGTGGCACTCTTACTAAGCCCCTCGATGAAAGTCACAGAAGAGATAATATCAAAGCTATAACCAAAAAAAATAAGGGTTTGGAAAATATTGGTTTTATAGTTTGTTTCTTTCCACAGAAAGATTTCTCTGGAGAAAAGAAGACAATATTCAGGTAAGAGTATGGAGGGAAGGAGAGATAATGAATCTATAACTAAAAGTAAAGAGAAAAACTTCAGTAAGGAGTATATGATACCTTAGCTAAGTATCAGAGTTAAACTTTTTCTGCTTGCTTTTTCTTAGTTTCATTATTATCATCCTCAAAGTTCCATGTCTGATCATAGCAGATCACCTGAAATTATGCAACCATGATCCATATTTGTGAACATGATATCCTCTCTGTAAGAGAACATCTTCCTGAAAATGGTGTGATCGTCTGTAGAAATAACCAAGAAACTAGAATATTTGATATATATAGAATACTGATCCATGTTAAAGAACTTTAAAAACAGATTGGGAAATGGTCATGGGCTAAGTAATCTGGGGCCTGGAAAGAAAAGAACTAGGCAATCAAAGGCTCTCCCTATTGAAGTCAGAACCAATGGAGGAATTGTTCAAATGCTTCTTTTTGCACAAATTTGCACAAATTGTGGGGTATATAAATATGTAAAATATTTGTTAAACTAAACCAAGGTGAAGTTGTTATGAGGAAAACAGAAAATGGTGAATATCAATTGTCGATCTGCATATGGGAGCCATGACACTATGCTAGATATAGGGTACCTAGTGGTTGTAACTAAGGACAAGATATCGCTCTTGCTGACCTTGATTCCTTATGCCAACTAAAGTGTGCATATAATCCACATGGAGTTCACTCTATCCCCAAATGGCAAATTGACCATCTTATTCCATTTTAGGGTCAAATGCTTAGTCCCTATAAATCAGTAGCTTTATTATCATATTGTTTATTATTAAAATTGTGTTTATTCTCCCAGAAATCATATTTGTGATGATTCTATACTACTATAAAAAGGGGAAGGAATTTCTTGCCCAGTGGTTTCTTGGATGTAGTATTTAGGAAGATTTGTCCAAAAAAAGAAAGGATGAAGTGCTTTTGGAGGTAGTTCTCGTGAGCTCTTTCTTTCTTCTTTCCCCAACAAAGAGTTACCTTCCCCCCTCAAAGGGCTCTATGTACCTTGAGAAAACAGTTCAAATCCCCCTTGGAAGACAAATCCCTTTTCTTCTGGAAAGGTTTGGTCAACTCCTAAGGGAAAACCAAGATTTGGGAAAGAGAAACTTTTGCTTCACCATAACTATAGCAAATTTACTTGGAGAAAGGGAGCCTCTTGGCTGTCTTAATGATAATTCTGAATTTCAAGATGAAAGCAACATCCTTATCTAGCTATTGTGAAAAAAGGGAGCAGCCCCTCCACAGAAATTTCTAAAGGAATGGACAACTAGAACTATTTTTTCCACTCCTAGGACAAGAGGTATTATAATCATTACACTGGGGAACATTAAAGAGGGGTGGTAAAGAGCAAGTCTAGGTATCAGCACTAGCACTTGAATAATCTGCATCCAAGAAGACAATGAAGTTTTATCTTTCTAAACACAGATGATCCTACTTCATAGATAAAGTGCCTCTGCCAAAGATGTCCCCATTTGTATTATAGCCCTGATGATGCTGATGATGCTCCTACTCAATATTATTGTATCTTTCAGAAAACATACTGTGAACTATAATGATTTAGTAACATCTGCTACATTGATGAGATTATTGAAATCTTGGACTTGCTCTATTAATTGGAGAAGTGAAGGTTATTGGTCTTTCTCTTGCACACTTTTTCATTACTTCAAAAAACCACTAAATGTTGTTTGTGTTCATTTTTTATATTTTTAATTTATCTTCTCCTTACTTCTTTTTCATTCTAATAAATTTTTTTCCAGGCTGTTCTTCTCAATTCCAAGATTTGGGTTGTCCAGGAAAGGCTCTTAAAACATTTAAACTATAAAAGTTTCTCTAGATGACCTCTAAGAGCTTGCCACCAAAGATTGGGATGTGATTAAAAACAGTATTTGCCAGATTTCCCCCTACACTTTGCTATGTATTTAAGCTTAGTTCTTTACTCAAAAGGTAAAGAAAATATTCCCGTGATTTGACTGACCCAGAGGACTAACTGTCAATAAGCCTAACCATTTAGCTTCCTGGTGGTCTCAGGATATGTTGACAAGGATCTGTTGTAACCTTAAGGCATAAAAAGGCCCACCCACATGGCTTAAGGATCTTTCAAGCTTGATCCTTGTTCCAAGACTTCTCAAATAACCATACTTTATCTTCCTGACCAGAAATGTTTCCATAAGGTGATAAGGCAGACTTTATCTACACAAGCTAAGTGCTATCCTTTCTGTGTTATATTTAAGTAAACTTCATTCAGATATAGGTACACTCGAGGACCTATGAGAAGCCTTCAGTTATATCCAAACACCTTTGAAAAATTTATGATGTGCATAAATATCATTGATGATGCAAAGATAAAAATGAAACAGTTGCTGGTTTCCAGGAATTTACATTCTACTCTGGAGATTCAACTGTTCCCAAGTAGGTAAATACGCAATAATTTCAAGAGAAATAGAGAAATAAACAGTTAGAAGGAAATCAAGAAAGATGTTAGGTAGAAAATGGGAGCATAATCCAGATATGGGTTATCACTTACATAAAATCACATAGATAGGAAATTGAAAGTCATGAGCAGAAAATCAGAAATTTGACTGAAATAAATATGTGTGATGGGGAGTAATATGAAATGAGATTGAAAACATAGGTACAAGCCTGATTGAATTTAAATAACTGAATGAATATTTTTATTTTTAATAGCTTATTTTTCCAAATACATAAAAAGATAATTTTCAAGATTTACCTTTGCAAAACCTGAGGATTTAAAAAAAATATTATCTTGTTGATAATAGGAAACTTATTTAATTAAAATCACCAAAAATGTTTATTTTTCTGTAAGAAGTGACAAAGTCCAATGTGTATTTTAGGAATATAAATCTGAAAAATAATAGAGAACATAGAATTAAGTGGAGTTTTCCTTTAAATAACAAATAGTTTCTGTCTAAAATCATCAACAAGCATTATCTGTAATGAGGATATGCTAGAAACTTTCTAAATTAGATTAGGGGTGAAATAAGGATTTCCATTTTCACACTATTATTCAACATTCTACTAGGACTATTACTTTTAGCAATGAGGAAAAAAAAAGAACTTGAGATGAAAAATTGTTGATGAAACTTTTTGCAGTACTTCAGAGCTTACAGGAATTATTAGATTCCTGGCACATGAACTAATGGACAATGGATTCCTTATGGACTATTTCTAGGACTTATGGACTCGTATAAATTTTCAGATTGATTCATGTTATTTGTTACATTACTACTAGCCTGTGTTATATTGCTATGTGCTTATGTAAATTATATGTAATGCCTCCCATATTGATGGATTTATGTATAGCATGTATATCTGTTTCAAAGTTCTGGCCCATATTGATGGATTTATGTGTACTTGTTTCTAGTAAGCCCCTTCAGAAACCTACTAATATGATTTGACTTCCTATTTCCTTTAAGAAAACAAAACAAAATATCATTTTTGCAGATGATATGATGGTATACTTAAATAACCCTAGAGAGAATTAAAATGATGAAAAAAAGAGCTGAGACATTATTTTATTTTATTTTAAAGGCTTTTTTTATTTTAATAACTTTTTATTGAAAGATAATTTTTTTACAACATGCCAGGGTAATTTTTTACAACATTATCCCTTGCACTCACTTCTGTTCCAATTTTACCCCTCCCTCCCTCCTCACCCTCCCCCAGATAGCAAGTAGTCTTATACATGTCAAATAGGTTACAGTATATCCTAGATACAATATGTGTGTGCAGAACCGAATAGTTCTCTTGTTGCACAGGGAGAATTGGATTCAGAAGGTATAAATAACCCGGGAAGAAAAACAAAAATACAAGCAGTTTACATTCATTTCCCAGTGTTCTTTCTTTGGGTGTAGCTGCTTCTGTCCATCCTTGATCAATTGAAACTGAGTTAGATCTCTTTGTCGAAGAAATTCACTTCCATCAGAATACATCCTCATACAGTATTGTTGTTGAGGTATATAATGACCTCCTGGTTCTGCTCATTTCACTTAGCATCAGTTCATGTAAGCTGAGACACTATTTTACAGGAGATCATCAAAGACAACTGCCCAGCTGTAGTAGAATCAGAAGGTAAAATAGGCATTGAAAGAATTCATTGAACACCTTCTGAAAGAGACCCCAAAATAAAAACTCCAAGGAATATTGTGACAAAGGAAAAAATATTACAAGCAGACAGAAAAAAAAATTCAAATACAGAGAAGCCACAATAAACATCACTCAGGATCTAGCAGTTTCCACCTTAAAGGATCAAAGGGCCTGGAATCTGATATTCCAAAAGGCAAAAGAACTTGGAATTCAGCCAAGAATAAACTACCCAACTAAGCTGAGCATTTTCTTCCAGGGAAGAAGATGGAAATTCAATGAAACAGGTGAATTCCATTTATTCCTCATGAAAAAACCAGAGTCAACAAAAAATTTGATCTCCAAATATAGGACTCAAGAGAAGTATAAGAGATAAAAAGAACTCTTGAGAAGTGTATTTCTGTTATGGACATACATAAAGAGCATGTATATAATTTGATTTTACTGTTATAATACAAAAAAGGAAATTAGAAGTGGAAAGGGGATTGTATCAGAAAAAAAAGGAAAAGGGGAGATAAAAAGAGGAAAATTACATCCCATGAAGAGGCAAAGGAAACCTATCATATCTGAAGGAATTAAGGAAGGGGGAGGAACATTGTGTGAATCTTATTCTCATCAGATTTGGCTCAATGAGAAAATATTAGACATATTTGGTTTACAGAGAAACATCTCACCTTATTAAAAAGTGGGAGAGTGAAAGGGAAAAGGAAAAGAGTTGGTTAAATAGAAAGGAATACAAAAAACATAAGGGAAAGTTATAAAAAAGGGAAATGGACTTAAAAGGGGGGAGGGATTCTAAAGAAAGAGAGCTGCATGAGGCAAGTGGTGCCCATAAGTTTAATTCTGGGGAGGGGGATAAGGGTAGTAAGAGAAAAAGAAAAGCATAATCTGGGGATAATAAGATGGCAGGAAATACAGAATTAGTGATTTTAACTGTAAATGTGAATGGGATGAATTCTACCATAAAGCAGAAGCAGGCAGCAGACTGGATCAAAAACCAGAATACTATAATATGTTGTTTACAGGAAATACATTTAAAGCAGGTTGATACATATAGAGTAAAGGTAAAAGGCTGGAGCAGAATCTATTATACTTTAGGTAAAATCAAAAAAGCAGGGGTAGCCAACCTTATCTCAGATCAAGCAAAAGCAAAAATTGATCTAATTAAAAGAGATAAGGAAAGAAACTATATCTTGCTAAAGGGTAGCATAGACAATGAAGCAATATCAATACTAAACATATATGCACCAAGTGGTATAGCATCTAACTTCCTAAAGGAGAAGTTAAGAGAGTTGCAAGAAGAAGTAGACAGCAAAACCATAATAGTGGGAGATCTTAACCTTGCACTCTCAGAATTAGATAAATCAAACCACAAAATAAGAAAGAAGGTAAAGAGATAAATAGAATTCTAGAAAAGTTAGGTATGATAGATCTTTGGAGAAAACTAAATGGAGACAGAAAGGGGTACACTTTCTTCTCAGCAGTTCATGGAACCTATATAAAAATTGACCATATATTAGGACATAATGATCTCAAAATTAAATGCAGAAAGATAGAAATAGTAAATGCAATAAAAACTACATTCAACAAAAAGCTAGGGGTAAATAAGCCAAAAAGTAATTGGAAATTAAATAATCTCATCCTAAAGAATGAATGGGTAAAACAGCAAATCATGGACACAATTAATAATTTCACCCAAGGGAATGACAACAATGAGACAATATACCAAAATTTGTGGGATGCAGCCAAAGTGGTAATAAGGGGAAATTTTATAGCTCTAGATGCCTACTTGAATAAAATAGAAAAAGAGAAGACCAATGAATTGGGCTTGCAACTTAAAAAGCTAGAAAAAGAACAAATTAAAAACTCCCAATCAAATACTAAACTTGAAATTCTAAAATTAAAAGGCCAAATTAATAAAATTGAAAGTAAAAAACTATTGAATTAATAAATAAAACTAAGAATTGGTTTTATGAAAAACCCAACAAAATAGAAAAACCTTTGGTAAATTTGATTAGAAAAGGGAAAGAGGAAAATCAAATTGTTAGTCTTAAAAATGAAAAGGGAGAACTTTCCACTAATGAAGAGGAAATTAGAGCAATAATGAGGAGTTATTTTGCCCAACTTTATGCCAATAAATTTGACAAGCTAAGTGAAATGGATGACTACCTTCAAAAATATAGGCTGCCCAGATTAACGGAGGAGGAAGTAAATTACTTAAATAGTCCCATTTTAGAAAAAGAAATAGAACAAGCTATTAATCAACTCCCTAAGAAAAATCCCCAGGACCAGATG
Source organism: Antechinus flavipes (assembly GCF_016432865.1). Taxonomy (NCBI): domain Eukaryota; kingdom Metazoa; phylum Chordata; class Mammalia; order Dasyuromorphia; family Dasyuridae; genus Antechinus; species Antechinus flavipes. The sequence continues at coordinate 157,536,568 of NC_067401.1, forward strand.
GATTTACATGTAAATTCTACCAAACATTTAAAGAACAATTAACTCCAATGCTAAATAAACTATTAGAAAAAATAGGGAATGAAGGAGTCCTACCAAATTCCTTTTACAGAGGACATGGTACTGATACCTAAACCAGATAGGCTGAAAACAGAGAAAGAAAATTATAGACTAATCTCCCTAATGAATATTGATGAAAAATATTAAATAAAATATTACCAAAAAGATTACAGAAAATCATCCCCAAGATAATACACCATGACCAAGTAAGATTTATACCAGGAATGCAGGGTTGGTTTGATATTAGAAAAACTATTAGCATAATTGAATATATCAATAACCAAATTAACAAGAACCATATGATTATCTCAATACATACAGAAAAAGCATTTGATAAAATCCAACATCCATTCCTAATAAAAACTTGAGAGAATATGGGAATAAATGAGCTTTTCCTTAAAATAGAAGCATCTATTTAAAACTCAGTAAGCATCATATGTAATGGGAAAACTGGAATCATTCCCAATAAGATCAGGAATGAAACAAGGTTGCCCACTATCACCATTACTATTCAATATTGTATTCAAAATGCTAGCTTCAGCAATAAGAGTTGAGAAAGAGATTAAAAGAATTGGAGTAGGTAATGAGGAAACCAAATTATCACTATCTGCAGATGATATGATGGTATACTTAGAGAACCCCAGGGATTCCACTAAAAGCTATTAGAAATAATCTAAACTTTAGCAAAGTTTCAGGATACAAAATAAATCCACATAAATCATCAGCATTCTTATATATCACTAACAAAATCCAACAGTTAGAGATACAAAAAGAAATTCCATTTAAAGTAACCGCTGATAGTATAAAATATTTGGGAATCTATCTGCCTAGGGAAAGTCAGGAACTCTACGAACAAAACTACAAAAAAAATTAAGTGCTCTTGGGTAAGTCAAGCGAATATAATAAAGATGACAATACTACCTAAACTAATTTATTTGGTTAGTGTGATACCAATCAGACTCCCAAAAAGCTATTTTATTGACCTAGAAAAATAACAAAATTCATCTGGAAGAACAAAAGGTCAAGAATTTCAAAGGAATTAATGAAGAGAAAAGCAAATGAAGGTGGCCTAGCTATATCAGATCTAAAACTATATTATAAAGCAGTGGTCATCAAAACCATTTGGTACTGACTAAGAAACAGAGAAGTTGATCAATGGAATAGATTAGGCTCACAGAACAAAATAATCAAGACTATAGCAATCTAGTATTTGACAAACTCAAAGGCCCCAGCTTTTGGGATAAGAATTCACTATTTGACAAAAACTGCTTGGAAAATTGGAAACTAGTATGGCAGAAGACCCACATTTAACACCCAATATCAAGATAAGGTTGAAATAGGTTCATGATCTAAACATAAAGAATGATATTATAAACAAATTAGAAGAACACAAGATAGTTTATTTCTCAGATTTGTGGAGGAGGAAGGAATTTGTGACCAAAGAAGAACTAAAGATCATTATTGATCACAAAGTAGATAATTTTGATATTAAGTTTAAAAGTTTTTATATAAACAAAACTAATGCAGACAAGATTAGAAGGGAAGTAATAAACTGGGAAAATATTTTTATAGTCAAAGGTTCTGATAAAGACCTAATTTCCAAATATGTAGAGAATTGACTCTAATTTATAAGAAATCAAGCCATTCTCTAATTGATAAATGGTCAAAAGATATGTACAGACAATTTCCGGCTGAAGAAATGAAAACTATTTCTAGCCATATGAAAAGATGCTCCAAGTCATTATTAATCAGAGAAATGCACATCAAGACAATTCTGAGATACTACTACAACCTCTCAGATTGGCTAGGATGACAGGAAAAGATAATGCTGAATGTTGGAGGTGATGTGGGAAAACTGGGCCACTAATGCACTGCGGTTGGTGGAATTGTGAATGCATCCACCCATTCTGGAGAGCAATTTAGAACTATGCTCAAAAAGTTAATAAACTGTGCATCCCCTCTGATCCACCAAGTGTTACTACTGGGCTTAGATCCCAAAGAGATCTTAAAGAAGGGAAAGGGACTAACATGTGCAAAAATGTTTGTGGTAGTCCTTATTGTAGTGGCAAGAAACTGGAAATTGAATGGATGCCCATCAATTGAAGAATGGTTGAGTAAGTTGTGGAATATAGAGGTTATGGAATATTATTGTTCTGTAAGAAATGACCAGCAGGATGACTTCAGAAAGACCTGGAGAGACTTATACGAACTGAAACTGAGTGAAATGAGCAGGAACAGGAGATCATTATATACTTCAACAACAATACTATATGATGAACAATTCTGATGGACGTGACTCTCTTCAACAATGAGATGAACCAAGTCAGTTCCATTTGTTCAATGAGGCAGAGAACCAGCTACACTCAGAGAAAGAACTCTGGGAATTGAATGTGAACCACAACAAAGCATTTACACTCCCTATGTTTTGTCCATTTGTATTTTTGATTACCTTCCCAGGTTAATTTTACCTTATTTCTAAGTCTATTTTTCTTGTGCAGCAAAATAATTATATGGATATGTATACATATATTGTATTTAACATAGCCTTTAATATGTATTTAACATGTATTGGTCAACCTGCCATCTAGGGGAGGGGGTGGGGGAAAGGAGGGGAAAAGTTGGAACAGAAGGTTTTGCAAGGGTCAGTGCTGAAAAATTACCCATTCATATATCTTGTAAATAAAAAGCTATAATAAAATATTTTAAAAAGAGTTGAGCTATGCTCATCTTAACATGTAATCTGGGTCTTCTGATTTTTATAACCTCTTGCTTTCTCAGCTAGATCTGAGGACCGATATGATTTTGGTACATTCAGCAAATAGATCTGGGAGTTGGTCTATCTCTCTGCTCTGTGCTCTGGTTCTTAAGGAGGTAGGGTGCCTACTCTATCAGAATTGAATGAGCAGCTCTCAATCTAGAACTATAACCTAGAACTAGGTAATCGTTAATGGAATTGTAAATTGGTAACTGGTCCTGCACCTAGGGCTAACAAAAAGATCTCCTGTAATCTCTTTCTAACTAGGAGTTGGTTTCTCATAGGGCTCTAGGTATTGGACTGTTCAGGGTGCTAATGCTTCTGTTTTTGCCAAATCCCTCCTCACCTCAAGATCTATAATTGGTGCCACTTCTTCCATGCCACTCTCTCAGCCAGCCACCATGCCAGCACCTGCTATCCTCTCTTATATATTTCTAAACTTTCCTGAATTAGAAAATATATCACTGTGACATTTTGTTGATTACCCAATTTATAGCTTTGTTTGATGCACTTTTTAATGTTACTTAGAAAGGCGTGTTGGGAAAGTTTGGCAAAAATTGGAGCTCTGCTCCACGTTTTGTCTATGCCCTCCCCCCTTTGAAAATTACTAATTATCTTTAAGTCTAATTTTATTTTCCACAGATTTGTAATAAGGAAGAAAATTATCAATTCACAATTCCCTAACCTCTCTATTAAAGCAATTATCTCAAGCAAAGTAAAAATTGAATTACAATCATGACACAAGCATTTACTTTAGAATACTAAAAATAATCAATGGGATTGGTTGTTGTTTGAGCTGTTATTGTAGTTGTGGTTGTAGTGGTGGTGGTGGTTTAGTGATAATGACAGAAGTTTTTTGTGAGAAGGCAACTGTGGAGAAGCAGATGAGCCCTAAAATCATGTCTTATATGATCTGGGTTTAGATCGTGTCTGCCTTATTTACAAATTGCTGGACTTTGGGCAAGTTTCACCTTTCTGAATGTTTCCCCATCTGCAAATTGAAATCATGATTTTTTTCCCATGTCTTCCAGAATTGTTGTGAGAATTAAACGTGGTAATGTTAATAAAACACTTTATAAAGTATAAAAAATAAAGGCCAACTAGTTAATATTATGATTTATATCATTTGCCTGAAGTAAAGTTAAAATTCTCAGTTGAAATTCCTTAACATCCATCACTACTTGTATTGATTTTAGGGGTTACTTATCATTTTAATTCTTATCTTGTCTTCCCTTTCTTTCTTTCCTAATTTCAATCTGCTCTTTGGATTGTTTACATTTTTCCTGTTTAAAGATTACATTGTGGATGACCACATCCTTCTTGATGGACTTTTTCTCTTTTTTTTTTTTTTTTTTTGAAGCATTTGAACTTGGTAATTTCTCCTTTATTTCAGGAAGCAAAGAGTCACAGGAGTAAATGTAGAATTTGTCTTCATGTAATTATTCCTTCCAGAATAACATGCACAGCCAACCATCTATTGCTGTTGTTTTCCTGCACTGACTAGAGGAGAAAGAAATAGAAAACAGGACACAAAGAATCATGTGACTCGTGTTATTTTGGCAGGCTGGCTGACTGACCTTAACCCTCTTCAAAACTTATCTGAATAAGAACTGTCGAAAATAGGCAAACATTGAAAACTTCATGTAAAATGGACTGTGAAGCAATTTGAACTATTCTCTGGGATATAGAGAAAAATGAATTGATAATACTTCTAGATTCCTTATTTCAGCTTTCCTGACTGTAAGTTAATCTATATTTTTACTCTTTGTTTTATGTAATGTATAAACTCCTTTCAGTATAGTGAACATGCCATAAATGGTTGCAAAATGAAGAATGGCATTCAACTAGATCTGTTCAGGGAAATATGAATGGAAACTATATATATATTAATGGTTCATGTCCCTGAAATATCTATATATTCGATATAATATAGACCAAAATATCTGGAAGTAATTTGGGAATTTCTATCATTCATATAAAGGCAGAAATGTGAAGACTATTGAGAATCCAATGAAATATATTAGAGAATAGGCTATGAGAAATATATCTGAAATTTCTAAATGTAATCTAAAGCTACTTTTCACTTACTTTCATTGCCAACACATTTGCAAGCATTTGGTTAATTTACTTATTTATTTTTCTCTGTTTTTTTTTCATTTTCTAACTGACTTTGTGAGTATTCCTCTGAGCTCTCAAAGAGACTTTTTCTTCCCAGAAAATGGAGATATTTTTATTGAGCCTGTTTTTCAGTCTCATATTAAAAGAATGTAGAGACTAGAACAGGTTTACTCTTTTGTTAAGAAAAATCCACTTTGAAAAAGAAATGATTTGAATTGTTTTTTAATATAAGTTTATTATTTCCAGAAGACATTATTTTTCTCTTCATAAGAGTTTGAGTTTCACAGTTTGTTTTTGTTGCTAGTATAATTTAGCAGACTATGGGGTTTTGCTCAGGAATTTCCAACTGAAAACAAGAAGAAGAAAAAAGTCATTTATTGTAATTCTACTGAGTTAATAGGAAACAAAGAATCATAAATTAAGAACTAGAAGGTAGACTTTGAGTCCAATTTTCTTATTATCTAGTAATTATCTAGTCCAACTTTCTCAACTCAAAGACAAGAAAACTAAAATCCAATGAAATTATTTAATTTGCCTGGGGTCACACATCACAGAGTCAATATTGAAATTCAGATTCCCTGAAGATCTATCATTCAAAAATTTATATTGAACCATACTTATTTACACAATACATATTTACATATACACATATGAAAACCCTTATAATTGATGAAGTTTTGTTCACAGCCTTTTGCCTGGTTCTCATAAACTGAACTCGAACTAGGAGTTGTGAAACTCCTTTACATTTATTATCTTTTAGCTAAATTGATAAGAAAAATTTCATACACTTAAAAGTAAATTGAACCAATATACTAGTAGTTACTTTATATAATTAGTTTAAATTCAAGCAAAGCAGAAATAGAATTCTTATCGACAAACAAATATATGTTTTAGACTCTCTGGAGATTCACAATGGCATAGTAAATAATGGACAGGTCTTCATTCTGCTCTGAAACATATTGTTGTTGCTGTTGTTTATCCTTTGTTTTCCAAGACGACCATGACATCAGGAAGGTGATCTCATGACATGCAAGTGAATTGAACTTGATGTAAAGGAGGGCTAGGCAAAATTACCACCTCATTGTCCCCTCCAGAACCATCTGGTTCTAGTAGGCAAATACAGATAAGGAAGACTGGAGATGGCCCTGGATGTTCCATCTTTTAAAGCTAAGATCTTCAACAGGTTTGACTGAGGCCACACCTATTTAGTGATTAAGAATAGGTAGCATTTGAAGCAAAGAATCTCCTCTTTCACCTAGTCCAAAAAAAATCTAAATAAATAAAAATGAGACATGTTAGTTGTCTAATCATGGATCAAATCATTTAACCTCCCATTGTTCCCAGGCACCCTGATACTGTTAGTTGTAATAGAATCATTCTGCTTGTATTCATGGTCAAGAAAAGGTTTACAAATCAAGTAGAATCCATAGGGATGAAATTACAGATCCAGAATTTTAATTTTTTTTTGTATTTTAAAGAAGAAATGCACTTTTATCAGGTCTTAAACTTTACATAATTTTGTAAATATGGAATTTTTTAAAAAGTCAGTCCTTTTATTCTTTTCTCTAACACCAAAAAATGATTTTCCAATTACCCCAAATTAATGTTAGTCAGCAAATATTTCTGCTCACAAGGGAATCACCAATCTATATGGAGACACAATACAAACAGCTAGGTACAAACAAGTTATATGTTGAATAAATTAGAGATAATCAAAAGAGGGAAGACACTAAACTTAAAGTAGTTCAGGAAAGGCTTCCTATAAGAGTACTGGATTTTAGCTAGAGGTATATAAGGTATAAGAAGGTGATGAGGGGAAAGAATAGGTTATGAATGAACAAGAGAGGATTTTTCATTTGATCCTTAAAGTAATAAGGAGCCACTAGAGTTTTTTGAGTGAGAATGAGAAGGAAAAACCTAGTCAAATGGTTTAGGAAAATCACTGAAAACAAATTTGAGGATAGACTGGAATTTAGAGAGATTTGTGGAAGCAGACTAATCAGTGAGTTATTGCAACAGTCTAGGCAAGAAGTGATGTGGTACAGCCTGGTGTTAGTGGCAGATGAGAGAAGGTGACATTTTTTTAAAATGCTGCAGAAATCCAATCTGCAGGTCTTGAGAAAAGAATTATTATTGGGATGAGACAGAATAAGGAGTCAAGTATGGACATGTATACATATATTGTATTTAACATATGCTTTAACATATTTAACATGTATTGTTCTACCTGCCATCTGGGGAAAGGGAGTGGGAGGAAGTTGGGGAAAAATTGGAACAAAAGGTTTTGCAATTGTCAATGCTGAAAAATTACCCATGCATATATTTTGTAAATAAAAAGCTATAATAATAATAAAAAAAAGAATAAGGAGTCAACTATGACACCTGACTAGATTGTCAGATTGAGAACTGATAGGATTAGGGTACCTTTAACAATAATAGGAAAGTTAGGAAGAGAGGAGATTTCAGTTTAATATACAATGCATTTAAAATAAGATATTCAATTTAAGATATCCATTGGCACTTGGAGATTCAAAACTAGAAATCAAATTGGATGACCTTGAAGATAATCAACACTGTTAAATGAGAGAACATGAGATAACTTGCTCAAAACAATCAAAATATCCCTCCAAAGTTTTGTTCCTGTTTACCAGTCTACACAGTCCAAATCCCAAACAGTGTTGTAGACTGTTCTATGTGGTTGGAACAACCTGATACTTGGGTATATATAATAAGGTTTAATTCATTCCAATGGATCCTTTAAAATTTCAATATCCTAAAAATTTAGAAGCAAGCATGGACAGGGGAAGAGATCTCCAAGAGAGATTTAAAACCTAGTAGCTCTTTAAAGAAGAAACTCCAGGACACTGTCACATTGGTGGGAGGGGGAAGGAGAGACAGAAATCTTGGGACATTTTGAGGTTGTTTCTGGGGAGGCCAGTGATAGAGGAAGGAAAAGTCAGGGAATGACTATTCAAATATATTTCCCTTGTGCATTCACTAGGGACATGTTAGGAAATACAGCAGACAATTTCTTTAAGAGTAGGAATTATTTTGTTTTTGTCTTTAGCCAATTCACACTATGTTTGCCACGTAGTTAAGTGTTTAAAAATGTTTTTGTTTAATTTGATTGATAATGAATCTTTTAGAGAAAAAAAAAGTGTTTCACTTTATTCATAGCAACATTGATTTACTGAAAGATAAATTTAGTCTTACATGTTAGGATTCTACCAACAGTGCCAACTGACTTTCAGGGGAATATCATTAGATGTTCAAATGCCATTCCTATTATATTATTTTTTTCTTAAATCAGTTGAAATGTCTTTGTAAGATATATTAAGGGTCTCAAACAGTAATTTCACTATTCCTTGAAAGTATTACAATATATGATTTTCTTATTAAAGAGAATTTACTTTGTGAGTAGGTGGCAGGTAGTCAAAAAGGAAAGGTTTAATAAGAGGAAAATTCCCCAACTCTATTCCATCAAGGTTCAAAAAAGCACTTCTTCATTGTCATTTCTCTCATATTTCTAAAACCAAAATGGAGAGGAGGGGGAAAGTATTTATTAATCCCCTTTAAATGTTAGGCCCTGTCCTAATTATTTTATAAATATTAGTTCATTTGATTCTCACAACAACCCTGTAAGGTAGAAGCTATTATTATCTCTACTTTATGTATTAGGAAACTGAGGCAGACAGTAGTTAAATGAATTACTTGCTCAGGCTCAAACAGCCAACCTGAATGACTCTAAATAACTTACTAAGTTGTAAAGGTAAGAAAGGTGTCCTCAGAGATTAGAGCCCAGGTATTCCTGGGTTTTTATCAACTAATTTTAAAGAAAAGAGAATATAGAAAGGATGACATTACTTCCAGTATTTCTCTCAACATCCAGTGATATTTCCTTAAAGTCAGTTAGTACCATTGGTGAAATGCTAACTTTTAATATTAATTTACCTTTCAGTAAATCAATACTGCTATTTGTGAAGCAGATGGACACTTGGCTCTGAAAGAGTTCATTCTTGCTTGATCAGATCAATAAACATTTCTTTAGCACTTACTGTGTGGCAAGTATAGTACCACTTGGCTAGAAATAAAAAAGGCAAAACTAAGGGGCAGCTAGTTGGTGTAGTGGGTAGAGCATTAACTCTGAAGTCAGGAGGAGCTGTGTGGCTTCAGACACTTAATACTCCCTAGCTGTGTGAGTTTAGGCAAGTCACTTAACCCCAATTGCCTCAGCAAAAAAGAAGAAGAAGAAGAAGAAGAAGAGAAGAAGAAGAAGAAGAAGAAGAAGAAGAAGAAGAAGAAGAAGAAGAAGAAGAAGAAGAAGAAGAAGAAGAAGAAGAAGAAGAAGAAGAAGAAGAATACATTTGAAAAGATACAAAAACATATTTCTGGTTTTGAAAAACAAATAATTTTTTCTCAATATATGTGTGTATAGCAATTATAGCAATTATATTCTTTTCTCTACTTTTGTCACAAACAGGTCAAAATGATTAAAAGAAAGATAAGCATTTGCCAACAAACTCGGGCCCTTCTGTGCAAGAACATTATTAAAAAATGGAGGATGAAAAGAGAGAGTCTAGTGGTATGATTAAAAGTTCATGTCATTATATGTTTTTTTGCTTGACTCATATTTATTATAAAGATTTTATTTCTATTTTCAATAGTATGGAAAAGGAGAGGTAGGAGAGAGAAATAAATATCTGATCACTGAAAATGTTATTTAACAAAAGCAAAAATAAAGGAAAAATTTCAAATTAGAAGTGCCAATGAAAAAGGAAGTAAAGAAAACAGAAATAAATCTCTCATTCTCTTTCTCTCTCTTTCCTCTCTCTTTCTCTCACTCTCACCCTGTCTGTCTGCCTCTGTCTTAAAATGAAAAAGAAGTAGCACTTCCCCAAATCATCAACCCAGAGAAATCACACAAAAACATTCTGCTTAGCTGAGATTCAGAGTTTCTGGATCTGCAACAACAAAAACAGTAACCAACCAACAATTTAATGTTCAAATGGCCAAATATATATTTAGTTTCTGCTTCAGTAACTCATTAAGGTGCATTACGAGGAAAATACTAGTTAGGTTGGAAGGACTATAAAAAAATAGAAAAACTCATTTTGGGATGTTCTTTTACTCCAATAAAACACTACATTAATCCAAAGACCTGAATTTCCAAATACTATAATCACACAGATTTATAGTATTGATTGCTTCCTAAATTGCCTTTTATGTAGATTTCCCCAAGTCACAATTACTAAAACAGCCAAAGTGGTAGTGAGCAATGTGATAGGAGCTGGTCCCCCAAACAGAACATCCCAATAATCCTTAATCCTCTCTACTTTCTTAATAGTATTTCATTTTTTTCCAAACTATGTAAAGATAGTTTTCAATTACCCCTCCCCAATACAGGAAGTAATCTGATATAGGTTAAACATGTGCAGTCCTTTTAAATATATTTACAAATGTGTCATGTATTGCAAGAAAAATCAGATCAAAAAGGAAAAAAACCACACACACAAAAGCAAACAATAAAACAAAACAAATGGTTAAAATACTATGTTTCAATCCACATTCAGTTTCCATAGTTTTCTCTCTGGATATGCATGGTATTTTTCCATCTTAAAACTATTGGAATTATTCTGGATTACTGCATTGCTAAGAAGAGCTAAATCTATCACAGTTATTCATCACATAACCTTGCTATTACTATGTACAAAGTTCTCCTGGTTCTGCCCACTTCACTTAGTGTCAGTTTATACTCAAATCTGACAGATATAATACCCTTGTTCTTTTAATTTGCTTATAGTATCACTTTTTATGTCTAAATCATAAACACATTTTGACCTTATCTGCTCATCAATTTGTATAGAACAGTAATATTCTATTACATTTATATACCATAACTTATTCATCCAATCTCCAACTGATGAGCATCCACTCAATTTCCAGTTTCTTGTCACTGCCAGAAGAGCAGCTTTGGCTGTGGATCCTTTCCTTCTTTTATGATCTCTTTATGATTTTTAGGATCTTTTATGATATAGACCTAATAATAACACTGCTGGATCAAAGGGTTTGCACAGTTTTATAGCCCTTGGAGCATGATTTTAAATTGATCTCCACAATGATTGGATCATTTCACAATTCCACTAACAATGCATTAGTGTTCCAGTTTTCCCACATCCCCTCCAACATTCATAATTATCTTTTCCTGTCATTTTAGTCAATCTGAGAGGTGTTAAATGATACCTCATAGTTGTCTTAATTTGTATTTCTCTAATAGTGATTTAGAGCATTTTATATGACTCTAATATGGCTTTAATTACTTCATCTCAACATTGTCTATTCATATCTTTTGACCATTTATCAATTAGGTAGTGACAAGTATTCTTACAATTTAAGTCCGTTCTCTATATATATTTTTAAAATTAAGCTTTTATCAGAAATACCAACTGTAAAAATTATTTCATAACTTTCTGCTTCTTTTCTAATTTTGCCTGTATTAATTTTGATTGTGCAAAACCTTTTTAATTTAATGTAATCAAAATTATCCATTTTGCATTTAATAATGTTCTCCAATTCTTTGACTATTAATTTCTTCCCTTTCCACAGATCTGATAGATAGACTATCCCTTGTTGTTGTAATTTGCTTATACTATTACCCTTTATGCCTAAATCATGAACACATTTTGATCTTATCTGGGTATAGGTTGTCATTGCCTACTTTATGTCATACTATTTTCTATTTTTTCCAGAAATTTTTGTTAAATAATGAGTTCTTATCCCAGAAGCTGGAGTCTTTGGGTTTATCAAACAGTAGATTTCTATAATCATTGACTATTAAGTCTTGTGTATCTAACCTATTTTACTGATTCACTTCTCTATTTCTTAACCAGTACCAAATGGTTTTTATGATTGCCACTTTATAATATAGTTTTTGGTCTGATACTCGTCCTTCCTTTGCAATTTTTTTCATTAATTCCCTTGATATTCTTGATCTTTTGTTCTTCCAGGTGAATTTTATTGTTATTTTTTTCTAGCTCTATAAAGTAAATTTTTGGCAGTTGGTTGGTATTGCACTGAATCAATAGGTTAATTTAGGTAGAATTGTCATTTTTATTATATTAGCTCAGGCTACCCATGAACAATTGATATTTTTCCAATTGTTCAGATCTAATTTTTCAACACATGTTATTTTTTTAGCAAAACTAATGAACTCTTCCCTCTCACTCTTACCTAAATTGATTCAAAACATTGCTTTTATCTCATTTCTCAAGGAACATATATTTTAAAAGGGCCACACAGAAGTGTTGGAAATTGGAAACAGCAGAAAATGAATAGATGAAAAGGATGCAAGATACCTTAAAAATACTGTTAATTTTGAATGTTGGAGGAGGGTGCTTCATAAACTTTAAAATTCTACATAAATTATTTTTATTAATTCTTTGCTAGAATTACTAATTATTAGTTTTGCTTTTGATAGGCAAAACATATTGTGTCTTCCCAGCTCTATTTTGGTTTTTTGGTTCTTGGCTTTGTCTTGTAAGAATATATTAGAAATATAAGTTTAATGGAACAAGAACTGCTGTCTATTTATCAATTAGTCAATACAAGTGGCTGATTTTGAATTCAATACACAGGGGAATTAAATAGAAAATGTGCTTGATGAGAATAGCCATTTATTTTTTTCTCTTATGTTTAATAGGAATGGCTTCTTTCATTGCTACTTTGCCTGCAGCTGTTTCTGGTTGGATTATTTAATGAAGTCTCTAAGGTTCCTGAAGTACCTCCAGTAGACCTAGGACGTGTAGACAAATTTAATGAATCTGACTTTTTAATTCAATATGAGCCAATCACCAATATAACTCAACAGATAATGGAAAAAATGTCTTTGGCTTCCTTCATGAAAGGTGTGTTCTCTACTATCTTAGAATAATATTTGGCGTTATTATCCTATTTTATTACAAAGATAAAAATGTTTAATCTTAGATAAAAGACATAGGATGGAGTTAACTATTTAATATTCTTAATGTTATGATACATAAACTCAGATTAGGTCAACAGTTAAAATCATTTTCTCAGTTTTCTTGTGTCTGATTTTAGAAAGTCCAAGACTGCATAGTTACCTTTTATCTTAAATTAGATTAATGGCAGGAAAAGCTCAGTAGACTTTAAGTTTCGATCTTTGAAATAGTTCAACAATCTTGATAAAGCTTGGTTATTGATATACACATTTAATAAAACAGTCTATGGTTTATGTCTCTATCTCATTTAGGAAAGGATCTAATTTAGAGAATGGACTCTGTTTCTTTCTTAAATCAATAAATATTCCCTTATAGGAAAGGTTATTTCAATAGACCTCTACAAACAATTAGAATTAGAGTTCTTTGCTACTCATCTTAATGATAGAATGCATATTGGATATATAAAGAGAGGCATTGTTGCATAGTAGACAGATACTGAGCTTTGAGAACAGAAAGCTTAAATTTTTGAACATCTCAAGTTTCCTAGAGTAATTGTGTGAACCATGGACAATCAAATCATGTAAATTTTCAGTGCCCTAGTAAATTCTCTAAAACTGAATTGATGATATTATCTGGCCCCAAACTATCTTTTGGGTCTCTCCCTAAAACCATTTGTACTATTGCCAATATGACCTGCTTATTATTCCCCATATATGATATTCCATTTCCCACCACCATTCCTTAGCCCTGGAAAATTTTCATTTTCACTTTCACTCCTCAGAACCAAAAGCTCCCTTCTAAGCTCAGCTCAAGCTAAGAGATATTTCCTAATATCCCTCAATTTTGCCACCTCAAAGTTAATTGTGTATTTGTTTTGTATTTATCTTGTATTTACTAATTTTTAGACATGTGTTATGGTACAAGAGGGGAGGGACTAATCAATTTTTTAAAATGTGTTTTGCCAGTACCTAGCATAGTACCTGACATACAGCAGGTACAAAATAAATTGATTATTAATCGATTGATCTACATCACTGGAGAAATTGTCATACAGGAAAATCCTTACAGGAATCAAATCACTGTCATCTTCACCCTCCTAGACCAAAAGAATGTCAAAGCTAAATTATATATGCTCTATCATATGCTCTATCTTGAATTAAGAAAAGCTCTAGAGAAACCAGAAAAGTTTATGAGATCTTCTTTCCACTCCCATCCCTCATTCTAATAGTCATAATTGTGATCTACACCATCTTATTTGTCTTATTCATCTTATTCAGATGACGAATCTGAATAAGTTTTCCTATAGAGTTTAGAAGTTTTCAGCTAATTTGTTAACATTGACTATCAATATTGAGTTTCCCCATAAATTTTCAGGGAAAATAAACAATATATAGTGTTTATTTATCTTGTGAATCGCCTCAGTTTTAAGTAAGCAATTCCCTTCACTCATCTCCTTTTGAATTTTTTATTCTAATTCTATTATTAACTAAAATTTTCTTCTATTCTTAAGACCCTGAGGCTGAGTGGTTTTTTTTTTTTTTTTTTTTTTTTTTTTTGGTGTTATAACATACCTCCCTCCATTTTCTTCTAATATTTTAATAAAATGGATCGTTAATAAAATGAAGTTCCCATTTGCTAATAAATTAATTTTTCCTTCATTTCCTTAGTTCTTCCTTCCTATCCTATCCCAACCACAAATAATCCCTTATGTCAAAAGGGAATAGGAAGAGAGGAAATGTAAGGTTAGGGAGAATTTTTCTGGGTAATGGGGGAATGAGTAGCAACTCTGGTATCTATTTATTTTAATTAATTTAATTTACTAATTAAATCCAGTTTTCCTATTTTAATGAATATAAATAGCAACAGCATTCTAAATTTTAATTGCCTGAAATAAAGCCCTGTTCATCCCATTATATTTATTATTGTACTCAGAGTTCACCAGGTATATTATCAATCTTTCTATTCTTGAATCTGAGTTAATTCTTACTGGTTTACTTCAGAGTCATCAGTCTTACAATTAGTTTAAAACTTTGGTTACTACACCTTGTATTAATTATAAGGACTCATCAAGCTCACTGTAGGCAACCTACATGTATAGCACTCCACCTCACCTGACTTCCAGCAGGTTAATATCATGTGGATCTCAGTTCCTTAATTCCTTCTTTGGTTTGAAGCAAAAACAGTTCTTTCCTTCAGTGTTAGGATAGGCCAAGAATCTCTAAGGCATTTAGGATTAGTTTAGTAATGAAATAGTATTAAAGTTAGCAGCTCTGAGGATTTAGGGAAGCAAGAGGGAGCAAGTTGAGGAAAGATAAGCAAGTGATAGACGAAGTTACCATCTGTGTAATCATAAGCCAATTATTTAGTCTTTCTGTGTCTTGGTTTTCCCCTTTAAAAAATGAAAGATGGATCTTTTCCAAATTTAAATCTATGATAATATTATCACTTGTTTTCTTCTCTTCCCATTTACAGAGACACAATCTTAAGAATCATAAAAATGATGCTTCTGAATAAACTAGAAATTACATTATTGAAAAAGAAATTTAATGTTGTCATTGTCAACAAAGGCAAATTGGGAGAAGAAACTAATGGTGCTTGCAACTGATATTTGGAGAGAGTATTTAGGGGTATATAAATTCTTACAATGATGAGAAGTTAACTTAACTTTGAAATACATGTTGAACCTCTTCCAGAGTGGGCTTCATTCCAAGCGATGAATGAAGCTAAACTAAATATTTACAAATTGAAATGTCCAATTTGTTTTGTCTCAAGGGATAAGGGAGTAAAGGGAGAGATAAGTGAGAAGGTAAGCTTTAGTTACCAGAGTGGGGAAATGAGAGAGAAAAACGTTTACTCTCTTTAGATATTTGAATGTTCACTAGTGAAAATGCTATAAGAATATATCATTTTTCCAACTGTATATAGACCTACCACTCCCTGATATAAAAAGATATTCATTATTAATCCTATTTATTCCAAATTAATCATAATAGTATAATAAATCATTCATTTTTAATCAAAACTGTTTTCATCTGATAAAGATATCTCTGCTAAGTGAAGTCAAGGTGATTGATTGGTTTTATTAAGCTCTATCTTTGCACTTATCTCTCTATGCTTTTGGATATATACTTCCTTAAGTAGTCTCAAATGACATTTAAAAGGTGGTTTGTTTAAAAGGACAATGTGAGAAAAGATACATTTCTCATGTGTTATAATTTCTAGATGACTGAAAATACCTTTGATCATGCTATTTTATCTGAATCCTCTATACAATTGAGTAACTTCATATATTGAGGAATTTAAATTAGTTGAACACCAATTAATCATCTTAAATGACTATTTTTCCTTGTGCATGACAGGAATAAATGTCACTGGGATTGAAGATGAAAATGATATGACATCATTGCAAAAATATTTCGACATAATGGCAATCAGCTTTCATGATATGTTTTCATATGAGTTCAAGTCTTGGGGATACAGAATTCCATTTTTTACAGAATATCATGATCGTCCAGGTGACTTTCCCTTTGACTAAATATTCTTCTTTCTTGGCTATTTCTTCATAAGCAAGTTAGGGGATGAAGTATATAAAAGTGATTTTTATCAACAACAAAAATGAATAGCATGCATTCAATTCCTAAAACTCAAATAGTATGCTTCTTTATGAAAATAAAAAAATAATTTCCTGTAAAATTTTAACTCTCAGTTAACAAGTTGCTATTTGTTTTCCTTCTCAACTTTATTGTATGCTTTTGATAGGCCTATATAAATAGCATGATTTGAGAAAATCAGATTAACCTTAATAAGCATTTCCTTTAATTTTCTAATTAATGCTATTTTCATGTTTTATCAGGATAATGATTTTTGTCTGTGTAGTCTTAGTATTTTCCTCTACCAATACAAAAAAAATTGTCATAGACCTAGAGATCTCTCAAAAGGATAGAATAATTCTATAGTAATCAAGAAAAAACTCAAAAGGAAAAGTAATTTTTCACAAAACTTACATAAATAACTAGAAGAAATGAAGAAACAATAATAAATGAAATAGAACTTCTGAAGGAAAGAATTGAAAAGAGGAGAAATAGTTTAGAAGAGATAGTGTGAACCTTATCCAAATTATGAAATACTTGAAAATTTAAAAAGATCAATCAGAAATCAGTGACTCCATGAGTCTACAAGTATTAGAACAAAATAACAAGTTTGAAAATAATATAAAATGTAAAATATCTGATACTAAAAACAACTGACATAGGAAAATATCAATAAGAGAATTTAAGAATCACTGGATTCTTTAAATATCATATGTTTTGGGGAGGAGAAGCCTTAATATCATATTTCTAGAAATATTAAGTGAAAATTATTCAGATCTATTAGAAAGCAGATAAAAATAATCAGTGGATCATCTCTGTAATGAAATCCCAAAATAAAAAGTCCTAGGAATGTCATAGTCAAAATCTCAAAATCTTACATCAAACAAACAAACAAATATATATATACTATATTGAACAAATACCAGAGAGAAAAAATAGTGAACTTACCAAGGAAATACAGTAAGAATCACCCAAGAACTGGTAGCTTCTTATTATAAAGTAAAAGGAGATCTTGCAATACAATATTTCAAAAGGCAAAATATCCGAGCAAAAATAATCTTATAGGAGGAAATGAACCTATAATGAAATGGAGAACTTTAAATCATTTTGGATAAAAATATTAGAGGAACATATAAAATTAGAAATACAAGCAAAAGACTTAAGGAGGAGCTATAGTGATGATGAAGTGCTAGCATTCTAATAATTGTGGAAGAAATAAATGTTCCTTCAGAACCTTAATCTTCCAAGAGCATTAAAGGAATTAAATAAGAAAACCAGAATTCTTTGAAGTGAACTGGCTCTGTTGTGAGTGCTTGAAGAGAAAAAAATAGAAATAAAATTAAGAGGGTAAAAGGAATACAGTAAGTTAGATAAGAAGAAGATGGGGATAGAACTTGTTATAAAGGCAGGTAGGTTACATGGGAGATAGAGTACTATATCTGGGGTCAGGAAGACATGTTAAGACACTAGCTTCTTAGACATTTACTAGCTGTTGTACCTAAGCAAGTTATTTAATCTCTGTCTGCCTCAGTTTCTTCAACTATAAAGTGATGATAATACTCCCCACTTGCCAGAGTTGTAAGGGTGAAATTAAATAATATTTATAAAGTGCTTTGTAAACTTTTAAATGCTATGTAAATGCTAGTTATTCTCAAAATTGAGGTGAGTGAGAACAGAAATATGGAGGACAAGGGTACAGGGATCATATGAAA
The DNA here is from genome assembly GCF_016432865.1 of Antechinus flavipes. Taxonomy (NCBI): domain Eukaryota; kingdom Metazoa; phylum Chordata; class Mammalia; order Dasyuromorphia; family Dasyuridae; genus Antechinus; species Antechinus flavipes. Next base: position 157,554,755 of record NC_067401.1, read on the forward strand.
CTCACTCTTACCTGAAACAAAAGAGGGTTGAACACACACACACACACACACACACACACACACACACACAGAGTTTGTGTAGAAATAAATACAACTCAACAGGGAAAATAGGAGAGAAAGGAAATAGAAAGGAAGGGAAAGGAAACAATGACATAGATTATTTTAGAAGGTCATGAGTAATATGAAATGATATGGAACAAAGTTAGCAGAACAAAAGAACAATTATACAAAGAAAATAATAGTGCAAAGAAAAATAATTTTGAAAGATTCAAATAAATGTCATATCTCCAGAGTACTTATGCAAAAATGTTATCAACACAGAATTGATGGATACAGATGCAGAATGAGACAAATTTTTGAATATGAACATGATTCATTTTGCTTAATTTTGCTTTATTTGTTACAAGAGATTTTTTTCTCCTTCCTTTTTCTCAGATTTTAGTTCAGGAAAGAAAGGGAGAAGAGGGCAGAGTTAGTAATAATAATACCAAAAAAAGAAGAGGACCATCAAAACATTCTTTTAAATGTGCCAAAGAGAAATATGTTCAGAAAGAAGCACAGACGTGAAATAATTTTGAATGTACCATGTGAAATTTATTTTATACTTTTTAAAGTGAAGGAAACAGTACAAAATAGAGACCCATAATTTCAAATAGAATCCCTTTATATCTCCAGGTGTTCTGCTATACAAGTGAAAATGCTCTCTGATTTTTAGTTTGTAAATTCAAAACTAATACATATTTTGAGTAAGTTGGGCAAAGGGCAGAGTTTTTTGGGATGGTAGGGAAGATATTATGAGCAGGGAAATTGATGTATTTTAAAATTTTGAAAAAACTTTTACTTGAATATTTTGTGATTTACCACTTCTTCCTATAACAAAATCCTTCCCTCAACTTTTAATAATGTAACTCAAACTACTTTAGAAAACAATGTGAAAACTATTTCATTAAATATGGTCTCAGTTTGCAGCATTTTCTAGCTCTACTAGAATTTCCAGAAGAATTCACACCCCATTGAACCCTTAAAAGGATTCGATATTTTGTTTTTAGACATGTTAACATATTTTATTCTATGACATACCTGAACTTAACAAATTATTTTAAATCATATAAGTTGAAGCAGAGATAGCTAGTGCAATAATAGATAGAACACAGGACTTAGAGTTAGCAAAACCCAAGTTTAATTTCAATCTCAGATCACTTAAAGAGTTTGCCTCAGTTTTTTCAACTGTAAAATGAAAATAATAAAAGCTCTGTCTTCCATAGTAACTATATCAGATGAGAAAATAAGAGGGCTTAGCACAAGGCCAAGCATATAAAGCACTCTATAAATGCTCATTCCCTTCCCTTCCTCATATAGAAAAGGCTCTCCACAGATTTAGAGCAAAATGCCTTTTCCTGATTTAATCCGATCCCATAATGATGTTTTTGCTTCTCTTTACAGCACATTGTAAAGACAATGATGGAGAAATCATGTGTTCACTTGAAAGATATTGGGAAAAGGGTTTTGTGGCTTTACAAGCTGCCATTAATTCTGCTATTATAGAAGTAAGTATCAAATTTTAAGAATTCTAATGATCAATATGTTATATTCTGACCATTTCACTTTCTTGCTTACTAATTCTTCTAGGATGAAATCTAAATTCCTCATTCTGGCATTACAGGTTTTTCATAATCTGACTCCAACCCACATATTTTTATTCATGTAGGCTATATTCCAGTGAAATGCAACCACTAGCTATACCATATATTCAATATACAATTTCCTGCCCCCATATGTTTGCCCAGGCCTTTTCCCTTTCCTGAAATGTATTTCCTCCTCTTGTGCTTTTTAAAATTCTTCTCTTCCTCAAGGCTCAGTTCAGATATCACTTCTTCCATGTGACATTCTTTATTTCTATAAGTGTTTTTCTTCTATTAAAATATTACTAAATTTATTTGTCTCATCTCTTTCCATCCCACCCTCATCCCTACCTTGACTTCTTCACTTCCTACCTCCCAATAAAAAAACAATTTAAAGGCAGGGTTCATGTTTTATACACCCAATGCCCATTAGATAAAATGGTGCTAAGCAACATTTGCCAAATATGTTTATTGGACAATGTTAAGCATATCCTATGCTTAAATTGCCCGCTTATGGAAAAACATAAGATATGTGATTACTAAAAATCAAAAGAATGAAAGAATAGACAATTCCTTCTTATTTAGTCACTGGTTTGATATGTTGATTTTTTTATGTTAATATGCCACTTTAGATTGCAACAAACCATTCTGTGATGGAGCAGCTGATGTCAGTCAATGGTATAATAATGAAGGTGCCTCCTTTCATTTCCCAACTTGGAATCCTTAATGACTTCGTCATTTTCACCTACTTAATTTTTTTCTCGCCAATGATATATTTTGTATGCCTTAATGTTACAAGAGAGAGAAGAAAGGCTAAGAACTATATGACAATAATGGGCCTCCAGGATTCAGCTTTCTGGTAAGTTATAGGTTTTGAATTCAAATAATGTGAAGGAATAGAACATTGATGCTAACTAGAAACCAATAGTTCTTTTTTTTTCTAGGATTGTGATGTAAATTTCATATAGTTGACACATTGCTAATTTTACAAAAAGATGTTCCTAGCATTTAATTATTACCCATGCTCACCTATATGCATAGGGATATAGTCTTACGACATTTAGTAGATTGATTTGTTTTTCTCCCAGAACAGATCATATGTTATTTGTTTTTTTTTTTTATTTTCTATTCTGAGTAAGGTTCAACAGTGTGGAAGAAAATAGAATAATGAAAATATAAGAATTAGTTTAAAGATATTGATATAAAGATCTGTAAGAATACTTCCACTATATGCATTCTCTGACACATTAAAGTATTGCATATGGTTATAGCTTGCTACAATTGAAAAAGATTGTGGGGAAATTGTCATAGAGATTATCAACAATTTGACTTGAATATATGATGGGTATAAAAATTGTCACTCAGGCTAGGAAAAAACTAGACTAAAAAGAAATGGGTTAAGCATAGGAGATAAAATATAAAACTCCACATCATGTGGATTCTATGTATCTATGTATCTATGAAATATTAAAACACCTAGAAAAATATCCTCAGGATATTGGGAAAATCCTTAAAGGAAGATATATTGCAAGATCTCTAATGTATTGGATAATTGGGACTTTTTTGGTCTTTACAAGTTAAGACCAAGGAGAGCATTAAATGAATATATCAATGAATAAATCAATAAATGAAAAACCATTGCTAATTGTTAGGTGTACAAATACTAAAAGATAGACAGTATTGAGCTCAATGATCTCATGTTCTAATAAAAGAAGAAACCGATGTAAGGGAGTGGAGACCAAGGAAAGTCCATTTGAACTAGAAAGTCAAAGGGATAGTGAATAGAGTTATAAAGTTAAAAACTTATATGACTTGAAAGTAATAAAATAGGGTGTTGTTGCTGTTTTTTGGCAATGCCAAAACTTTTGCAACCAAATAGTGATAATAACTCATGTTCTAATAGTGCTTAATTAAAATTAACCAAGTGCTATCCTTATAACAACTTCCCAAAGTAGGTAGCATGAGTATTACTATTGGACAAAGGAAGAAACTGAGCCTTAGAATTTTCCAAGTATCCAGAACTAGAAGCTATATTAGAGATCACCTGTTCCAGCCCTGCCATTTTACAGATGAGTAAATTGAGTCTCAGAAGGATTGAGTGATTAATCCAACAGTAAGCAACAGAACAAATTTGAATCCAGGTTCTTTGACTTTAAATCTAATGTTCTTCCCTATATAGCAAACTGTTTTTCTCTTCACAACCATTATCTTTGGAGGTTCTCAACTTATTCTAAAGAAGCTGCTATTATTCAAAAACATATTTGGAACTCCTTATTGAGGTAAAGAGAGGAAGCTTTGCAGTTTCCCTCTCTTGATATGTATAGGTTCATTTTAGAATTAGCCTTCACTTTGGTGTGAATCACACCCTTGTCTTATGTAAGGGGTTCCCCCCTTCCCAGTCCATTTTCAAGGCTTTTATATAACATGCTTATAACATCACTAATATCCTTAATACAAAAATGAACAAGATTACAAGATGTATCAAAACCAGATCTAAGAATGTTGTTTTCTCTCTAACCATTTTTTGGATGGATACTTTACTCAAGATATGCTACCAGAAAATATATTAGATGCTGAGCTCACTTAAATGACAGAGATTTTTCTTTTGGGAATATCTATTTTCCCCAACTATGGCTTGCAATAGCAATAAAGCTTCTTTGCCTGACCTGTCCCATAATATCATGAATGTAGTTCCTTTATAGACCAATGCATTCTTTTGAAAAATTCATTTAGGATCTATGCCAAATTCTTGTAAATATCTTTAGTGATGGAAATTCTTTCACTTTTGAGGGGAAGACAATTTTTTTCCACTGATTCTTATGATGAATGAACAAGTTGTTTAACATTATTTGGGGTCAAAAAGAACATGTGACTCTAAATTAATGGTATTGATTTTCAAGGGCAAATTGTCAAAATGAGGAATTCAATAAATTTTTTGAGAAATGTCAATACCCCAGGAATTTTGTGCATAGCTTCCAAAAGTGATCATAAGGAAGAATAAAACACACTCATCACATCAGCTTTGTTCCATCCATTTTAATATATATATATATATATATAGCATTAATTTATATGTGTGTGTACAACTCATGTGAAGGATTTTAATGAAAATGTTATAGGCAATTTGTCTAGGTGCATAGGGAATTGAACAAGACTAAAATGGCATATATTTCTGTTATACTCAGTAAGATATAATGGAAAGGCCACTGACTATGTAGTCAGAGTAACAATTAAAATCCTCATTCCAATGCTTATATTTTTGTAATTTCTGGGCAAGTCATAATCTCTCTGGACCTGTTTCCTCATCTGTAAAATGAGGAGGTTTGGGTTGGCCTATGAAGTCCCTTCCATTTCTAGAGATATGAGTCAAATTAAAGGTAGTTGTGGAATTTATGTTTCCCTTCAAAAAGAAGATGATTACCACCCTTTTTTGATGACAGATGGTCACTTGACTAAAAGAATAGACTCAGACATTTTTGATCAGTTCCTAAAATTTTAAGGTAGAAAGAATTGCCTGACTATGTAACATTGAAATTATGTTCTTTTTCTACTTTAGGCTTTCCTGGGGTTTACTATATGGTGGTTACATTTTTATTTTGGCAACTCTGCTGACCATTACAGTAAAATCTTCTGAATTTATAGTCATGACTGGTTACTTCATGGTATTCTCCCTGTTTCTCTTATATGGTCTCTCTTTGGTGAGTAGGTACAGTTTCTTTTCCCTATTATTTCCTTATCTCATCAAGATAAAATCTTTGTTCCTTTTTCTGTATTTGTCCAAGAAAGGTTCTTTAAAGACAGGACCTTAACAGTCATTAAAATGATTCATCTTGCTTTATGTCCATTAAAAATTCTTCTTCCTTCAGGTAGCACTAAGTTTCCTGATGAGTGTGTTGATTAAGGAACCTCTGCTTACTGGCTTGATCACATTCCTCCTTACAGTTTACTGGGGAGGTTTGGGATTTATTTTATTTTTTCACGGATTTCCTGCATCTTTGGAATGGATTTTAAGTCTCCTAAGTCCCTTTGCCTTCATTTTTGGAATGAACCAAGTAAGTTGAAATACTTATTTCTAGTTTACTATTAGCTTTACAAATTTCTTTCCTGTATAAAATTTAAGGGATTGGAGAGATATGGTTCTATTAGTGTGGAATCTCTTCATCTCTTCTGATGAAGATCACAAATAACTTCACTGGTATGTCTTACAAAGTTACTAGAGCACAACTAAATGTCACTTCAATAGCTATTTAATTCATATGTATGAGAGATAAATCTTAAAACTGCAATGAATATCAAGGAAAAAATATAATTTGACTAGTGAATTACACTTCTTTTCTTCATTGGGTCTTCATTGGGTCATTCTTCTCCTTGATTGTGTTTCATGTGACTCCTAACTCTTCTATAACATAGTAATGTTACTAATCTCAGTGATGCAAACATTTTATGGTAAGCATTACATGTAAAAACTATAATTCCTACTTCTAAAAAAATTATTTTTACAAATACACTATTTTTTTTAAATCTTCAGATTAGGAGACTGGATTACAACTCGAGAAGTTTTGGTTTCCCTGATCCTTCTGGAGACTCACATCAATTGTTAGCCATATTGTTCATGTTGATTTTTGATAATCTTCTCTATTTGACTCTTGCTCTATATTTTGAAAAAATATTGCCACGTAAGTAACAGTGCCTTCTTGATTCTTAATTTCTTTTACCACTTTATTGGGAAAGTTCTTCATTCTGACAAAGGGCAAAGACAAATACATATGGGCATCATAGGCAGGAAAATTTAATTTTCTATCTCATAGTTTTCAAAAGCCATCTAATTCAACTGTTTTGAATTGAATTGGCTTAATTGGCTTAATAGCCAATGAGCTTTTTATTACTTATGCCCAATATTTTTTATGTAAAAAAAATTTTTTATTATCATCATGTGGTTTCCTTCTGGTAAATATTCAGGATGTTTGCATATATTGAATATATTACATAATAATACTTATTATTAAACTAGTTGAAGAACACGTGTTTCCAAACCCTAAATGGGGTTATGAAGAGTCATACACAGCTGAGACAAATGAAATATAAAAGGGCAGTTTTGCAAATTAAGTCGCTTTGGGGAAGGGAAACAATGAAGAATCAGGTCAGTTCTTGAATTCAGTTCTCTGGAGTCCAGGCTCATTTGTACCATTACAGCATGGGTTCTGGCACTAACATTAGTTAAGTATATTTTTATCATTATTAGCTTTATCTGTCTCACCAGTATGTGGAACAGAAAAAATCCCTGTAGCTGAAGCCAGAAGACCTAAATTCAAGTTTCAGTACTGTCAATAAGTCAATAAATATTTATTAAGTACCTATTATATACTGTATATATTATATATGGTGCTAAGCACTAGAGATGTAATAAGAGGCAAAAGATAGTTCTTGTCCTTAAGAACTCATGGACTCTCTAATAGACTGTGCTATAATGGACAAGGCCTGTAATTGTGTGGATATAGGGAAGTTCTGTTAAGTAGCTGGTTCCTGCTCCAAAATTTAGAGCCTTAGAAAGCTGTCTGGAGTACCAAGAGATTAAATCATGTTCTAGATTCACATAGATAATATGTGTTTTATATGCATTTATGTGTATATATGTACATTTATGTATATATGTGGTAGTTATAAATGGAAGATACCATGTTTGTATGTGTGTAGGAAAGGAAACAGAGACAGATAGACAGAAACAGGGAGAGAAACAGAAAGGGAGACAGAGAGAAAAACAGAGATAAAGACACACACACCACAGAAAGAAAGAGACAGAGAGAAATGGAGAGAAAGAAAACTCCACAAAATCCTCTTCTAATCCTTCTCTCTACCTCAGCTAAAATGGTTATATGCCATGACTCTGAAAGAACTTTATTTCCAGCAAATTACTTTATCCAAATATGATCTCTTTTTATGCTATCTCTTTCCCTATTTCTCACTGCTCCTAAACCTTTTACTGATTCTTGGAGTGTCCTTCTATAGATGTCTCATTCCACTTTTCACTGATACTTTTCTTATTTTCACCCCTTCTCTGCTTTCACTTAACTCTCTGTGCAGTCTTGGCCCTTTTGACCTGTCCAATTCTATATCATCTCTACTTTCAAATATTCTGTTCTGTTAATACTCATATTTGACTTAACCTTAATTTCTGAATTAGTCTTAACACCTGCCTTCTTAATTATCATTCATGTGTTCCTAAATAAATCTGGAGAAATATAATCATGCTGACAACGTCAGATAAAAATTTTTATGACTGAAAAAATATTCATTAAGTAGTTATGCACAAAGCACTAGGAGTACTAAGTATTGGAAATACAAATAGAAAAAATATGTCTTAAGTGCTAGAAATACAAATAGGAAAATGAAACAGTTTTGCTCTCAAGAAACTTATATTCTAATGACATTAATGGAATTCAGCTACAAGTTAGATGGAATGGTCTCATGGTACTTAGGGCACAATGACAAAGCCATTTTCTCTTTTAATGCCATTTTCACTTATGAAATCAAATTAATTGCTGCTGTTTAACCAATTGTCATGTCAAGAATATAGGTGGTAAGAATTTTCTGAATTTTTCATTTTTAAAAAGGTAGTCTTTTTTTGCCAAGGTTAAACCATCCACATATGCCCTATATGTTTTCCAAGAGAATACCTCACTATCATCTCTCTATTTCTTTGATCTTTCCTTTACTGATGCCTACAAATATACTCACTTCTCCTTTCATGAAAAATCTTCAATCTACCTAACCACTTCCTTAAGAATCTCTCCTCCCTTTCTCAGCCAATTGCCTTGAAAAAAAGTGTAAATAATATTGATTTTGCTTTTTTTCCTTTCATTATCATATAGGATCTTTGTCCAAATAGTCGAGATATTGCCAGAGGAATAGTCACACTGGCATCCTCACTATGAACAAAAACCAAGAGACAAAAAGAAATTTCTGCTAAATGGAAGTTTGATTTACAGGAATTTCACATGCAATAAAAAGTCGGTTGTGGCATAATCCCTAAAGGAAAAGAAACATAACTTCATGGGAAATAGTTATATTGACCTGATGTGCTTACAGTAAACAAATCCAAGCAAACCACCATGAGAATAATTGCAGTGTATAAGTCAACAACCATTTCAGGCAAAGCACTCTATGAAGAATTTAACAAGAAGTGATCAGTGACTTCCATATCCTGAAAGTGGATACAGGAGAGGATACATAAAAGTATGGTTCAGTATTGAAACTATTATAATTGCGTTGAGGCAACATAGTGCCAGAAATTAAAGGAAGTATGTAAATATGAAAAACCAGCAAGAAGAGGTATGGCATCTGAGAGAAAAAGGACATAGGCTTTTATAGTTTGTTTTAGAGACTTGGAGTTCAAGATTCATAGAGTCAGTTTGTAGTGACATGTAGATTGATGAAGTTTTTTCATGTTCCATTGTGTGAAGATGATTGAACAGCACCAAGTACCTACATTGCTGTATAGCAAAGTGCCATAGCCACTGCCATCATCCTGTCTGGCCACATTCATTTGAAGTGTAACTTCATCCTTGGTGGTCTCAGAATCAAAAAGATATTAGTTCAAGTCTAGCCCCAGACTCAGGCTGGCACTAAGCAATTAACCTTTCCATTAACTCTAGAATCTTTTGGCTGCTTTTCCCTTCATAATCTACCTTAACTATAGACACATCCATGCCAGATAAAGCTAAAAATGGGGTATTATTCCTTTCAAAAAGATATCTGACTGTTTCTTTACAAGCTGAAGAGATGAGAAAGTTGCCTTCTTCACTTGTGCTTTAGAAGAAATGAATTGATATACAGTGCCTCAACTAAATCTCTGAGACTCTAATTTGCAATACAATTGCTATTCTATCTTGCTAGAAGTCATTTCCTCTTGTGAGGCTCTCTATTCTAAATAAATTTGCAGATCAAGATCCTATCCCCTTTCCTTACAAAAAAAAAAATTGTTAACTTAAAAGAAAACATCGTTCATTTTATAAGTTGCTATCTCTATCAGTTGTCTACAATAAATCTATCTTACTTTTCTTTTTTATACATCCAGGAAGATTTCATAGTTTGAGATTTTGAATACCTCTATTGACTAATTAATGTTTCAAGCCACATGGAAAAAATTGGCAGTAGTTGATCATAAGCAGTCTGCCTGAAAAGGCTGCACAATGTTTTTCCTTTTCCCATCATTAGCAAAAACGAGTTAATATGACTTGCTTGTCTCCAGCTTATCTTCTCCTGGTAGAAGGGAGATCCTTAATTTCTGAGCTCAATGAGGATGCAAGTTTATGTGGGCCTATGACAGCAATTCTTTCCATCACTGCAAGTGTTTTCACTCTTTGGAAGTATCTTGAGATCCTATAATCAAAACGGTGTAACCGGCTTAATATTTACCCCTACTAAAGCATCCTTCACAGCAATTTTCCTAAGGCATAGGTCTAATCATTGTATTTCTTTGTTTCAAAATAAATGAGCAAAAAACCTTTCAGTTGTTCCCTATTACCTCTGGAATAAAATATATGGTCATCAGTCTGGCAATTAATATTCTTCCCAATCTAGCTTCAACTCAACTTCTTTTATTCTTTTCCTTCCTTTATTCTCCATTCTTTTTTAAGTACATCATTAACTGTTCCCAAATATGATCTTCCAAATTCTTCCAATATTCATTCATTCAAAGGCCTAAAATGTTTTCCCTCCTGAATTCTACTTCGCAGAATTTTTATCTTCCTTCAAGATTTAGTTCAGTTCTTACCTACTACATGAAACTTTACCATTTTCAAGTTACCTTTCATTCCCCAAATTATCTTGCAGCCTACTTATTTATGTCTACTGTATCTCACTCTACAGTCTTCCCTATCTCCTCTCCTTCAGCCTAGAATGTAAATTCCATGAGCTTGGAGACTATTTCACATTTACCTTTGTATCCTGGCACAGAGCAAGGATTTGATATTTTTGTGGAACTTAATATTTATTTAATTGTGTCTTGTTTCCTTAGGTGAATATGGACTCCAACATTCTCCTCTGTTTTTCCTGAAGTCTTCATTTTGGAAAACTCGCCCCAAGGCTAGTCATCAGATATTGGAGAATGAGACTAATTCTACATATTGCTCTGACTCTTTTGAACAAGTGCCTCTGGAATTTCATGGAAAAGAAGCTATCAGGTAATTAATTATCTTAGTGTACAAGATAAAGGGCAGGCTCATTCAGAGAGTCAAGCATGAAAAGCAGCTAAAGCATATAAAACTATCATTCCTTTTCTATGTCAAATCCTGGACCTCACTCTCAGTCTCTTCCAAATACACACACACACACACACACACACACACACACACATACACGTATGCACACACTCACACCTGTTTTGAATGAATACTTCCATTAAAGTATCTCATGCATAGGAAGATTTTCAATATTTACCTTCACTTGATGTATGTGGTGAATGTTCAAGAATGAATCTTCTCATATCTTTGTTCTGCTTCTTTCTATCTTCTTTTTTTCTAATAACCCAACCTCATACCCTGTTCTCTTCTCTGTTTACCTTCTTCCATTTTTCTCTTCTGAGATGGAAGGAACACAATTACAGAGAAAGAGAAAAAAAGAGAGAAGAGATCTATTTGGATCTTCATTCTATATTTCACCGAAATTTCAGTGTGTTTCATTATGTTATGATGTAAGAGGGTGAATGCATAAATTTTTCCTCTGCCTCAGGAGAAAAAAATAAATTGATCCTTTAAGTCATTCTGCTTAGAATATGCTTGCTTTTCCACGCTGACTGCTAAAATAAAACAATTAAAGTAACAGTGAAGACAGAGCAAAAATAGCAGAGTACAGGCTGCAGCCCAGTCAGACTCTCCCAATATTCCCCTCCAAAAAAACTTTAAAATAGACCTAATTAAAAGAGATAATGGGAAATTACATTTTACTAAAAGGTAATAAATGATCAATCAACATAATTACTAAATATATATGCACTAAATGGTAGAGTATCTGAATTCTTAAGGGAACAAGCAAATTAATATAATCAAAATAAGAAGGAAAGCCGGAAACTGGGGGGATAGGAGGCAGTCATTGGAGGGTGGAATCTGCAGCAGATTTCTCTGATTAAGGTTGTATTTCTCAAAGATATAGGGAATTGAGTGAAATTTATAAAAATAAAAATCTTTCCCATAATGATAAATAGTCTAAGCATATAACAAGGCAGTTTTTAGAAATGAGAAATTCTGGAAGGGATGTGGAAAATTAGGAACATTAATGCATTGTAGTTGGAATTGTAAACTAGTCCAAACATTCTGGAACGTTATTTGAAACTGTGACCAAAGGATGATAAAATTGTGCATACCCTTTCTCCCAACAATACCACTGTTAGGTCTATTTTTCAAAAAAAAAATCTATTATACAAAAATATAGTAGCTCTTTTTGCATTGATAAAGAACTGGAAATTGAAGGGATGCCCATCAATTGTGGAATGGTTGAACAAGTTGTAGTCATGGAACATTATAATATAAGAAATGAACAAAATGCTCACAGAAAAAGCTGATACAAAGTGAAATGAGAAGAAGTAAAATCACTGTATTCAGTGACAGTAACATTGTGAAAAGGATCAATTGTGAAAAATTTAGTTACTCTGATCCATACAATCATCCAAGATAATTCCAAAGGAGTCATGATTAAAATGCTAGAGAGAAAAATTGATAGTCTTAGTGTAGAATGAAACATAAGTTTTTCACTTTCATTTTTTGCTTGCCTTTTTTTTGCAATGTGGCTAATATAGAAATATGTTTGCATGATTTCACATGCCTGATTTAGATATTGTGAGGAAGGGGGCTGAACAGAGGAAGGGAATTTGGAATTTAAAATGTTTTTAAAAGAATGTTAAAAGTAAATTAATAAACTGAGAAAATTTAAAAACATAAATGAAAGAAATCATGGTGAAAGACTAAAAGCCAACCCCATGGGGATTCCACTAAGGTTTTAATTTGTGTTGTTATGGTCTTTTTTTTAAGTACTTTTTTTGTTCATTTTTTGCTAAACTTCTCATGAAAATTCATGGTGAATAAAAGCTTTAGGACTATTCTTACTCACACTGATCTTTCCCTTTCCTGATTTCTTATGGTATTTACATACAAACACAACTAAGCACTTAAAAACTCAAGGTCAAAATAATCATTATCTATTTTGCACTTCTCTCTTATAATTATGTGTTAGCACTATAACCCTGCCTAAGTTGTAAGTGTTCTGTGGTCAGAGTTCATATGTTATACCTCTTTGATATTTATGATGTGGGTTATGGTCCCCTTAAGAATTGATTTATTCATTTCTTTCTGATTCCCAACCCCTCCTAGTTTATGGATTATCAATCCAGGAAGCTAGGACCTTTGATTCACAAATGCTGGTCTCTTTGAATTCCTATAGAAGATCCAGGCCTGTCCCAGCCCCCACCCAGATCTGAGCCAACTTGGGCTATCCCAGACCCATTCTAATAATCTGCTCAGATTTCCCAACTCCCATCAAGCAAACTCAAGCCCCCATTGAAATCCAGCAAGGAGCCAACTTGGGACTCCACCCATAGGCCCCTTTAGCTAAATCTCTCCTTGTAAAAGAATCAAACTGGAGCCCTCTGTTTGCAGAGGATTGAAACATGCTGCACCCCAAGGACCCTCTGTCCATTGGAATCCTGTTTCCAGTGTCCTTCTCTTATCTCTACTTTCACCTATTTCCTTAACTATACTTTAACCTTACTTCCAAAACCCATAATAAACCTCTTTAATCAATCTAGCTTTTCGGGCCTGTAAATTCCTTTACAAGGGACTTGAGCTATTACTAGACCTCATTTAATTCCATATCTTTGCACTGAATCCAAAGGGATTGCAGTGGAGCTCTATTTGACTACCTGTATCCCGAACCTGCCACTAGACCTCAATCAAACCCTAATTTCATTTAGGTACCCCATATCTAGACCTCATCATGAGAAGAGGCCTAAATACCTAGCAAATAATCAATATATGATCAATGGATAGTGAACTGAGTGCTATAATTTTCTCAGCCTTTCTAATTACTAAATAACCTTTGAAGTCATTTTCTTTTCTTGATCTCAAATGTCTTGTCTATAAAATGAAGATTCGGAATAAATGGTCTCTAAAGTCATTTGTAGTTCTAATGGTCTATATTTCTATGAACATACAACAAAGGATAAGGATTAAAAATGGGAAAGTCTTTGGATGAGGAGTAAATAGCCTCCAAACTTTGCCCCAGTAGTGTGTCTTATTTGATTTAATATTTTTTTAAAGTATTCTGGAATAGATGGTATTGGGGGAAATCTTTAAGATGCCATTGAATTCTCATGAGTAATGATATGTGAAGCAGACCCATACAGATTACAAGATCTCATAGATAAACAATAGTATTTAATTTAGAGGATAAATAATAAAACCAGATTTATATGATCAATCAAAAACAATCTCAAAAGAATTATCTAGGAATCTTTGTTGATACAAATCTGAAGATATTGTTCTGTCAGAAAGGTCAGGGAAACAAAAGAGAAAGCATTAACTAATCTGTTGCAATTATGTTTTGTTCCAAAGGAGTAAAGGGCAAAGAAAAATGAAAATAGTATGTATGAAAAAATAAAAATACAAGAGACATCATGATTTGTATCTCAAATAAATGTTAAGTTCAAGTCTCAACTCTGACATGTACTCATTTTGTGATCAGGGGCAAGACGCTTAGCACTCTGAATCATTCTTTAAGACCACAAGTTAAAGATGAGTTACCAATGTGCATTTAAATATAGTATTTACATATCAGAAGTTTTCTATGCCATTGAAATTATAAATTTCAAATCCACCGGCCCTAACTCTCAGAATAAGGTAAGTGTGATATTGCAGTACCAATCTCCAGCACATTTCTTCTTTGCATCATCTATTGGATTTCCATCTAGGGCCATTCATATTTCTGAGTTGGCAGTTTATATTGGCTAAATGACGAGAAAGAGTTGTCATTTCAAGATTGTTTCATCTCCTTTCAGAATCAGAAATCTAAAAAAAGAATATAAAAAGAAACTTGAAAAAGTGGAAGCTTTGAAAGGTAAGAGGAAAAAGTGAATTGTTGCTTTAACTTTTAAAATTCATTGTTTGCAATGTCTTGGGAGTGACCTCTGATAGACTATAAATATAAAGGACTATGCTTTCCAGGATGGAACCTACCCTTGGAATATAAGCATTATTTTACCCTAATTCCTTTCTTGGCTAGTTCTAGGGAAGTGTGTGACTTTCTTTTTGTCACGGATTCCATTCTATCCTTCAGGAGGAACAGACCAGCTTCTTGGAAAATAAGAGGCAGAGGCAGTGAATTTTCTGAGACTCCTGTCTTTTTCTTTTATTATAAAGCATCCTTGTAACATCTAAATTTGTTTATTCATAACTCCTCCACGGGCTATAACAATGATTCTAATTCAACCTTCCTCTATTTTTGAGGATGAGTTATTAATAAAATTTAAATTTGCATTAAGCTTTTTAATATAGCTCAAGCCCCCATGGGGGATCTGGGCTGAAGCTTTTCCCTCCTCCACTCTTTACTGCTCTGACAATTTAGAGAAAATATAACACCAACACTATTTCTCCCTTACATAGCCCCAATATTCAATTACTCATGTATTAATGTACATATACAAATCAAAAGCAGTTAAGTAGATTAGATGTAATCCATACAGTCCAGTTTTTAATAGTACCAATTCTTTAGCATTCTTCAGCAATTTAATCTCTAAGATTTTAAGTTATAATTGAATTGCCAATTTGCATTAGTTTGAAGCTTCTAACATTGGAGAATGAATCCATAGGGTCATATAACTGAATGTGGGGGTTGCAAAATTATGATTTATTATCAGTGAATGTTTGATTTGTATACCTGTTTTATATATCTATATACCCAGTGTTGCAAATAAATTTCTTGGGTGAAAAGGGGTCACAAATGGAAAAAATTTAAGAAGTCCTACAGTAATAGACAATAATTATAAACCATACATTCCCTACTTCAAATGAAGTTACAAGTTCACATCCCAGCACTGCTGTTTTCATCATAGCATAATTCCAAATTGCTTTTTAAAGTAATTGGACCAGTTTCCAGTTCTTCCATGCATTAAAATTATATCCTGTTCTGATCCCCCTATCTCTCCATCTTCTTCCAAGTAAGTATATTAAATTTTAAGTAGCCAGTACAAAGTGGCAATAGTAAAAAGTAAGATTATATGAGGGAACCCTAAGGTTACAGGCAAAATATCACAAATATCAAAGGTGTATAATTTTTAAATTGTAATATTTAAAGAAAAATCACATCTTTGGAATATGTGCAGAATCAGATGAAACCATGTAGACTGTGTGACAGCGATATTTGATCCTATTGTGTAAATTTCAGATATATATGTATATATGTTATATACATATTGTTTTACTAATACATTATTAGTAAATTATATTATATATTAATACATATAATATTCTATATTATAATATAATAATATATATTAAGCCCCAAAATTGATATATATATATATATTAAACACAAAAACAGTATGAAATAAAGGTGAAATAAATCATGTTAATTTTTATTTTGTATATTAATGGTATAAAAAGTCTTCTCAATTAAATGTAACTATGGAAGAAGTATCACAGTATAGAGAAACAGCATCAGAGACAGAAAAATCTAGGACTGTGTAATCTCTGATACATACTAACTTTATGATCTTGGATGAATTTCTTAATTTTGAGTATTCAGACTGGACATGCTTGATTCATTTCATAATTTCATAAATTGATTCTTAATTCACTCCATCAATATGGTTAGCATGCGTGTCTTTCTTGCTGTCTCTTCTCTCCCATTCCTAGATATAGGAGAAACCTCAGTTACTTTGATTTGTGGTTTTTTCATTATTAATCATTTGACACAATTTTTCACATGGTGGTTAATAGACTGAAGAATGGCCAACATGGTTTTAATGCCTGACAATTTCAGAAGAAATGCCACGGGCAGAACAGAGGTCTGTTACTGGTTTTTGTCAATCTAAAAAGGTCTTTGATACCGTCAGTGGTGAGGGCTTGTAGAACATCATGGCAAGATTTGGTTCATCAGTATTGTACATCAGTTTCATGATGGTATCCTTGCATGGTTTCTGAATAATGTACAATGTTCTTGTATATGACTAATCACCACAGAAGTGAAACAGGTTTGTGAGCTTATTCCTATGCTTTTTACCATGTTGTTTTCAGTGTTGTTGTCAGTTGCCTTCAATGAGGATGAAAACCACAATAGAGTTAACAATTTCATTGATGGTAAACTATTTAATTTGAAAAGTTTGCAAGCTAAGAATAAAGTGGATGAAGAGTTGGTACATGATTTTGTTGTGGTTCATAAATGAACCTCCAAGGATGACATGCAGAGTATAAGTAACCCCATATGTTAACTTTAGCCTAACAATTACAAGTTCTCCACTAGCTAGAACCATACCATTCACACATGGAACAATGTTGTGAATAAATTCCCTTACCTTGTCTTTCAAGGATAAATGTATAAGATGATGAGATTGACACAGGCATTGCTAGAGTTAACTCAACAATTAAGAGACTGTGAAAGAAAGTGTGGGAGAGAAATGGTATTAGGCTGCTTAACAAACTGAAGGTCTATACAATTGTTGTGCAGACCTCATTACTGTGTATGTTAATGAAACTTGGACCATCTGTTAGTGACATGCCAGAAAATTGAATGCTTCCATTTGAATAGTCTTAGGAAGATTCTATTGTGGATGTTATCAATCAGAACAGGGCTTTGGTTGATAGCCCTTGCAATGGTGTGAGGAGGTAGACCATGCCATTCAAATGGATGCAACTTACAGACTTTGTTCTCAATGTTCCACATAATGCTTATCAGAAGTATGTGCTGGCTGCTTGAGAGAAAGAAAAGATGAATATAAAATGGAAAGCCATAAGATGGCCCAAAAGATTGAAGGCAGAGAAAGGAAAGAAAAGATGACTTTATAAAGTCATAAAGGCCAAGAAAATGAGAAACATAATTATCAAGCATGAATGAAGAAGTTCCAAAAGGCATCTAAGCAAAAGGAATCCCCATGAAAGCCACTGGCCTCATAGATCTCCACCGAGAAGATCCCCTCAAAAAAAAAAAAAAAAAAAAGGTTAAGCATCAGAAGATATCCCTAGGCCAGAAGGCTCAGTAGGGTCAAAAAGCCCCCTGGCCAGAAGGCCCCAGTCACAAAGGGACCTGATAAGAGAGGCCCACTTAGAAGGAGCCTGCTCAGAAAGCATCTCCTAAGACCAAAAAAATAAGAATCTGCCACCAAAAATTAAACAAAAATTTTGCTATTTAAAAAAATTCCAAGAATATGTTTGTCTAAAGGACTATTTTATGGAGAACTCACACAAGGTAAATTTTCACATAGTAATAAGAAGAAATGATGCAAAGTAGTCTTAAGATGTCTCTTAAGAACTTTGGAAGTGATTGTGAAATATGAAAGAAACAGTCCCAGGACTGCTCATCACAGCATGGCCACATCAACTAATGCACTGTATTTTATGAGCAAAACAGAATTGAGATACTTCAAAAGAAATGTGAAGTTTGCAAATTTAGAGAAATCACCATTCCAAATATTCATATGGACTCTGTGTACCTGGCATTGAGTCTTATAAGTCTGATAAGCCGCATGTGGAGCCACTATATCTTGATTCAACCTAAGAATTTCATTTTGTTCCTTCCCAAAGAATAAATACAACATTTGTATTCATTTTTTATCCACTGTTTATTTCACATTATGTTCTCCTTTTTATATATTTCTTTTCTTCACTTTTAGAAATATAAATTTGTGAAGGAAGAAATATCAGATTAAGTATTATTGTTTGGTAATAGTCACTGTGTTGAAAGCAAGAAGGAGCAGTCAGAACCCCTGTTCTTGCCATGATCAGTCTCTATTCCTTTTGTTCTCCTTTTTAATTGCATTTTTAAAAATTACATGTATTTTTCTTTCCCTTCTCCCCCATCCTGCATTATGAGAAACACATTCATAACAAATATGAATAAAGCAAAGACAAATTCCAACATTAGTCATGTTCAAAAATCAAGGCCTCATCATGTATATTTGATCTATCACCTTTCCATCAGGAGGTAGATAGTATTCATCCTCAATAGTCTCTTGAAATCATGTTTGGTTATTGCCCTGATTGTAATTTCTCTAATCTGGTATCTTCCAGTCTGCTTTCATGTTTTATCAAGTATTTTCCCCCTCAAACAGTGAGCTCTTATTCCATTAGCTGGGGTCTTTGAAGTTTATCAAAGACTAGGATACTTTGTTTTCTTCTGTATATTGCAAACCTAATCTGTTCCACTTATTGACATCTATTTTCTAGCCAGTACCAAATCATTTTGATGAATACGTTTTATAATACTATTGTAGATCTGCTTCAGTAGCCCCATTCACCCTGTTTGTTTTCATTATTTCCCTTGAGTTTAACATTTTGTATCCTCAGATGAATTTCATTGTTTTTTCCCTAGCTTTATAAAATAATCCTGGAAGCATGATTGGTATAATACAAAATAAGTAAGTCAATTTACTTTGTATTGTCATTTTATTACATTGATTCATCTTACAAATGAATAAACCATATCTCTCTAATTCTTTAAGTCTATCTTTATATAAGAATGTTTTGTTGCTGTATTTATATACTTCCTATGTAGGTCTTTGCAGTCATACTCTCAAATATTTTGCTCATTCCATAAATACTTTACTTTTAAATTTTATTTTATTTTAATTTTTTTATTAAAACTTTTTATTTACAAAGCATATGCATGGGTAAGTTTTCCAATACTGACCCTTACAAAACCTTTTGTTTCAAATTTTTCCCGCCTTCCCCCACCCCTTCCCCAGCTGGCAGGTATTCCAATACATGTTAAATATGTTGAAATACATGTTAAATCCAATATATGTGTACATATTTGTACAGTTATCTTGCTGCACAAGAAAAATCAGATCAAGAAGGAAGAAAAAACTGAGAAAAAAAGAAATGCAAGAAAATAACAACAGAGAGAGTGAGAATGCTATGTTGTGTTCTACACTGTTCCTACAGTTCTCTCTCTGGTTGTAGATGGCTCTGAGCATCACTGATCAAGTGGAACTGGTTTGAATCCTCTCATTGTTGAAGAGAGCCATCTCCATCAGATTTGATCATCATATAGTCTTGTTGTTGCTGTGTATAATGATCTCCTGGTTCTGCTCATTTCACTTAGCATCAATTCATATAGGTTCCCCAAGCCTCTCTGAAATCATCCTGCTGGTCATTTCTTATTGAACAATAGTATTCCAAAGCATTCATATACCATAATTTATTAAGTCATTCTCCAATTGATGGGCATACATTCAGTTTCCAGTTTCTTGCCACCATAAAGAGGGCTGCCATAAACATTTTTGCAAATGTGAGTCCCTTTCCCTCCTGTAAGATCTTTTTGGAATATAATCCCAGTAGAAACACTGCTGGATCAAAGGATATACACAGTTTGATAACTTTTTGAGCATAGTTCCAAACTGCTCTCCAGAATGCTTGGATCCATTCACAGTTACACCAAAATGTATCAGTATCCCAGTTTTCCCCCATCCCTTCCAACATTCATCATTATCTTTTCCTGTCATCTTAGCCAATCTGACAGGTATGTAGTGGTATCTCAGAGTTGTCTTAATTTGCATTTCTCTGATCAATGGTGATTTGGAGCACCTTTTGATGTGACTGCAAATAATTTCAATTTCTTCAAATGAAAATTGCCTGTTCGTATCCTTTGACCATTTATCAATAAGAGAATGGCTTGAATTATTACAAATTTGAGTCAATTCTCTATATATTTTAGAAGTGAGACCTTTAGCAGATCCTTTTGATATAAAAATATTTTCCCAGTTTATTGTTTTCCCTTCTAATCTTGTCTGCATTAGTTTTGTTTGTACAAAAACTTTTTAACTAAGTATCAAAATTATCTATTTTGTGATCAATAATGATCTTTAGTTCTTCTTTGGTCACAAATTCCTCCTCCACAAATCTGAGAAATAAACTATCCTGTGTTCTTCTAATCTGTTTATAATATTATTCTTTATGTCTAGATCATGAACCCATTTCAACTTTATCTTGATATTGGATATTAGATGTGGGTCTATGCCTACTTTCTGCCCAACTCGTTTCCAATTTTCCCAGCAGTTTTTTATCAAATAATGAATTTTTATCCCAAAAGCTGGGGTCTTTGGGTTTGTCAAATACTAGATTGCTATAGTCATTAACTATTTTGTTCTGTAAGCTTAATATATTCCACTGATCAACTTCTCTATTTCTTAGCCAGTATCAAATGAGTTTAATGACAGCTGCTTTGTAATATAATTTTAGATCTGATATAGCTGGGCTACCTTCATTTGCTTTTTTATTCATTAATTCCTTTGAAATTCTTGACCTTTTGTTCTTCCAGATGAATTTTGTTGTTATTGTTTCTAGGTCAGTAAAATAGTTTCTTGGGAGTTTGATTGGTATAGCACTATATAAATAGATTAATTTAGGGAATATTGTCATCTTTAATATATTCACTCGACCTATCCAAGAGCACTTGATATTTTTCCAGTTGCTTAGATCTGACTTTATTTGTGTGGAAAGTATTTTGTAGTTTTGCTCATATAGTTTTTGACTTTCCCTTGGCAGCTAGATTCCCAAATATTTTATACTACTAACAGTTATTTTAAATAGAATTTCTCTTTGTATCTCTAACTTTTGGGTTTTGTTAGTGATATATAAAAGTGCTGATGATTTATGTGGATTTATTTTGTATCCTGCAACTTTGCTAAAGATGTGGATTATTTTTAATAGGTTTTTAATTGATTCTCTAGAGCTCTCTAAGTATGCCATCGTATCATCTGCAAAGAATGATAATTTGGTTTCCTCATGACCTACTCTAATTCCTTCAATCTCCTTTTCTTCTCTTATTGCCAAAACTTGCATTTCTAATACAATATTGAATAGTAATGGTGATAGTGGGCAACCTTGTTTCACCCCTGATCTTATTGGTAATGATTCTAGTTTATCCCCATTTCATATGATGCTTGCTAATGGTTATGAATAGATGCTACTGACTGTTTTAAGGAAAAGTGCACTTATTCCTATGCTCTCTCAAGTTTTTATTAGGGATGGGTGTTGGATTTTATCAAATACTTTTTCTGCATCTATTGAGATAATCATATGGTGTTTGTTAATTTGGGTTATTTATATAGTCAATTATGCCAATCGTTTTTCTAATATTGAACCAGCCCTGCATTCCTGGTATAGATCTTACTTGGTCATGGTATATTATCCTGAGGAGTATTTTTTGTAATCTCTTGCTAATATTTTATTTAAGATTTTTGCATCAATATTTATTAGAGAGATTATTCTATAATTTTCGTTCTCTGTTTTCATCCTACCTTATTTAGGTATCAGTACCATGCTTGTGTCATAAAAGGAATTTAGTAAGAATTCTTCATTCCCTATTTTTTCAAATGATTTATATAGTATTGGAGCTAATTGTTCTTTAAATGTTTGGTAGAATTCACATGTAAATCCATCTGGTCCTGGGGATTTTTTCTTAAAGAGTTGATTAATAGCTTATTCTATTTCTTTTTCTAAAATGAAACTAATGAAGTAATTGATTTCCTTTTCAGTTAATCTGGGCAATCTATATTTTTGTAGGTATCCCTCCATTTCACTTAGGTTGTCAAATTTATTGACATAAGGTCAGGCAAAGTAACTCCCAATAACTGCTCTAATTTCCTCTTCATTTGTGGATAGTTCTCTCTTTCATTTTTGAGACTAACAATTTGATTTTCCTTTTTCTTTTTTCTAATCAAATTAATTAAAGGTGTATCTATTTTGTTGTTTTTTTCATAAAACCAATTCTTAGTTTTATTTATTAATTCAATAGATTTTTAAAAATTTTTTTATCTCTCCTTTTATCAAGTTTGGTATTTGATTGAGGATTTTTAATTCATTCTTTTTTTAGCTTTTTTAGTTGCAAGCCCAATTCATTGATCTTGTCTTTCTCTATTTTATGCAAGTAAGCATCTAAAGATATAAAATTTCCTCTTATTACCTCTTTGGCTTTATGCCATAAATTTTGATATGTTGTGTCATTATTGTCATTCTCTTGGATGATATTATTGATTGTGTCTATGATTTACTGTTTCACCCATTCATTCTTTAGGATGAGATTATTTAATTTCCAATTACTTTTTGCTCTATTTTCCCCTGGCCTTTTATAGAATGTAATTTTTATTGCATCATGATCTGGGAAAAATGCATTTACTATTTCTGCCTTTCTGCACTTGATTTTGAGGTCTTTATGTCCTAATATATGGTCAATTTTTGTGTAGGTTCCACGAACTGCCAAGAAGAAACTGTACTCTTTTCTGTCTCCATCCAATTTTCTCTAAAGTTCTATCACATCTAACTTTTCTAGTATTCTACTTACCTCTTTAACTTCTTTCTTATTTATTTTGTGGTTTCATTTATCTAGTTCTGAGCAAGCAAGGTTGAGATCTCCCATTATTATAGTTTTGCTATTTCTTTTTGCAACTTTCTTAACTTCGACTTTAGGAATTTAGATGCTATGCCACTTGGTGCATATACGTTTAATATTCATATTGCTTTATTATCTATGGTACCCTTTAGCAAGATGTAGTTTCCTTCCTTATCTCTTAATTAGATCTATTTTTACTTTTGCTTGATCTGATATCAGGGCTACCCCTGTTTTTTTTACTTCACCTGAAGTATGATAGATTCTGCTCCAAACTTTTACCTTTACTCTGTATGTACTGCTCTACTTTAAATGTGTTTCTTGTAAACAACATATTGTAAGCTTCTGGCTTTTAATCCAAAAATCTGCTATCTGCTTATGTTTTATTGGAGAGTTCACTCCATTCCATTTACAATTAAAACTACTAATTTTGTATTTCCTGACATTTTATTCATTCCAAATTATGCTTTTCTCTTTCCTTTTCCCTTTTCCCTCCTCCCCAGTATTTTACTTATGTGCACTACTTGCCTCAAGCAGTCCTTCCCTTTTAGAGAATAATATATTCCATTGATCAACTTCTCTATTTCTTCTTATACCTTTCTTATACCTTTTCCTTACTATTTCTGTTTTTCCTCCTACTTAGCCTACCCTTTCCCTTTCTGCCTTTCCCTTCCCACTTTTCTATAAGTTGAGAGAAGTTTCTCAGTGAAACCAACTATATCTAATATTCTTTCTTTGAGCCAAATTTGATGAGAGTAAGATTCACACACTATTCATCACCCTCCCTTTCTTCCCTCAATTATAATAGGTTTTCTTTGCCTCTTCCTGAGATGTAATTTCCCTCATTTTACCTCCACTTTCCCCTTTTTTTCTGTTACAAATCCCCTTTCCACCTCTACTTTCTTTTTTAAAACAGTAAAATCAGATTATACATATACCCTCTATGTATACCCATAACAGAAATAGTTCTCAAGAGTTTTTGTTTCTTTTTACCTTTTTATGCTTCTCTTGAGTTCTAAATTTAAAGGTCAAATTTTTTGTTTAGTTTTGGTCTTTTCATCAAAAATAAATGGAATTCACCAGTTTCATTGAATGTCCATCTTCTTCTCTGAAAAAAAATGCTCACGCTTAGCAGGGTAAGTTATTCTTGGATGAATTCCAAGTTCCTTCACCTTTCAAAATATCAGATTCCAAGCCCTTTAATCCTTTAAAGTGGAAGCTGCTAGGTCCTGAGTAATCCTTATTGTGGGTCCTCAGTATTTGAATTCTTTTTTTCCAGCTGCTTTTAATATTGTTTTTCTTGATCTAATAGTTCTGAAATTTAGCCACAATATTATTTGGGTTTTTATTTATGAGTCTCTTTCAGGAGGTGTTCAGTGAATTCTTTCAAGGGTCATTTTATCTTCTTATTCCAGAACATCTGGGCAGTTCTCTTTGATGATTTCCTGAAAAATAGTGTCTAGGCTCTTTTTTTCATCATGGATTTCAGGGAGTTCAATAATCCTTAGATTGTCTCTCCTAGATCTATTTTCGAGGTCAGTTGTTTTCCCAATTAGGTATTTTATTTTTTTCTATTTTTTCATTTTTTGGAAGGGGTAGGGTTGCTTGACTGATTCTTGTTGTCTCATTGAGTCATTCATTTCCATTTGTTCAATTCTGAATTTTAGTAAATTATTTTCTTCATTTACTTTTTAACTTTTTTGTTTTTGTCTAATTGAATTTTTAAATGAATTGTTTTGTTCTAGGGAATTTTTTTTTCCTATTTCACAAATTCTTTTTTTTTTAAGAATTTTTTTTTCTATTTCACAAATCCTGTTTTTCTGGGAGTTGTTGTTGTCGTTTTCCATTTTATCAAATCTATCTTTTAATGAGTCATATGCCTTTTCCAAACCCTCTTGCAAAGTTTTCATTTCCTTTCCCCATTTTTCTTCTAATCCTCTTTTAAGATCCTTTTAAATTTCTTCTAGAAGTGCCTTGTGTGGGGACCAGGTTTTATCACCTTTTAGGACTTCATCTGGAGACAATCTGCCTTTAGTCTCCTCAGGGTTTATTATCTGTTCTTCTCTTTCGCCATAAAAGCTGTCTATGATCAGAGTTCTCTTTACTTTTTTACTCATTTAAAAAAAAAAAAAAAAAAAAACTAAGATCTGCTTTTAGGGCAGGGGAATTTTTCCAAGCTTCCTCTACAAGCAATGGCTTCCTCTGTAAGCAGGCCACAGCTGCGATGGGTCAGTGCTGACTCACTCTGGATATTGGGTGGGTGTAGCCAGGTCCCATAAGATTTTGGCATTTTGGGGTTCACTATTTACCTTTTGTGTTTGTGTTGGATGTTTTATAACTTCTCTGCTGATCTACTGGCTTACAACCAGGGCAGAGTGGCCACACTGCTACTGTAGATTCCTCCCTGTAGACTCTCCACCCATAGAGTTCGCATCACCCTGGGACTCTGCACTGTATGCACTGGCATTTGTCCTCAGCCTGCTCATGCTTAGCTGCCTCTCTTCTGTTTCAGATTGAAACAGACCTTTTCTGGTTATCTTCAAAATTATCTTATGCTGGTAATTTGTTGCATTCCCAATATTTGTGGGTTCTGCTAGTCCAGAGCTAATTCAAAAGCTGGATTTGCTAATTAGTCTGAGGGTTGTAGGAGAAGGTCAGAAAGAAACGTGTCATCCCTGCCATCTTGGTTCCACTTAAATTTTATTTTTAACATTATTTTTAATTGAGTTTCAAATTCTTGCCTTTCCTCCATTCCCTCTCCTTTAAGAAAGTAAGAATTGCGATATTAAGAATGTGTGTAAAATAATGCAAAAAACATCTATTTTAGCCAAACTGCAAAAAAGAATAAAATACTCTCATTCAGAACATTTTTATATGACTATTAATAGATTTGAGTTCTTCTTCTGAAAACTGCTTGTTCATTTTTTTTAACCATTTATCAATTGGTTTATATTATTTTAAATGGAATTTCTCTATCTCTTGTACCTGATTTTGTTAATAATATGGAAAAAAATTATGATTTACATAGATTTATTTTATATTCTGCCACTTTACTGATGTTACTATTTCAATTAATATTTAGTTGAAACAGTATGATTTTCTAAGTAAATCATTATATCATTTATAAAAAGTTTTAGTTCTTCTTCATCTGTGCTTATTCCATCATTTTTCTTTCTTATCTTACTACTATAGATAGCATTTTTGCATTATATCAAATAAAAGTTTTGGTACTGGACATCTTTGTTTAACTCTTGATCTTAATGTAAAATCTCAATGTATCCCCCTATTATATATAATCCTGGTTGGGGAGGCGGGGAGACATGAGGGAGTTGATTTAAATAGGAATGGATGTTATATTCTGCCAAAAGCTTTTTATTTATCTATTGATATTATCATAGAGTTTTTTGTACTTCTTGATATTAATATGATTTTTAGCC
Organism: Antechinus flavipes; assembly: GCF_016432865.1. Classification (NCBI taxonomy): domain Eukaryota; kingdom Metazoa; phylum Chordata; class Mammalia; order Dasyuromorphia; family Dasyuridae; genus Antechinus; species Antechinus flavipes. The sequence continues at coordinate 157,581,402 of NC_067401.1, forward strand.
AAACTTGTTCTTCTGGGAGACCTGTGATATTTAAGCTATATCTCTTTTACCTTCTGTAAAAGTCTTTTACCATCTTGAAAGTCAATCTATTTGACTTATAAAAGAGATTTTTCAGATTATTTCCTTTTGCTACTTCTTCTCTGCCAAATTTTCTTCTACTTCTATTTGAGTTCTAAATCTCTCATTTTATTCTTTCAGAAATTCTTTGTTTGCAGACATTCTTTATCATGCATCCTAATTTTTATAGTCTCATATTTGTTTGCTTTAATTTTTTCATTGGGAGGTCTGATTTCTGACCTAAGTAAAAACATTTTTATTTTTAAATAAAATATAAATTTTATTTATTATTGTTTTTAACTTCTATTTTGTATTTATTTATTTAATTTTGTGTTTGATTGTATTTAATTTATAAATTGATTTTGGGATTATTTGCATTTTTATGATAATTTCTATATCTAATGATGAATAGTAACTTTCTCTTTCATTTGTGAAGCTCTTGTAATTATTTTGAAAATATTTTAATATTATTCTGTAAATGGTTTTGATAGGTTAATTTGCATGTAAGTGATATTTTAGTCATAATTACAAATGGCATTTTTTGTTTGATCAACTTTTTCTGATTTTCATTTGAAGTTTCTTTTGTTTTTTTCTTTGCAATCTCAAGTATTTTTTAATTTTGTCTTTTTTTACTTCATCATTTACTTTTAAAAAAACTTAATTTTATCAAAAAGCACTTTATTGTGATTGTTAAACGTTATAATCTTTTACTTTGCTATAATTGTTAATGTCAATTTTTTTGCTTTGCTTTATTAAAATTTTAAGTACCTTGACTACTTCAGTTTTTTGTTTGAGTTCTCTTGAATTTTCCAGTCCTTGTTTCATCTGGAATGCAGGTACTTTTGCCTTTTTTGATGCTAATTTCTTTTCTAAGTTGTATTCTCATATCCACTATTTCTAAAATTGTGTTAAATACAAGTGATAGATGCAGTTAACTCTATTCAACTAATGCTTTCTCAAATATAAAATATTTGTGCTACATTCATTTGAAAGATTTAAGAAGAAAACTGAGAAGAATTTTATATATTTTAATTTGTTCTTTTTGCCTATGCTTTTTGAACTATGAAAATATCATAAAATCATTCAGTATTAGATCTTAACACCAAACCAACTGGAATCATCTTCTTCAGACATTTGATTTAGAAGTTAATCTATTTGGCCTATAAAAGACATTCATATTCCTCTTTCAAATTATTTTCTCTTTGCTTCTCCAAAAATTTTCAATCATCTTTTTCTACATGATATAATTTTAAACAAAAAATTTTAATATACCAACTTATAATGTAGTAAATAAAGTGCTTTGCTTGGAGTCAAGAAGTAGAGTTTAAATTCAGTCTCAGGTATTTACTAGGCTATGTGACACTGGGCAAGCTGCTTAATCTCTGTTTACCTCAATTTTCTTATCTGGAAAAATGGATATAAAAATATCACCCAACTCCCATGGTTGTTGTGAAGATAAATAACATAATAAGAATCAAATGTCAGTGATCAGCATATAGTAAACACTATGTAAATATTAGCTATTGAAAAGAATTTTTATTTTTATCTTAGGTTTGCAATTGGACATCTATGAAGGCCAGATCACAGCAATACTAGGTCACAGTGGAGCTGGGAAAACAACACTAATCAACATTCTTAGTGGATTATCTGCCCCAACAGAAGGTGAGTAATAAATTTCTCAATTATAAACTGATTGATAAATATATCAAGAGAATGATTTTTTTTATTAATTTCCAATATATAAGGAGAGGATATGGTTTAATAGAAAGAACTTTTGACTAAGAGTCAAGGCACTGGAATTCTCATCCCATTTCTGGCATTATTTCCCCATGTTGCTGAATGGGGCCAGACACTGAATCTATTCTAGATTCAGTTTCTTTTTCTGGAGGTTAAATGGTCACCAAAGTCCTTTGGGGATCAAAGTCCTATTAAATTCCACTTAATTAAAATTGAATGCTAAAGTGTTATAGAGACCAAATCAGGAAATTCCTAATCTAGTTAATTCACTCTAGTTAGCAGAGTTCTGCCTGAGCAGAGAATAGCAGCGACTTGGTATAGTTCAGATACTTTATAAGATCAAAGAATTGGAGCTAGAAGGAATCTCTGATTTTAAAATAAAATTGACTTTTAGAAAAGTCTTCATATTGAAAGTGAGGAGGAAGCTAAAATTCTTTAGAAGCAAGAATGAGTGTATTCCATTATGTGTGGGGGGGAGAGGGAGGATCACCTGTGCAAAGGTATGAAGATGGGAATTGAAAAATCCAATTCAAAGAATAACAATTAACAAAGTTTTACTGAAAGTTCTTGTATGGGCAAAGAGGAATAAGAAGAAATTAGTCAAAAAGATCAAATTGTGGAGGACTTTAATTTCCAGGGTAAAAAAATTTGAATTTTATTATAAGGTAATAAGGTATTTAGCAGGAATTCACATAGTCAAACAAGATTTAGGATTATTTTGGTTCCTCTGCTAGAGATGAATTAGAGAAGTTTAAGACTACAAGAAGGGGAATAATAGTTATAATGCAATAGGTATAAGTGAGAGGTGAGGAAGAAGTGAAGTAGAGTGCTTGCAGCATGAGTTGAGACAATTGTCAGAGGTGTGGAGGTTGGCAACTTGATGTTGCTATAGAGAGCAAGGAAGGGAAAGGAGAAACAGAAAACTCTGTGGTTTTGAATCTGGATGATTGAAAGGATGATAGTAATCGACAAAAATAAGGAAATTTGAAGGAAAAAAGAATTTTAGAAGAAAGATCTTGACATATTGGTTTTGATATAACAATGGGACATCTAGGTGGAATTGCAGCAGGAAGTTGGCAGGAAAGAAGTGGATATATAGATATGAGAGTCATCTACCTAGATATGACAATTAAATTCATGAGAAAGGATCATAGTATGAAGAGAATATAGAGAAAAGAGAAAATGAAAATGCTCTAAATTGGGGAGAGACCTAGGCACATTGTCAAATAGTAGAGAGGGAAATTAATAAATAGAGATTGAACAAAAGGAGAGGACAAAGGAGAAAGGAGACAGAGAGACAGAAAGATGGGGAGACACACAGAGAGAGAGAGAGGTGGAAAAACAGAGACAGATACAGAGAGAAAGAGACAGAGAGACAGAGACAGAGACAGAGAGACAAACACAGGAAAAGACAGGGAGAGAGAGAGAGAAAGAGAAAGAAAGGCAAATATACACGCAAAAAGAGACAGAATGACACTGATAGAAAGAAAAGATTAAGTTAATCAAGTTAGTTAACTTCTCAATGATACCTCATCTTTTAAACAAAGGAGCTAGATGACATCTCAAGTAAGGCCTCTCCTCGTTATGACATTTTGTGACTACATTAAGTTAATTGGGGATCTCTCAACTGACAAGTTTTGCAATCCATTACTTACAAAATAATGCATATGGTGAAATTTTTTTCCAACTGAACGAAATCTAGAATGCAGCATAATATCCTAATATTTAAATTATTTAAATGTCATTTATAGGATCTGCTAGCATCTATAATAACAACCTCTCTGAAATGACAGACTTAAAAGAAATCAAGATGATCACTGGTGTTTGCCCACAATTTAACATACATATTGATTTCCTTACTGTGAGAGAAAACCTCAGACTATATGCTAAAATCAAAGGGGTTGCACCAAAAATGGTGGAGCAGGAGGTAGGTAAACATTTTAGAATTGATAAAATGGTGAGACAAATTATTCATTCATGGAAATATTGTTATTTTTGTTCAATTATCTATATACAAGTCAATTTAGGCAAGAAGAGCCTGGAATAAATTTATCTACATGTAAAAAATTGTGAGAAGAAAGAGGATAATTTTAAAGCATTTTCAGTTTTTTTTAACTTGGTCTTCTCTCTTGGTTAGGTGGAAAAAGTTTGCCTGGAATTAGAAATGAAAAATATTCAAGATACTATTGCTACTAATCTAACTGGTGGACAGAAAAGGAAGCTGACCTTTGGTATTGCCATTTTAGGAGATCCTCAGGTAAGTGGGATTGAATTAGAGGGTTTCAAAATGAAAATGAAACTACTGATGTTCTTCCTTTGTGATTAGAAAAATATAAAAAGGAACCTACTAGGAAATGCAATATAATCTTTTCAGATTTTTACACACACACACACACACACACACACACACACACACACACATTTTAAGATTTTTGTGCTGCTTTCCAAAAAAAGTCTCACTTTAAATCAAAAAATAATTTTATGTGCTTTCATTATCTATAGGTATTATTGTTGGATGAACCAACTGCTGGATTGGATCCTTTTTCACGGCACCAAGTATGGCACCTCTTAAAAGAGCGCAAAGAAAACCATGTGATCCTCTTCAGTACCCAGTTTATGGATGAGGCTGATCTTCTTGCTGGTGACACTTGATTTTTTCTCCTTACTCTCATCAAGAATCTGAGGAATCAGGGAAGCATGGATCAGGGTCATGTCTACATTGAGAAATGGTGATAGAGGATAAGAGAATCTTGTTTCCATATATTAAATGTCTACAGTATGGTAACACGTTCATTTCCAAAGATATATTGATTACATCAATGTACTGAATCTGAAGATTTATTCATTTATTGCAAATTTGCTTGGTAAGCAATATAAGGAGGAAAAAGAATTGTATTTTTTTTTCTTTTTATGAGAGCAGTCAATTTCAAAATTCTAGGTCACATTGTTTCATATCCGATTGAAATTTTTACCTATTTCCAAAATATCTGGCTTGATATTTTGCCCTCCTTCCCTCAAACTGAATCTCCCAAAATTGTTTTGGATAAGACAAAAATATCCTAGAAGTTATGATTAGCTTTAGAATGCATCAGATTTATTAGGCTTCATATTAAATCCTGTAATTTTATAGCTGTGTTATATTCAATTCAGTGAGATCTCACAGCTCATCACTTTCAGATGATTCTGTAAGTCCCATCATATTCTTTCTTATAATTGCCTTCTTTTTGCTCAGATTGGAAAGTCTTTATATCCAGTGGAAGACTGAAGTGTGCAGGTTCTTCTTTGTTTCTAAAGAGAAAATGGGGAATTGGCTATCACTTAAGGTACTATAACTTGGAGAAACTTAAAGATTTGTGTATCAATATTTTTGGAGTTTTTAAGGAATTTGGCTAATATTAAAGGATATTCACTGAAGTTTGAAACATATAATTTTAAGAAAAGGTGAAATATATGTATTTATTATTGTATATAGCAGAAACCAAGTATATGGAACTTATTAGCAGTAACCAAAAGTGAATAAATTCTGCATTAGCCCTGAGAGGTCTCAGGTTCTGTATTCACCTCAAATGAACATTCTCAAACTATACCACTAAGAATTAAAGCTTTACTAAAACTATCAAGAGACATAAAGATTTTTGAAATTAAAAATACCTGATGAGAAGCCAGATTTAATTACAGTCATAGACAAATGTAATATCATCAGACATGGCTCCCCATCTGTTTCTTTATTTTTGATAGATACTTGTTCCAAGTCATAATAGCAGCAATTTGTGAGAATGGTAAAGTATTTGAATCAAAACTCAAGAATCAAAAGAGTAAAAACACTTTCCTTCAGAATTTCTCCTCTCTCCCTTAACCAATAGAAAATAACATGTCATCCTATGGGGAATTGGATCAATTGTCAAAATAATTTTTATTTTCTCCTTAAAAAGGAGTCTTTCTATGAGAACATACATTTTTTAAACTAGAAGCTGAATCTCTTCTTTATTTATGATGCAGCATTTCTCATACTGATTTATGTAAAAAAAAGAGGGACATTAAATGAGATTGCTGTAGGGATTGACAAAGCCTAATACAAAGTACAAGAAAGCTTTAGATGAATTCCTGAAGGATGTGCCCACAACAGACAGAGAGTAACCAGCATTACTAACCTTTTGAATAGACTTTGGTCCTCACAAAACATTTCTTGTCATGACTGTTAGGGAGAGAATATTTTTTTTAAAAAATACTAATAAATAAAAATAACATTTTTTAAAAAGATACATCTATCATTGATCTGAATCATGGTGATGTCTTTTGTAACCTTGCATTTTCATAAAAATTCTCCTTTTTTGTTTGGAAAAATAGTTCTAGTTTGAGGATTTCTTTTAAATTAACAAGTATCTTATTATGTATCTTATGAAGTCTAACATACTTTTCTGCTTTTATCTGGGCAGGTAGGTAGCACAGTAGATAGAGTACTTAAAGTACTGATCTTTAAGTCTGAAAAACTCATCTTCATGAGTTCAAATCCAACCTCAGTCTCAGTACAATATCTTTGCTTTTAAAAAATGGGGTCATGAAGAGTTGTATATGACTGAAAGATAAGTAAAGAACAAACGGAATGCCAATATCTGTTCAATATTGCCCAAAAACATGATCAAATTCTGAAGACAAATTCTTCACTTCTGTCATTACATCTTAATAAAACTTTACTACGAATACTTCACTAATAGTGTAACATAGATTTTTGCATTTTAGACTGCCTTTTTCTGATATATGACCACTCTAAAATGTGCTCTTCAAGTTCACTTATCTTATGGATTGCCTTTATTTCTGCGTTCCCAAGTTACGCAGAATTTTCTTGGCCCATAATTGCTATGTGGGATGAAATCTCCATTTGCAATATTTAGCACAGATATTTAGTGTATCTTTGCAAAATAACACAGAAATAGCTTATTAGGGTTAAACAGCTATCACAGTCACCATTTCCAGGACCTGCAGAACAATAATGTCTCTCTTTTTTTTTTTTTTTTTTTTGCTAAGGCAATTGAGGCTAAGTGACTTGCCCAGGGTCACACAGCTAGGAAGTATTAAGTATCGAGGCCAGATTTTAACTCAGGTCCTCCTGACATCAGGGCTACTCCTCTATCCACTCTGCTACCTAACTGCCCCTCTATCTCATTTCTTACTGAAAGATCCCTGTTATTTCAAAATCTCCAACATTCTATTCATCATACTTCCTGGAACTAGGGCCCAACTGCTAATAAAATAGTAATCTATAATTTAATACAAAGTTGAATAACAAAAATATAGTCTATTTTCCACAAAAATCTATGTTCAATATTTGCATTCAATACTAATATAAGATTTCTCTTCTGTTTTCTTAATAAATTTAAATAGGATATTCATGCTGATATCAACTAGTCAAATTAGCAGTGACCAACGAATAAGACTACCCCTACCTTTAAATCAATCTACCTACTGCATGCCATAAAATCATATATCTATTTCTGAGGTCTTCTAGGCTACCACTTTGTTTTACAGATAAGAAAATTGAGGCCCAGAGGAGATAAGTAAATATTTTTGAACAAAATCATACAAGGGGCAAGAGCAAGATTTGAACACAGATGCTATATCACCAACTACAGTAATCCTTCAGCTGTATCACCTACTGACTCCTTAACATAGTCATGAGAAATCATCAATAAATATTCATTAAGTTTCATTATTTATAAAGCTATTACATTTTGGGGTGACTAACCTCAAATCTGCTTGAAGGATTCAAGAGAGAGATATCTGTGTTGTTCTTCAGTCATTCAATCATGACCAACTCTTTGTGATGCTGTTGGAATCCTTACAAACTGCTAACTAATTAGAGTTGATCTAATCTTACAAGAAGATGTTTTGAGCAGAACCTGAAACAAGGTACTAAGTAGAACTAATTAATACAAGGCTTGTGTTCACACCTTTACTCATTGGAGTTCACAAGTATGGGAGTTTCACAAAGTAAACTTTGTAACTTTATGAGTTCACACCTCCCTTGAAGCTCTTTGGGCCAGAGAGCACTATGGGAGAAAACCCACAATCCCTCTCTTGAAGGAGCATAAATAGAGTTTCAATGGGCCAGTCAAAGAAGTTTTTCAGAGTGAAGAAGCTACAAGTCGAGATTTCAGCGGAATTACGCCAGAAGCCCTCTCTCTGAGGCAAGGCAGAATATTTTCCACTTGGCTGGCTGGTGGCAGAAGAAGAGTTTTCAGAGGAAGAAGCTACGAGTCGAGAGTTCAATGGACAACCAGATTCATCTTCATCTCACACCACTGTGGTAGGTGGCTGGGCTCCTGCACACCCCCCACTGAGACCCAGCTGGTCTGAAAGACTCACCAGAAAGCTAGCCGAGCCCCAAGTGAAGGAGACAAGAGATTCATTCCATCTCTGTGCTGGTTGGAGGCAGAAGAAAGCAGAGGCAGAGGCTGAAGGACCAGAATCCTTGGATTTGGCGACATTTGGAGGGAGCTCTTGGAACCAAGCAGAGAGATAGACCTCTAAGCTAACCGGGCTATATTGGAGATAATAAAAGATCTGAACTTTTATCACCTGGCTGTGTTTTGAGAACAAGATCACCACATTTTGGCGCCCGAACAGGGACAGACAAAATCCTGATTCCAGGGAAGGCACCCAGAGAGAACTTTTATAATATTTTAAAGAAGAACATTTGAACTCCAACATGACACCACAAACTATATACTGTACATTGGGCCCTTTTATCCTCCACTTTCTCTCAGTCTGTTCAAATTCATATCCATTGTTTCTATGACATCGTCTATCCCTTTCATCTGTTGTTATTCCCTTTTTCTTTTTCCTTCAATTTTTCCTAACATCAAAATCTTTTCCAATGAGTCCTATATTCTCATTATGTGGCCAAAGTATTTAAGCTTCAGCTTTAATCTTCCTGAATTTTTTTTAATTTTGCATTTTTCTCAATAGTATTTTATTTATCCAAATACATATAAAAGATAGTTTTCAAAATTCATTTTTTGTAAGATTTCATGTTCCATATTTTTTTTCTCCCTCCTTCCCCTACTTCCTCCCCCCCCAAGACAGAAAGCAATCTGCTAAAGGTCAAACATGTATGATGCTTTTAAATATATTTGCATATTTGTTATGTTATGAAAGAAAAATCATATCAAAAGAGAAAAAAACACAAGAAAAAAAAAGCAAACAACAAACAAAAAAAGTGAAAATACTATGCTTTGATCCATATTCAGTCTTTATAGTTTTCTCTCTGAATACAGATAGCATTTTCAGTAACAAGTCTATTAGCATTGCTGAGAAGAGCTAAGTCTATCATAGTTGATCATCACAAAATCTTGCTGTTTCTGGTTCTGCCTACTTCACTCAGCATCAGTTCGTGTAAGTCTTTCTAGGCTTTTCTGAAACCAGCCTGCTCATTATTTCCTATAGAAGAGTAATACTGAATTAATTTCTTTTAAGTATTGCCTGATTTGATCTTCTTGGTGTCAAAGGGACTCTCAAAAATCTTCTCTAGTACCACAATTCAAAAATGTTCATTTGCAGAGTTCAACTTTCCTTATAGTCCAAGGATATTTTAAATAGTTTAGAAAAATACTCTTTTCCCAAAATCCCCAACATGAATGCAATTTTTACCTTTTGTTTTAATTTTTAAGTAAACAGAGGATTCCTTCCCTATAATAACAATAGTAGCTCTCATTTATATCCTGCTTTAAGGTTTGTAAAGTCCATTATGTGTGTGTATATATATAAAATCTCATTTGATCCTGAAAATAACCAGTGAAGTATGCTATTTACCTCATTACATAAATGAAGAAGCTGTGACTCAGTTAGGTTAAATGCCTTTTTCCAGGCTTACGCATATCTCAGTGTTCTTTTATACAAATTAACCTGCCACTCAAGTGAGGAAAACTCATCTTACCTTTATTTAAAGAAGTAATATGTTCCATAAATAGTCAATGATTAATTAGATTATTTGCAAAGAGAAAAATAAAATAGGTCATCTATATGTGGATATCTTAGAATCATGTCTGTTTATCACTTGTTGAGAAGCAGATTGAACGAGGCAAGAACTTTTTACAACTATATTTTCATTAATTCAACTAAATTCAACAAATATTTATCATGTGGCTTCTGTGCTCAGAGCTACTAGCCTGAAGGAATAAGGACCATAAGATTATCAATTATTACTCTCATGAAGACATTGTCTAAATGTCGATAGCTCATAGAAAGGAAAGAAGGAAGGATATAGAATTAAATGAAGAAAGGAGGGAATAAGGGAAGGAAAGAAGGAAGGTAGGTAGGAAGGAAGGAAGGAAGGAAGGGAGAAAACAAATATTTTAAAGTACCTACTATGTGCCAAACACTATGCTAAGTATATTACAGATATTGTCTCATTTGATCCTTACAACAATCCTAGGATATGTGTTATCATTATCATCGTTTTATAGATGAGGAAACTAATCAAAAAAGAGATTATGTAACTTGCTCAAGATTAAACAGTTAATGAATATCTGAGGCTAGATTTTTCATTATTTCTTATTGACTCCAGGCCCAATGCTCTATCCATATCATCACTTTTGACCCTCTATGAACTACAAAAATTTACAATGTTCTTTTGCAGAGAAGGGCTCCAGAAGAATCTGGGAAAAGTAACAATAGAAATGGGCTTTAAAGAAGGAGTGCAAATTCATTGGTAATTGGAGAAAATTCATTACTATCCATTATATTTCTTTAGAAATTCTAAAGTCAGATTTGGAATACTTGATAAATAATTTTGTCAGGACATAAGGTCAAAAATGCAGGATGACAAAAGATAAAAGAATATAAGAAAGTGATAGGGATTGGAAAAGATGACCTGAAGGTCCCATTCAAGATTAGGATAATATAATTACATAAAAAATTGTTGGATGACAGTTATATGATGAAATTTACAAGTTATTATTCTAATTCTTTAATATGATTATGTCTACTCTCCTTCCTTCCCTCAAGTGATTATTTCTCATAGTCTGGGTTTGGTTTGGTTTATGCTTTTTTTAAATCTTCTAAATAGCCTGGCAAAATGTTATGAACAGACATTTAATTTTTCTAAGATTATAGTGGCAGTGATAGAAATAAATACAAATAACTTATATGCATTTTTCCTTATAATATTTCAGTTTGCACAAAAATGAATCTTGTGACTCAGAGAGAATAACATCACTCATTAAACATCACATTCCTGATGCCAAATTAACTGCAGAAAGTGAAGAAAAGCTGGTATACACATTGCCATTGGAAAGGACAGCTTCATTTCCAGGTAACATAATAAATATATTTTAAAATGAAATCTAGAAATAATACTAATATGAGAAAAATAAATTTTGGGGGAGGTCAATTCATGTGAATAAGAATGAAAGATTATTATTTGACTATTTTTCCAAGACATTGGCAGCTTTAATTATGTCCTGAGAAAGTTGATCGTGATGGTTAGGGAATTTAAAACTTAAGTTTATAAGGATAAATTGAAAAAATGAAAGATTTTTACTTTAGAGGGAAGACTCAGAGGAGGTATATGATAGCTATAGAAAGGAATTTGAAGCACTACGTAAGTGCTGGTTGTTATCCTTTGTTCTAGAAGAGGACCAAAATGACATCACTATATTAGAGTCAAGTTAGTGTGTCTGCCTGTGGCTGATTAGACCAATACAAACTTGGAATGTGCTGCCACAGGTCAGAAACAAATAGTCCCTATGAGCATTTGGGGCAGCTTTTCTAACTTGGTACATTTCACACATTTTTCTCTGAGCCAATTTACTTCTGTTTTGCTCATAGAGCACAGCATCATCTCTAATGAGGGGGTGCCATGCTGTGCAATCCTGTGCCAGTGTCTTCCATGTCATACAATTAAGTCTAAAGCTTTTAAGAATGTCCTTGTATTGCTTTTTCTGATCATCTTGTAATTACTTGCCCTGTGTGAGTACTCCATAAAATAATCTTTTTGGCAAATATTTGAATGCCAAATGAAGCACTACTGTGTGAAAGAGGAATTGAACTTCTGAAAATTCTCAAAGAGCAAAATCCAATGAGAAAAAGTTTCCAAAATAGATTTTGATTTCATACATGATTGTATAATCTTAAAAGATAATGAGTTTCTCATTACAAACTGATTTGAATTAATACTTTAAATGAGTTCTTGCTGGTTTGAAGTATGAAACTGTTTAGATGCTATAAATATTTGGAGTAATATATTTAAAAGTTGTTACTTCTTTCAATTAATGTTTTGTATATTTTGAATATCATAAAAACATTTTAGATTTAATGCATTATTTTGAGAGTAGGTTTTCTATAGTAAAAAATTCATTCCAAATGCCTATTCTTATTGATAATTATACCTATTATTATACTTATACTTATTCCCAGACTCAGTAAAGGCTTTTATAGTTTTAACATGTTTTTGGCATTCTTTAGACCTTTATAGTGATCTTGATAATTATGCTGACCAAGGCATTATGAATTATGGTGTTTCCATGACAACTCTGACTGAGGTATTCTTGAAACTCGAAGGAAAAATAGCTACTGATGAATCAGGTAAAAGTGTATTCAGATAACCTAACTTTCAAGTGCTCCACCCTAAGACCCAAAGCTATGAATGTACTTCTCCATGCTTTACCTGACCACCTTTCCCCTGCCCAACAACATATTATCTAGCTAATTATAAGATTCATGGTATTCAAAATAATGCAATAATAGTTTACATCTCCTATCCATTTTCCAATGATGTCACCATACTCTGGGTGTCCTCTCACTGGAACCTGCACTTTGTCCCTACCCTTGAGCTCTAACATTCGAGCTTTTGCCTTATTTTGTCCAAATACAGGCTTTCATGTCACTTCCTGGTTGTTTCCAAACAAGGCCACCTACAATTCAGTCATATCATCACCTCCCTCCCACCAAAAGATAATCCAAAAAATGAACTGTGCTCTGTTAATAGAAATTTCTCTTTATTTTTGCCTGGAACTAGGTCTCCCGTTGACTTCTTGACCATTTCCAAACTGTCATACTGCATGCTACTTCCTCTTCATATATGTTTTCACCCTTTAGAATGTAAGATTTCTGAGAACAGGAACTATATTACTTTCTTACATTTGCATCACAAGTACTTAGTATAATGGCTGTCACATAATTAGTCAATAAATGTTTAGCATTATTTCATTCATTAAATATCTGTTTCTGCTTTCCCTTAAAGTACTTATAATTTTAATAGTGGACAACATTATAATCCAAAAGAATGGTATTTAAATACACACACACACACACACACACACACACACACACTGAATTTATCATTCAGTCATTTGGGAAGCACTTAATAGTCATACCCTATGCCAGGTGATAGGAGTGAAAAGACTTAGAAAAACATATATAGGCTTGCACAAAACCATGCAGAATCAAGAGAATGTTGTATACAGTAATAGTAATATTGTTTTAAGAACAACTTTGAGTAACTAAGTCATTTTGACTATTATACATACCCAAATTAACTACAAAGGGCATTTAAAGGAAGACACTATTTACATCTGGAGAAAGAATCGATAAATAGAAGTATAAATAGAATTATGTGTGTATGTATGTATATGTATTTATACACATGCATATTCATATTTCTGTAATGGTAGATAAGGGCAAAGGGAAAAAAGAAAGTTACATAGTAAATGTATTATATATTTAAAAGGAATCGCAAGCTGTACATTATAGATTTGCAATTTCATCTATAATTATCATTTTTCTATTCTGTTATGGAAATGCTTATTTTATTTCTTAAATTTAGAATATAATAAATAACATAAAAATTATTTTTAAATAATTTAAAAATTAAAAGAAGACAAAGACAAAACAGTTTCTACTCTAAAGGACTTGCTTCCATCCTCATAGGAAGTTTCAGTTATATGAAACTAACCAAAGCAGCACCATATTACTCTGACACTTTCATAGGGTAGGGAAAACAAAGGAACATTTAGAGTTAGCCACGTAATTCAAAAAGTCGGTTCCTTTAAGCATCCCAAAATGCTGTCATAACAGTTAGCTGGAAGAAGATGGAAAATATTTGAGTATGTATGATATAATCAATATTATACAGACAGCAACAAACCAACCACTTCCCTCAAGATGATTACATTCTACTAAAGGGATACAATAAATGTTTTAGTCCTATCTGATTCCTTGATACCCTATTTGGATTTTCTTGAGAAAGATAACTAAGCTGGTTTTCCATTTCCTTCTCTAACTTATTTTACATATGAAGAAATTAAGGCAAACAGGGTTAAGTGAGTTCCACTGAATCACACAGGTAGTATCTGAAGTTGAATTTGAACTCAGGTCTTTCTGATTCCAGGGCTGGTGCTCTTTCCACTGTGCCACCAATCTGCCTTTATAATGTATATCCATTTATAATTTGTGGAATCCAAAATTTTTTAAAGAACTATAGCTTTTACGTACATCTTGCCTTCTCTAGTAGAGTACAAATTACTTAAAGATAGCAATGGTATTTCCATTTTTCCCCCTTCACTATTTGTTTCCAAGCTTGGAAATAGTAATGATGATTATTTAATTAAAATAATCGTTGCCTTCATTTTTTGTCATTGAATTGACACTATAAATAGAATTTTTGAGACCTCTTTTTATATATCATTAAGAAGGAAACTATTACATTTTGAATCTAATTTTATTTATAAGAAATGTATTTTGTCTTCTCCTATTCTCAATGTGTCTACAGATTTTGGCAATTGTGAGCAGGAGCAAACAGAAGTCACTAGACATTTTGAAAACTTTGTTGAACCAGAGCAGTCTTTTTCTCTTCGTGGAGAGAAGATGGAGACAGTCAGTGGCATGGCTCTCTGGAGACAACAAATTTGTGCAATTGGAAGAGTTCGTTTCTTAAAATTAAAGCATGATGGGAAAGCTATTCTGTCATTGTAAGTATCAGAATTCTTCTGATTTATTTAAGACATAAAAATATGTTTTTGGTTTCTAATGTTTTTTCTTCTACTAAGTCCTATTCTGATGCCTGATCATGGTGACCCCAAATTCTTGAAATCTATGTTAGCTCAACATGAGCTCTGGTCTTATTTACCATGTTTAAAAAAGGCTTCCGATCTAGATCTGGCATCAAATTATCTCTGCTTTCTGAGGATCAGCTAATTAAGCAAAGAGATACTCCTCCATGGTAAGCTGATTGTATAGTGACCAATACTTTTGCTGTGGAAACAAAGAAAAAAAATCCCAGTTCTATAGAGCTCCTCCTCTCTTCTGTATGATAATTGCAAGGTGAAGGATAAGGAGATAGTTGGTGCCAATAAATCAGTCTTTAGACCATTTTAAAACATTTTTAAACTTAGCTATTATGATAAATATGAAATCTTTGTCCAGTGACTAACTAATGAACATAATATGGAAGAACTGAGTTTCATCAATGTTGATATCTCTCTGTAAACAAAAATAAAAGTCAGAAGGAATTTTTAGTTAAAGGAAAAGTGGCTCAAAAGTTCTCCTTTGTAAAGGAATAAATATGGGAGTTGGAAGATTTGGTTTTATTGAGTTTAAGGGCAACAAGAAACACCATTCCATGGAACATCTGATTACCCATATTGTGGTACTCAAGATAATCATTTGCCTCTCAAAAAATATCATTAAAAATAATTACAGCTTATCTGCCAAATTTTTTCAGAGGATCAAGAAGTTCATAAATTATAAGAATGATAAATCAGAAATGATAAATAAGATTCAGTTCAAATTCCAATCTGAGGATTTCTTTATTGATAATAAAGTCCTCTCTACAAGCTCCTGTTTACAAATGACATTATGTTGATTGCATATAGCCCACGAACATTTTAGAGTTCTCTAAATAAGATCTCTAATCACTGAGTTTGGCTTAATTTTCCATACAAGAAAACTAAGTGGACAAAAAATGCCTGTGGTCGTCTCTATGATATAGAGTTGAATGAACAAATTCTAAAGTCGATTAGTATGTATATTGTAGATAATCAATTCTAAAGCACTTTATGACATGGCACAGGATCACCTAGCATGGTATGCTCTCATTAGAGAAGGCTTTGTGCTTTTTGAGCAAAGCAGAATTGAATTAGGCCAGAAGAAATGTAAGATGTGCAAAGTTAGAGAAGCTATCCAAAATGTTCATGGAGATTATTTGTGTACGATCTGTGTCAGAGCATTCTGAGCTCATAGTAGTTTTGTCAGCCACCATAACTCAACTCTAATATAGTGATGTCATTTTGGTCCTCTTTGAGAACAAAGGACAACCACCAATCAACATTTTGAAAAAATACTAGACATGGGTATGGAATCAAGCAAAAGGAGGAATATAAACTGCATCACATTTAGATACATTTTAAAATGACTACAGAGAAAATCTTCTCTGAAAAAAAGTACATCTTTTCAAGATTGTTTCTGACTATAAATATATAATCCTGTGATCATATGCTTAGCATGCATGTTGATATTCTCTTGACTAATGAACCCAGAGAATAAAAAAGTTATAGTTCAATGAAAGGAGAATGCACAACTCATAATAAGAGAGTTAAGTAAAAAAGTTGAATGGTGTTAATTTTATCATGCACTCACAATTCAGTTATATGTATACACACATATATAATTATATTATATATAATTTTTAGTTATTCTAACATTGTAGTATTCATGATAAACACAATTTAAAGGACCATGTTAACATCAAATGATGATAAAGTTGAGATATTCTATGCAGAACTTGTAAAGAATCTCTAAACTAAGTCAATGATATTTACTGAATGAAATTGGAAGCTGGATGCTGAGAAGGAATGTGAAAAATAGAAGTAAAAGACTATAAATTATGAATACTTTTTTCAAGAAAAGGTCAGAAGTCATTACCTTCAGGAAATTGTGCAGCTCTTGATTGTGCAGCTCTTTTAACATTCCTATACTGGTCTCATGGTCTAATTTAATTTAATTCCAATATTTTCCTCAGTAGTGTTAAATAGTTAAATATCACAATTTCCAAAGATTTAAAATTCCAAGTGACCCAAAAAGTAAAGGAAAAATGCACAGTTGATGAGAGGAGAGGAGAGGAGAGGAGAAGAGAGGAGAGGAGAGTATTTTATCAATAGTGACATATATAATAGATGTCATCATCATCATAGTTAGCATTTATGCAATACATTAAGGAGAATTATGATATTCTCCACATGGAGTGGACCCACTTCTGTGTTCCTTTTGGCTGTTTGAAATTCTACTATGCTGCCTTACTTTTATCCTACTTTATAATTTGCAATTTCAGGAAGAAAGGAACTGAAATAAAAGCCTTTCTTCAGTTTATATTAACCTCATCTGATCAAAACCTGACTAATGGAATAGAAATTTGAGCTTCCCAAAATGATATAACCATTTGTCCAGCTAATCTGGCCATATGTAAATCTCTCCTCTTCATCAATCCATTGTAAACTCTCTAAATGTAGTATAATCTGTAACCTATATGTCATAGTTGGCTCTAACTATTTGTAAATAATTACAAATTGGTCCAAAGATTTTTTGTCATTCCTATCATTATTTTCTTTGGATGACTTTAATATTTTGTGTGTGTGTGTGTGTGTGTGTGTGTGTGTGTGTGTATGCATATGTGTGCCAGTGATCAAATTCTGACTTAGTTTGGTATCTTCAAAGTATCAAATTGTTTGAACGAGACTAACTTATGCAGAGGAGTAGTCTGTTTTTTCAGATAAAACTCATGAGCTTGTTTTGTGGAAGGACTAGTTTTATAAAACACTTTGTCAAGCCCTTTGAAAAAAAAATGCAGAGTATACAGCTATTTTTCCTTGACAGACAAGTAAAGAAAAACTAAATTACTACTTACATGTGATATTTTCTTCTTTCTAGATTTTTATTATTGGCAGTTACTTTGATACCTCTTGTTTTTGACCAAATAATATTTCAAGTATTTCATCCTCTTGTTTCTTGGGAATTTTCTCCTGATATGTATTTCTTCTCCCCTGGACAGAAGCCAAAAATTCCTCTCAGCAACCTATTAATTCTCAACAATACAGGTGAAGAAATTACATTAACATTTTTAAGTGGGGGATTTTTAGTTTTAAAAAGATCTTTTCTAATTTCTCAGTATGACAATAGATTTATTATCTAATCCAAAGGTGTCTAAACATTTTGATTATTACTCTTTCAATAAAATGTATATATTTACAAACAAAATATATAAATATTTAGGATATAGAGATAGGATGTAATGATTTCACTGGCAACAGGAAATATTGATGAGAAAGTTTTCTCTACTCATGAAACTATGTATCTTCTCTGTGTCTTGTAACCTCAAAGCACCAAAAAGTTAAGAAATTCACTCAAGATCATAAAATCAGTATGTATCAGAAGTTAAATAACCCCAGATCTTTCTGTCTCCAAGGCCAATTCTCCATACAGTGATGCTTCTTCTTTAGTTACATTTAATTGAGAAGATTTTTTACATCACTAATATACACATTTTAAGAATTAACATGATTTATTTCACCTTTATTTCATACTGTTCCCCCTCTTTTTGTGCTTTAGAATATATATTAGTTAAACAATGTATATGTAATATATATATATGCATATATATATATTGCACACATGTGTGTATAAAAAGACCATATCTGCACTTCTATGTGTTGCTTAAATTTTATTTGCCTCAATTTCCTTATCTGAAAATGGGGATAATAATAGCACCTATATCCTGAGTTGTTGTGAAAAGTAAATGAATGCTTGTCACAGTCTCTGGCACATAGTAGGCTCTACATAAATATTAGTTGTTGCTACTACAACTACTACTACTACTATTATTATTATTATTATACATACCCATCTGCTGCTAGACCATTGTGCCAATATATATGTATTAATTAAAAATAACTAATACCACTATAGTTTATATTAATTACATGTATTTATTTGAAATATTCACATATACTATTATATAAATGTCTATATTATAACTATCCAACATATAAATTAAATAGGATATAAATGTGAAATAAATAACAATTTAAAAATTTTTATTAGTAGTATAAAAGCTTTGATCCAACAATTAATGAAATAAGATAATATTTTAGTGATGTTATTGAATATGCTTCATCATAATTAAACAATTTGTGATATAGCCTGACAAAAGCCCAGTTCCTAGTTCAGTTTATTTCTTCACTTGGTTTACCATTTATCCCTGAACTATTGTTAGTTGGTACCAGCAGAAGAACAGAATCCCTGATTTCAGTTACAGGAAATAGAGGACAACTGTAATTTTCAGCTATCAGAGAGGCTGCAAGGAGTAAGATTGTGTGCAAGATATTGTGACCAGGGGCTCTAGCTTACACTTTAGGAGTAGAAAGGTGGACCCGGAGACAGACCTCAAAAAATAACAAAAAGAAGAATCTAAGACTGGAACATAATTCCCCATACCTTGGGACTAATGTTTGATCATATTAATAGCTGTTAAAAATAAAATAAAACAAATGATAATGATGATGATGATGATGATGATGATGATGATGATGATCAAGCAAAAGAGAAAGAATCCAACTTTTGATAGTTACTATGGAAATAGGGAAGATCAGGGTTCATATCAAAAGGTAATGGAGTTTTTAAAAAGCCATTCTTAAACTTACATGAACTGTTGCTAAGTGAAATGAATAGAATCAAGAGAACATTTCCCACAACAAGATTATGCAATGATCAATTCTGATGCAGCTCTTTTCAATAATGAGGTAATTCAAGCAATTTCAATATACTTGTGATAGAGAGAGCCACCTGCATCCAGAAAGAAGACTGCAGACTGAATGTGGATCACATCATAATATTTTCACCTTTTTTGTTGTGCTGCACATATTTAACATGTATTGGATTACTTGCTATCTAGGGAACGGGATGGAGTGAAGGGAGGGGGGAAATTTCAATATGCAAAGGGTAATGTTGAAAACTATCTTTGTATATATTTTGAAAAAAAGTATTATTTTTAAAAAAGGAAAATAGCCACTTCTTTTTCAATGAGAAATATGAAATGGTCTCAAGCAAAAAAAAAAAAAAAAAACTTCTTAGAAGAACTTTTTTAAAAAATTTAAAAATCCAATAAGAGAGACTAAGGAAAAATTAGGAAAAAAAGAAAAATCCAAGAAAATCAAGAAAATTACAAAAAGAAAGTTAATCAACTTGAAATAGAGAACCGAAAACTTAAGGAAGAAAATAATTCTCTAAAAACTAAAATTAGGCAAAGGGAATATAATGATGTCCTAAGATACAAAGAAATGATAAAAGAAAATTTTTAAAAATTAAAAAGGACAAGATCTACGACAACTAAAATTTTAATTTAAAATAATCAAAATTATTTATTTTATGCTTCAAAAATGCTCTGTTATAATATGGCTGAAGATCTGATACTATTGAATTGGCTTCTTTTACATCTTGTTTCCCCTGATTTCTTAGAAATTTCTGATCTTCCATTCTTCTAATTGAATTTTATTATTTTTTTCTAATTTGGTAAAATGTTTCTAGTAATTTAATTGGGATGGCATTATATAAATAGATTTGTTAGGTAACATCAATTTAAAAAATTATACCAACCTCACCTACCAATGAACAATAAACACTACTTTAATTATTTAGATCTAACTTTATTTGTCTATAAAGTGTTTGTTTATATTTGTATATGGGTGAGTTCATTCCATTCACATTCTGAATTATAATTATTTGTTGTATATTTTCCTCCTTCCTATTTTTCCTATTCATCTTTTTCACCCTACTCCTATTCCTCTTTACTTCTATGTGCTACTTTGACTTTCTATTCCTTAAGTTATCCACCCTTCTAAGAATCCTTCCTGTTTCCTCTCCCCCCACCCTATTTCCTTACCCTATTATTTCATTTTAAATTTAATATAATTTTATGTTCTTCTGTATGTATATATTGTTCCCTCTTTAACACATTCCAGACGAGAGTAAGGTTTCAGCTCTGACCTGTTCTTCCCTCTATTAGTTTTTGTGTATTTATTTTTCCTTTTTTACCTCATTTATATGATAATTATTTTTCCCTACAATTTTATTTTTTTTAGAATCACCCTATTATACTCAGCTTAACTCAAGCATTTCTTTCAAACAACACAAATAAAAATGACTATCATAAAAGAACTAATAATTATTTTCATATATAAGATATAAATTATTAGACTTTTTTGAGTTCCTTAAAATTTGTATTTATGTTTACTTCTGATGTTATATGTTCATTTTTCCCTTAAGTTCTGCTTTTTCTCACAAATATCTGAAAGTCTTTCATTTTGTTAAATATCCATTTTGTTGTCGTGGGTTGTTCAGGATTCCACTTAACTTTGCTAGATAAGTTACTCCATCTCTTTTGCTCTACAAAATATAGTATTTTAAGACATATGATTCTTCAATTAAGCTGCTGGTCTGGTGTAATTCTTATTGCAGCTTCACAATATTTAAATTGTTTTTATTCTTGTTGTTTCTAATATTTTCTCCTTAACCTGGGAACTTCAAAACTTGGCTATGATATTTCTGTAAGTTTTCCTCCTGGGATCTCTTTCAGGTGGTGATTCAGATAGTGATTTCTATTTCTGCTTTGTTCTTCTTGTTACTCTACAGAGTAAATTCCCTTGATAATTTTTTAACATTGTATCAAGAACCTTTTTATTTAATATGATTTTCAGGCTGTCCAATATTTTCATATTATTTTTTTCTCAAACTGCTCTCTAGATCACTTGTCATTTTTTAAAAGAATCATGCATCAGAATTGATCATTGCATAATCTTATTGTTGTTGTGGGCAATGTTCTCTTGGTTCTATTCATTTCACTTAGCATCAGTTCATGTAAGTTTAAGAGTGGCTTTTTTAAAACTCAAATGCAAAATTCTTTGGTATAAATAAAACATTCAGTCAAGAATAGAAGGAATGCAGAAAATGGGGGAAAACTTTTATAAACAATCTTTCAGTTAGAATATGATTGGGTTAGAATATTGTGGTGTATGGAAATGATAAGTTGGTTGGTTTAGAAAAACATAGAAAATAGTGTAGTTTACATATGTGCATGTTTATCTATATGATTGTATATGTATATATTGCATATATACATATGTGTGTATTTATATATTATGTATATGTTTACATATTTACATGTGTGTGTATTTGTGTATGTGTATATCCATGACTAATTATAACCTTCTCTGGGGAGGTAAGGAAGGGAGGGGGGAAATAAAGGATAAACTGAACAGCAGAGAACAAAAGAAAACCTAAAAGGAAGCAAAGCAAGACTGTATAGCCATGAAAGCAATCTGTAGTAAATATTATATAGATTTTCTTGATGTGGAAAAATATTGCTTTATATTGAATCAATCCTCTCATGTTTGGCTGTGTACATACATGACAATGTTTTTTCGTCTATTATTTTATATTTAAATAAATAAATTTTTTTAAATAAATAAATTATAAAATAAAATATAAAAAAGATTCTTTAAAAGTTTATCTAAACTAGTCAAATATAAAAACATTCTAGCATTATATGTGGTGTTCCACAACCATAAGTATCATTTCAAAGAAGTAAGAAAAAATATTTTACTATATCTTCCTTGGAACCTTGCTTGATCAAGCTTACTTGGTCATTATAATTTCAAAACATTCAGTCTTGATTCTTTTGTTTTGATTCTCTCCATTGAACTTGTTATAGTTATTATACCATTACATTACATAAGCATATATTATTTTCCTGGTTCTGCTCATTTCATTTTAAAACAATTCATATATCTTGTGCTTTTCTGTATTCATCATTTCTGTTTCCACTGACTCTCCCCCATGCTTGGAATATTCTCCTTCTGCATTTCCACCTCCTGACATCCCTGGCTTCTTTCAAGTCTTAACTAAAATCCCATCTTCTATAAGAAGCTTTTCCAAATCTTTCTTAAATCTGGTGTCTTACCTCTATTGATGATTTCCAATTTATTCTTTATATAGTTTGTTTATACATAATCATTTGCATTTAGATAGTGAGATCTTTAAAAGCAGAGAATGTCTTTTTTTGTATCTGCAGGGCTTAGTACAGGGCCCAATATATAGTAGGTATTTAACAAATGCTATTGATGGCACAGATATATGCCATGACATTATCATATATCATGATTTATTTAGTTATTCTTCATTTGGTGATTGCTCCCAATCATAAAGTTTCATTTCTGTCTATTTTAGGCTTTTAAAAAATAAATATACAAAATCTAATATTTTTTCCCATATATCTGTAAGTTGTCTTATACAAAGAGTCTATTTTGGGCACCACTAATTTAATCTCATAAGACTTCTCTCCCCTAATGCAGATCACAAGCAACACATGATTGTCCACTTTATTTGATTTGATACTATTTCACTATAGTGGACACAACATGCTGTGACTTTTCTAAAATTCTATTGGGAATACCATTGAAACAATTGGGCTCCTGAGAACCCATCAATGATCCTTAGCTAAAAGATAGCTTGTGGGAGAAAGGTATAAGAGATTATGTGTCTGTAATTTGTGGTGATTTCTGAGATAATATATCCCATGCAGAGGATTACAGGAAGAGTTAAAGTGGTTCATTAAAGCCTTCACAGAACAGAAGATATATTAAGTGATCTCATATTATAAAAAACAAATTTGTATTTTGGAAAAGAGATTTTGATATGTGCTAAATGCTGAAACTGCAAGTTAGGAGGAAAAAGAAGACAACTGAAAAAACTGAATTTCACTACTAGAAAAGTGACTGGGTCATAAGGGGATTTTTACATGGAATTTTAATTCCATGAATTACTTGGAGATAGAAAATCTCTTTTGAAACTCATATTATACAATGATGCAAGACATTTCCAAAACACTCATGACAGAAAATGCTATCCATATCCAGAGACAGAATTGATTAGAGTCTGAATACAGATTGAAGCATACTATTTTCATTACTTTACCTTTCTGATGATTTCCCCTTTTTGCTGTGATTCTTCTTCCACAACATGACTTAATGTAGACATATGTTTAATATGTACAGTCGTACATGAATAACCTGTATCAGATTGCTTGATGTCTTGGGTAGGGGAGAGAGGAGGAAGAGGAAAAGAAAATTTTAGAACTCATAATCTTAATTTTAAAATGTTGAAAAATATCTTTACATATATTTGGAAACAATAAAATAGCATTAAATGGAAAAAAATCATAATAATTCAGAAGCTTGCAATGTCAACTTGATAAATTATTTTTCACATTACTAAAACTTGAATTTTTAAAAATTTCTGATTTAAGAAACCTGGTCTATTCCATTTTAGCAGAATCTATTGCAGGCTTGCACTATCATTTTTGCTTTCATAAATATAAATGGAATAATTCTTTTTGGGATGTCTAAAACTGAGTTTTACAAAAATCCACATTTTAATAATTTCCTGGTGTCCTCTTCTTAACTATGTATTAGGATATAATATTGAAGATTTTACAAATTCTCTGAAGCACCAGAATATAGCTCTGGAAGTAGATGACTTTGAAAAAAGAGATGGAACATCTGACCTTTCCTACAATGGGGCTATAATTGTATCAGGGGAAAAGGAGGTAGGTTGGTCTCTATTTCCAGTTTTTTAATCAAAGTGTTGTTTATATTATTCTGTATAATAAAACAGGAAGAAGGCCATTCTCATTAGTTCATATATGCTTGTAGTTAGAAAGATTGACTAGTTTGGTTGGCAATCAAATACAAAATTCTTCACAATCTTCACTCTGTGGACAAATTACCCCATTCAGCAAAATTTTTTTTTTCTAAATTACTTTTTTAATTTTATGGTAGAAGCTATCCATTAATTTCATTACCTAAATTCCCAATACAATAAAAGATAACATTTTTATAGTTTTGATATTAATGTTAAATATAAATTTGAAAACCCATCAACTAGCATCTACTAGTAAAGCAAACAGCTGGTGGACTTAAGTGTAATGGGCTAAGGCTCAAGTTGATGCACTGAGGTCCCAAGCACGTGAGGCTAAATAGTAATTGGACCATACTCTATTAATATATATGCTTAGAGACAGAATGGTCCCGCCCACTCTTTGTGCAAGTCCTGATGTGTTGTATAGGAAATGACGATTTTGGTGGGTGGAGGCAGGGGGGTGTAAAGGGAAGCGGAAAGGGAGACTGCTGGCTGGCGTCTTGTTGCAGCTGCACACATTGCTATCGCGACCCCCCCTCACCTCCAATCCCCCTTCACCTCCGATTCCCCTTTACTTTCAATCCTTCTTTACCTTCACTAAGAATAAAGACCCAGGATTTTTCCCTAACCTGAATTCCTGACTCCTGCTGATTTTGAAATACGGGGTCATCACACTTAAGGTCAGGGAGATTTGACTGACTTACCTGAAACACTAGTTATATGACCTTCAATAAGTAATTTAATCATTGCCTACCTTAGTTTCCTAATCTGTAAAATAAGAATAGTAGTAGCACCTATATCCCAGGGTTGTGGGGAGGACTAAATGAGACAATATTTGTAAAGTGCCTTAAGTGTTATATGAATTAATTGCTGTTCAGTCATATCTATGATGCTTGATTCTTTGTCATCCCATTTGGCTTTTTCTTGGCAGAGATAGTGAAGTGTTTTGCCACTTTCTTTTCCAGCTCATTTTACAGATGAGAAAACAAGACAAATATGGTTAAGTTACTTCTTCAGGATCACAAAACTATATTATATTTAACTAAACTAAATTTTAACTAAATTAAATTTAACTAAAACTAAAATTATATTTAAACTCAGGTCTTCCTGACTCTAGACCTGATCCTAGAACTCTATGTACTATGCCACCTGGCAACTCTCTAAAGGTTATTACAGAGGCTATTACTATTAAACACTAACTATATGCCAGATATTGTGCTAAATGTCAGTGATTTCTTATCTCTTTTACTTCGGATCACTGCTTCCCCTTTTTTTTCCATCTCCTCTCCTTTGTACCATGTTCTTTTGTTCCTTTCCTTTTCTATTTCCTTATTGGATAAGATAGATTTCTTTATCAGGTTGAGTGTGTGTGTGTGTGTGTGTGTGTGTGTGTGTGTGTGTAAAATAGATATCTTTCTCTCTCTGTATATAAATATCTATATCATCTATCTATATTTAATCAACTCTGATGAGACTGAGGCTCAAGAATTACCAGTTACTCCTTCCCTTGACACACACACATAATCTTTATGAATAAAATCTATTTTAAAAATATGATCTTTCAAGACTGAAACACATAATACTAAAATAAATGAAGTTCTACACTAGAGTGGGGATTACTGCTCACTCAGTGAAGCTTAGGGACCTCATAGTCATTTGACATTTGTAAACTAATTTTCTAAAATGGGGTGACATGCTGCAATCCAAAGATCAACTCAGCCCACCTTCTATTTTTGTACTAGCGTATAAGATAAGGATCTTTTCATATTTTAAAATATACTAACATTTTTTAAATGAAAAAAAATTTTAACTCACTATCCAGATTTGGGCTGCAGAGTCGTTTCCTCACTTCTAGCCTAGAACATCCTGTCAATTTTTTTAAATATGCATATATTCTATTTGAATGCTTATATTAGCTTTCTTATAATTTTGAACTAACATTTGTTTTGTTTTTTTTAAGGATTATAGGTTTTCTCTTGTATGTAACGCCAAGAGAATCCAATGCTTTCCTGTCCTCATGAATATTGTTAGTAATGGATTACTTAGAATGTTGAACTCCTCAAAGCAAATTCATATTAAGAAAACTCTCTTTTCTTTTGTAAGTATGTTGTGTTGCAATTATTATTCATGTTTAATGAATGAGTACTTTTAGTGAATAAATTTCCCCAAAAACTGAAGCTTGACACTCTTTATATGTATATGAGAATATGTTTGACCTATATCAGATGTCTTAAGGTTTTGCAGGGGGCGGGGGGAGGGGGAGGGAAGGGAAAGAGAAAGGGAGAAAAACTTGTAATACCAGGTTTTGCAAAGGTGAATGTTAAAAACTTGGCTTTTTCCAACAATGTTGAGATTCAAGGCAATTCCAATAGGCTTGTGATGGAAAGAGTCATTCACATCCAGAAAGAGAACTATGGAGACTGGATGTGGATCAAAGCAGAGTATTTTCAACTTTTTGTTGTTCTCCTATTTCTCGTGTTTTTTTTTTCTCTTTTGATCTGATTTTTCTTGCACAGCATGACAACTAAGGAAATATATTTAGAAGAATTGCACATGTTAACTTATGTCAGATTGTTTGCTGCCTTTGGGAGGGGAGGGAAGGAGAGAGGGAGGAAAAAATTGGAACACAAGGTTTTGAAAAGGTAAATTTTGAAAATTATCCTTGTAAGTATTTGGAAAAATTAAATAGTATTAAGAAAATAAAAAGGCAAAAGAGATAATAATAACAATCTGAGGGATGATTTAGAAAAAGAGAAGCTGAATATTGATTCTATACTGAAATAAAGTCAATTGAGATTTTTTCTTTTTTATATTTATTTTATTTTATTTTTATTATAGCTTTTTATTTACAAGACATATACATGGGTAATTATTCAGCATTGACCCTTGCAAAACCTTCTGTTCCAACTTTTCCCCTCTTTCCCCCCACCCTGTCCCCTAGATGGCAGATAGTCCAATACATGTTAAATATGTTAAAGTGTATGTTAAATACAATATATGTAGACATATTTATATAGTTATCTTGCTGCACAAGAAAAATCAGATCTAGAAAGAAAGAAAAAGCCTGAGAAGGAAAACAAAAATTGAAGCAAACAATAACAGAAAGAGTGGAAATGCTATATTGTATTCCACACTCATTTCCCATAGTTCTCTATCTGAGTGTAGCTGATTCTCTTCTTTACTGAACACTTGGAACTGATTTGGATCATCCCATTGTTGAAGAGAGCCACATCCATCAGGATTGATCATCATATAGTCTGTTGATTCTGCTCATTTTACTTACTCTCAGTTCATGTAAGTCTCTCCAACCCTCTCTGTATTCATCCTGCTGATCATTTCTTACAGAACAATAATATTCCATAACATTCATATACCACAATTTACCCAGCCATTCTCCAATTGATGGGCATCCATTCAATTTCTAGTTTCTAGCCACTACAAAGAGGGCTGTTACAAAGATTTTTGCACATACGGGTCTCTTTCCTTTCTTTAAGATCTCTTTGGGATATAAATCCCCAGTAGTAACACTTCTGGATCAAAGGGTATGTACAGTTTGATAACTTTTTCAGCATAATTCCAAATTGCTCTCCAGATTGGTTGGATGCATTTACAACTCCACCAACAATGTATCAGTGTCCCAGTTTTCCCACATCCTCTCCAACATTTCGCATTATCTTTCCCTGTCATTCTAGCCAATCTGACAAGTATGTAGTGGTATCTCAGAATTGTCTTAATTTGTATTTCTCTGATCAATAGTGATTTAGAGCACCTTTTCATATAACTAGAAATAGTTTCAATTTCTTGTCTGTTCAAAAATTGTCAGTTTATATTCTTTGACCATTTATCAATTGGAGAATGGTTTGATTTCTTATGAGATTTTTTAAAATAGGAGAACTCTGAGTCATTGGAATTGTGTTCAAATCTCGGCTCTGCCACTTGTTGCTGAGTCCACAGTGGGCAAATCATTTAATCTTGACAATTCTTAGTTTCTTTAATTAACTAAAATAAGGGGATGAGATTTATCTAGTTATTTTTGTTCGTGTCTGACTCTTCATGACTCTAAAAGGTGTTTTCTTGGCAAAAATACTAGAGTAATTTGCTATTTTCTTCTCCAACTCATTTTCTAGATAAGGAAACTGAGGCAAAAAGGGTTTTGTGACTTGCTCAGAATCCCACAATTAATGTCAGAGGCCAGATTTGAACTAAGGCTTATAGTCTGTTCTAGATCTTGTTCTCCTTATGATCTTCTGATATCATTCCTGCACTGTAATGCTCCCACTATTCTAGAATATTTCAGTACTCTAAGCATTAATTGTTGAGAATGGTTATTGGGTTTGGAATCAGGAAGACTCATCTTTGTGAGTTCAAATCTGGCCTCAGACACTTACTACTTTATGAGTCTGGGAAAGTTACTTAACCGTGTTTGCCTCAGTTTCCTCATCTGTAAAATTATCTGAAGAAGAAAATGCAAACCATTCCAGTATCTTTGCAAAAAAACAAACAAACAAACAAACAAAAAAAAGCGGGGGTCATGAAGAGTCGAGCAAAATTGAAATAACATGTATTGTGTGTAGTGGTTACTCTTTCTACTAATCTAGATTGCAACCCCTTTATAACTAGTAGCAAGTCTTGAAAAGGAGTTATATGGAGATAACCTGCTAGTGAATCTCCCTGAAACTAAGCTCAACCGACATGTCATCCCACTTGCAAAGATTTTCCAGTTTAGTTATACATGCCAGAGGTTTGTTCTTTATAGTTTTAGGATGACAGATCATATTGACAGTTTTAGCTTGAATACATCATTAACTGCAGAAAATTTACTTTATTTTTGTGCATATTTTTTTTTGTTTTACTTTTTTATATTGTTTTGGCATTTACTCTTCTGTCTTTCAGAATGTGGAGCCCGGTTCAATGACTAATGCAGATACAGATTTGTTCTTGATACTGGCAACAACCAGTCTTTCTCCTTATTTTGCAATGAGCAGCATCATTGATTACAAAGTAAGAAAAAGTCATTAAAATAAACTTATTTTAATAAAGTAACTTTAGTAACTACTTTAATAACTGCTACACACACACACACACATACAAACACACATCAATTTTCCCCTTGAATGATGTAGGGATGTTAACATGAATGTTCCTATGTATATTTTTCCCTTATGAAACAAATGAGAGAGTCCATTATGCATCATATTGTTTTGATGTAGAAGAGATGTAAAGTAATTAGTTGTGATTGATACAATTTGGAGCAGGATGACAGCCAGAGAGGTATCAAAGTAGTAAATATCATAAATACAGGATTCCTAAGTAGACAAATTCACTAAAGAGAAGGCCAAGAAAGAAAAAATTATAGTAGGATAAAGAAGAAAATATCCTTCCTTCAGCACAATCCAAAAAAATAGTATATTACTTCAAATAAATGCAGTATTATTGACAGGACAATATCAGAAACTGAGAGCAATGAAGAAACAGTAATGAAAAAAATTAACATAAATTAATTTTAAAAATCCACTTTAGCTATCTATTATCATTAAAAAACCATCACTGCTATTAAAAAGGAGCAACCTAAGAAGATAGGAACTAGAGACATTATTATTTACACTTTACATTTTATGAAATTGAAAACTCAACCCATTAAATGTCTTGCTTCAGGTCACATATTTGTACTCTAGGTTCACTGTTCTTTCTACTACACTATTTTCATGGCCCAAAAATTTGATTATATAATTAAAATAAAGGAAGTTAAGTGGTGCTAGGATAGAATACTGGCTTTGGAATCAGGAAGCCCAGAGTTCAAATTCAGCCTCAAACACTTGACACTAGTTGTGTGACCCTGGACAAGTAATTTAACCCCAACTTCCTTCTCCCACTCAAATGAAAGGTAATGAAAGAAAATTTATGGAAACTTAATTGGGGTCATGAATGCAAAAATGGATGAATCCCTCATCTTCAAAGCTTAAGGAATAGAGACATGGTTGAGTTTGTAGATATCTATACAAGAAGTGCACTCACAAAGATATGAAAAATATGAAAAACTTTGTAGGGAATATCATTAACTACATTTTTGTTGTTGTTATTATTTATCTGTAGTAAATTTGGTTAAATTTTTCAATTTAGATGTCAATTGTGATAAGAACAATAATATATTCAAATTGTCTGGGCACGTAGCAATAATTTGGGAGGCAGGTTGTTTTTTTTTTTTAAACCTTTAAACATATTTGTGATTTTCATCAGTTCAGGAAGTATGTACCATAAATTAAGTCATAAGTGACTGTGATCCTATGTGGAATTTCTTGACAAAGATACTAGAATTGTTTGCATTTCTTTCAGCAATTGATTTTACAAATGAGGAAACTGAGGCAAATTGGGTTGGGTGATTTGCCCCGAGGTTGAGTGACTAACAACTAGTAAATATCTGAGTCTGCATCTGAAGATGAGGCTTCCTGTCTTTGGTTTGATTCACTGTACCATGTATCTATTCAAGAGTTTTCTCCAATGATATAGTATAACTTACTCATGTCAGTCTATTTGATAAGACTCTTCTTTAAGTCTTCCCCAAAGCTTATTACAGGGAAACTAACCAACTTTCTTATGGTGTTCCTTACTTTCTCCTGACATTGTTTGAGCATTAGTGGACCACTCTGGCTCTCCACATATCATCCTTCATTCTTTCTATGCGATCAGCCCAAGTCTTCTACCATATGTTTTCTTGAAGATGATTTTACTATCATTCTTCAGAAGTCTTCCTTATTTGTATGTTGCAGCCAATTCAGACCTAACATAAGTCATCCCCTTGCCTTTTGTGTCAAAATTATTTTTAGTTTCTCAGAAGTAGTTGTCTTTGTTGCCTTGCTGCTACATGAGCAACACTAAGAAAATATTAACATTGAAAAAGTGAGCTTTTGTTCTCATGAGAAGCTTAATAAAAATCAATAAAAAAAATCAACACTACAATTGACCTATATGCTTACCATCTCATATATACAGAATATGAGAGTTTTTTGGCTTAAGACATGGTGTCTTCCCCTCCATGATTTCTTTATTTATTTACTTAAATTTATTTTTGACTAGGTCAAAGAAGAGATTTTTTGCCTCAATTAATACTTAATCATAATCACTGAATGTGTACAGCCTCAATCAAACTGAGAAGACCTTAGCTTAAAAAGACCAAGGAATCCCATTGCATCCAGGGCCATCTCTGTTATCCTGATCTGTACCTGGCCATTGGACTCAGATGGTTCTGAGGAGAAAGTGAGGCAGGTGACCTTGTACAGCCCTCGCTCAATTAAATCTGATTCACTCACATGTCATGGCATCAACTCCCTGATGTCATGATACTCTTAAAGAACAAAAGACACACAACAGCAACAAGATAAGAGCTATCTACCCATGCTCTCTTTAGCTTTCATTGACATCAATCTTTCATTTTTAATTTTAGAATTTAAGATTGTATAAGTCACACAAGGAGGGAATGACTTCTACTATATTTGAAGTCGGAACAATCTGATTTCGAATACTAGTTCTGCTATTCTCTAATTTATGAGGTAGGGTCAAATCACTTAATTTTTCTGGGTCTAAGTTTTCTTTTTTAAAAAAAAGAAAGTGAGACTAGATGACCTCTAAGATATTTTCCTGCTTTAAATCCTAACATTTACAATACTGTACCATTCTTTTTAATTCATTTTTTGTTACTTGCCTCATTGCTTCACAGTTTAAAAAATCTTAATTGGCCAATAAATTAACTATCAATCCCCATCAATCTCTTTAAATAACTTATCTCTTAAACAACTTTCCCTCAAAGAAGTAGCTTATATTTGTAGCATCAGAATTTAATTCTTTAAATTTAATTCCCTTTAAAGACAATTTCATTTGCAGTATTTTAGGGCATAGGATTCTCCCTGTCCTTTCTCTGAGTGTTTGGAAATATGCCCTTCTAAAATCTAAGATGCACATCAGACTAGCCTGGCTTTTCCTTTAACTTAAATTAATTCAGAATTAGAGTGGTCAGTTTCCTCAAGATTCTCATGATTTTAACTTCAACAACCAATTGCTCCATTTTGCAAATTGTCAGGGACATAGTTCAGAGATTTAAAACTAAAAGAGACTTAATAGACTGTTGAGCCCAATCCCCTCATTTTAAAAATGAAATTGAGGTATATAAGAGCTTAAATTACTTTCTCAGAGTCATACATTGAGTCTGGGTTGGATTTTGAACTTTTTTTTAACTAATCTAGGCAGCTATATAACATAGTAGATAGAGTGTCAGTTGTAGAGTTAAGAAGACTCCACTTTCAGAATCCAAATCTGGCCTCAGAAACTTACTATTGTGTGAACCTAGGAAAGTCACTTACCCATTTCCTCATCTGTAAAGTGAGTTGGAGAAGAAAATGGCAAACCATTCTGATATCTTTTCCAGAAAAAAAAACTAAATAGAGTCATGAAAAATTAAGATGCAACTGAACAAAAACAACTTACTTATTCCAAGTGTGGTGTTTCATCCACTCTGCCATAACATTTTTCAGAATGTTTCAGAAACAAATTCAGAATCAGTTAACATATAATGTTTCTCCATCCCTTTTATTTATTATATTCCTTTTAAATAGAGAATACCTTTACAAGGTAATATTTCATATATAAGTTCCATTCCATTAAATCCTAGTGATATATAGTACCTGTCAGGACAAACATTTTCTTTGATTTAAACTCAATAGTTTTATTCCTTCATTGCAATATTTGTAAAAATATATGCATTCTTAGCTTTCTTTGTTGCTTCATTTAAAACAATTAGGAGCTAGAAAGACCTAAGTTCAAATACTAAACTTCAGTCCATCTCAGATTGGTGGAGCTCAGATCATGGATAATAATGGCATCCACCTTCCAGGTTGGTTGTGAGAAAAAAAATGAGAAAATATTCATAAAGTGCTTTGAAAAACTTAAAGTTTAAAAGAAATTTAATTTTAAAAAAATCTTACAATTCAACTTCACTTAATTCCTCTTTTATTTTTTTAAACTAGATAAAAGCTCAAATGCAACTAAGGATTTCAGGCCTTTACCCTTCAGCATACTGGTGTGGGCAAGCACTGGTAGACATTCCCTTGAATTTTGTGATTATTTTTTTAATATATGTAATTGTATACTTTATCAACTGGGGCTTCTATACAATGGACATTGGAATTCTATTTATTGAGGTAAGTTGTTTTTTTTTAATCTTAAAAGTTCTTTATTCAAAAAGTGTGCAACTTTTTCTCTATTTTAAGGGAAGTCCCCAGGTGAAATATATCTTCATTCCTCTCTAGGATCCAATCTTGACTCTGAACTTTCCTCTGCAATATCCCACAAAGGGTATCTTCTTTCATCCCCTTGATCACCCTTCCTGCTTTTCAGCTCCCTTTGTTTATGTAATGTCTTTTCCTTTTAGAATATAAACTCCTTAAGGACAGAAATTATCTCTCTTTCTACCTGTATCCTATTTGTATTCCAGGACTAGGACATAATATGCCTAATGAATGCTTATTGACTTGACCAGAATTGATCAAAAATAATATTTTATATTATTCTGTAATATCCTCATAAATCAAAGAACATCCAAAAATTTTTATGCATCACTGAATTTGTGAATCTTGAAGATTTGGTGATTTCTTGGAAAGTATCTGAACTCAGTGGCAATTTCCTTTGCTTCCAGATCATCTGTATCATTGGTTATGCAGCCTCAAGTGTCTTCTTCACATATGTGATTTCATTCATTTCTAAAAAAGGAAGGAAAAATAGTGGCATCTGGTCTACTTGCTTCTTTATTGTAAGTATTTATGTATAGTGAATATTCATGTTCTAATATATTGATGTAAAATTAAAGGTAAATATGTTTTATCCTTCAAAGGAGCTTTGATTGAATTAAAATTATGGTGGAAAATGCTATTTACTTATATATCATGTTCACAGTCTGCTTATTTCTGCCTATATCTTTTTCTGTATCCAGCCTTGGACATTTCTTCCCCAACCCCCTTCAATTCATTTGAAAATATACAAATTACTTATACCTAATTGTATAAAATGAGTCCATTTTGATATATAATCTACAAATCTGTCTTAATGATTTGAGTTGTTAGAATACTCAGAGGAGGGCGGGTAGGTGGTTGTATAGTGCATAAAGTGCTGATCCTGGGTCAGGAAAAATCATCTTTCAGAGTTCAAATCCAATCTTAGATACTTAATGAGCTGTGTAACCTGAACAAGTCATGTAACCCTATTTGCTTCAGTTTCCTCATCTGAAAATAAGACAGAGAAGGAAACGTCAAATCATGCTAATATCTCTGCCAGGAAAATCTTAAATGGAGTCACCAAGAATTGGACATGACTGAACAACAACAATAATAATATTCAGAGGTCTCTGAAAAACATTGCTATTAACTTCACTTTTGTTCTACAATAAAGAATGAATAGAAACCCAACACATCAAATCATTCCTACCTCTAGTTCCACTATTTGAAAAAGTATCCCTTTATTTATAATTGTAGCAGGAATAGAACAAGTGTAAAAAAGGAATGCTGTTTTACTAGCAGGAACTTGATCAAATGTTGGACCTGGAGGTAGAATGACTGGATTCAAATACTAAACCTCAGTTCACCAGGATTCTTCATCTGTAAAATGGAGATGATAATGGTACCCACTTCCCAGGTTGGCTGTAAGAAGAAAATAAGAAAATATTACAAAATACTTTGCAAAACTTAAAATACTATATGAATGCTATCCATTCCAATTCTACCAAAGGTATCAACAATATTCGATTTTGTGAAATTAAATTATTAAATAATATTAAATGATTTTTAATCTTGATTAGACTTTAAAGTCACACTAATATCTATCAATTCTTTCCCTGCCATCTATAAATATATACTATTTACCTATCCTCCAAAAAGAATCATTTGGACCCAAATCATCCACTCAAATTCTCATTCTAAATCTCTTCTCTATGTCACAGTTAAACTGCCTCAAAAACTATTCCCTTTGCTTCCACTTTTCTATACCATATTACTTAAATGTAACTATTCTCCCCTAAGTTTATCAGTAATATTTTTGAAAAATAAATTTTATTAATATTTTATGTTTTGTGCCACACAAATCTCCTACTGTATCCCTCTTCCTCTTCAAAAGATTATTTTTTCTAATAAAAAATTTTAAAACTAGCCAGCATATCAAAAAATGTCTGATGTTATACAATGTTTACATCCATCATCTCCTACTGTTATGTCACTTCCAAGGGACCAAGTTTGGTCATTTTAATTTCAAAGTATCCAATTTCTCTTATTATGTTGTTTCCATTTACATGATTATAATCATTGTATATATGATTTTTATGATCTGATATATTTCTTTTTCTAGTTTTTTTAATTCACAGAACAAAATAAGCATTTCTGTAGTACAATAATTAAAAAAAAGATGCTTGCACAAAAAACTACAAATCTACCATGTATAAATTGCTATTCCTTCCAAATACAAGAAAGTTATCATGCATATTTTTCTTTTTCTTTTTTTTATTTTTCTCTCTATTTCCCTTCCCTCATCTTAGAGATGATTATCATTAGACAAAAATAGGTATATATAAGTAAAATCATTCTATATATACTTCTATTTATTAGTTTTTTCTCTGGATGCAGATAGTATTTTTACACATATGTACTTTATTTTTAATATGATATTTATAATAGTCAAAAGGACTTAGTGACTCAACATCATTCTTAAAATAATATTGGGATTAATGTATACAATGTTCTCTTGATTCTGTTCACTTCATTCTTCATAATTTCATGCCAGTCTTTCCATTACTTTCTTAGACCATTGAATTCATCATTTCTTATAGCACAGTAGTATTTCTTCCCAACCATAAACCATAACTTTATTCATCTATTCCCCAATGTGGATCCCTACAATTTCCAGTTCTTTGCCACCACAAAGAGAGCTGCAATAAACATACCATTCACATTCAAAGTTATAATTACAATTTGTGGATTTTTCTCCATCTTATTTTATTCACTACTTTCTCACTTTCTTTTTACCCTATCTCTATTACTTTATGTTCTCTGTCCCTCTCCTGCAATCTCCATATTACTCACCCTTCCAAGAGTTTCTCAATCCATTCTCCCTACTTCTCAACCCCAATCCACAAACTCCTCTAACAGTCCCTCTGCAACCCTGTCTCCCCATTTCCTCACTTATCTACATGTTCAGACTTCTACAGCCTCTCAGATGCACACTTGTTTCCTCTTTAACTCAAATGAGAGTAAGATTCTAACATTATTAACTTTCCACCCCCACCTGCTTTTTCTGTTTTAGTTCTATCTTTCATGCCCCATTTATATAATATAATGGTTCCCTGTTGCTTTTTTCTATCCAGTTTTGCTTTTTAGAATTACACTCTCATACACAACTGAACCTCAACCTTTCTTTCAAATTACCTTAGTAATGATGACAGTTTTAAGAATATTAATAACATTTTTGGGTGTGTGTGTGTGTGTGTGTGTGTGTGTGTATGTGTGTGTGTGTAATAAATAGTTTGACTTTAATAAGTGCTTTATGTAACTCTAAAGTTTTCCTTATATTTCTACTGGATCTTTAATATTGAATTTTTCATTGAGTTCTGGTCTTTTTGTCACAAATATCTGAATATTTTTCAGTTTGCCAAATGTTCTTTTTTTCATTTAAGATTATATTAAACTCTGCTGGGTAAGTTATTTTTGGATACAACCCCAGCTCTTTTGCTCTTTGAAATAAGTGGTCTAAGACCTACAGTCTTTTAGAGTAGAAGCTGCTAAGTCTTATGAAATCTTGACATTTTCTACATTTAATTTTTTCTTGTTGCTTTCAATATTTTTTCCTTAACCTGGGAGTTTTGAAACTTGGCTACAAAACCCAGTAAGTTTTCTTTCTGGGATCTCTTTCAAATGGGTGAACAGTAGATTTTTTTTTGAAATTATTTCTTCCCCATCTTGTTCTAGAACTTCAGGGCAATTTTCCTTAATAATTGTTTGTAGTATTGTATCCAGATTCTTTTTTATCATAACTTTCAAGTAGTCCAAAAATTTTTATATTGTTTCTTCTCATTCTGTTCTTCAGACCAATTATTTTTCTAATGAGGTATTTCTGATTCCTTTTTAGTTTTCCTAGTTTTATTATTTCTTGGTGACTTATAATGTCGTTTGATTTATTTTGCCTAATTCTAATTTTCAAGAAGTAATTTTCTTTCTTAAGATTTCAGACCTCTTTTTTTCCAATTGGTTAACTTTTCATAATTTTCTTAGATTGCTTTAATTTTCCCCTAATTTTTCTTTATTCTCCTTTATTTATTTTTTAATTCCCTTTTCAATAATTCTAAAACTCTTTTTGGTCTTGTTACCATTTAATGTTACTCTTTGAAATAAGAGTGAGTTTTTTTTTTTTTAGCCTCCCTCTCTTCCTCTGAATATGAACCCAGATCTTCTTTTACAATAAAATATCTCTCTATGATTGGATTCTTTCTTCTTTGCTTACTCATTTTTATTTGGTTTTATGTTTTTAGCAGCTTATTATTATAATCAGTTTTTAATCCAAAATGTTAGGTAGTGTTACCCTGGTCCTTAATGTTACTTTCTGAATTCTGTACAGCAGCTCAGTGACAGGGACTCCACTCCTTCTTTAAGTCACTCTTAGGGCCCCCAGCTACACTGTCCCAAAAACATTCTTTCTCCCTGGAGAATATGATCTCATATTCTCCATAGGCATAAGCTCACTCCTACACTGCCTACAACCACAGTTGGGAATCATAACATCGGATCTAGGCTTGGATTCTGGAAATAGTTGGGTTTCTTCAATCTTTCTCACTCAGTCTTCTGCTGTTCTTTATGAGATAAAAGTTCATGAAGTGAAGGTTCCTGAGTCTGTGAAATGAAAATTTGGGAGGTGAAATTTCTTGAGGCTTGAGCTGCTCCCTGACAGAGCTGCCCCAGAGCCTGTTGTTTCTTGATTCAGTAGAATTAGCCTGAAGTGAAGTGCAGATACTTCACTCAAGTCAAACCTCAGCTTCTGGAGGTCCTATCTTTTCTGTGTAAAACCATTTTACTCTCAAATGGTTTTAGGAGAACAACTGCTTTTTTTATTTATTTTTACTGCTCTACTTGCATTTTTGGTGATTTTTTGTCTTTTTTTTTTTTTGGAGGAAATCTCAAAAGTCTAGAAATTTCTGACCTACTCTGCCACCTTTTCAGAATGCCCCCTGATGTTCCTATATGTTACAGTTTGCATCAGTTCATATAGATATTATGGGAGCAATATCTCCTTTCTGAGTTCATATGGTAGGTAACTGCTGCCAAATTTTATCTATCCCATGAAAGAATTATATAGACAAGAAAAATTTGAACTTTATTATTATGCTTAAACATAGCTTCAAATCTCAGATTAAAAAAAATTAAATAAAGACTAGGATTCTAATAAGACTTCTAAAAGATTAAAAATACATTAGAGTGACAGAGAAATAATTCTTTTACATAATGCCCCTTCCTCTTAGGCCAGTGGTCCTCAAACTTTTGTTCTCAATATCTTTATCCTATTAAAAATGATTTGAGGATCTGTCCAAAGAGTTTTTGTTTATGTGGGTTATAGATATTGATCACATTAAAAATAAAAACCAATTATGAATTTGTAGACTCTCTGAAAGGATTTCAGAGACTCCGAGGATGCTCTGGACCAGACTTTGAGAACCACTGTCTTAGGCCATAAAAGTTAAATATATATATAAAAGAAGATACATAATTCCATGTTCTTTCAATATTATAAAAGCTGAAAAAATTAAAGCAGTCATAATAGAATATAAGTAAAGTTTATATTAATCAGGCTTTTTGGTAAACTAAATCAGATAATAGATTAAATTATATTTAGAGGGTTCACAAGTAGGCTGATGGGAGGTTGGGGTTGGGGATTTACATGTCATCAAGATAACCATGAACAGCAGCATCAAAGGCATCCTTTCTCTTATAATTAAGTTACAGTTAGCTAAGGGAAGTAATAACTAACTAAATCATTTTTAGGATATCAAACTCCCCTTGAATTTTATCAAAGGAATCAAAATTTTATTATGTGAAATAACATTATTCTAGAAGTCAGATTTTGATCAGATGAGATTAATATTAACAGAATACAGGCTTCTACTCACCTAAAAGTTGTGGAAAGAATGGCCCAGAGCCCTGAATAATAAAATTAATAAAAAGGAATAAAAAGCTCCTACAACTAGTCTTTCTGTGATTTTTTGTATTTTTGTGGCCATTGTAGCATAGCAATATAATAGAATATTACATTCACATAACAAAACTTATTTAACCATTTAACAGTTGATATACATCTATCTTCTTTCCAGCTCTTTGCTAGCAAAAAAAAAAAAAAAAAAAAAAAAAAAAGCATTGCTAGATATATTTTGAAAGGCATCAAAGAATACTGGATAAAGCTATCCTAGAGCAAGGACTATTTGGGTTCAAGTTCTGTTGCTGAAATTTGACTGTGTGACTAAGGGCAAGTAATTTATCCCAAAGCTGTAAGAATATAGAGAAAATAAAAAAGAAGGTAGAAACTACATGAAAGTCAGAAGGTTTAATATACAATGCTGAGTTTGGGATATAAAATGTAGGCTAGTTTGACTGTAAAATAGCATGTAAATAGAGAGAAAGTGAAATAAATTTGGACAAATGGAATCTAGAGGTTGGAAGATATTAAATACCAAATTAAGGCAATATTCACTACGAAATGGTGTGTGAGCTAAAAAAGGGACCATAAGAAAAAGAAACAAAGTATGAAAGTAACCTAAAACTAACTAAAATGACTAAAACTTTCTGTTCATATCTCTATGAAATTTTCTTACAGGTTTCCATGTTCATATTTATCTTTATTCAATCAAGCAGCTCCAAACTAGTTAATATACTTTGTTGCACTGCATTTATACCTTTCTTCACCATGTTTGGATGCACAATGCTGATTTTGGAGGTAAGTGACACTGGGACACTATACATGTTGCTATTTGAATAAGCTTTGTGTCTCAGTGAAAACCACTGCAAAAAGTAATGTCAGATTGGTGATGTCCAATTCTGACTGGATTTTAAAAAGAGGAGAAAGTAGGAGATCCCAGAGTTAGCACAATACCGGGCATGTGGTAAGAGATCAATAAATATTTTTGACTAGTTTAGAGTTCAATTCTTTTACTCTCTTTCAAGAAATTGTTTATAAACTAGTAGGAGGAAAATTATGTTGCTTTTTTCTGGTTGAGGGAAAGAATTATACTTCCCCCTCATGCATTGATGCCTCAGTAGAATAAATGTATATAGGTGCACCAATAACTGATTCTCTATAGTAATAGTTCTTAACCTGGTGCCTATGAACGATGCTTTTAAAAACATATTTAAATGACTATATGTGAATAATATTGCTTTTTTATAATCCTATATATTTTAATTTATACATTTAAAAACATTCAGAGAAGAAGGAGTTTCCTCAGACTGCCAAAAGGATTCATGATATGAAAAAGGTGAAAAAACTTTAAGAACCTCTGCCCTCTAGAGTCATGGAGGGGAATGCAAGTTCCTGGGAGAATAAGTAGCCAACTACTTGATGTGATTTTGATGACACCAGGAAGTATCCCTTACCCAGAAATATATCCCCTCATAATAGCTTACTTATGTCTGAAATTCTACAAAATGAAATAATTTATTTATAATAACATTTAATATTTTAAGAGATACAAGTGTCTTTGAAACAGAAGTATCTCAAATAGCACTTAACTTACTCATTATTATTCATGGAGTTATTTGACATTCATAACCCCAGTGAAAAGAGGTTGGGATCTTTCTTGTACTTAGGTATAGATAAAAAGGAGAAAGATGGATCTCTTCCTGTCTAGGAAAAGGAGGGCTGTGCCAAGGAAGAAAATGGGAACAGAAAAGGGGATTTGGAAAACAATAAACTTTGTTTACTTTGCAGTTTTGCCAATTTCTGATAGTCAAAACTGCAATAAAAATCAAGGAATTTGAGAGTCAAGTATAGGCTGTGAAAAGAGGAACAAAGAAGATAATAGCCTTTTATCTCTATTCTTAAGAAATATCTATACTTTGACAAACAAAAGGAAACTGAACTGAGATCCATTATGGATTTATTTGGATACAATCAATGACATAAACAAATTTAATTATGATTTTTTTTGACAGGTCAACTATATGTATTTCAGGAACTCTAATATGATGGATGAAGAGGATAAAATAAGTGAAAATGTGCTCTTCATGGTTCTCATAGTAAGAATACTTTTCCATTTGGATATGTGTATTAAGGATGATTAGTCTCATTTTACCTATCACTCTTGATAGGTAATTTTATAATTATAATTTTAATTTATATTTTATATATATTATATTTATATAATTTAATTATAATTTATAATTTATAATAATAAATTTATAATTATTTAGAAAAAAGGCTTCATCAGTCTTTGATGCTATGATGTTCTTTTTTTCTTCTTGTACTACTGATTGATGCTTTCTATTTGGTGACATTAATCCAATTTGAGGAGTATAAAACCTGAAACAAATTTTTGTAAAGATTTCATAACATAAAAATTCAAAACTTTTATAAAGATTCATAACATAACTTTAATCTATATCCAAAGCTGTAAGAATTGTGCAGCTGTATTTATTAGAAGATTTTCTGGTAAGGGAAGGTCTTAGTAAGAAAAGAGCAATTATTGTGTTAAGGTGAATATAAATAATTTTTACTATATTGTCCCTGTGTTTGTCTTTCTTTCTCCTTAGCCTTATCTTCATTGTATCATTTTCCTTTTTGTTCTGCGATGTCTGGAAATGAAATATGGAAAGCAATGTGTGAGAAAGGACCCTCTGTTCAGGTTAGCAAAGTAAAAAATAAAATTCAGTACATTTAATTTATAAATTTATTGGAATGGATTTAAATGTAATGGGGGAGGGGGAAATTGTATTCGATTTACCAAGCATTGTGCTAAGCCCTGGAATACAATTACAAATGAGAAACAATCCCTGCTTTCAAGGAGTTACTTTCTAATTAAGGGTATGCAATAACTACAGGTGAGTTCATGTGAAAGGGCTACAA
The DNA here is from genome assembly GCF_016432865.1 of Antechinus flavipes. Lineage (NCBI taxonomy): Eukaryota > Metazoa > Chordata > Mammalia > Dasyuromorphia > Dasyuridae > Antechinus > Antechinus flavipes. The sequence goes on from NC_067401.1 coordinate 157,624,062, forward strand.
AAAAGTCTATTGTACTTTATAGTACAATGGAAGATTAGATATCAAAATTCAGGAATTCTTAGACGACAATGGCTACAGTAGATAGCAGCAAGGCAGAATACTGTTTATTGATCCAACATCTTAATGGAAGGATTGTAGTTAGTGACTCCTTATTAACTGTTTAAGAATAAAGCTAAGTAGCTAACCTGGAGTCAGAAAGACCTAAGTTCAAATCCAGCCTCAAATACTCATGAATTGTGTGATCCTGGGAAAATCTCTTCATTCTGTTTGCCTTAGTTTCTTTATCTGTAAAATGAGCTGAAGAAAGAAAATACAAACCACTCCACTAGTTTTGCCAAGAAACGCCAGCTGGGGCCACAAAAAGTCAGCCACAACTGAACCGAATGAATAATTACAATAATTATAAATTGGTCAGTGAGGTTTTCTTGGAAAATTTTTAATAAATATACTTGGTAATAAAATGAAAATATATTAAGTAGTATCCCTACTCATAAGGAGGCTGCATATATTTAGAAAAATGAATCTCACATATTTGAAGGAATTTGAAAATATTCAAGTGCTATCCTTTATATCAGTATGATCTTCTTTTTCATCTATATTCACAATCCTAGCATCATTAATTTTTTACTTTCTCAGACACACACACTTCTTATCAATTGCCTGGTCTTGCTAATTCTACTCTCACAAAATCTTTTATACTTCTCCTATTTCCTCTACTCATAAAATGTTTATTCTAATTCAGATTCTACCTACTTCTCATCTGTACTATTGAAATAATCTGCCAATTGGTCTCCCTACTTTCAATCAATCCATTCTGCAATTCATCCTCCATTAAAGCTGCCAAACAGATATTTCTAAAAACACAAATCTGTCTCTATGACTTACCTATCCAAAAATCTTTAATCATTCCCCTTTTCCTCTAAGTTGATACAAAATCTTCAGCTTTGCATTTAAACCATCCCACATGTCTTTTCCTTCTTATTTCATCTGACTCTCTTTCCTACAAATTCCATTCTATTCAAACCAGCTAATTCTCTTCTTCTCATTCAAAATACACTATTTCTGGCCTTTGGGCTTTTGAACATGGGGCCCCTTATACCTAAGTCTCTTTAATATACCACTAGATCTACTTAAATTTCCTTTAAAACAATCAGTCGTTTAGTAAGCACCTATATTAGGTACTGTGTCAAGCAAAGTAGACAGAAAGAAGATAGAAGGATTGTGAAAGACAATCCCTGTTCTCAAGAAGCTCAATCTATTTTATATTAATTTATTTAGATGTGTCCATGCTTTATCCCTCCAGAAAAAGGTAACTTCTTTGAAGGGAATATCCATTCCATTTCTGTCTTTCTTATACCTAAGATTTAGCACAATTCCTAGCATATAGCAGACATTTAATAAATGCTTATTGAATTGAATGACTGAGGGAAGGATAGCCTTTTAAAAATGGCTAGAATTTTAATATAGAGAGGAGGAAAGGATGAATGTGAAAGGATGCAAAACTAGCAAAGGTAAAGAGATAGAGATAAAAATGGTTATGCAGAAAACAGTAACAAGACCAGTATGATAGGAATAAAAGCCTGTGTTAGTGGAGTAGTGGAGAAGGAAGTTGGATTCAGGGAATTGAGTCCAATTATGGAGCCTTTTGTGAGCCATACAGCTAAGTTTAATTTAAACATAAATGTAGTAGAACATGAACTATGATCCTTATTTTTTTTTATTCTTATTTCTTAACCAAGTTAAGTTTGGTGAGATTAGAATGACAGTGGTTTGAAGGATGGTAGAATTAAATGGGGAATAAAATAAAGAAGACCAGTTACAAATCCGCAAGATTTGTATGTTTGTATATAAATATGCATGAGGTTATAATGTCAGAGAAGCTGAAATAATAGAAAAATATGAGGAAATATTTGAGAAAAAGAAATGGCAATGCTGGGTGATAGACTGAATGTAAGATTATGAATGGGAAAAGTTAAAGCTGATTCTAAAAGAAAGAAATACAATAAGGGAAAGAGAATACTATACTTTGTTAAGCACTTTACAAATCTACCTTATCTCTGCAGAACAAGCTTGGGGAGTAAGTATTATTATTATTATTATCTTCATTTTATAGTTGAAGAAACTAATACAGAGAAAAAGTAAAACAGTCCCACTTCTTTGGAAATAAAAATAAAAATTAATAGAGTACCAATATTTGGCATCAACTATATATAGAAATCATTATTTATGGCTTTTTTGTCCTTTATAGAATTTTCCCAACAAATAGTGATGGTGGTACCAATCCTGAAGAACCAGAAAATGAAGATGAAGATGTTCAGGCAGAAAGAGCTAGAGTTGCAAGAGTTCTGACTTCTTCCAATCTGGATGAGGTGAAACTTTGTGTGAATATTTACTGAAATGCTTAGAAGATTGAATCAGCTCTTAATTAGAATAAACAATCTTTAATTTCTTCCCAAACCATGAAGCTAAAGAAAAAGAATAAAGTGTTTTGTTTTTTCTATTTAAAAAAATTGCTTTAAGCACAGAAATAATGTTAAAATCCAAAAAGCCTTAGTGAGTCAAAGATCTTGAACAAGCTATATTTTAATCAATGTTGAACAGGTATTAGGTCAGTGGTTTTGGCCTCCTTTTAAAATTAGCTGTGATAAGGCATCCTTTAACCTAATTCTTCATTTTACATAGAGAAAAGCAGACTATAGGATATATTCCTATTGTACATTCATGCATGGAAATGTGAATTTTCCATCTATGAACACTAACTGGAACAGTTTCCTCAATTATCTTTGTTAAGTATTACCCTTAATGTAACCTAATTTGTTCAATGGGTTGGGACAAAGATAAAGCTGAGAGTCAGAGAGAACACAACATCCAACTAAAAAACTATTGGGAAAATAAAGTTCTAGTTTCTTTTCCAGAAACCTATTATTATTGCCAGCTGTCTGCGAAAAGAATATGAAGGCAAGAAGAAAAGTTGTTTTTCCAAGGGAAAGAAGAAAGTGGCTACAAGAAATATTTCTTTCTGCGTTAAAAAAGGTCTTAATTCACAAAGATTTTATGTGGGGTCTCTCTTCTTTATTCTGTGGATTCAGCTGTAATTGTTCTAGATTTTATGCATTTTTTTTAGAAGGAGGATTCAGACAGTTAAAGGGATCTGGAGAAAATTACTAATCTGCCATCTTGTTGATCCCACTTAGCCACAAGCATATACACTTTCTATAGAGGTACCTAATATAGGATTCTAAGGAGCATGGAAATTCTTAAGACATAGGTTTCTTATTCAAGAAGAACTGACTAGGTTTGTGCTATTTTTTCAAAACAGAGCTATTGGATAAATGATTCTTAGATTAGGAAAAATTCATTTATCAATTACAAAGCCAGGATTTTCATCTAAACTTCTAGACACTTAGTAGCAATATTTCAGGTGCCAATATATTACCATGCTCAATCTAGCAAACCACCCTGCCAGCCTACTTCTTTATTGGTTCAGTAGTCAAAAATTTTCTCAGCTAAAATTCCCAAAGCTTACTTAATCTTGGTATTGCTATGGACACTTCCTATACTCAGTAACATACCTGCTTTCTAACTTTTTATCAAGTACCAAGCCACAAAACAAGTTTATTTTGGATTTTTATTCAGAAGAGTAAAGGTGTAACTTTAACATTAGAATATAAGATACAGGAAGACAGGAAATATCTTTCATTTTTCCTTCCAGGTGAGATACTGGGACTGCTAGGACACAATGGAGCTGGCAAAAGTACATGTATTAGAATGATAACTGGAGACACAAGACCAACAGCTGGGAAGGTAAGAGAAAAAAAAAGGGAAATATTTTGACTGAAGACACCAGAAATAAAGTAAGTGGCAATAGGCTCTTTACTAGTTCAATTTTGGTTTAAAATTAGTGGTTGGTACACTTTTTCACAAACTTTTTTAGTGGAGGAAGAGAAAGAATCAGTGAAAGAAAATGTGAATTGCCCATAGTAACATCACTGTATAAAATTTTAAAGTGCCTATTATATGTGTAACATTGTCTTAGGGGGTGATGATACTAAATGGAAAGATAAAGAGATCATAAAATAGTTGCAGAAATGTTTTATAAAATGAGCTAGAGAAGGAAATGGCAAACCACTCCATTACCTTTGTCAAAAAAACCTCAAGTGGGATCATAAAGAGTAAGATGACTGAAAACCAACTGGGTAATGGTAACTATTACCTAAAAAAGCATAATGCAACAGAAAGAACAATGGATTTTGAGTCAGAGAACTTTAGACTCACATGTGCGACCTTGAGCAAGATATAACCTTTCTAGATACTAAAGTAGATAAATATATGAATATGAATGAATGAAAAAAGCGTTAAGTAAACTCTTGCTATATGCAAGATACTATACTCAGTACGAAAACCATAAAAGTCAGATGCCCTTTAAAAAAAATTCTTATTAAGTCAATACGTATAGGGTATTGGTGGCCTTGTGGCTAAGTGTATTTAATTGTGAGAACTGAGAAACAGATGACACTAGTCCCTACTAGAGAAGAGCCAGTATGAGGGAAAAGGATATGAGTCCTTTACTATGGGGATTGAATATGGATCACAATATAATATTTTTACATTTTTTATTGTTATTTGCTTGATTTTTGTTTCCTTTTTCATTTTTTTTCCTTTTTGATCTGATTTTTCTTGTGCAGCATGATAATTATGGAAATATGTACTTTTCACATTTCATATATATTGAATTGTTTGCTGTCTACAGGAAGAGGGAAAGTGAGGGAGAAAATATTTGGAAACAAGGTTTTGAAGGGGTGAATATTGAGAATCATCTTTGATATATTTTGAAAATAAAAAGATATTATTTTTTTAAAAAAGGATATGAGTCCTTTTACCAATCAAGATTCTAATTCAGGCAGAGACAGCATAAGTGAAACTTAGGATTCTGGGGTTAGAGAAGGTAGGAGATTGAAAAAATAGTCATCAAAGCAAGTCAGAGTCAGAGATTTCAGCAGTAGGAGTCAATAACTCAAACAATGAAATGGAAGAACTTGTGTCAATACCAACTATCAGCATATTTGAGACAGAAAGGAGAGAAATACATTCCCTCAGGGTGAGGGATGGAAGAAAGAATATAGAAGAAAAGGTGTGATGGGAAGCATTTCTCTGTATATTTACCTTCAGCTTTTGTTCATATCAGTCCTCATAAATTTGTTCTGTCATCATCTAGATATATTTTTTTGCATTTACTTTTGATTTGTTATAATTAACACAATGCTGAGATATATGGGGTCAGCTAGGTAACTCAATGGATAGAAACTCAGACTTGGATTCAGGAAGGCAAATCTTCCTGAGTTCAAATATGGTGTCAGACATGAAGTAGATGTGTGACTCTGAGAAAGTCTCTTAACTCTATTTGCCTCACTAATAAATAAGCTGAAGAATAAAATGGTTAAACTCTCCAAGAAATCCTAAATGAAGTCATAAAGAGTCACACACCTGAACTGACTGAACAACATAAGATATGTCCGTCTTTGAATTTAATCCAACAAGAATTCATCATTCATCTATTGTATTATAGGAATAGAGAGACAAAAAAGGGGCATCCCTGACCTCAAAAAGCTTGTGTTCTAAAGAAACAAAACTGCAAATTCACAGAAGCAAATACAAGGCCTTGGGTTAGGGACTGTTAAGAGAAAAGCATTAACAATTAGGGGATTAAGGAAGGAAAAGCCTTATATAGAAAGCGACAATGATATCAAGATGTACAAGCAATAGCTAGCAAACCTATTTGACTGGAATATAAGACTATTGACTGGAATAAAAAGGAGCAGTGTGAAATCAGTTGGGGAAAAAAAAGGTTAGAATCAGAATGTAAAGGGCTTTAAATGCCAAAAAAAAAAAAAGGGGGGGGGGAGGTTATATTTTTATCTTAGAGAAAACAGGAAACCATTGAAGTTTCTTAAGCATTCCAGTGGTATGGTTATACCCTTGCTTCAGGGATATAAAATTAAAAGCTGTATGTAGGCTGGACTGTAAAGAAAGAGATAAAAAAAATCAAGTGAAATGCTATTGTGATAGGCTCCAAAATGAAATGTTTAGGTATATGATTTTGAAAGACAGCAGGGTTGCCTAGACATGGAGATTCAGGACATTTAGGGTCAGAGACCTATCAGCAATCATAAATACATATTGAATACTACTATTTGCAGAGCACTGGGAACACATGTGAAATTGATGAATTTTAGAATCTCCAAGGTAGATAAAAGTACAGAGACAATTATAATCCACAATATTATAGTAATAAATGAATTCGTTTCCTCTACCACTCCCCCAAAAAATGGGCTATGAAAGTTCTAAAAGTCAAGATCATTATAAACCAAAGGTAAAAATTGAGGCTACATGGAGAAGATATTAGATTTAGAAAGTTTTTAGGAAATCCTCAGATAAGGAAGAGGAAGAAACGCCTGCCTAGCTTAAGGGGCAGAATGAACAAGGATAATGAAGCATGAGAGCTAGTAAAGGAAAAGGATAAACTAATTTTCCTAGTGAATAGAATACAGGAAAAGGAGTAATGTAAGGGTTGGAGAAAGAAAGAAAGAGGAAGAAATTGATATCAAATCATGGACAAGCCTTGATGAGCAATAAGAAGAGGATGAATTTAATCCTGAGGCAATCACAGATTTTTGAGGAGTTTCATGAGAAAATCTTTACCTAAGAAAGAAAAGTTATTCTGACAATATAAAGGATAAATTGGACAGGAAAATGTTGCCAATCACCAAATAGTGAAACACCAATCATTAATTCAACCACTTGGAAACTGGGCCATAAAATTCAGATCAAAGTACCCAAGATAAACCTAAGGATTCCTCATCTTGATTTGGAAGAACACTGAGAGAGAACAAATTCTCTATGATTTTATTCTCTATAGTTGCAGAAACCAATCAGTTAGCTATTCTTTATAGATAAATTATTTCAGATTAAATTTTTGCTATTAACATTTTGGTTATTTTTATTTTGATTGATTGATTGCAAGACAATTTGTACCCAGGTCACAAAGCTAGTATTAAGTGTTTGAGACCAGATTTGAACTCAGGTCTTCCTGACTTTAGGCCCAAGCTCTATCTACTGTGCCATCTAGTTGCCCCAATATTGGTTATTTAAAAAAAATACATTATGAAATATTTCAATGATCTGTGATACCTATTACAGAGGTATTCTTTCTATTGATACAGATGTCAAGGTCACTACAATTTAGTAGACCATGTGGGAGAATTATTATGGCAGAAAACTCAACTCTCTGTGGCCAAACTAGTAATGAGTCTCTCTGAACTTACTTATGAATGATCTTCAAGCATATCAATTATCTCTAAACTAATAATAGTATTTGTTTAAATATATTTGTTTTAGAACTACATGTTGAATTTGAATATGAATTTTTTGTGTAGGTAATTCTGAAAAAAAGCACAACGAGTCAACAAAGAGATGAAATGGTTAATATCCTTGGTTACTGTGCTCAGGAAAATATAGTATGGAAAAACCTTACAGTGAAAGAACATCTGGAGGTCTATGCTGCAGTGAAAGGATTAAAGAAGGAAGATGCCATGGTCACTATTTCAAGGTATAGGGAAAATGCATCAGTTCTCTGGAGGAGAAAGGCCAGAGTTATAACAAAGCTGAGACAATAAAAGTACCTGCTTTGAGTTTGCAAATCTAAGCAGCACAAAACTAATTTAATTTTTTAAAATGAAAATTACTATTAAATACAAGGGATATAATTTTGTTTCTCTATCTTAGATTCTCATAGGTAAACATTACTTTAGGACAAGGATGAGAACATAGCAGTGCTGCTTTCCACACAAAACCAGACATGAAGATTTTTAATTACATTCCCAAGTTTTTCTAGATCATAAACAATTGATCTCAGATTGATTGTTTTATTGAGTCTCACTTCATTGATCATTATTAAAAATCTTAATAAATAAGTTTTGAAATATGAAATTAATATAATCAAGACAAATTGACATGAATACTTTCAATGTTAATTGAACCTATGAAACTCCTTTCTTGTTCCTTAAATGAGTCACTTCCTAATTCCCAGAGCTGATACTTTCAGAATAATAACAAATAGCTCTTCTACATTGTATATACTCTTTTTTCTAGGAACATTCTTCCAATATCCAACATTGGCCAAATAGTCTGATTCAAAACATTTCTTCCCTTTTAAAATTTAATTTTCAGTGAAGAGCATTTGTTTTCTGTTTTACTCTCACATTGAAAAGGAAAAAAAATTAAACCTTAGTACAAACTTACATGGTAAAACAAAACAAATACCCACATTAGCCATGTCCAAAAATGTATATTTTGTTCTTCATCTCAAGTTTATTAACTCTCTATCAGAATATGTGCAGTTCATTGGTCATTGAATTGATGAGGGTTCCCAAGCTGTTCAAAGTCATCTGTATTTACAATGATATTACTGTATAACTGTTTCTTATGAGTCTCCTTACTGTATTCTGCATTAGTTTGTATAAGTCTTCTTGGATTTCTCTGAATCTTTACTTTTCATCATTTTTATATTATTTCTTATAATAATATTTCACTACATTTATGTTCCATAATTTGTTCAGTCATTCTCCAAGTTATGAGCATCCTCTTGTTTTGAACACTGTTACACATATGGATACTTTTCCTCTTTTTTAAATCTCTTGGAGGTGTAAATCTAAGTGATATTGCTGAGTCAAGAGGCATATGCATAGTGACCTGTTGAGCATCCAAGGATAGCTGAACCATTCACAACTTTACCAACAATGCACTGGTAGCCTATTTCCTACTACAATGCCTCCCATATTCGTAATTTTCATTTTTTCATCAAATTGAATGTTCAACACTTTTTCACCAATTTGGTGTGAGGTAGAACCTCAGAGTTATTTTAACTGGCATTTCACCAATCAATGTATTTTCTGTCAGATTAAAAGATGCTTTCAAACTTCAGAAGTACATGAAGGTTCCAGTCAAAGAATTGCCAACAGGCATAACTAGAAAGGTATGTAATATGCTTGGCATTCTTCTAAGTATTGCCATAATGAGGATAGTCACTAATTATGTTTCTCTGAATTTTAGTTATGCTTTGCTTTGAGTATCCTGGAAAATCCAGCTGTCATGCTTTTGGATGAACCATCAACTGGAATGGATCCAGAAGGGCAGCAACAAATATGGTGAGGATAATTATAATGCCAAAGAAAGCCCATTTAGATTTTGATCATATAAAAACTAAGCATTAAAAATTGTTTATTTCTTAATTCATTTGAATTGGTTGGCTCTATAGAAACATTTATCACTGAAAGTTTCCTTAATATTTATGATCATCCAAGGTATCGTTTAAAGCCCCCAATTTTTTTAAGGATTTTATTGGTTTTTTTCCAGTCTTAATTCAGTCTTTTTCTCTCATTTTTTTTAAATCTCAACTTCTGACTTCTCATAGAAACTACCCTCATTCACAATTTTTTTAACCCAATTCCTTCAATTCGTGTGTCAATTTCCTTTTGGCTTCTTGCTATACTATTCATCCTCTCTTGGACATTCTCCCTTTTATCTGAATTGTCTAAACAAGTTTTTTTTTTTTTTATCTGTGACCATTCTAATTTCTTTTGTCAAGTTTTATGGAGACATTAATTTACTTCTCTTAATTTATGCATTTTCTTGACTTCATTGCAGGCAGGCTATTCGAGAAATATTTAAAAAGAAGGAGAGTGGTGCTATCCTGACTACACATTACATGGCAGAAGCTGAAGCTGTATGTGATCGAGTGGCTATCATGGTATCAGGACAGCTAAGGTAAGTGAGTGTCCCATTACAATTTATGAGCAAACTTTTTTTTTATTTGTTTTTTCTTGTGCAGCACGATAATTGTGAAAATATGTATAGAAGAATTGCACATGTTGTTATTTAGGGGAAGGGGATGGGTGAAGAGGAGAAAAACTTGGAACACAGTTTTTGCAAGTGTGAATGTTGAAAATTATCTATTCTAGATGCATTGGTTCCATCCAACATTTGAAAAGCAAATTTGGTAAAGATTACATACTGGAAATGAAAGTGAAAGAATCTGGGCAAATGAGACATCTCCATGAAGAGATTCTGAAACTTTTTCCAACAGCAGCAAAGCAAGAAAGGTAAGGAAAGTTGTATTGATTTGTTTTTTCCTCCTCTGGTGGCAAAAGTAAGTTTAATCCTCTCATCAAATTTTTCTTGCTTTATTGTGTAAAAATAACACTTTACATTTTAGGCACAAGGATGGCAGAATTTTTATTTTAATTTTTAAAAAATTTTTAGTATTTTCTGCTTAGAGAGGGAAGTGCCCAAATAGGCATAATTGATATTCTCTATCTGAAGAAAATATGGAATGACATTTATAGGAACTGTCACTGATCGAGGAAAATGTCATATATGTGAAAAAAGTTTCAGTTAACAAGTTATTTCAACAATAGATCAATAGTCACTTTAAAACTACTTAATTTGTTCTTGATCACTTCCATCATGTGTTCTCCAAGAGTAATCAGAGGGACTTTTCTGAGACCTTAATCACTTCTGAATAGAAAAGACAATTTTCTTAACTGTTCAAGAGATAATTAAATTTGGTTACCATTATTAATCCATATTCCCTTAACACACTTCCCTAAAGGCAAAAGTTTAGAAGATACTTTAGGCAGAAAAATACCTATACCTTAAGATTTTCAGGTGATGTTTTTCAAATGCTTCATAAGTAAGGGTTAGTGCAGTTTGAGCCATGACAGACAATCATATAGGACTTCTCCAGTTCATTTCCCCTGAGAGAAAAGAAATTAAATGACTGTTCCCAGGAGTCAGTTCTGAGATTTCCTAGGAGGCCAGCATGGGAGATGACAACTCTGCCCTCCTACATACAAACCCCCCAGTGAAATGCAACCTTCAAGAGCTTTTTACATGCAAAATATGAAAGAAAAGATCGCCAGAAGAAAGAATTTCTTAGGGAAAAACTAAAGAAGAACAGAAAATGATTTTTATTCTTAGATAATTAAAAATGCAATGTAGTAATAGAGTATATGCCGCAATTTAGAATGTGAAAGTATCTTGTGAAGGAAGAAACAAAACATATTTCCTGGAAAAAAGAATCTTATATGATGAACACTCGGTAATACTGATATTCAGATCGTTGAAGCAGGTACTGTTTTTTACTTCAGAGAGAAATATTGTTAGAAAAATATTGTCCATGGTAGGTGCTTAATACTTTAAAAATTTGTTGATATCTTTTGTTTTTATATTAAAAACATTTTATGCTGTATCTCTTCACCCTCTGCCTTCCCAGAGAGTCATCTTGTATATTAAAAATGAAAAAATTCAACAAAGCCAACAAACATAGCAAAAAAGTTCAAATGATTAATTAGTAAGCACTGAGTATGTAATAGGCATTATGTTAAGCACTGATTATATAATAAAAAGTAAAAATAGTCCATGCCAAATGAAGAGCTTATATTCTAATAGGGTAGACAATTTCTATGTATAGAACCCTGGAAGATAAATATATAGTATTTGGAAAATCTTTACAGAAAGAGCACTAGCAGCTCAAGGGACAGCTTTCTGGAGAAAATGAAAATATTAATACTAATAAGGATCATAGGTAGAGCAAATGAAAATACTAATGATAGAGATGATAAGTAGATCAATAGCATATGTATAGTGTTTTAGGATGTGCAAAGGACATTAAGTACAGACTATTGGCCAGGTAATGTGCTAAATTCTTGAAATATTAACAAAGGTAAAGGACAATTTCTGCTCTCAAGTGTCTCAAAATCTACATATATATTCTTATTTGATTTTTACAATAACCCTGCAAAATAAGTGTCATCATTACTCCCAGTTTTAAGATGATGAAACAAAATTCAGGAGATTTTGTAGCTAGTTAAATTTCTAAAGTAGAAATTGAACAAAGTATTCTAAGTCCAACAATTAATCCATTGTACTTTGCACTGAATTTAAAAAGAAGTTAAAGATTCTTTAAAGTGGAAGTGGTAGAGTATATATACTATGGGGGCGTTCAATGCAAAACCACAGAATAACAAGACGTAGTAGTAGTAGTAGTAGTAGTAGTAGTAGTAGTAGTAGTAGTAGTAGTAATAGTAAACAATACCAAACACTTATTTAGTGCTTACTATGTGCCAGGTAATGTGCTAAGTGCTTTATTTTATTATTTGATTTCCACTGCAACCACTGGGAAGTGTGTGCTATTATTCTCCACACTTTATACATGAGAAAACCAGGAAAACTAAGGCAAAAATCTAGAAATATAGGGTTAAATATTGCTTTAAGTATCAAATGACAGACTTTATAGGTGATCCTACATCAATTCTATTTTAAAATGTTATTATTAGTATTTTTGGCCTCTTTTACCAAACAATTCTCTTTTCATAAATTTTTTGTATCACTTTTATCTCTTTTCCCATTGTTTCCTCTACAATTCTTATCTCTTGCTTTAATGCTTTCAAGAATTCTTGTTGGGCTTGAATCTAATTAGCACTTTTCTTCAAGGCTTTGCTTGTAGAAATTTTTACATTGTTATTTTCTTCTGAGTTCATGCCTTGTCTTTCCTGCCACCATAAAACCTTTTTATGGTCAAGTTCTTTTTATTTAAATAGGAAGTATGTGTTCAAACCTATACTGTATGTGTGGGAAGGTTGGATTGAGGAAAGAATTCTCAATAGATGAGGAGAAGCTAATTATGTGAGTGGCAAGAAACTAATATATCTAAGAGATTTTGAAAAGAAATAATTATATAGGATTTGCAGCTATTTCTGTGGGAGAGAGTGAAAGTAAGAAATCAAAATTATGTGAGGTGATAAAACCATGGTGATTGAAAGAATGATGGTACTTTAGACAGTAAGAGGAGACTTAGAAAAGGAATCAGTTTAGGAAATTTAGTAAGTTCTATTTTCAAGTATGTTATTAATCACATCTACAGAGTATACTTATTTAACTTTCTTATTTTCTAGCATTCAAAGTATTTGGAAATTGAATATTCTGCTCAGGTCCGAGTTACTTTTTGGAAAGTAATTCCTTAAATTCCTCTCTTTTTTTGAACATTCATCTTTTTATTCTTGATGATTAAACTAACAGTTTCAGAGCATGATATTTTTGTCTGCTTAAGATCCTTTGCTGTTTGAAATACATTATTTCATTCCCTTCTAAAGTTTCAATGGATAAAGAATAACCTTGTATTTTTTACTTTTTCTTTTTTTAAAAATATTGAAAGTCTTTATCCTGGATGCTTGCAGAATTTGTTACTTGCCATTCGAATAGTCACATTTAACCAATTATCTTGAAGTTTAAAGTATAGTTTTTTGTCTTTGAATTACAGTTACTCAATCACCAAGACTAATTAGTTTTGTTAAAATGTAATTATTTCTTATGGTTATTACTCTTTTATAACATTTGTCAAATCCTAAGCTGTAGCTGAGAGAGAAAAATTTTGCTCTTTTTTCCTACCAGGTATTCCTCCTTGATGGTCTATAAATTGCCTGTAGAAGATGTTCATCCTCTTTCTCAGGCCTTTTCTAAATTAGAGGCAGGTAAGAGTGAGCATTTTGAAAATGAGTTTCTACAAAGCAGTGGCAACCCCCAAATAATTAGTGCAACAAACATTTAAGAAAATTAAAACCATTCACTGCAGGACATAAGGAGGCAAAACTTAAATTTGAGTTAAACAGTTTCTCAAGATATGTTTAGTTCAGTGACATACAAACACACAAGATAATTAGTTAAATAGCATATTAAAAGACAAAATTAACTATTTTTAATGTTAAAAGTCAAATTGAGATACTTTATTACATTTTTCTTCAACTGCAGAGTGACTTTTGCTTCATCTTTTGTATTTAAGGCATATTTTTTATTTGTAATTATTTAACATATTATACCCTGATTTGGGAAAAAAAACATGATGGAAAAATGTGTAAACTACTAACATAAATTCATTTTTGTTTAGCTAAACATGCATTCAATCTGGAGGAATACAGTCTCTCTCAGTCTACTTTGGAACAGGTGGGTTATTATCTCAAAGACTTTCTATTTGCCATTCCACTTTCTATTGTTTATTCATTTTAGTCATGTCCAACTCTTCATAATTCCATCTGGGGTTTTCTAGTCAAAGATACTAGAATCACTTGTTATTTTCTTCTATAGCTCATTTTACAATCGAGGAAACTGATACAAAGAGAGTTAAGTGACTTGCCCAAAAAACTATTAAGGGTCTGATTCCAGGACTGGCATTCTACTCATTGTACCACCTAGAGTCCAATTAGTGTGTATTGGGTGGATGTCCTAGCTGGTACTTGATATACTCTGTTAGCTATATAAGGTTCACACAGGGCTTGTTCTGCTTGCCCTAAAACTATAGAAAAGCATGTTCTCATTTTATTAATCATTATTACTTCCCTTCATTGTTGTACAGAAAATCCTCTTTAATGTACATGTCAGTTGCCAGACTCACCAAACTGTATGTCTTCTAATAACTGGACAAGAAGAAAATCTTAATGACCTACATTCAAATTACACTGGAAAAATATGAAATATGGTTCTGAACTATTGACGTTTCTTATAAAATTTGCTGGCCCTTCCTCCATTTCATTTTGGAAAGTTTCTAAGATCAACCTGACATCTATATGTGTCCTTTCTTTTTTCCTTTTTTATTTCTTTCCTTCCTTTTTTATTATTCATTTGTATATGTGTATATATATATATATGTGTGTGTGTGTATATATATATTTGTTCATTTAAATATCTATTCATGCATGAATGCATGCAACCATTCATTTCTTTGTTTATGTGACACAAAAAAAATCCACTTGTCTAGAGTCATGAGGTTTATTGAATATAGTAAAGTACAACCCTAAGAAGCCATCAAATGTCCCACCTTTGTGGAACAATTAGACTAATGATCTCCAAGTCCCCAGGATATTACTCTCCCATTTCTTTGGTTTGCTTGCTTCTGAATGCCTTGGAAAAAATAGAGCTATTACTCACTTTTTTTAATTATTATTTTTGTACAGGTTAAGGAGGAATAATAATAATAATAACAATAAAAACAAAACTGACACCTGTAAAGCATCTACCAGTTTACAAAGCTTCTTGCTCATATAACAATAGCTAGCATCTTTATCATATTTTAAGGTTTTTAAAGTGTTATTTAATTTAAGCCTTGCAAGAATTCAACAGGTAGGTACAGTTATCTCTTCCACATTGCAGAGTTTAAGAACATAGTGCCCCTGCAAGCTAGAAAATCTGCCTAAAATTTTTTGATTCTTCCTTCATATCAGAAAAGTTTGAACTATTATGGTTTTAAAAGATAAAAAATATTGATATCATACAATACTATACATATTTTTTGCATTTCTGAATTTTTAAACTTTCTTCAGCATTATCTAGTGACCTTCACATGCCATCTGAGGATTTTTTTTAAACTTTTTATTGACAGGGTAATTTTTTACAGCATTATCCCTTGCACTCACTTCTGTTACAATTTTTCCCCTCCCTCCCTCTACACCCTCCCCCAGATGGCAAGCAGTCCTGTATATGTTAAATAGGTTACAGGCCATCTGAGGACTGTGTGAAATTTCCAAAAAGTGTTTTTTAATTTCATATGACAAATTGCAATATATCAAAATGAGGATGGGGAAAGTCATAATGTAGATGGGATAACTCTATGGCAAATGTTATTATTCCCATTTTATAAACAAGAAAATTGAGATTCAGAAAGATTAAGCAACTTGACCATTGTCACACAGTTAGTATCTGAGACAGTATTTGAAAACAAGTCTTCCTGATAACAAATTTTACCTAAGGCTAAGAAGCTTCTCACAATAAGATAATTTAAATAAATGGCATGGTGAATTGTGGCAAACAGTTATATAGTGAATCATGTGAGATTGAAATATTTGTAAAATGTTTTGTAAAGCACTAGTTAAATGCAAGAAATAATGATGATGATCATGATAATGATGATGATACTTGTTATTGTTATACATACTTTTCTCATTAAATTGGTGGTATAGGAACTAAATTGCTACTTCATTTTTCTCCTTTCCTTGCCCCTCATTTTCACTTGAAGGTCTTTCTAGAGTTGTCAAAGGAGCAGGAAATGGGAGATTTTGAAGAGGAATTGGATACAACTGTAAAATGGAAACTTCTTCCACAGGAAGAACCTTAAAGACCTAGCTCTCCTAAGTTTATGTCTAAGATCTCATGACCCTTCATTTTAATGCATTTATATTTTTAATTTCATATATCATCTCAAAAATGTTAGATCAAACTTTTAAAGCACATTTTGTATTTGCATATGTTACTTAAATTTGTAATTACTTTTTGCTAGAATGAAGTAAAGAAGAATATCTTCGGGCAAAATCTCTACATTAAACAGTATTGATAATGACATGGAATTGAAGTATATTAGTTTCCCATATATTTGCATAGCATTTGGGGGAATGTTCTCTGTATTGTATGTTCTCTGAAGCTTTTATCAGCAAAGGGAATGATACAATTTTTCTCAACTGGAAGGAGGGAACTAAAAGATCATGGGAAGTGGAAGATAGGACAACTTTTGAATCCCTAGAAAGGATGGTATAGAAGAAGCGTCAGATTGTACAAATCAATGACAACAAACAAACATTGATTGGGATTGAATGGAATCATAATCAGTTGGGTCACTAGTTCACCAATCCGCTTAAAAAATACCTTGATAGAACTTACTGCCTTTCTGGGTTTAGATGAATATATCACCTTTCCATTTCTTCTTCCTCCTCTATCTCACAGCAGCCTGGTGATCTGGCATTACTTAATCTTAAAATTTTATTTTTTTGTTTCTACCTTTATAATGTGTTTTATCTCCCAATAAATTTAAAGTAATTTTTTATTGTTTTCTGATTATATAAATAGACTATACTATAGTATAACATATACTTTAATATAAAGAGACCACATATTAAGGGGAAAGGCAAAAGAGAATTTCTAGACAAGTAACCCTAGAGTTGACCAACTCTCATACTGTCTCTGTCTCCTAAACCAATAAAATACAGATCTATTTGGTATATTTTTAAAAACATTTAATTATGAACTTGAAAACACTAGAATTCTTTTTAAATAAGTATTTTAAGATTCAAGTTTTTGAGTTCAGAATCAATTCAAATCAAGTCAACAAACATTTAGCATTCTACTAAATGCTAGAGATACAAGGACAACAATTAAACAATCATTACCCTAATTCCTAATTGACAGTCATATTAACTAAGAGTAATCACATCTTAGATTAGGGAAGAGGGAAGCAGTGATATGGAGGGGGCAAAATTGAGGTCATTATACAAGTTAAAATTATAGTCATCCTATAAATTAAAATTACCCTGGAAAAACTCTTAAATCACGCCCCAAATCAGTATGCTCTTTTTAAATAGTTCCCCATTAAAAAGAGAGCAATTTGTAATAGAATGCTGAGGTAGTTGCTATGAAAACAATTGGATGTAAATTTTTTTCATAACACTCAACCAAGATCTCAGGAGAGAAAAAGAAAAAAAACAAGCCTTGAAGAAGAAAATGAAAACAATAGTAGAAGAAGTAATGATTAGAGGAAATGCATTTGAAAAGGGCTTTACTGGATGATCATATATTCACTACCCATAATAATTTTAGGTCATATATTTATTGAATGGAATGTAGCAGGCATGATATATTGCATTATTTAAATATCTGTTTTTCTCTTCTGTAATTGTTTTTTGCCAAGTACATATAGTTGAATTTTCACATGTTAAATGAGTGTATGATGAGACTCTTCTGTATAGACACTATATTTTACAGATTATAATTGTTTATCAAATGTGGTAATAAACCAAAAGAACAAAAACAAAAATAAAACAAATCTGTGTGTATATGTGTATGTATTTATGTGTGTGTGCCTGTGTATACAGGCTATATCTTGACATGCTTTCGCTTATTAGCAGATATCCCTGCCATTCCTCTTTTCCAGAACATCAAAGTTCTGGGCAAGGTCTGACTCAAGTCATTCCTCTAGTAGTTTGTTCAATATTGGAACAAAATGAAACGATTGTAGGTTACTTAAAAGTTAACAAAGGAAGATTACTTTCACCATTGCAGGAGAAGCATGTTGAACAAGAATAGACCAAGAACACATTGAGTTAATTTAGCATTATTGGGTATTATTTTGTTAGAAATGGGAAGGGATCCATCAGTTTTACATTACATTTAGCATTGGGCTACAACAACCTTTTTCTTGATACCGTGCTTGCCAATGCATATTCTTCTAATATTGAACTGCCATTGTGATAGAGGGTTACTTAACTTTCTGCTATCAGTCAGGCCCATGACTAAGTTTACTGCCTGCTGATATCCATGATTTCTGGGGCTTTTATCTGGGCCCACTGCCTTCTCTGCCAAGATCAATTGTTACCCTCCTACACTAGCACAGGAAAACTGTCTCTATTAAATCCTTAGCTCTTTCATCCTATGCTAAGTTAACGTATTGCTATTGCCCTGAGTGTTATTATATTACCACTATTAGAAACCCTAAATCAGGCCAAAAACCTATATAGAAAATTGTTACAGGTCTATGCTGCCACTGCCCTGACGTGTTTGGAAGGAACACTGTTAGTGCTACTATTATTAGGGACTAGTTCAATCCTCCAAGGCTGGCCAGAGCATCATTATTTACAGCTGATCTTTCATAATTGTTGATATCATGAGTTATCTTATGAGATGGCTCAGGCTATTCCAAAGTATTCTCACTGATTAATTATGGTGGGGCTTGAATTTATCTTCCTATCAATGAACATTTTCAATGAAGGAAATTTCTACTGCTTCCAGTCAGTTCTCATTGAGGAATCCAGAAGCTCATGACAACTTGAACACAAAAGGATGTCAATAGGACTAGAACTGTCCAGCTTGGATTGCCCTTCCCCTCATTAGGATGGAGAGTTCCAGGGGATAAAGAAAGGAGAAGTAAGGAGAAAGAAGCTTAGGGGATGAGGAGAGGGAAAAAAGGAGAAAAGGAGGGGAAAGGGGCAGCATCAAGATTGCAGATTAGGACATTCACCCAGTTGAATTCCCCCAACATTCTTCTCCAAACAACTTTAAAATAATATTTCAAATGAAATTTTAGAATGAAAGACCTAACAAAAGTCAGGGGTGAGACATTTTTCCAACAGAAGAAAATTTTAAAAATTGATAGAAGGCACTGGAATGGAGTCATGTCCAGAACACACACATGACTGCAGCAACAGCTTAATGAACTCTCATACCAGAGATGGTGAAAGGTTGGAAAATTGATCAGAAAGAGGTTACAGGGGGGTCTTTGCTGGCACTGCATACAACTGGCACTCTGTTGCCAATATACAGCTCTGGATCATAGCTACAGGGTAGAGACAAACATGGGCAATCAGTCACAAAGAAGCAGGGATTCACATCACAGTTCCAAGATAAAAAGCACAAACTCTTGTGACTGCAGGAGAATAGGGGCTATTCTTGGGCAAAATCCATAGTGCAAACCACAAGAGCAATGACCATACTTCTACCCAGATCGCACTACTTTAGAAGCATCAAATACTTACAGACTCCCAGAACTAGCTATGAAAACAGCAGTGTAAAAATGTCTGAAGCATTGGCACAGTATCTTTCCAGCCTTAGTTGAGTTGAGTCCAACTTTAACATAAAGTTCAAATTCAAGAAATAGGTTGGAAAAGTAAACTAACAACAGAAACAAAAACAAAGAATCTGATTACCAAAAGCTATATGATGGCAAGGAAGACTAAGAAATAAACTCAGAAAAAAAAAATGTAAAAGTTACTACAAAAAAAAATCAAAGAAAAATGTTAATTGTACTCAAATACAATTAGAATTGTTGGAAGAGGGTTTTTTTTGTTGCTATTGCTTCTTATTTTGTTTTGTTTTTAAGAGAGAGATAAGAATGGTAAAGGAAAAATTGGGAAAAGAAACAATTTAAAGAAGAAAATGCTGAAGAGAAAATTAATATCGTGGTAAAAGCTATAAAAAACACTGAAGAAAACACTTTAAAAATAAAATCAGACAAATGGTAAAGGAGGCATAAAAATTCACTGAAGAAAAGAATCTTAAAAAGCAGAATAGGTCAAAAGGAAAAGGAAGTACATAATTCATTGAAGAAAGGATAGAAAAAGAGGTACAAAATTGTAATGTCTGGGCTAGCTTTCTGGAAGTCCTTTGGACGGGCCTTGATTTCAGCAAGATAGACACCATGAGAATGGTCAAAAATAGAGTCTAAATTTTTTATTCTGATCCAGTGTTGATCTTAGTGCAGGAGGCATGAGAATCACCAGGAGCCTAGTCAAAAATAGAATCCAGTCCTTCTTAGCCCTTCTATACCTTATTGTAATTCCATCATTACAGCATACTGATTTTGTGTGAACCAGAGAACCACTACATCACCACACCAAGTATTAAGAATATATGTGAACTAGAGAACAATCATCTCATCAATTCCACTGAGTTAACACCTTATTTCAAGTATACTTGTTTCAAGTATGCTTCTCCAAAGTTCTGCCCTCTATATAAAATCTTACTGAAGAAAAAAAAAAATCCTTAAAAATTAGAATTGGGCAAGTGGAAACTGCATGAGATGTTAAGAAACAAGAAAATAACATTTTTGAAAAGAATGAAAAATAGGAAAAAAATATAAAATATCTCATTAGAAAAATAACTGATCTGGAAAACAGATTGAAGAGAGAGAATTTAAGAACTGAACTAATTAAGAGCCATAATCAAATAAAGAGCCTACTCATCATATTTCAAGAAACTATTCAGTAAAAGCACTTATATCTTAGATCCAGAAGGCAAAATAGAAATAAGGAAAAATCTATTGATCATCTCCCAGAAGATATGCCAAAATGATATCATTCAGGAATATTATAACCAAGTTCCAGAGCTCCCAGGTCAGAGAGAAAATACTGCAAAGTTGTTGTGGAGTCACAGTCAGGATCACACAAGATTTAATAGCTTCCATGTTTAAGGACTGGAGAGTTTAGAATGTGATATTTCAAAAGGCAAAGGAATTAATATTACAAACAAGAATGACTTAGCAAAACTGGATATAATCCTTTGGGGGAATGGATATTTAATAAAATTGGGGGATTTTAAGCACTACTGATGAAAAGACCAGAGCTGAATGGAAAATTTAACATAAGACACAAGAGAAGGATAAAAAGGCAAACATGAAAGAATTTATAAGGAATAAAATGTCAAGTTGTTTACATCCTTATATGAGAAGATGATACACATAACTCCAAGAACATTTTCATTATTAAGGTAGCTAAAAGAAGTTTCTATAGAAAGAGGGCAGGGTTCTGAGATGATTACATTGGAATCATTTCCAACAAAAATGAAGAAATAAGAAAGTAGCATAAACTGGGAGAAGGAGAAGGGAGAGGTCAAACGAGGGAAATTTTTTCACTTAACAATAGCATTCAAGAAAGAGCTTTTACAATGGAGAAGGGAATGGGTAGGAGTGACAGACAGTCCTTGAACCTTACTCTCTTTAGAACTGGTTCAAAAAAGGGAAAATACATACACACACACACACACACACACACACACACACACACACACATACACACACACACACACACACACACACACACACACACACAGAGTTGTATATATAGAAATGCAACTTGCTCAGCAGGGGAATAGTAAGGGAAGAGGAGAAAAGAAAGGAGAGGTAAAATGATAAAAGGTAAATTAAAGGAGGCAATGGTTATAAGCAAAAAAGACTTTTGAGAAGGGAATAAAAAGAGTATAAAAAGAGAAAAGAAACAGAAGGAAATGAAATGAAGGGAAATAATAAGTTAATAATCATAACTGTGAGTGTGAATGGGATGAGCTCACTCATAAAACAGAAACACATAACAAAATGGATCAAAAGCTAAAATCCAACAATATGTTGTTTACTAAAGACATAACTTGAAACAGAAGAACACAGAGTTTACAGAATTAACAGACTTAAAATAAAGAATTTGAGCAGAAGCTACTAAGTTTCAGCTGAAGCCAAAAAGGCAGGGGTAGTAATCATGATTACAGACACAGCAAAAGCAAAAATAGATTGAATTAAAAGAGATAATCATGGAAACTACATTATGCTAAAAGGTGCCATAGACAATAAACATCAAAAAAGTTTATACTAAGTTTATTTGATAAAGGTTTTATTTCTCAAATACATACTGATTAAAGAACTGAGTCAAATTTGTAAAAATAAGAGTTATTCCCAATTGATTAATGATCAAAGGAGATAAGTGGCAGTTGTTTTCAGAAGAAGAAATCAAAGCTATCTATAGTCATATAAAAATTGTTTAAACCACTACTGATTAGAAAAATACACATTAAAAGTACTTTGCTGCATCACTTCACTGCTTTCAAAAATGACATGCTGGAGAGAATAAGAAAAAAAATAGATACAGTAAAGAACTGCTGATAGAATAATCAATTTGTCCAACCCTCTGGATAAAAATTTTGACCTATACTCAAAAGCCTATAAAACTGTTCATACCTCTTAATCCATCAATACCATTATGATATTTGTATATAAAAGTGATCAAAAAACAAAACTGGTCTATATATACAAAAATATTTGTAGCAGCTCTCTTTGTGGTAGCAAAGAATTAGATACTAGAGAGAGTCATCAATTGGACAATGTTTTTACAAGTTGCAGTGTATGATTTTTTAACAGTATTTTATATTTTTCCAAATACATGCAAGACTAGTTTTCAACATTCACCTTTGCAAAACCTTGTATTCCAAATTTTTCTCCTTCTCCTCCCCCTTCCTCACTTCTCAAAACAGCAAGTAATCCAATATAAGTTAAACAAGTGTAACTCCTCTAAACATATTCCCATATTTACCATGCTATGCAAGGAAAATAAGATCAAAAAGGAAAAAAAAAGAAAACATGAGAAAGAAAAAAGGCAAACAATGACAAAAAGGTGAAAATAGTATGCTTTGATCAACATTCAGTCTCCATACTTCTCACTGATAGATTAAAGGATATACCCAATTTGATAGCCCTTTGGGCATAGTTCCAGATTGCTCTCCAGAATGATTGGATCATTTCACAACTCCACCAACAATGGCACTAGTGTTCCAGTCTTCCCCCATCCCCTCCAGCCTTCATCATTATTTTTTCCTGTCATCTTAGTGCATCTGGAAGATATGAAGTGGTACCTCTGAGTTGTCCTAATTTGCATTTTTCTAATCAATAGTGATTTATAGAAGTTTTTCACATGACTAGAAATGGCTTTAATTTCATTATCTGAAAAATATCTGTTCATATCTTTTGGTCATTTATCAATTGAAGAATGGTTTGGATTCTTATGAATTTGACTCAGTTTTCTATCTATTTTAGAAATGAGTTTTTCATTAGAAACACTGGCTGTAAAATATTTTCCCTGGTTTTTTGTTTCCCTTCTAATCTTGGCTGCATTGGTTTACTTTGTGCAAAAACTTTTTAATTTAGTGTAATCACAATTATCCACTTTGCACTTCATAATGTTCTCTAGTTTTTGTTTGACCATAAATTCCTCCCTTCTCCATGGATCTCACAGATAGACTGTACTTGCTATCCTAATTTACTTATAAAATCACTTTTTATGTCTAATTCATGAACCCATTTTGTCCTTATCTTGGTACAGAATATGAAATGTTTATCAATATCTAGTTTCTGCCATATTATTTTCCAGTTTTCCCAGCAATTTTTGTCAGATAGTGAGTTTTTATCCCAGACCCTGGAGTCTTTGGCTTTATGAAATATTAAATTACTATAGTCATTGACTATTGTGTCTTGTGAATCTAACCTATTCCATTAATCTCCTACTCTATTTCTTAGCCAGTACCAAGCAGTTTTGATGACTGCTGCTTTCTAATATGTGATGACCACATATTTAAAATCAGCCAGAGTCAGGATTTCAGGTTAAGGGAAAAATCTTCAATCTTTATTCGCAGTAGAGGTGAAGAAGGATTGTGATAGCAATATGGGCAGACAGAAAGCCAGCTAGCAAAGGGGGATCAGAGGTGAAGTGTGGTCGCAATAGCAATGCGAGCAGCTGTGTCAAGATGCCAGCCAGCAGCCTCTCTTTCTGCTTCCCTTTCCACTCCCCTGCCTCCACCCACCAAAAACATCATTTCCTATACAACACATAAGGACTTGCACAAAGAGTGGGCAGGGGCCATTCTTTCTCCAAGCATATATATTAATAGAGCATGGTCCAATTACTATTTAGCCTCACGTGCTTGGGACCTCAGTGCATCAACTCGAGCCTCAGCCCATTACATTTCCCGCTTTCTTTTGTTTTAGAACACAGGTGGTCATGCCATCCCTGACTCCTCAGGGAGGTCAGAGCCCCCAAGGGGAGGTGATCACACTCTCCCTGACTTCTCAGGAAAAGAGGTGAAAACACCGAAAAGGGAGTGATCATGACCTCCCTGACTTCTCAGGAAGGGAGGTGAAAGCACTAAAAAGGAGATAATCACGCCCTCCCTGACATCTCAGGAAGGGAGATGAAAAGCCCCAAAGGGAAGTGGAAGTTGCTAGCAGGTTTCTGGGTTGAAGGGTCATATTAGAAACAGGTATGCACAAACCCATCAGCATGGGAAGTATTACACAAGCACACAGCAATAACGCAGAGGCTATTAGTGATGACTCTTCCCACAGTCAGTGCAGGCTTGATGTGGTGTAACAAACATGAATTGTACATGCAAGTAATGGTATAACAAACAATATAAATCAACATGGTGTTGTAAAAGATTGCCAGAAGTCCTAGAAGGAGAGTATGTAAACAGCAGTCATACATATGCCTTCTTCAGAAGCCAAGAGATTGTCCAAAACCAATCTATTGTCCATTGCTTCACATATCAGGGAATCCAATGATCCCCCCCCACCAAGTTTTTGAAGTCCTGCAAAAGTCTTTTTATGTGTTAGGGAATCCAATGATTCCAGAAGATTTTTAAGTCCTATAACAGTCTTATCATTTCTCAGAAAATCCGATGATTCCTGAGGGTTTTCAAGTCTTATGTCTCAAAGAATCCAATGATTCCTGAGGGTTTTCAAGTCCAACAATTTTCTATGTCCATGAGTCAAACACTATAACTGCCACACTCTTTCAATGGTGAGCACAATCAGCAAAAGAACCACCCAATATTTCTTGGGTTTTCTCCTTCATTTCAAGGGTCTATTCCTTCTCTCTGCGATGGACAAGGCGAATACAACTCATTGGCACCCATCTGATTCCTTCTCCACTTGTAGAGGTACAAGCAAACCCTCTTCCCCAAGCAGTTAACCTATCTGGTCCCTTCCATTCACCACTTTCTGGGTCTCTCCACATCATCTGGCGATTATCTAAAGATAGTGGAGCCGCTCGCACTGGACATTGCCCTTCCGGTGGGTTATAAAACCTGTCTGCCAGAGCCAATGCATCTTTGTCAAAAATCAAGAAATTAATAGTTTAAAGGGTTAGATTTAGAAGTTCTCTAGGGTTACCTGTGGCTCCCCCTTTCTTTTGTTTTTGGAGCAGAGTCTTAATGTCTCTGTTTCTCCTCTCTACTATTGCCTATCCTTGAGGATTAAAGGGTATGCCAGTGGTGTGTAAAATCTTATGCTGTGCGCAAAAGTGTGCAAAATGTTTGGAGGTGTATGCAGGATCATTGTCTGTTTTTATTGCTTATGGCACACTCATAATGGCAAATGCTTGTGTGAGGAATTCAGTGACCACTCAGGCTGTCTCTTTTGCTGCTGGTATTGCAAAAGTGAATCCTGAAAAGGTGTCTACCACAACATGGATAAAAGACAGACGACGGAAAGATTTATAATGGGTCACATCCATTTGCCAGATTTCATTGGGTCTCAAACCCCGAGGGTTCTTCTCTGGAGGCAGTGTAGGAGCATGGAAAGGAAGGCAAGCATACAGGCTTTTACTATGCTCCTAGCTTCGTCTTTTGTTATCCCAAAATATAAATGTAAAGCTCGAGCAGCCTGAAGGTATTTAGAATGGGATTCCTGGGCCTCCTGAAATAAAGGCTTACTGGCTAACATAGTTAAAAGGCTATCTGCCTTTGAATTTCCATCAACAAAACAGAGCAGTTTTCCTTAATGATTTCTTAAAAATTGTGATTTTTTCAATTTGTTGCAGTGGTCAAAAATTGGAAACTGAATGCATGCTCTCGATTGGAGAATGGCTGAATAAATTATGGCATGTGATTGTTATAAAATATTATTGTTCTGTAAGAAATGACCAACATTGATTCCAGGAGGTCTGGAGAGACTTAGATGAATTAATATTAAGTGAAAAGAGCAGAACCAGGAGATCATTATACACGCCAACAAGATTATACAATGATCAAATCTGATGGACATGGCTCTCTTCAACAATGAGATGATTCAAACCAGTTCCAATTGTTCAGTGATGAAGAGAGCCATCTACAGGCAGGGAAAGCACTGTGGGAAGTGAGTGTGGTTAACAACATAACATTTTCACTCTTTTTGTTGTTGTTTACTTTCATTTTACTTTGCTTCTCTTTTTCTTTCTTGTGCAGCATGATAATTCTATAAATATCTTTACATATATTGGATCTAACATATATTTCTACCATATATAACTACTAGCCATCTAGGGGAGAGTGTGGGAGAAGAGACAGGAAATTGGAAAACAGATTTTTTCAAGGATTAATGTTGAGGAATTGTCTACTGTTTTGAAAAATAAAAAGTTTTAATTTAAAAAAAAGTAAAAAAATGTTTCAGGTAGTCCAATATTTTTTTTTTTGGCTGAGGCAATTGGAGTTAAGTGATTTGCCCATGGTCACACAACTAAGAAGTGGTAAGTGTCTGAAACCAGATTTGAACTTGGGTCTTTCAGCCTTCGAGGCTAGTGGTCTATCCACTACACCACCTAGCTGCTCCTAGTCTAATAATTCTTAGATTGTCTCTCCTAGAGCTATTTTCCAGATCAGTTGTGTTGAAATGCAAATATCATAATTTTTTAAAGTTCATGAACCATAAACTTAGAATCCCTTCAAGAAGATGGAATAGTTCTTTTACTCTCAAGGTTGTCTAGAAACTTTTAGGATTTCTGAAATTTCCACTAGAAATTCTAGATATTCCAGTAATACTAGGAAACATTATAGTTCTTTCTATAAAAGCATGAGAATTATAAGATAAACAAAACAGAGGGAAAAGGAATTGTAGGATTTAGTACTGAAAGAAATCTTAGAAATCATGCACTCCCACTTCTTCATTTTATAGGTAAGGAATATATAGCCCTTAGAGATTTGGCTAAGGTCACAAAGGTAGCAAATAGGTTTAAATGGGTAACTAAGTGGTACTATGGACAGAGTGATGTGCCTGAAGTGAGAAAGTTTCATCTTTCATCTTTCTAAGTTTAAATCTAGCCTCAGAAACTTATTAACAGTGTGACACTAGACAAATCACATTTAACTCAGTTCCTCATTTGTAAGATGAACTAGAGAAGGAAACGGCAAACCACTTCAGTATCTTTACTAAGAAACCCCTACATGGAGTCATAGTCAGACACAACAGAACAACATCAAATATTCAAGGTAATTATTGTCTTGAGAATGAAAGCTCTAGTTTGCTAGACAAAGAATTCCTTTGCAGTAGCAAAAGAAGAAAGAAAAAAGCAAACAAATTCAGAACAGTCACATTATCCAGGAACCTGATTGTTTCCTTCTTCTTAAATTGTGCAGCTGTTCTTTTCTGGAATCATTTTCACATCCCTCCCAAAAGTCCTTTCTTCCCTACCCCCTTCTCCTCATGTCATCTTGTTATTTAGACCAGCAACAAAACAAAACATGCTCTATTCCATTTTCTGGAATAATATAATAAAATGACTCTTAAATTTCCCAGGAGGGAAATAGGAGAACTTTTCAGATGGTTTTTCAAGACTGAAAAAATATTCCCAAAGAATTCCCTGAAGGTTCATAAGCATATTCAAGATGAGGGTCTTTTACAAGAGTTGATCCTTTCCCTGCTCTACAATGAATTTTTGACCTTGAGATAAAGAACAGAGGCTTTTTATTCTAGTGGGACAATTTATCTTTTGAGCTAATTTCTAAGACATACCTAAGAGATTCAACTTGTATATAGTGAATACATAGTGCACCATCTGTGAAACTTTTGCTGCTCCCTTGAAGTCATACAGATGGCAGGAATTTATCTCTTGTCTCAAGTCTCCATCTTAATCCTAGATTTAAAGCTGCAAGGATCCTAAAAATTAAACTGAGTCCCAGAAAGAAGTGACTTATCCAAGATTACACAGTTTGTAAGTAGAAGGGTCAGAATTCAAGGGTGTGTCTTGTGGCTAAAGAACCAATGATCTATCGTTGCATTGCACTGATCTTTGACGCTTCCTAGTCAGAACTGAATACAAATAGCAGAACTGTTGCACACTGAGCAATACATATTTATTTTGTAACTGTATTCATAAAAGGGGAGAACAGATCACTACCACCTGCCCATCCTCTCAAGTTTGAAGAATAGTCTAGACCTATACTGATTTCTGAGACTTTGAGGTTTTGTTCATTCCTCAAGCCAAGGAAATATTTCATGGTCAGGGAATGGGAATGAGAATTGGGGAAACTTCCAAGAAAAAAAAGATATAATCCTTTACTGCTAGAAAGAGTTTCTGAAAAGTACAATTTTCACTAGTAGGAATGAGAGAATGGAGGATCTTAAAAAAGCCTAATACCTGAGAACTTTGGGGAATTATATGGATGAAGAATGTGTGTCAGCAGTGAGTCAATTAAGAATGCAAAAAGAAGACTAATATTTGAAGGAAAAACCCATGGGAGGAATCTAATAAAACCTTGGTCCTCAAATATCTAAATATGAATGTCCAAAGTTTAGGAAACAAACAAGAACCAGGGGTACAAATGCAAAGATGCAAATTTAACCTTAAAGAAATACCTGGGGTTTGATGTGGTTAAAACCATGAATGCACTGTGGGTCTGAATAGATATGCCTTATTTAAAAAAATGGAGTGAGGGGGTAGAAATAATAAGAACATATAGTCATGTGAAGAAATCCAGAAACCAAAAACAGACACACCTTATGGAGTACATCTGGTAGGTCAATGGAGAGAAAAACAAATGGTTATGTCATCGGACCACCTAGATAGGAAGAGGAAGCAAATGAAAGCTTTGTAAAATGGATCACAAGCCTGGCACAAAAGTAGTGATGGGGGAATTAAATTATAAAAACATATGCATCTCTTTCTCTCTCTTTCTCTCTCTCTCTCTCTCTCTCTCTCTCTCTCTCTCTCTCTCTCTCTCTCTCTGTGTGTGTGTATGTGTATTTCTCTGTATCTCTCAATAATTTAATCCTTCAAAGAATGCAATAAGAGGAAATTCTATTATATATTATATAATATAAATATATTATTATATATTATTATATATCATATTCTTACTAATAAGGTTCCTGGAGTAGAAATGAAACTAGTGGAACTTCAAAGGATCATTCCTTCATACATTTTCTCATAGTAGAGAGTAAAACTAGATTTAATCTAATATGCATCCTATATTTGGAGTGAAAAGATTTCAAAGGATTCAGAGAGGTATAATCATATTCACTAAAAAATTTAGAGGGCAAGTCAAACCAGGAAATGTTTAAAAATGAGAACCAGTGCCATGTGAAGCATGGCAAACTTAATTAAAACTTGAATTAAGAAAGATCTGAGTGCAAATTTCATCTTCCATACTAACTGTGGGATCAGGAGCATGTCAGTTAATTTCTCTAAGCTTCAGTTTCTTGAGAGGGTTGGGAACTACAAACTATATTATCATTTTCAGCTCTAAATCTTTGATTCTATGAAATATGAACAAATAAAGAGAAGCAATTCTGGAGGAAAAAAAAGGAGTTGTGTGAAAAGACGAATAAGAATGCACTAATAGAGAATTCAGTGACCAAATTAGATTTTAAAAATAAATATACAGAAGATGGAAACAATGTTGGATAGTAGAGGGTGAACATGTGGCATGATTCTGTAAAAAATAATATCATAATAGCTGTAGCTCAAGTGGAACAAAGACTAGTGAAGGAAGCTAGAGAAAAGAAAGGAAGGAAAGAAGGAAGGAAGGAAGGAAGGAAGGAAGGAAGGAGAGAAGGAAGGAGGGAGAAAGGGAGAAGGGAGGAGGGAGGAAGAAGGAAGAAAGGAAGAAGAAGAAAGAAAGAAAGAAAGAAAGAAGAAAGAAAGAAAGAAAGAAAGAAAGAAAGAAAGAAAGAAAGGAAGGAAGGAAGGAAGGAAGGAAGGAAGGAAGGAAGGAAGGAGGAAGGAAGGAAGGAAGGAAGGAAGGAAGGAAGGAAGGAAGAAAGAAGAAGAAAGAAAGAAAGAAAGAAAGAAAGAAAGAAAGAAAGAAAGAAAGGAAGGAAGAAGGAAGGAAGGAAGGAAGGAGGAAGGAAGAAAGAAAGAAAGAAAGAAAGAAAGAAAGAAAGAAAGAAAGAAAGAAAGAAAGAAGAAAGAAAGAGAACAAAGAGAGGAAGAGAGGGAGAGAGAGACGGAGGGAAAAGGGAGGAAGGAAGGAAGGAGAGAGGAAAGGAGGGAGAAAACGAGGGAGGAGAAAAGGAAGAATGGAAGGAGGAAGAGAGGAAGGAAGAGAGGGAGGAAGAAAGGAGGGAGGGAGGGAGGGAGGGAAGGAGGAAGGAAGGAAGGAAGAAAGGAGGGAGGGAAGGAGGAAAGAAGAAAAATTCTTTGAGCTTTCTGAAAAGAAAAAGAAGAATCATAGTAGTAAAAGAGACCTAGACTTGATGTAAACAAAATGAGGATAACTGACAACAGAGACAAGACAGAAATCCTTAATTTTCATTTTTGTTTCTATTTTCCATGTTAGAGAGATTGAC
This sequence comes from Antechinus flavipes, assembly GCF_016432865.1. Lineage (NCBI taxonomy): Eukaryota > Metazoa > Chordata > Mammalia > Dasyuromorphia > Dasyuridae > Antechinus > Antechinus flavipes. The sequence goes on from NC_067401.1 coordinate 157,655,002, forward strand.
TTTCATTTTAGAAATGAAACAAAGAAAAATTACTAATAGGTTGCTGATACTCAAAGTAAATAAGAAGCTAAAAATTGCCTTTGTGAATTCAAATCACCAGGCCTAAATGAATTAACCCTCTGGTAAAGAATTGGAAGATGTGAATCCTGAGCATCTGTCAATAATATTGTGGAACATGAGAGGTATGCCACAAATTTGAATAAATTCAATTGTCCAAAATTTTAAAAGAGGAAAAGGAATAAAAAAAGGAAAGAGAAAGTTCACAAATAATAGGCTTAACTTTGATTCACAGGAAATTCTAAAGCAGATCATTAAAGAGATTAACAAATATTAGAAAAAGAAGTGATTTCAAAGAATCGATATGACTTCATAGAAAAAAAAAGATTATAATAGGATAACCTTATTTCTTTTTTTGACAGTTATAAAAGTGACAGACTTGAGAGAGTGCTATAGGTGTGATTTAACTGGATTTTAGTGAATCATTTATTAAGATATCTCATGCTTTTCTTGTGGAAGGAATAGGGAAAGTGAATAAGCATTTATTAAATGCCTACTTTATATCAAGCTCTATGTTAAGCACTTTACAGATATTTCATTTTATCTTCATAACAAGGAAAGACAGAGAGGTGTGAAACAGACTACAATACATTTAGATGATTACCCTGGCATGGGTTCTGTCAACAAAAAGTTATTATAAAAAAAAATAAAAAAGAAAAGAAAAGTCAAAAAAATACATTTAGATGGAAGTAGGACTTCTTAGATGGCTAGATTTTTTAAAATAGTCTTATTGGTTTGATATCAGCTTGGCAGGCAATTTCCGATGAAATGACTAAGGGTTCTATGTTTATTCTTACACTGTTTAATATTTCTTATCCATGAACTGGATAAAAGCATAGATGAGCACACTCTCCAAATTCAAAGGTGTTTTAAAGCTGAGAAGGATAGCTAATATCTGGATCACAGAGTAAGGATCCATAAAGACTTCAACAGGTGAGAGTATTAAATTGAATATTTTGCAATGAAATTCAATAAAGATAAATGTAAAATTTTGTACTTGGGTTCAAAAAAATCAACTTCAGTAGTATAGATTGGGGAGGTATGGTTTGTAGTTTGTCTAAAGAATAACTAGGAGTATTAGTGGCCTGCAAGCTCAATACAAGGTTTCAGGTGATATAGTAGCCAAGAAAATTAATGTGATTTTGGAGTACATTGAGAGACATCACTTCCAGCAATAAAGAGATAATAATAGTCCCTCTATGCTCTACCTTTATCAGACCTCATCAAGATTATTGTATTCCGAAGTTAGAGACAGAGTTAAAGAAGGTTATTGATAAGCTGAAAAATCAGGAAGAATGATAAAGGGCCTTGAGTACAATGTCATATGAAGATAAGTGGAAAGAAATATTTTAGCCTGAGAAAGATAAGACTCAAAGGAAATAGTATGTTTCAAATATCTGAAGAACTATCATGTGTACTTGGGCTTGGCCCCTGTAGGCAAAGGAAGAAAGAGTGAATGAAAGTTTCAAAGAGGAAAGTTGAAATTTGTTATCTAATAGTAAATGTTTCTCTGTGGAGTGGTGACTTCCTTCTTTGGGGGGATCTTCAAAGAAAAATTGGTAATTATAAAGTATGTTGTAGTAGAGCTTCCTTCTATATATGTTTTGCACTAAAAAGCCATCAGAGTTTCTATCAATTCTCAAATTGTGTGATTCTGTGAAAAAGGGAAATGATGAAGTTTAGACTTGTTAAAAAAAAAAAAAAAAGATGCTATTTCTCAAAGTCAATCCAGCCTAGTTGCTTCCTCTTTTTAAATTCTGATCTTTATTTCCAGTGTCTTTTCAAGATATGTTTGGTGATTGATTGCCTCTTTGCATAGTACATACAAGTACATATTTAATAGTAAGCATCCTTTATCCATTTAGTTTTTCCATTTAGATAATTACTCTTTGAATTATGCTACAGCTCATTTAATATACTCTGTAATTTTCTGAGAGATTATATAATTAACATTATATCATCCACAAACTTGTAATAAGTAAAGAACATTACCATCTATAGGGAACTTCCTGCCATTTAGATTCTGCTCTGAGTCTCCTTCACAACAGTGGAAAACACCATTAATAAGTTTATGCCTCTCTGTGTTGTTTCCTTGATTTTTGTTGTTTTTCAGTCATTTTTCAGTTATATCTGACTTTTCTTGACTCCATTTAGGGATTTCTTGGCAAAGACACTAGAGTAGTTTGTCCTTTGATTCTCCAGATCATTTTACAGATGAGGAAATTGAGGCAAATAGGGTGAAGTCTTGCCCTGGGTCATATACTTAGTTCCTGAAGTTAGATTTGAACTCAGAAAGATGGGTTTTCCTCATTCCAGGCCCAGATGCTCTATCTACTGTACCATCTTGATTTTTGATATTAGTAATCAAATGGTCATCAAACAAAATTAGCTCTGTTATATGTTTCAAAGGAATCGTTTTTGTTTCAAAATCAAGGGAAAAATTTTCCTATCTCCAGTTTGATAACTCTATTCACATTCTTCATAATTTTCATATAATCATAAGATTAAAAACTGAATGAGCCACTAGAAATAATCCCAAGAAGAGAAAGTGACCAACACAATTATCAGGAAGTAAATGGATGATTAAAAATTTGTACCAAAGTAATTCTTCCTTCAACAGGCAAATATTAAGAGCTTACTATGTGCCAACTAGAGAATTAAGCAATTCCTGAACTCAAGCAAGTTATGCATTATCAGAGTAGTCCATGCTTACAAATAAATAGGTGGAAATTGTATTGTATTGTATTGTATTATAAAGTAAATACAAGGCAATTTTACATGATATATACTCATATAGGAAGTGTCATTTGATCTTATCTTTGAAAGCTGGGTAATCTTGATTCTTCCTCTGGGCTTCCCTTTTTCTCTGAGTCATTACCAGGATAAGATATAACTTCCAAACTGATACATGACCTAGATATATAAGGTCATACCCTAAACAATTAGAGAAACCAGGAAGAAATCACATATCAGATTCATGGATAGTACAGAGTCCATGACCAAACAAGGGAAAGAGAGGATAACAAAAGATAAAATAAATAGGCTTCTTTATATAAAATTTAAAAGTTTTTGGCACAAGCAATTGTGCAAAGGCACATTAGGATTATAAGGAGGGAATCTTTGCAGCAAGTATCTGAAAAAAATTTCATTTCCAAGTGTAATGGGCTGAGGCTTGAGTTGATGCACTGAGGTCCCAAGCACATGAGGCTAAATAGTAATTGGACCATACTCTATTAATATGTAAGCTTGGAGAAAGAATGGCCCCCACCCACTCTTTGTGCAAGTCCTGATGTGTTGTATAGGAAATGACGATTTTGGTGGGTGGAGGCAGGGGAGTGGAAAAGGAAGGGGAGGAGAGACTTTTGGGACGGCCATTGCCACGGTTGGCTCCACGGTTGGCTCCACGGTTGGCTCCACGGTTGGCTCCACGGTTGGCTCCACGGTTGGCTCCACGGTTGGCTCCACGGTTGGCTCGGCTCACATCTCTCTCTGTTAGCTGATTTCCTGTCGCAACTGCCTATATTTGCTATCGCAATCTTTCTTGCCTATATTTGCTATAGCAATCTTTATTCACCTCTTCACTTCAATAAATATTGAAGATTTTTCCCTTAACCTGAATTCCTGACTCCGGCTGACTTTAAATACGCGGTCATTACATTTGGCGCCCAAGCTTCCCAATCAGCTAACAGAGAGAGATGTGAGCCCAGCCAACCGTGGCGCCAACCGTGGCGCCAACCGTGGAGCCAACCGTGGAGCCAACCGTGGAGCCAACCGTGGAGCCAACCGTGGAGCCAACCGTGGAGCCAACCGTGGAGCCAACCGTGGAGCCAACCGTGGCAATGGCCATCCCAAAAGTCTCTCCTCCCCTTCCTTTTCCACTCCCCTGCCTCCACCCACCAAAATCGTCATTTCCTATACAACACATCAGGACTTGCACAAAGAGTGGGTGGGGGCCATTCTTTCTCCAAGCTTACATATTAATAGAGTATGGTCCAATTACTATTTAGCCTCATGTGCTTGGGACCTCAGTGCATCAATTCAAGCCTCAGTCCATTACATCCAAGATAGCAAATTTATTTTTTAAAAAATTAAAGCTATTCCCTTATTGATAAATTGTCTGAGGGTATGAAAAGGCAGTTCTTGAGAGAAGAAGACTATATCCATATTTTTATATAGATATATACTATAGATAAAATAAAGCAATTTTAAGATTCTGCTTCACACCCATAATATGGCAAAGATGACCAAAAAAAAAAGGAAAGTGATAAATCTTATAGATGAGAGAACATAGGCACATCAATATATTGTTGGTAGAGTTGTGAATGGATTCAAACATTCTAGAAAATATTTATAACATCTCTCTCTCTTTCTTGCTCTTCTTCTTTGCCAAAAGCTACTAAGAGAATAATCTAAGAAAGCAATTAGAGGAGTAGTATGATATCTTAGAAAAATCATTAGAATTAGATTCAAGAAACTTGAGTCAAATTCTGTCTTAGATCCTATTGTTTCTTTGTGTTTTGACAATTCATGTCCCTTCTCTGGGTATTCCTTGTAAAAATGAGACATTTAATCAAATGGTCTTTAAGATTTTTTTATGTGTCCAGATCCTATGAAAGCTTACTAAAAAACAGCAAAAAGGCAATTGAAGCCTGAATCAGCAGTGAACCATTGTCCCTAAAACACTGCGTGACCCATGAAAAATATAGAATCTTTAAAGTATAAATTTCCTAAAATCACTAAAGTTGCAAACTAAGAAATTATACATAAGTACATGTATATAGTCTATATATTTATATATTTCTCTATATGTCTATATGCATTCACCAACACACACATATACACATATGCAAGTATATACCCACACATATGTATATGCATGTGTATAATATACATGCATATATACATGTACTTGTATATATATATAATATGTGTGTGTGTGTAAAACTGAATTATTTTTATCCAAAAAAATAATATGTTGGTTTTGAAAACTCATAATTGTTCCTTGATTTCAGAGGTCTGGATTTTGATTCCATGTCAAGCACTCAGACTATTTTTTGATGCATGTACTCTGGCCTCTACCTTTTTGCCAAGCCATTTTGGCAGGACAGGAGGAATAACATATCTAACATTCCAAAAAGACAAAGCAAAACTTTTAAAACTCAGACAGCTACACTCATCTATTTATAGAGCACATACAAACAAATGAAAATATCTTAAAATTTCCATGAGCTAACTAAAATTTTTGGTAAAAATTTTGATGGCTTTGTACATGCATCTCTAGAAATATATTCTTCAACTCTAAACCAAGAGTAAGTACAAGAATTTTTTTATCATGCTTAATCTGCCTAGTTTAGTGATTATTTCCAAGCAATGTGAAGACATGAAGAAAATGGCAAACCACTACAGTATCTTTGCCAAGAAAATCCCAAATGAGGTGATGAAGAATCAGTTACAACTGAAAAATGACATAACAACAATACAAAAACCAAAGGAAAATGTGAAGCAAATATTAGCCTCTATAATTTTCTCTCCTCTTACTCTATCATATGGTGTAGCAAGTAGAGAATGGGTTTAGTTATTTTTAGAAACACCATTTGCTAAACCCTCAACTAAAGCTTTCTCACATGAATCTTTTTATTTGCAGAGTTTACTTATGGTTTGTAGAGTCACTATTTTTTTTTCCTTTTCACATTCATCTTTTCCCACTGCCAATCTGCTCCTCTTTGACTTGGCTATTTACTTTTTGTTGTTTAAAAATTGTGCTGTGGTCCTCACTCTCTGTGTGTTTTTCTTCTTCTTCCACATTTAAACTTGGCCTTTTCTCTCATATTCCAGGAAGCAGAGAGAGTCAGAGGAATAAATGTGGGCTTTGTCTTCATGAGATCACTTTCCAGAATGATAAGTACAGCCAACCATCTGTAACAGCTGCCTTCTCTGTACTAATCAGTAGAGAAAAAACAAAAAACAGCATGGAAATAATTCCCTGAACATCCATAACTGAATAATCTGCCCAAATCAATGTGGTGATTTGGTGGTGGGAAAGGTTAAGCTACAAATGATTATCCAGGCAGGTAGACCCTAAGGCTTAAAGATCTCTCAAAAAGGACAAGGAAAGGTTCAAACAGGAGAAAACAGAAGAGAATACACACAGATAATTGGTCTTGAGGAAATGACCATGAGAAGAGGAAGGGCCCTAGTTTGGAAAAAACTAACTGAGCAGGAATTAGGTATTAGGATAGGAATTAGCTATGGATATAAGCACACAGAAATCATCTAAATAGTACAGAAGATAAGGCACTGGACCTGGAAACAAGATGACTCAAGTTCAAATTCAGACACTTATAAGCTGTGTGACTCTGGGCAAGTCACTTTCATCTGTATTTGCCTCAATAATAATAATAATAATAATAATAATAATAGCACCTACCTCTCTAAAGTTGTTGTGAGGATCATATTATTTGCAAAGTACTTAGCACAATGTCTGGTACATAGCAGATGCTTAGTAAACATTTTTTTTCCCCTTCCTTGTTGGTCACAATGTTATAATGAAAAGAATATTAGGCTAAAAATCAAAAGGCCTGGATTTAGTAAAGTTACAATTTACTAATTCTGCTACTGACAAGTTCACTATCTTCTCTGAGTCTCAGTTTTCCTTTAAAATGGAAAGTATGAAGATTCTAGCCTCTGGAATCAGAGAGTCCAGACATCGCCTTTGATTATTTGTGTGACCTTGAGCAAGTCATCTAACTTGACTTGAATTTTCTGATTTATATAATTAGGAGGTTGAATTAAATGACTTCTAAGGTTTTTTTAGCTCTAAATCAGTGAGTCAATGCTACTCTCACTATCAAGTTCTCACCACTGTTAAGAAGGAAATTTTTGAATACATTAAAAGCACTATGTAAATGACATTATTATTGGGTTATGAGTTTGGAGTAGAGCCATGAAATATTTAGTATTATATGTTGTTCATCTTTTGTTTTCAAAAAGGGCCAATGACATTATTTGTTGATGTCTTGAGTTGTGTCTGAATTGGATTTAAGTGGAAATAAGTTGCAGAGACATCCAAGTCAAAAGTCAAGATATCTGACAATAGCCTGGGATGCAATAGGTCACCTTGGCAGTATCTGACTAAGCTCTCAGTACTCCCCAGTGCCTACTTCAGCTGCTTTTGTGGTCTTTGAAACAATTTGTTATTTGTCCATTCTATCAGGGAAGTCTTCACACACTTGGGTTAACATTCCCTAACTCGCCAACAGATCTGTCAGTTACACACGAGCTGGCTTATTTTGTCTTCTGAGATGGTTTTATTAAAATGTATATGATGTGCATTTTATACCTTCTTGGAGCCACAGGTCAGAGTTGGGTGATAAGTGGACAAGTGGACATCAAAAATGATAAGCACCCCGGTAAAGGTCTCAGCAAACTCTCAAACTTGTCCTCTCTGAGCACCCCATAAACCCTATACAATAAGGTCTAAGGGGCCTTTGAATTCCTCACTGGTCCAGAGTATAGGGAGGACATACTCAGATGTAGAATTTAAAGGGAATCAAGGTTGGGAAGCAAAGCACATTATGACAGTCTTTTCCATTTCACTTTTCACAGTTTCTCTAGGCCTGATTATATAGGGGAGAATAGACCACTCTTATCACTGTACGTCTTGACCCTCTCCCTTCTTTAAACAACATTTTTATCATAATTGAAGGGCTTAATTCCATTTGCTTGTTTCACTCAATAGAGCCCCTTCTTATTAAAGATATGTTAGAGTTATATATGGGAAATTTGCGTCGAGTTCTCATGAGTAGCATCCTTTGATTTAATTGGGAAATATATTGAGAATTCTTTTTATGCTTGTGATGGGAATTAAATGTCTTTGACTTGGTTTGAAATGTTGGCATATTTATGTAATCTCTTGCTACTGGGGAGGTTGAGATTGGTGTAATGTTCTGAGTTGTAGGGTTAAAGCTGACATGGTGTCCACAACAAGTTCAAAACCAAAATGGTAAATCCACAGATGTGGAATTCTCAAAGCTGTTTAAGGAAGATGAATAATGAAATTAAGGATTAAAAATGGAATCAATCAAAGTAGTAAGAACAAGCCCATGAATAACCATTATACTTCCAGGATGGGTGAGATAATCTCAATTTCACAAATGAATGAATGGATGGATGAATTTCATTAACTTCAAGGCACAATTTCTTTCATTATCTAGTTTTAAGGAAGAAACAAAACTAGCAAGCTTGACTTTTGGAGCAAACAAAAAAATATTCTCAATTTAACTTTGTAAGATAAGGTCAGCTAGGGTAAAGAGAGATCCATGAGGCTTAATGAAAGAAAGAAGTGATGGAACACTGAGAAGCCACTGATTTGAATTTTAATGAGTTACTCTTTTTAACTAAGGATTAAGGGCTGCTGGACAAATTTTAATTTCATTGTGCTGGGACAACTTTTAATTGCACTACTTTAATAATAGATATCTAAGAAGATCTCCCCAGTGTTTCTTATTTGTGCTCTTATCTGTAGTTCCTGAGTTTGCTTTGTTTCACAAGATTGTAATCTTGTTTATGCCATTATTCACAAAAGTACTACTTCCATATAAATGCATTATTAAATTCCCTTACTTGATCATAATCTATTTTCATTACACCTCTCCTGCCTTGAAATAGCAAAACCTATTCTTCAATCACAGTTCATCAATGCCTCAATTTTTTTCTACTAGCTGCACTACCTAACTCTCCTCTCTTTTTGACCTCTTGGTGAGCTAATTCAACTCTATATTGTCATTTTGACCTCTTGGTGAGCCAATTCAACTCTATATTGTCATCTTCCTTTGAGTCTCTTGCTCCATTTTATAGCCAATCTTGCCTCGTCAAGCCTCAGCTTCAGATTACTCCCACCATCTACCACTGCCTTCATTAACACATCTGCTATTGTATCAAGCTGGGAAAAATCATGAAACCCTTCTGGCTCGCACCACTTAAAATTTGTTATATGACCTCAAGTAGCCTTCACTATTCCAAAATAATCTGAAGACTTGCCTAAGTTATTATCCCACTCATCAAAGTGGCTCTTCCAAATTTTTTTATCCTTCCTCAAACTGTTCTTCTATAGCTATTCTTCCCCCTATCTTGTAGTTACAAATTTTGCCTTTTATTTTACTTAAAATAAAATAAAAAGGTCATTCACAAGCTTTGTCTTTTCCAATCATCTTCATATAATATCACCCAGATGCCTTCTTTCACTATCTCTTTCTTCATCTATATTTCATTTAATGACATAAAGTACTTGTTTCCTTGTCAAGGCAAACCTTTCTATGCACAATTGATCCCATTCCTTTTCATCTTGAGGTTGTCCCCTCTATCTACTATTTTTTCCCTATTTTTTCAATTTCTCCAATCTCTCTTTGTTTACTATAGCTCCTTCCCCACTGCCTACAAACATGCCCATACCTCCTTAAATTTCAAAAAACCCTTATTTGATCCATCCATCCCTTCTTGCTATCATCTTATAGTCCACTACTCTTTTGTAGATAAACTTTTTGAAAAGTCTATTTATATAATAGGTGCCTTCACTTCCTTTCCTCTTACTCTCTTCTGAACTCTTTATAGTTTAACTTCTGAACTGACCATTCAACCAAAACTGTTTTCTCCAAGGGACTAGCAATCTCTGAATTGCCACATCCAATGATCTTTTTTTCAATCCTCAAATTTCTTGAAGTTTCTGCAGCCTTGGTCTTCTTACTACTCTCTTTTCTCTAAGTTTCAGTGACAATATTCACTCCTGATTATCATATTTATTTGACCACTTCTTAATCTCTTCCTAGATCTTTATCAGGTAATATTTCTAATTACAGGGACACCACAGAATTCTTCCCTGAACCTTCAATTCTTCTCCTTCTATACTATTTTACTTGGTTATCTGAGCAGCTCCCATGGATCCAATTATTATCTCTATACTGGTATTGTCACATCTACTTGTTTATTCCTATAATCTCTGTTGATCTCCAGTTTTACACCTAGAACACACTATTATACTTTTCAAAGTAGATAGATATCCCATAGATGTCTTAAACTTAATGTGTCCAAAACTGAACTCATCTTTCCTCACAAATACTTCCTTCTTTCTAAATCTTCTATTACTGTTGAAATCACACTATACCTTCAGTCACCCAGATTCACATTCTGAACTCCTCACTCTCTCACATATCCCATAGCCAATCTATAGCAAAGCCTTCTAAATTTTACCTTAATAACATCTCTTATATAGCATTCTTCTCTTCTCTGACACTGTAATTACCTTGGTGTAGGGTTTGTTTTAATCACCTTTTGCCTGGAATTTTATACTTACCAGCTAGTTAGTCTAACTAGCACAAATCTCTACCTATTCCACTCCATCTTCCATTTAGCTAGCAAAGTGACAAAACAGAGGTATGACTGTCACTTCCCTTATATTTACATATTCTATGATCCAATGACACTGGCCTCTTTGCTGACCCTTGAAAAAGATACTCCATCTTTTGACTGAATATTTTCACTAACTGTTCTCTATTCCTACAGTGCTTTTCTTCTTCATCCTGGTTTCCCTGGATTCCTTCAAGTCCCTACAGGAAGTTTTTTCTCAATCCTTTTTAATTTTAATATTTTCCCTCTGTTGATTATCTCTAATTTAACCTATATATGTTTCTCCCATCAGACTGAGTTTCTTGAGAACCAGACCTGTCTTTTGTCTTTCTTTGTATCACCAGCATTTGGCATAGTTTCTAACACATGGTTAGAGGTTTCTGGAGGTCAGGGAGACAAATAGTGAGGTTTAGTGGCAGGTTCGGGGTTGACAGAACCAAATGAAGAGGTCTGGTTCCCCTAGATTCCCCTAGGATTTGGCGCAGGGTAGGGAGTTGTGGGAACCCCTTCTGGTGGCACAGAGGTCCTTCTTAAAGGAATTTACAAACCCAAAAAGCTAGACTGGTAAAAGAAGTTTATTATTGGCATTGGGAAGTCAGCCTTTGCTATGCATGAATAGAAAGACTGAATTCCTTGGTGGCAAGGTCCTGGCAGAGAAGTAAAGTTTCTAGCAGAGAAATCCTGACAGAGAGGTATAAAGTCTTGTTAGGGAAATAGGTGAGCAAGATAAAGAGAGGATAATGCTGAAAAAGAATATCATTTCAGGGAGATAGAGGTTCCTTGGCATGGCATATTAGGTCCTCTGCAAGGACTGAGCCCCAAGTTGGCTCATTTTATAATAGAAGCCTAGGCTAACAGCTCTTGATGGGGGTTGGGTGCAGTTTGAGCTGGAATCAGAGAAAATCTTGGAACTGAATGAGTGTCTCTGGGCTAATTGAGGTGAACGTTATCAATGGGGGTAGTGCCCTCTCTCAGGATAACAGAATGAAGCTGTTTATCCTATTTCTCTTAGTCAAGGTCTTTTACAGAGGCCAGGATTCAAGGAGACTTTGTCCTTGAAGGAGTTTCAAATAGAGAGTTTTGGGGTCCCCCTTCATCGATATGTAGCTAATATATATTTATTTAATGCTTCTTTATTATTCCAGGCTATTTCCAAAAGTTAAAGAAACTAAGTGGTTCAATGGATGAAGTTTTCGTCCTGAAATCAGAATGACTCATCTTTCCGAGTTCAAATCCAGCCTCACTTACTATTGTGTGACTCTATCTAGCCCTGTTTGCCTCAGTTTTCTCATCTGTAGTATGACCTGGAGAAGGAAATGGCAAAGCACTACAGTATCTTTGCCAAGAAAACCCCAAATAGGATCACAAAAAGTAGGAAACAATTAAAAAGACTGAACAATAATATAGCTAACATTTAGCAAGTTACTGGGCTAGCTATTTCAAAACAAGATCCTCTGAGTCTAAGTCCAATGTTCTTTCCACTCTATTTTCCTAATTGTCATCAATGAAGAATGAGAAAGTAGACAGGATATGATCCCTTGGCAGGGAGGAAAGGGTGATATGATCAAATAGTATTACATCAAAGGAGAGATTGTTCAATGATAATGAAAGAGCAAAACTCTGAAAGTTTCTGATATTGGGAAGCAACGAATGAACCCACTCTATCTCCAGAGTCTATGAGAGACAGAGGATAGGAGAAAAAGTTAGCCCTCATTAGAGAAATAAGCTGGAGATATGGAATTCTTATGGGAAAGCTGGTTCCCTGAATTTGAAAAAGTAGAATACATCTAGAAGGTTGAGTTCTGAGATAAGGGGAAGTTTATTAGCCACAGAATAAAAGATCAGGGCAATGCAAGCCAAGGAAAATTAGGAATGGAAGTTAAATGCCAGATTAAATAGTGGTAAGTATATAGGGCAGCATAGGAAAAGTGGAATGAAAAGAAACATTTGTTAAATATTTATTGCATGTCTAGCATTGTGATAAGCTCTTTTACAAATATCCTCTCATTTGAGATACCATTATTCCCATTTTACAGGAAAGAAACAGAGTCAGATAGTTTAAGTGACTTGCCCAGGGTCTCACAGCTAGTGTCTAAAGTTGAGTTTGAATTCAGGTCATAACTCCAGATCCAACAAAAAGTCTGTGAATGAAAAGGATTAAAGGTGTCAGTAAATAAACAATCATTTACTAAGAACCAAGCACCAAGATTATTGGTGGGGATACAAAAGGAAACATTAATATTGCCCCTACTTTAAGGAGCTCATATTCTAATGAGTGAGACACCAAGCAAATAATCACATGCCTGCCAGATCCATATGTATAAATGGACAGTAATCTCATAGAGTAAGTAAAGGTGAATAGAAGTAATTTGTTAAACCTTAAAGGAAAGGGACTTTTGAGCAGGTGGAGATAATAGAGAACAATTCTATTTGGAATGCAGCTAAGAGAACTCTTTCCCAGTTTAAGGCTCTCACTGATTTCTTGGGTACTTCAAGCTCTCCTTCGCAGTCACTTTATTCTCTGTCCTGCATTTGCCTTCAAGGCTTGGACTTTGTAGAGAGAGGTAGATTGCTTGCTACTCAGGGATTCTAGGGATAACCCTAAGGAATTGGGTTTATAAGACTACTAACCAATTTCTAACTGTTACACTTTCCACTAATAATTACTTAATCAGGCTTAATTAGTTTTTTAATTGTTAACTAAAATGGAATAGTAAGAAAATTTGATATAAAATATCCCCCCTTAAGAATCTATGGGAAAAGTGAATTCACACTTGAAATACCATGGGGTGACAAAGAAAGAACACTGGGAAATGAATATAAATTGTTTGCATTTTTGTTTTTCTTCCCGGGTTATTTATACCTTCTGAATTCAATTCTCCCTGTGTAACAAGAAAACTGTTCGGTTCTGCACACATATATTGTATCTAAGATATACTGTAACCTATTCAACATGTAAAGGACTGCTTGCCATCTGGGGGAGGGGGTGGAGGGAGAGAGGGGAAAAATCGGGACAGAAGTGAGTGCAAGAGATAAAGCTGTAAAAAATTACCCTGGCATGGGTTCTATCAATAAAAAGTTATTAAAAAAAAAAACTATCATGGGGTGAGAAATAGGTAGAGGATTTACATGTGACATACACTGGTTTTATGTCTGAAAGATCCTTTTTTGAGCAATAGCCTGCATTTTTCTTGAAACTGTCTCCCTCCGACCTGTATGTGCCAAAATATTTGTGGCAGCCCTGTTTGTAGTGGCTAGAAACTGGAAATTGAATGGATGCCCATCAATTGGAGAATGGCTGGGTAAATTGTGGTATATGAATGTCATGGAATATTATTGCTCTGTAAGAAATGACGAGCAGGATGAATACAGAGAGGCTTGGAGAGACTTCCATGAACTGATGTTAAGTGAAATGAGCAGAACCAGGAGATCATTATACATTTCAACAACGATATTGTATGAGGATGTATTCTGATGGAAGTGGATTTCTTTGACAAAGAGACCTAACTCAGTTTCAATTGATAAATGATGGACAGAAGCAGCTACATCCAAAGAAAGAACACTAGGAAATGAATGTGAACTATTTGCATTTTTGTTTTTCTTCCCGGGTTATTTTTACCTTCTGAATCCAATTCTCCCTGTGCAACAAGAGAACTGTTCGGTTCTGCAAACATATATTGTATCTAGGATATACAGCAACATATCTAACATATATAAAACTGCTTGCCATCTAGGGAAGGGGGTGGAGGGAGGGAGGGGAAAAATCGGAACAGAAGCAAGTGCAAGAGATAATGTTGTAAAAAAAATCACCCTGGCATGGATTCTGTCAATATAAAGTTATTATAAAATAAAATAAAATATATTTAAAAAAAAAAAAAGAAAGAAAGAAAGAAAGAAATTGTCTCCCTCCTACAGTAAGTGCTTTTCCATATCTGTTTGACCTTGCTTCCAAACTGGATATATTGTCGTTTATTTGTCCGGTCTCAGATTCTCACTTGATGTGAAGAGGGGATCCCACAACTCTGAAAATCCTTGGAGAAAATCTTCAATTCTGCCTCAATACCCTGTCTTAAAGTCCTTTTTTTCTCTTAAATGAATTTAAGTTTTAACTGCTTGAGGTGGAATGAAGCAGGTCATGGTCCCTTTAAGAAACTGATTTGTGATCCTTTCAGATTTATTTGTGATTCAGATTACTCCCAGCACCTCCTGGCTGATGCATTTTCAGTTCAGGAAGCCTGAACCTTTGATTCACAAATCCTGGTCAAAAGCACCCCTTTGAATTCCAATAGGAGATCCAGGCTTGTCCCACCCCCCACCTGATCTGAGCCAACTTGGGACTCCACCCATGGGCCCCTTTAGCTAAATCTCTCATTATAAAAAGAGCCAAACTAAAATCCTCTCTTTGCAGAGGTTCCAAACATGCTAGCTCCATGCTTGGCACCCCAAGGAGCTTCTACCCACTGGAATACTCTTTCCAGTGCCCTCTTCTCTTAGCCCTCACCTATTTCCTTAATCAGTTTTTAACCTTATTCCAATCCCCATAATAAACCTCTTTTATCAATCTAGGTTTTTGGGTCTGTAAATTCCTTTACAGAGAATCTTGCTCCACCAGAAGGGAGTTCCTTCATTTAACTCCCTGACCACTAGTAACCCTAATTTCATTTGGGTGTCCCAAATCTAAACCTCATCAGATGCATTGTCAGCCTTTTGTCTAGTCTTTCCAATGACATGAGAAGAGTGAGAGGGAGAAGAGAAAGAAAAACTTTCTCTCCCTCCAACAATGATTCCCACTCATAGGTTTGGCTCCAACTCTATAACTTAAATTCTCATCTCTCAAACTTGGTTCTATTGGTAGATTCGTTGCTGAAATTTGTTTAACTCTTTCAAGCCCCCAAAGATATGGTTGCCTTGTTTGATTACGAATTTATGATTCCCTTCTGAACCCAAAGAGGTTCAGACTTCAAAAAGAAATCATAGAGTAAAAACCATCCTGTTCATATTTTTAAAACTTCATCACATCTTTATATTGACTACATTAATTAAGACAGGCTAGACCCGGAACTCCCTCTCTCACTAAGCGAACCACTCTTACAACTGTATTAATGCTGCCATGATTATCTGTATCCCCAATGAATTTCTTTCTGTTCTATTATGTGTATTTTTTAAATTGTTTAATTAATATTCTTTTTTTCTTCTTTTTTTAAATCACCATTATCTCTTTAGGGGTATAAAGCTAGTAATGGCTTAGTTGGGTCAAATAATATGCACTAACTAGTGATTTTTTGGTATGATACCAAATTACTTTTCAAAATAATGGGGGGAGAGGATTCTAGGAAGATGGTAGAGTAGGTCAGAAACTTCTAAGCTTTCCAGATTTTCCCTACAAACAAGACACCTTTAGGCAAATATAGAAGAATTAAAAAAACAAATAAGTTAGGCCCAGAACAGTGGTCCTCCTGGGACAATCTGAGAAGATCTGAACAAAGATACCAGGATAGAGGTGTGGCCCCTGTGAAGTGAAGTGTGAAGTGAATCTCTAGGCTGGTTCGCTGAAAAAGTGTCTCCCACCCCAAAGAATCATGCTAAGTGGTAACTTAGCCACAAAGAATTCTAAGAACTTTTTTTTTAATGTAAAAATCAATTTAATTAAAGTAGCAGGATGTAAAATAAGCTGTCAAAAATATCAGCTTTCCTGTACATTACCAATAAATCCCCCCAAAAAATGCTGGGAAAAAATTCTTTTTGATATAACAATAAAATAAATAAATTATTTAGGAATCCTCTTATTAAGAAATACAGGAATTATGTGAATACAGCTACTAAATATTTTTTATTAAAAAAAGAAAATTTAAATAAGGCAGTGAGCCATAATGGATACAGATATGCCTTGAATCCAGGAAGATCAGGATCCAAGCCCTCTCTTTGACAAAGTCTGGCTGTCTGATTATGGGCAGAGTAACTGAATAGGACAATTAGGGAAACTGGGTCAGGACATTAAAAGGAAACTAGCACAACATCAGAGGAACCTCTGTCTCCCTGGCATAGCAGCAACCTCTGCCCACTGAAATGATATTCTCTTTCAGGATTACACTCTTTATCTTTCTCAACTATTTCCCTAACAAGACTTTATACCTCTCTGTTGGGATTTCTCTGCTAGAAACTTTCTCTGCCAGGAACTTGACACCAAGGAATTCAGTCTTTCTATTCATGCATAGAAAAGACTGACTTCCCAATGCCCAAAATAAACTTTTTTACCATTCTAGCTTGTGGGGTTCATAAATTCCTTTACAAAGGACCTCTGCTCCACCAAAAGGGGTTCCCACAACTCTCTACCCTGAGCCAAATCCTAGGGGGACTTAGGAGAGCCAAATCTCTTCATTTGGTTCCCTGAATCCTGAACCTGCTACTAACCTCATCATTTAACACCAGGAATCCTAACCTCATCAAACTTATTATTGTATATGGTGAAAAATTGGTCAAATCTAATTTCTGCCAGAAATTGTATTTTTCTCAAATTTTTTAGTTTTCTCAAATTTTTTTTAATAGTGCTTCGTTTTACTAGCTGGAGGTTTTATCCAACAGAATATTCAAATGTTTCTAATTCTTATGTACTCAATCTGTTCCACTGATCAACTTTTCTAGTTTTTAACCAGTATTAAGCAATTTACTAAAGAAAGTTTGGTAGTAAATTTCTCTGATAAAATTTTTACATCTATAGTATAGAAAGAATTTATTTCAAATTTGATAACTATTACTTTATAATATAGTTTCAAATCTAATACTGCTAGCCTCTTCTTGCAAATTTTTTCATTTTTTTCCACTGTATTATGTCTATTTTTATATTCTTTGGTAGATCGGTATGGCATTGATTCTAGACATTAATTTAGATAATACTGTTATTTTGTTAAATATTAGCATAAATCAACTATAAGCAATTAATATCTTTCTATTTGATGAATGGAGCCTGGGTCTCAGACTTCCTTGGCATAGGGAATACCCAGATAAGCAGCTTGTTTGTAACCTTTAATCTTTGTTTTCTAGAATTATGAGAGGTTAAATGATTTGCCCATAATCAGACAGCCAGACTTTGTCAAAGAGAGGGCTTGGATCCTGATCTTCCTGGATTCAAGGCAGATCTGTATCCATTATGGCTCACTGCCTTATTTAAATTTTCTTTTTTTAATAAAAAATATTTAGTAGCTGTATTCACATAATTCCTGTATTTCTTAATAAGAGGATTCCTAAATAATTTATTTATTTTATTGTTATATCAAAAAGAATTTTTTCCCAGCATTTTTTGGGGAGATTTATTGGTAATGTACAGGAAAGCTGATGTTTTTGCCAGCTTATTTTACATCCTGCTACTTTAATTAAATTGTTAAATATCTCTTTTATATATATGATAACAATATTTTCATTAATTACATTTTTAACTTTCTGTTACATGAAACAGAAAAACATAACAATTGCAATCATGCAATAGAGGAGAGGAGTTTTTAGTCTCAAGAAAGTACAAGGAAAAGAGAAGAGAAAAACATATCATGAGGGAAATATCGAGAATTTGTGAAACTATAGGATTGAAAGATTTTATATACATGTGTATATGAAAACATATTTGCTTTAAAATTTAAATTAATACAATCACTGTCTCACTGTGTTTGGTGTACTAGAGAGGATCACAAAGGATGAAACAGTTTCAAGAGGGATACAAGTTTCTATGAGAAGTAGAAATCTTAGTAATCATTTGGTCCAACCCAAATGTGAAGAACAAATCTCCTCTAACATCTGTATCAAATTTCCCTGCAATATCTATAAAAACTAGTCATTTGTTCTCTATTTACACACCTCTGCTGATGGAAAATTCATTATCTCTCATACTTATCCATTTTACTTGGATCAGCTCAAATTGTTATGAAATTTTTCTTTGTGTCAAGTCAAAATGATTATCTTTGATACTTGTCCCATACTTGTCCTAATTTTGTCCTTTGGAGACAAGTCAAACAAGTCTACTCTCTCTCTCAGTTACAGAATGCTTTAACATCTGTGATTAAGTCATTTGATTCTCATAATCTTAGGAGCTGGGCCTGATAGACATTAAATTCTAAAATTAAATGCACCCGGAGGTTAAGTAATGAAGCTAATAAATGTTAAAACTTGGACTGCAGTTCTGACTTCTCACCACCTATCACTTAATCCATAACTTCTTGCTGTCTCTTTCTGAGAAATGTCTTCTCTGAAACAACATTTTTTTTCACTATTATGTTTCTTACAAACATGACAACAAATTTCTATAAAATCAAGCAATTAAACATTTATTAAACATCTACTATGTGCCAAGCACTGTACTAAGCACTGGGGATAAAAAAGAGACAGTCCCTGCCCTCAAGGAACTTGCAATATATCTAATGGGGAAGAAAACATACAAAGAAATATATACAAAGCAAACTATATATACACACATATATATATGTGTGTGTGTACATATATGTGCATGTACATATATATATAGTAAGTGATTTTTAAAAGAAAAGGCACTGGAATTAAGAGAGGTTGAGATGCTTTCAGGCTTTTAGAGAAAAAATATCCAATGATATCCTCAATTCAAATTGAACAATATTCACCCATGAATGACTAAGGAGGGATGGAGGCCATGGAGATAAGAATGTTTTTAAACTAAGAGACCAGGATCTTTAAAGACAACAATACAGATAAAGAAGTCATCAAGGATAAAGGCAAGGGATGGAGTGAAAGGAAGACCATGAGCCAGGAAATAAACTATTTGAGAAAAGACTGTTAGTGGAGATCAATGAGTGACAACAATGAATATTGACATAAAGTAGTAATTGAACCAGTTCTTAATATCAATTAGAGGAACTTAGAGAAAGTTTTTTTTTTTTTAATTTCAGACAGAATAACAATGTATATGGCAATGGACCTCTGCTCATGATACGAAGACAAGGGGACACTAAAGACTTAAAGCAAGACATCAGGAGAAGCTGCTTATGGGGAAGAATAAACAATGAGGGAAAGACATAATCGGGGTGGGGTAGTTCCAGAATACTAAGGTTAATATAGTCTTCAGGACATGGCAAGAGGTAGAAGGCAAATCATCAGCAGTGGTCCCTTAGAAGGACTACTTTTAGATTCAGTACTCTCATTTACATTAGGTGATATCTTTATCACTCCTAGGTGGCAAAGACTTATAGTGCAATTGTCTCCATATTGCAGTTGCTTGAGCTCATCAGTTTCATAGAAAAAATCTATTTTCTTACTCAGCTAAATTTCTTTCAGGTGGTTCCTTTCCATTTTTAATTTCAGTCAAGAAGATAATAATTGTTGACTGAAGATGACCCAGATGAATCAGATAGGAAGGATGAACAAGGGATTGGGGGAGAGATGCTAAGTAGAGTACAAAAATTCTACTGTAAGTGAATTTGATGGGTATCAAAGAGTGTCACAGTTGCCAACTTATTATTGCTGTTGTTACAGTGACATCAAAGTAGAAAAGGTTACTTAGTGATGAGATAGGGTCTAGAGGTATAGTGGGGAACTTCTGTCTCACTGTGTTAGATGTACTAGAGAGGATCACTAAGGATGAAACAGTTTCAAGAGGGATACAAGTTTCTATGAACGCCAGGAAATAAAAAGAGTGAAAAGAAGAAAAGTGGGGTGGAGTTAAATTTTTATAAGAATTAGGGTTCCAGAGAATATAATGCAAGAGGAGAAAAGAGGAAGATAAACCTAAGGAGGAGAAGAGCTGAAATAATTAGGAAGAAATACAAGGAGGTACAGTAGGCAAGGAAAGGGGAAACTTTACCTCTCAATCACAGAGATTAAAGGAAGAAGAGGTAATAATTTACTAATCATAAGATGAAAAAGGGCCATGTATGCAAAAATTCTAAGAAAAAAATCTACTCTAAAATGCCAATTAGAATTCTAGTATGATGAGGCTTGTGCTAATAGTGTCCCATCATTGAACCGCCCAGGCTGAGAAGTGAAGAGGATCAGTTGTGAAGAATAGAAAGGTCTTGAGATGAAGGGGGCCTTTTAAGAAGAAAGATCTAAGCAATTCCTACCATTTTCCTCTCCACATATCCTTTCAATTTGAGATGACAATGGAGAGTCAGTAGTAGTGGTAGCTGGAAACTGTTTGGTAAATAAAACCAATTGCAATTAAAAGGCCAATTCACTCACATCATCACAGGACAGAATCTCAGTAAGACCTGGAAAGTGCCTAAGAGCTCCTGAACAACAATGGCTTTTACAATATAACCAAAACCTCTAGTCTCTACTTGAAGACCTTTAGTGAAGGAGACATTTCCTGCCAAGGTAGTTATTCTACTTTTGAACCATTCCATTAAGGTTTTGCTTATATCAAAAATAATTTTCATTACTACTATTACTTCAATTAATTGTTCCTAATCCCTAAATGTGCCATGTAACTCCAGATGTGATAACTAGAGTAGAATAGTGAAATTTTAATTTCCTTAGTTCTGCTCTTGAGTACTATGTTTCTCTGATTGTAAAATAAGATGGCATTAGAATTTTGACTGCCATATCATATTAATTTATATTGAGGTTGCAATCTATTAAAAATCCCTATTATTTTTCCTCACCAGAGAAACTACTGTTAGTCATTTTTCTTCTATTATGTAGTTGCAAAGTTGATTTTGTTTTTTAACCCAAGCATAAGATTTTGCATTTTACCCACTGAGATCTCTTTGGAAATTGAGCTTGTCATTCAATGTTTTTGTTTTTCCTTACAACTTTGTATCATCTACAAATTTGATAATGGCATTCTTATCCATGTCAATAATAATGCACAAGGCCAAACTGAGGGATTATTGATTACCACTTGGGTTCAATTTTTAGATCCTGCATTCATTCTGCTTTAAATTCATTTCTGTATTATCTTTAATCCCATGCCCCACCCACCCACCCATTTTGTCCATAACAGAAGAATGATGGATTTTATCATATTTTGCTAAATCTAGGCAAAGTATATCCATGGCATTTCTCTAATCTACCTGTCTAGTATTGTTGTCAAGAAAAGAAATTGTATTAGTTTGGCATGAGTTAACTCTTTGTATTCACCTTTGTAGTTATCCTTTGTAATATTCACAAGGTATCCCTTTCACAACATATTTTACAATATAGTCTAGAATTTTGTCACAAATCCAAAACCAATCTCATTTGCCTACAAGTTACAATCTCTATTCTCTAATTTTTTAATGAATATATTTTCTTTGCCAGTTCTCTGGAACTTCTCATTCTTCACAATATTTCAAAGATCATTGGCAATAGATCAGCAATCATACTCACTATTTATTTGAGGTCACCATGAAATTTAGTCTGTCTGGACTTGGTGAAATAAAATTCATTAAAGTCATTTAGCTGCCCTTTTGCTGTCTTAAGTTTCTATTGACTTTTCCATTTTAATTCTGATTTTTCTAGCCTAAATGTTATTCTTCTAGGCAGAATATGATTGCATGGTTTTGGAAACCACTTCTTCCATCCCCTTTTATCATAATCCCTAAATTAACTTTGTTTTTCTGGAAGCTATTTCCTTATGGCCCACATTTAAAGGATCATAGCTCCATGTAACCCTTTAAATTATATAGAGAAACAATTTTAACCGAGTCATTTTTTTGATTTTCAACCAGTTATTTTAATACTATGGAAATATGCAGCTGTTATAATCTATTCAATTTCCTTTATCATTGCTCTCTCTTTTTACCATTCTTATTTTCATTCTTCTTCAATTTTACCGTATTCTTTTTTTGTTGTTTTTTAAGATAGAACCAGTTTGTTTATTTTTCTGCTATTTAATATGATTTTTTAAAACAAATGTTGGGGTAAAAAAGTGAAGTAGATATGAGTCAACATGAATGGAATTTGTCCAGGGAGTATTCTTAGTTGAACTATCAGAGGAAAAGCACATGTGGAAAGCAATGGATCTGTGAAAAGAAAGAAGAAGGAAAATAAATTTATGCCATCATGTATTACTGAAGGAAAAGTACCAATCTTCAAAGGATATGAGTTTAACTTTTTTTCCATTTTTCAAGATCTTCCCTACTCTTCTGTTTCCTTCTCTATTTTCAACAAAAAATAAAAATAATAAATTTTTATAAATTTAATAAAGCAAATAAAGCAAATAAAGAATTCTGACATATTCATTTTACTTGACCATCTTAAACCCTGATTGGCATGTCATAAGCAATTTTCTCAACTTGAATCTGATGTCTACCAAGAAGGTATCAGATCTTAGCAGAAAGTAATATTTTCTTGAATTCAACTCAACTTAACAAGCATTTGTTAGCATTGAAACTTGAAAGCAAAATTGTTCTTACTCTCAAAAAAAAAAAAAAAAAGGAAAACATGAGCACCAGTGATATCAAATTCAACTAAAAACAAATCCCTGTTGAACAATTCTATTATGAAGTTTTGCTTACATCAAGTCTAAAGCGTATTGACTAAGAAAACTACAAATTAACATTATCAGTGTTACATTTTTATTTATTTTGTTAGACATTTCCCAATTGGACTTTTATCTGCTTATTGGGACAACATTTTGACATTTCTGATGTAGACAATTATTTTTTAAAGCTTTTTATTTTTCAAAACATGAGTGGACAATTCTTCAACATTAGATCTTACAAAACTCTGTGTTCTGATTTTCCCCCTCTTCCCCCATGCCCTTCCCTAGATGGCAAGTAGTCCAATATATGTTAAACATGTTAGAAATATGTGTTAAATCCAAACTATGTATACATATTTATACAATTATTATGCCTCACAAGAAAAAAAGAGAAGCAAAATAAAATATAAGTAAACAACAACAAAAAGAGTGAAAATGCTATGTTGTGAACAACACTATGTTCCCACAATCCTCTCTCTGGGTAGTTGGCTCACTTCATTACTGAACAACTAGAACTGGTTTGAATCATCTCATTGTTTAAGAGAACCATGTCCATCAGAACTGATCATCATATAATCTTGTTGTTGCCGTGTATAATGATCTCCTGGTTCTGCTCATTTCACTTAGCATCAGTTCATGTAAGTCTCTGCAGGCCTGTCTGAAATCATCCTGTTGGTCATTTCTCACAGAGCAATAATATTCCATAACATTCATATACCATAATTTATTAAACCATTCTCCAATTGATGGGCATCCATTCAGTTTTCAGTTCCTTGCCACTGATGTACATAATTATTAAACAAAAAAAAATATACAAAGTAAATAAAAAACAATGTAGGGAGAGTAGAAATATGTATTAATTAGTTAATTGGGGAAGTCCGAAAAAAAGGGGGCCATTGAGAAGGGAAAGCATTCCAGACATATGGAAGAGCTTGTGTGAAGAGAGAGACATGAGAGGTAAAATACTCTGTATATGAAAGACCTGGAAGGCCAATTTATCTGGAAGATAATGTAAATAAGAAAGAATAATAAAAAATCAGTATGGAAATATAGGATAGAGCAAAAATAGTTTTAAGTGCTAAACAGAAAAGTTTGTATTTATTCTACAAACATAGGGAGCCACTGATGCTTTTTGAGCAGGGAAATGGCATGTTCAAAATTGTGTTCTAACAATCTGAGTTTAATAGCTATTTGCATGAAGAAGTGGAATAGAGTGGGATTTGAGGTAAGGAGATCAATTAAAGTATTTTTACAATAGCCTAAGAGAGAGATGGACCAAAAAGGATGGCAAAGTAAGAGGAATTGTTTACTTCTCTCCTGTGAATACTCCAATGAAGACTTAAGAGGAGTGCAAGATTGAGTAGTAATTGGAAAATATAAGGAGAAACCACAATAGTTCTTTTTTCAAACACAGGTTTGTGAATTCAACCCACAAGCAAGTGACCAGGACATTAACTGTGGAACAAGAATGGAACTTGAGTTCTTTTGCTCTGATTTTGGAGCTATGACCAAAAAAAATCATATATTTTAAGAATTCATAAAAGAAAAATTTCCATATCTCTTAGAACCAGAAGGCAAAGTAAAAATAAAATTTTCAAGACATCTCTCCAACTGTTATATTTTCTTCTTTCTTCTTTAAGCCTCCAAATTTCACAAGCTTTATACCAGTGACCTTCTGCCCACACTCAAGACCATATTAAAGAGTATTTAAGAGGCCTTACTCTCCTGAAATACTATATTAAGAAAACTTCAATATGCTTCAATTTACTCTCTTTTCCTCCATAACTTTCTCATTAATTGCTTTACTGCCCAAAGGACATTGTCCTAGAAGACTCAAGTACCCTTCCCCTACCTTCCTTCATTCAATCCAGTTTATCACCATTTCCCCACATTCAGATTCTAAAACCAAGAACAATGACCAAATCAACTTTGCCTTTGTTTCTGAATAGGATATAGCAGTTTATTCCCCTATTTTCCTACTCTCTATCGTTATTATTTTTCAGACCAAAGTGCTTTCCTGTTCACCACTTATTTTCAGTTTTACCTTCTTTATTATAATATAAAATCCTTCAGAACTGTAATGTCCAGACTAGCTTTCTGGAGGGCCTCAGGATCAGTCAGAATCAGGATCAAAGTCCTTGATCTTTAGGAGGGGAAGTGAAGGAGGCCGGCCATGTGGCTCATCAAAGATGGAGCCTGGACTCTCGAGTCTGGAGCCTGAAGTCTTTCTTGCTACTACAGCAGAGAGACTCTGACTCTCTCCCTCAGCACTCCAATCTTTCCCTATGATTATCTTACTACAACATATTCAGCAAGCCAATCATGAGGAGAACCATCACATCATCATATCATCTAAGTATATGTTTATAGAATCATTATCTCACTTGAGTAGATAGTCTTAAGTATACTCTGCTGTTCTGGATTCAAGTATATCTTTTCAGAGTTCCAGCCCTCTACACAGAATAATGGCAATCTTTGTATTCATATTTGTATTCCCCAGCTTAAGACAGTATTTAATACATAACAAGAACATAAATGCTTTTTCATTCATTACTTCACTTATTCATTTATTTCTTTAAACATTGTGTATATATAATTAAGCTTCCACCAAACTTGTTTTTGGTTTGTTTTGCATATATTGCTGGTATACAGAAGGAAAAGAAATTCTGGATTGTTGGCAAGAAGGCTGAGCACAAAACTATGTATCTGCTTAAGGAATTTATTAAGTCAATTGCAGAGTTTCTTCAAGGACAGACAGGCATAAAAGACATGCCATATGGAAATGAAATACTTGGAAATAGCAGACATGCATGGAAGTCAGCTGCATAATATCTCTAGATTGATTTGAAATACTAAAGGCTACTAGAATAGACCTCCACTGTGTGAGATGTTATCTCATGGTTTTAGTTGTCTCTTTTCACTCTTAGCCCCCCCCAAAAAAAATTACTTTTATATAATTTTGGTCTATTTCACTATTTTACTTGTGTTTTTTCTTTTGATTTGGGTTTTTTTGGGCAGGCAATTGGGGTTAAGTGACTTGACCAGGGTCACACAGCTAAAAAGTGTTGTGTCAGAAGCCAGATTTGACTTTAAGTTCTCCTACTAGCTACCCCTACTATTTTACTTGTAAAAATAAGTGGGAATTATAGTCTCCTTTGGAGGGAGGTAGACCGATTTCCACATTCATATACATACATCCACATCCACACATATTTGTGCATGTATATACTAAGCCTGATAAGTCCTAATATCCTTCCTCACAAAAAGTGTAGATGGGAAGTTGTGAGGGGGAAAAAAGGCCTAGCCAAAGGTGGAAGGCATCTCAGTATATATCAGATTGAAGCATTCCAAACAAAATCAAAAGGGAAAATCCACTGTTGTATCATAACCCAAAACCCTGAATTTTATGTGCTCTTGCTCTTACCTGTTGCTCTCAATTTAGTATCAACAACAAGTGGTTGTTGATTTAATGGAGGTTTTATTTAAGAATGTATCATTTCTCTGTTACTGTGGCACAAAACAATAGAATGTTCTAAAGGAAATATTCTGGAAATATGATGTAATATGAGGACCATCTCTAATAGAACTTATACCAACATTGTTATCTGAAGAACAAGGATTGTGTGTTGCTTTCAATGTTATCCTGGAAGAGACACAGACATCATTCTGTAGCAACAGGCATGATTTAACCATCTCTACGACTGAATCCATGGTATACTATAGCAATTTTAATTATCCTGCTATTTTACTGTATTGTTCTTGGTTAGAAAGGTCCTGGTAAAATCTTATGAAGGCATAAATCTAAATAGACCAAATAGTAATTTAATATTGCAGAAAAGAACATCCCTGAACTAGAGGACCAGTGGATAAGTGGGAAAACAAGAAATGACAAGTCATCTGTGAGTCATCCTAGTTCTGAGCTAATGAAAAGGGAATAGAAGAAAATCAATAAGAATGAGATTGTCTTCCTTCACAATTAGTAATGCTTATGCACTATTCTATGGATATGTTCAAAGCAAAGTAAAAACAACTCATTTCTTCACTTCCTTCTTTTACAAATGTTTGCAAAGGTAATAGTTTAGGTTTGAAATTTTGCTTTATAACAATATAACATTCATCAAAGACAATCAAGTTATACAACCTAGTGATATGTTAGACTTAGGGTCAGCTAGATAGCCTAGTGGTATGTGTTAGACATAGGGTAAAGAAAATTTAGGTACGAGTCCCAGACTTTTTAGCTAAATGATCCTAGCCTAGTTATTTTGCTTCAGTGTCAGCTTCTTCATATGGCAAATAGGAACAACAACAATAATAATAAAAGCTATAATGCCTATCATACAGGGTTGTTATGAGACTCAAGTTCAGTGCTATATGTCAGGCATTTTGCAAACTTTAAAGTGTTACCTAAATGTCATATTCTGCTTAATTAAAAAAAATTGCCCTGACTATCAAAGTGTTTCTGGCAGAGATTCATGGAGCTGGGAGATAGGAATAAATTCCAAATAACATACTCAGAAAAAATAAGTCCATCTGCTTATCGGAAAATTGTCATCCAAATGATTTAGCTATAAATATTTTATATATAACTGATTCTATAACTTGTTAACACCAAAGGAAGTCAAAGGAAATTTTGGCTTGGGGTAACAACCCCTCTGGCCTACAGTTCTAATCTAACCCTAGAGGAAAATACCAAGAGGTGATTTTGCTTATTCAAAGAACTGTAGAAATTTTAAAAATAAATAACATCACCTTGAAAGTAGTTAGCAGTGAAGATCTGAAAGCCATGAATTGTAGTGGTAATATATAAAGGGATAGCTAGCTGATCTCAGAGTCATGAAGACCTGAATTCTGGTCCTACCTTTTATACACACTGACTGTATGATCCTAAGAAAATCACTTAACTCCTCTGTCTTACATTCTGACTGCATTGGTAGAAGTTCCTCAACAAGGCTTTCCTTATATGAATGAAATCACAGGTCTAGTTCCTATCCCAATTCCACCTCCATAATATTCACGTTTGTATGTATCAATGTCTCTGTCATTTTCCTCCCTATGTTTGCCCTATCTCTTCTCTCTTAACAAGACCTTAACAGGATAGATGGATGTTTCTATATGAGAGTAAGAGTTATAGAATAGAATTTTCAGTTCTCTCTTCTTATTTAGATTTTAAAAGTTAATAAGTAGAATCACATGTTTATCTATTAAGACCAATAAATTACTTTTATATTTATAAAGTGTTTTTTATTCTGTTCATTAGACACTCAATAAAATCTTAATCTATTCCCCCTCTTAGACATTCATTATATATCTGGGATGTAACTAAGAGCCAAATTTTGCTACTCTGAAAGAGTGTCTTTTGTTCTATATCACTGATGATTTAGCTAACATTTTAATGAATATTTATATACTTCACTGTAACTTATCTCATTGAGGAGAGTACTTCTTTATGAAGATTTCAACCTATCCACAACTTCTCTGACATTGATTCACGTTCACCCATAAATCTTCCAAAGAGGGGATTTAAGACTTTCTCTATGCTTCTGTACATTCTAGTGCAGGGATCCTCAAACTATGGGCCAAGGGCCAGATGCAGCAGCTGAAGACGTTCATAGCCCCCAGGGCTATGAAGTTTGTTTTTTTTTTTTAATTTAAAGGCCCACAAAACAAAGTTTTTGTTTTTACTATAATCCAGTCCTCCAACAGTCTGATGGACAGTGAACTGGCCCCCTATTTAAAGTTTGAGGACCCCTGTTCTAATGGATAGTCAACAAGCTATCATATGTGAATTTCCTCTCCCTACGTTTTTTGTCATACATTTCTTCAATTG
This sequence comes from Antechinus flavipes, assembly GCF_016432865.1. Taxonomy (NCBI): domain Eukaryota; kingdom Metazoa; phylum Chordata; class Mammalia; order Dasyuromorphia; family Dasyuridae; genus Antechinus; species Antechinus flavipes. The sequence goes on from NC_067401.1 coordinate 157,683,705, forward strand.
TTGCCATTTTTTTGTACATGTTATTCTGGGAAATATAACTCAGCCTACTTGAACCTATCACAGATTGCTCCTCTGAGTCATTCCAAACTTTAATTTCTTCTGAGACTATGGTGTTCCAAAATTCATAACCATGTATCATCACTAGAAAAATATTTTGGCTTAAATATAGGTTATTGGATTAGGGAACAGCTTGAAATTATTGAAAGCACAGAGCTATATTCCATGTGGATTCTCTAATTCAATTCTGGGTGCAACTCACTGCCCTTGTATAGTATCTATAGTGAATATTTGAATTGAGGGATAAATTAACATATTAGTCATCCAACAATCTATATTATAGTCTGGACAACAGATATTTTTCATGTATTTGATTTTCTAAATAGATTGCTAGGACAATCTATTATAAGAAATAAGAAAAATGAACTACATCACAGAAGCTAAAATTCTACAAGAAAAGTTGGTCTAGGAAAGATTTCAAGTTCACATGAATGAAATTCTGAAGACATAAAGAAAAATTATTCTGATGGATCAAGGGAAGATGTTACTAGAACAAAACTAAAGTAGATGAAAGGAAATTCAGACTTAGAAATTTTAAAAGATGGAAGCAACTTCAAAAGAAAATGAAATCAAAAGTAGGCAACAGAATAAATACAAAAATGTGACATGATATTTTAGTTATTAATATTATCAAACCCATAGCATTAAAGATGAGATTAGTATAGAAGACCAAAACAAAACAAAAGGATGGCAAAGGAGAGTTATTATAATAGCTGTACTAGGGAAAAGTGGAGGAAAATATGGTTCAGGTTCAAAAAATAAAAGTAGAGGATAAGATCATTGCTCAGAGTGGATAAAATAGAGATAAAATGGAGCTGCTTCAATTCTATTTCTCTTCTGTTTTCTTTGCCAAGGAAATGATCTATGAACTTGAAAGGACTCTTAAAATGAGTAACTGATCTTAATGGATTCAGACACAGATACAGATTAATATCTCAGGGTGCCAAAGTAACTGGCAAATGTGATTTGTGAGCTATTATAAACACCTTTGAAAGATTGGACACCTAGAAAAAAACCAGAGAATGGAATCAAAAAACTACAGCCCAATGAACTTGTCTGATTCCTAAGAAATCCCTAGGATATATTATTAAGTGGTTTGTGAATATTTAGAAAAGGAAGCAACAACTAAAAGGACTAATAAAAGCCTTTATCAAAAATAAAGCACTTAATACAGTATCTGGCACATAGTAAGGACTATATTAAGGTTAGCTATTATTATTATATCACACTAACCTTATTTTCTTTTTTGAGAGGATTACTATGCTGATGGGGAGAATATTGTATATGTAGTTTACCTCCATTATAATCTAATATTTAACAAAGTTTCTGATGACATGCTTTGTGGACAAACTGAAGAAAGGTGAGATAGTCAATAGTATAGTTGAGTGGACTAATAATTAAATAAAACTTCAGAACCAAAGAACTATCATTAAGTATTTTATGTAAATTCTGAAAGGTATCTCTAGCATTTTGCCCCATTTATTTTTTTTGGCTTTCTTATTAATATTTTTTCAATCACAGGCTAAAGGTATAGATGATTTATTTATCAGATTTTCAAATGGCACAAAACTAGAAAGAGTATATTAAGACATTAGGCAACTGTCAGAAGCCCCAAAGATCTTAATAAGCATGCTGATTCAGAAAAGATAAAATTTAATAAAGATAAATTTAAACTCTTATATTTGGTTTTGGAAAAAAAAAAATCAGCTTCACAAGCACAAAATGAAGTGTGGCTAATCACAAAAAAAAAAAAAAAAAAAGCCTGAAGATATTAGTGGAATACAAGTTCAAAATGAAACAATGTACTATGGAAACAAGGGGAGAAAAAGATAATGGAAATATGAGTGTGAAGGTCTGAAACTCTGAGTAGATGCACTGAAATCAGACAACTGAGCACTTAAGGCTAATTACTTATTGGACAATACTCTATTAGCATATGCTTGGAAAATGGCCCTTCCCACTATTCTGTGCTGGCTCCATTTGGAGTATAAAGAGAATTATAGAAGGGATTAGGGGATGGAGTAAGACAAGTCAGGATCACTTTTGCAGTGGATGAGGAGAAGGGAGTTGTGGAGAGCTTGTGTCCATTCCTTTCACTTTTACCCCTAAAGACCAAGAATAAAGACCAAGGACTTTTGTTTATCCTGACTCCGGCTGATTCTAAGGCATCCAGGGAGTTAACTCAATCTTCACATATGAGTAATAGTCAGAATAATGTTCAGGATGATAGGTAATAGTACTATCATACTCTGACCTGATCACATCATATTTTTAATATTATGTACAATTATTGGCATCACATTTTAAGGGCCTGAATAAACTATAGATTGTCAAGAGATTATGCCCATAGGTTGGAAGAATTGAGGATATTAAGCCTAAAGAAGAAAAAATTGGAATAAAAAGTAAAATAATTATCTTCAAGTATATAGGGCTACCACATGGAAGAACATTCAACTAATTCTCCTTGGTCCCAAAAGGAAAAGAGTATAAATTGATAAATTGAAGCGATATAAGAGTATATATAAATAAATAAATATATATATATATACTTGATATAAGTAAATATTTTCTAATATATATACATATGTACATATATATATATATTTGATATAAGCAAATATTTTCTAAAAATTAGAGTTAATAAAAAGTAAAATAGTGAGTTGTCCATGACTAGAAGTATTCAGGCAGAGCTTATAATATCAGGTATGCTTTTAGATGGGACCCTCTGGTACAAGTTAGACAAGTGGCCTATTCAATTAAGCCTAAGAGATACAGCTGGCTTTTTGTTTTTAGGATAGCAGAAAGCTATGCCAACATTCCAATGCTTAGTCATCTGAGCCAAGTTAGTCCCAAAATCAGTTTCAGTACTTTTCAAGGAAAAACTATCCTCTACCATAATCTAATTGCAAATATTGTTTCTGATACATCATGAAAATATATTTATAACATTATAGAATTCATTAAAATCTCACCTCACTGAAGATGATGATCATCAGAAGCACCACCACCCTTTCAGTCTTTTCCTTCTCTTTTTTCTTTTCATGTGATCCTCTTCTAACCTTTTTTGTTTTTCCTATTCCCATGATATATAATAGGCATGAAAATGCCTATTATTCTTTCTATTTTTATTTACTTCTTCTTCCTCTCTTTATATATAATCTTTCTTTTCAAAACTTGAATCAAAATACTTGAACTTGCAAGTAATATGCATGTTTTATATACCCAAATAGAAACAGAGGAAAACAGACAAAAGAAAATGGTAGCTTTCTGTTGACATCCTTTGATTTCACCAGTTAATGCATTTAACTTAGTTAATTTGGTTCCCTAGAAATGTGAATCAAAAGAATGTTAAGTGAAACATTTAGTTTTAGGACATGGGACTTTAATGGGATTGATTCAAGGGATTATCACAAGATTCTTTTCAAAAGAGGTGTCTGGCATCTGCTTTGGTTTAAATATCATGTAGTTAATGAACATTCTTCTGTCCATCTTTCTGTTGCAATGGAAATTTCATGTTTTGCATCAGTTCTACTGATCATAGAAACATGTTTTTTGTAAGAATTTGGGCATTTCTTGTAGTTGTTAACATATTTTTAACCTTATGTTGATTAGAAGTAAAAAAGAGTTTTCTTATAATCAGTACTTAACTTTTTGTGTTATTATATTTATGTATCCATGTACTAGTAACATGTAAACTAATGTCTGTAATCTACTTTCAGGAACAGAATAGTTGCAAACCTCGATTCTTGCAGCTTTTACTCAAGGTAAGGCTTTTACCTTGCTTGCTTGACATTTAAGTTCAAAAAATATTTTCCTAGAAAACCATACTATATATAAAGATAAAGTACATTTTATAACTATATGTGACATTAGTAAAAGAATGTGATAATTTTGATGTGACAAATTTTTACATTTAATAATTCAGACAGAGATGAAATTCAAGATATGTCATCAATGCCTGATTACCCTTGAGTAGGTTAGTGTCTTTCAGGGAAAGCCTATTACATTATTATTTGTTAACCCACAATGGATGTTCTTCCCTATGATTGAATAAGTAATAACTTCATGTATTACTACCCTGGGCAGTCAGGGAGGAAAATTTGGTAAACTATTATATTGCTGCTTCCATATTCCCTTACACATTCCAATGCTTAGTCATCTGAGCCAAGTTAGTCCCAAAATCAGTTCAGTACTTTTCAAGGAAAAACTATCCTCTACCGTAATCTAATTGCAAATATTGTTTCTGACACATCATGAAAATATATTTATAACATTATAGAATTTATTAAAATCTCACCTCTCTGAAGATGATGATCATCAGAAGCACCACCACCCTTTCAGTCTTTTCCCTCTCTTTTTTCTTACATTTCTTACAATTTCCCATCAATTCAATTAATAAACAAGCATGTATTAAGTTTCTCCTATATTCCAGGCACTGTATTGAATTGGGGCTACAAAAAAGACACAAATTTTAAAAATTAAAAATATATTCCCTACTCTCAAAGTACTCACAGTCTCAAAATGGAGATAACATGTAAACAACTATGTATAAACAAGATGCATATAGCCTTAAATGGAAATAATCAAAAGAATATCAGGAAATGTTCCTTGTAAAAGGACAGTCAACAAATATTAAGTGCTCTCTGTGTGTCAGAAATCAAACAAAAGGTTGTCCCTTTTTCCAAGGAACTCCAGTCTAATTGGGAGACAACATACAAACATCTAAGTATAAATAAGATATAGACAGAATAAATTAAAGATAATTCAAAGAGGGAGGGTATTAGAATTAAGTGGAATAAACAATGGTTTCTTATAGAGAGTAGTGTTTAAATGAAAGCTGAAGAAAGCCAGGGAAGCCAGGAGACAAAGATAAGAATGAAGAGAGTTTTAGGGTTGGGAGAGAGTCAGTGAAAATTCTTTAAGTCAGAAGATGGAGTGCCTTATGTGAAGAAAAGCAAGGCAATGGATCTCAGAGTACATAAGGATGGAATCCAGGAAGGAAAATGAGCTAGACTGGGGAGAAATTTGAAGCAGCAAAACCAACCAGAGGGCAATTACAGTAGTCTACTTAAGAGGTAATGAGAATTTATACAAGAATGACAGCACAGTCAAAAAGTTATCAAACTGTGCATACCCTTTGATCCAGTGTTTCTACCTGGCTTATATCTCAAAAATATATTAAAGGAAGGAAAGGGATCCACATGTGCAAAAATGTTTCTGGCAGCACTTTTTTTAGTGACAAGAAACTGAAAACTACATGGATGGCCATCAATTGGAGAATGGCTGAATAAATTATGGTATATGAATGTTAAAAATTTATTGTTCTATAAGAAATGATCAGCAAAATGATTTCAGAGAGGCCTGGAGAGACTTACATTAACTATGATACTAAGTGAAATGAGCAGAACCAGGAGATCATTGTACATGTCAACAAGAAGGTTATATGATGATCAATTCTGATGGAAGTGGCTCTTTCCAACAATGAGATGATTGATGCCAGTTCCAATGATCTTGTGATGAAGAGAGCCATCTACACCCAGAGAGAGGACTGTGGGAACTGAATGTGGATCACATTCTCACTTATTTTGTTATTGTTTGCTTGCATTTCATTTTCTTACTTTTTTTTTCTGAGGCAATTGGGATTAAGTGACTTGCCCAGGGTCACACAGGAGGTGTTAAGTGTCTGACGTCAGATTTGAATTCAGGTCCTCTTGACTTCAGGGCTGGTGCTCTACCCATTGCACCACCTAGTTGCCTCTCTTACTCATTATCTTTCCTTTTTGATCTGATTTTTTGTGTGTGCAGCAAGAGAATTGTATAAATATGATTACACATATTGGATTTAATATATAATTTAACATGTATAACATATATTAGATTGATTGCTATCTAGGAAAGGAAGTAGGGGGAAGGAGGGGAAAATCTGAAACACAAAGCTATGCAGGGGTCAATATTGAAAAATTATCCATGCATATGTTTTGAAAATAAAAAACTTTTTTAAAAAATGAAATGAAGAATGACAGCACAGGCAGAGGGGAAAAAATGTCTGTTACAGACATAACTATAGAAGTCACAAATAGTATCTGTAGTGCCTGGAGCACAAATCACAAATGATGCTTACAAATAACCTTTTTAAAAACAAATTCACTTGGAAATAGCAGGAGCCGGGCCTCAGATATTATGACAGCCTCAGATATTATGACAAAGCCCTTTGGAGAGACCTGAGAATATTTCACTTTAAGAAAGAAACAGAGTTGAAACCCTGAGTCATTTGGGCACCCTGGGACACTATTTCTGGGGGGGAAAACAGAGTAGAGCGCTAGTCTGAGAAAGAACATGTATGGTAAGTTATTATTTAACAAATTATTATTGCTGATTATATGCACAGATTAATTATTTCTACTGGTTGAAAAATGTAAGAGATGTCAACATCACATGATTTCCCATATTTCAGTGCCCTAGTCAATCTGTTATGGATTCTAATTTCTATGGCATGTGTTGTCTAACTCACATAGACACAGGCTTTACTTTAGGAATTTATTTGTTTGTTTGTATTTTTGCTGAGGCAATTAGGGTTAAGTGACTTGCCCAGGATCACACAGCTAGGAAGTGTTAAGTGTCTGAAACCAGATTTCAACTTAAATCCTCCTGACTTCAGGGACTTCAGGGCACCTCTATCCACTGCCCTACCTAGCTGCCCCTACTTTAGGAATTTTTCAGAATTTAACACCTCTGATCTAATTTGCTCTTCTCCCGTCTGCTAATCTTGGTCATGGTGGCCAAAACCATTCATTTTACATAAGCTTCATTTCCTGCCACTTATAACTCAGCATTGATTAAATTCTGATTTTTCTTTTTTCTATTGTGATGTAATAAAAAGTATTGTGTTAGAGATACTGCTAATCAAATCTTTGGGAAGGAGATCTGTAGAATATCCCACATATCTGGTTTGTTCATACGTTTTATTTTTTAACCATTTTATTACTGGGTTAAATAAAGGGTAAATTAAATGCCCATTTCCTATTTGGAGAAGACAGAAATCCTATATAAACACAACTGGCCTTTGGTAGGATAGGCTAGAAAACTGGATAAATCTAATAAGATAAAGTATAATAGAGATAGATAAATGTAGAATCTTACATTTAAGTTCAAAGAATCAATCTCACAAGTACAAGTTGAAAAAAGGCTTAGCTAGATAGCAGTTTTTCTGAACAAAAAAAAAAGATATGGAAGATTTAAACTTGGTACAAGTTAACAGTGTGATATGACAGCCAAGAAAGAAAGAAGATACTGTCTTACCCTGCATTGAGAAAGATACAGGACTAAGAAAGTGATAATCCTGATGAGATCACATCTGAAGAACTGTGTTCTGACCACCACATTTTAAGAATGACATTGATAAAATGCCCAGAGGAAAGCAACCAGAACAGTGCTAAGCCTTGAGAAAACAGAATATGAGAATGGAATAAAAAGTTAGGAATGACAAACCTGGAAACAAAAAGACTTAGAGGGGACATGAAAGTTATCTTCATATATTTTATAGGCTTCTTCACCTGGAACAAGAATTCAACTTATTTTACTAGATTCCAAAAGGCCTAGGAATTTTCAGTGAAAATTTTAGGAACAAATTTAAATTTTAGAGAAGAGAAGACTTTATTTTTCTTTCTTTTTGTCTTTCTTTTCTTCTTTTTTTTTTAGACAAGGTTTATCTTACCCACTTACCTACTCACATGCCCATTCCCACTTCTTAGCTTTAACTGCCACTATTTTTCTGTCTTAAGATGGTTTGCCTAAGTAAATATTTCTAAAAGTTAGAGCTGTCCCAAACCAGATATGGTCATCTTGAGACATAATAAATTTCTCCTAAATGGAGGTTTCTTAAAGCAAATGTCATGTGAATACTTATCTGTTATGCTGCAAAGAAGACTTTTCCTGGTTTTGATATTAAGTTGGACTCAAGGCCATCCAAAAGTCCTTTTAGTTCTTAGATTCTTTAGTTCAGAGGATGGCTTTATACATTATAAAGTTGTATTATTGATTCTGTTATGGTAAAAGTTAGACAACTGAGGAGGTCAGTAAAAAGGTTTATCAGATAAGTTGTTTCTTGGCTATTTTAATCATCTAAACCAAAAACTCTTTTTTTTCCTACACAAGCATGTTAGAGTACATAATTCCACTTACAAACAATACTACATAGTTAACTCTTCTTTATGATAACAAAGGACCCCAAGCCACTGATGCTTGCACACAATCGAGGCTTATTTTTTTTTCTGTTCTGCTGTGCTAAGTACAGTATATTTGAATGTGAGAAGTGATCCAGCCAAAGTGGGAAAAAGTCAGGCAAGCCAGTGACCTTGATGGAGAGAAGGGCAGAATTGAATCACATTTTAAAAGTCCGAATGAAGGTGAATAAATTATAGTTAGATTACAAAGTAAAATTTTAAATTAAATCTCATATTTTATGGCAGTAAGTTGTAAAGCCATGTGGAAAAATCCTAAATCATGGAGTAATTAAATTTATACTTGCTTGAGAATATATATATTTTATGTGAAAACTGATAAGTGGAGAGTATTAAATACACTAAGTATAATCAACTATTGAAAAATTTTGGAAATTATTTTTCAGAAAGTCCAGAAAGGAGATTGTCAGCCTGAGACGATTTCCAAAAAAAAGACCACAAGGTAGGTCCAATTTATAGCCTTAGCAGTAGCTGTGATTTTGCTGCAGATGTGATAAAAATTTCTTTCATTGTGTTATTCGTCTTTGTCTTATATATTTTGTTTTTGTTAGTGTTATTCAGTCATTTTAAGTCATGTCCTACTCTTCATGACTCCAACTGAGATTTTCTTAGCAGAAATACTGGAATAGTTTGCAATTTCCTTCTCCAGCTCATTTTACAAGTGAGGAAATGAGGCAAATAGGACTAAGTGACTTGCCAGGATCACAAACTTAGTAAGTATCTGAGACCACATTTGAATTCAGGAAGATGAGTCTTTCTGACTTTAGGCCCAGCATTCTACCCACTGTTCCACCTAGCTGCCCTGTATTTGCCCCGTTATTGCTCCATTTCAGGAATGTGATTACAATAGACAAAATGTGTGGTCTCTACATTTGAGGAAATTTTCCCAAATACACACTCAAGATTTATGGTAGGACCCAATCTACTAGTCTCTGGTGGCCACTAATTTGAGAAGATTGAATTACCTAATTTTCCAAAGTGAAACTGATCTTTGCCTTTGGCAAAACATGTTTTAAAATGTTAGAATGATTTTTCCATTTATATTTACATCTTTCTCCTTTATAGTTTGAAAAGTCTCATTAAGTTAGAAGGAAAAACATAGAAAACCCATAGAGCTGAGCAGGCAAATTTCCCAAATGACAGTGGTTTGCTTTTGGTTCTTTTCTCTGTTCAGTCTTTTCCTTTTCATTCAGAGTCTGAAACTACTATGCTTGCCAACTGGTAACAGAATCTACTTTATTCAGCGCTTCTACTGCTCACACCCAGAACAAAATTCTATGAATCTGTAATAGAGCCCAACTGTATCTTTACATTGATGGAAATTGGTACAAAATGTCAGAGCTACTTGTGGTGCATACCAACTGGGTTTTATTACTACAAACAGAACAGAATGTCCCTTCACTGAGAAAGTATGTGCTTTCTGTGGCAGGCATCTTATTTCATGAGTTCCTAGCTTCCTGATATTTAATGAAATGACACAATGTCACACCAAAGTCAGAGTTAAGGTACAACTGAAAAATATTTTCTGTGAAATAGGGTAGTTGATAACAGTTAACCCTTTAGCACTAGATGACTTTGCCATTGTGCATAAGAAGCAATTTGGTGTGGATGTACTCATTTCTTTCACTCTTATGTCTATGCCATTCCTTGTGGATAAGGTGACATTATATATATTTTTGTAGGCTAAGTAATAAGCCTATATTTCTTACAATTTATGAAATTATGAAAGACAGATTTATAGTAGTACATGGATATCCAGTCAACTTCTACCAAATGATACTCATTAGTTATGTGACCATGGACCAATCATTTAACCTCTTAGTGTTTCAGGCTCTTACATCAACATAATGAATAACTTCAGTACCTGTGGCATCTAAGTAGCTAATGAATAGAGGATAAGACCTGAAATGAGAAAAACCTCAATTCAAAGCCAGGCTCAGACATTTTCTATCTATGTGACTCTCAACAAATAATTTAATCTCTGTCTGCCTCAGTTTTTTCAGTTGTAAAACAGTGAAAATAATACCCCTTAACTCTTAGGGTTGTTGTAAGGATTAAATGAGATAAATGCCACTTGCATTAATAGGTACTTAATGCCTATTAATAGCACTTAGTAGGTAATTAATGCCTATTTCCTTCCTTCATTTTATAGATTTCACTTATCTGGGGAAAAATAATATAGTTTTGTTCATATGATATTTAGAAGGGGCCTAAGAGATAATCTAGGGATTATTTAATCTATTTCATATCATGTGGACAAGAAAAATGCAATATGTTTCTATACATATATAAGAATATACATATTTCTATACACATATATGAAGAATGAATGAAAATCATTTATCATGTTTTCTACATATTAAACATTATACAAAAAACTGGGGATACAAATTTAAAAGCAAAATTGGTCCCTGCCTTTGAGAGAGAGAGAGAGAGGAGAGAAATTAATAGGAAAGACAATATGTAGAGAGTAGCTATGATCAAAGAGTGTAATTTTAGTGTAGACATTTAAAGATTTGAGAAATGAATACTAAGGAGGGAATAGATAGGCACACCTTTTTAGAAATAGTACAAGAGTTGACTTAGTATACTCAATGAAATTGACCCATGGCACTGTGAGGAGAAATACAAAGAGTGTCACAAACCTGAACTAGACACCCCAAGTACTAGATATAGTCAGTGATTATAAGTTCAAGAAGTTCAGGAACCAAAATGTGTCTATAGACACACATTATGCATAGATATATTACTTATGATTATAGATATTGTATGTTTGGATATATAAACTCTATTATAGTAGATACTATACATAATCTAATATGTCTGTCTACATAGTTAACAACCTAGACTCCTAACCAGCTGTCATATTACATGGTCCAGAAACTATAGTCCTGGAGACTTAACTTTTTTTTTTCTTACATAAGAACTCCTATCCTGAAATCCCTAGTTGATTCTGTAATCTAACCATGATTTACTTTGCTCTCTGGATTACTTCTCATTTCCTGCCATCACACTAGACGTACCAAATTAGCACTCTTATAATTCTTAAAAAGGATATATAAATCTATACCCTTATAACTCTACTTACCATTTCTACAAATTATATATACATATATAAATACACATACTGTATATACATATATGTAATATGTGTCCATAGATGTGTTTTATGTATACATATGTATGTACGTGTATATATGTGTACATGCAAATTAACATAAGGTATCTAGGGAGCAAAAAATTATACATATAATACACATGCATATATGTGTATATATACATATATATACTTGTATATTGCATTTTTTTCTAAGTATAAACATATAAAAGTAGGCCCATTGGCTGTGAACAAAATTCTGTTAATTTTTCACATTAAATGAAATCAACAAAAAAGAAAAAGAAGACAAGATATAATTTATTTTATTACATAGTAGCCTTTTACCTATCTATTAATGTTGGGAGTTTTTATGATACAAATTGTATTCTTCTCCATTGTTGCCAACACTTCTACATTCTTATCTTGGTTCAATTTCTGCTGTCTTCCAAGACAACTTATTTATTCCTGACCTTAAGCCTAGCATTTAAGGTGCAAAGAATACATCTTGAACATAAGAAATAAAATCACCCAGGAGAAGAGTCTGTTGTTGGCATGAACTTATTTTGAAATCTATCATGGTCCTATTATCACATCATCCAATTCCAATCATGAATCGTAATGTTACAAAAACAGTATTACTCAAATTCCATTATTGAAATGTCATAATATTCCAAATTCCTATTTAATGAAGATTTATAAATCCTAGCTAGTAGCCAGCTTTCTTTAAATTTAATTTGCATCAGAATCTATATATTAATAACAAATAATTTGTCTAGTACCTTGACCTTTGTTGTAAAGATTATTGAACCTGTAGCTAATGTCGTGACATTTCTCTGACTATATGCACTTGATAACAGACTAAGATCCTGGACCTTAAGCCATTAATTTCCTGTTTCATGTATTACTCAAGTATTGTGGTTTTGCTAGTCTCTTTCCTAACATAGAAGCACAAGCCTCAAGAAAAGAATGGAGCCAATTGTACATTCCATTAAATAAAAGACATTCTGTTCTGAGTTCCCTCTTCCCTTATTTGTGGACCTGACTTCTGGTCTCTGGTAAATATTTATTAATATTAGCAGCTCTTCTTACAAGTCAAACAGTATTGGGAGACAGGCTTATTTATTAGGATAGCTCATCTTCTTTGAATTGATGACAGTGTTAAGTAGGGCAAACCAAAATGACAAAATTCCACAATATTCATCATATTTGTAATATCTTCTAATAGTTTCTGGACACAGTGTCAGGGCTTTCAAAAAGTTCATGATGATTGTAAAGGTCTCCCACTGATATGTCAAGAAAGGAAATAGCTTCTTCACTCAGACTTTCACATTCAGTTATAAAGATGCTTTATGAAATTGTGAACCACAGTTTAAGAATCCAGAATCTAATTCATTCTTTGTCTTCTAGAAGGAATTAATCTTTAAAAAAAAAAAAAACTCCATTGATAGAAAAATGTATACATGATCATTTCAAGCATTTCTGTATAGTCATTCCTAGTAATGGAGATCAATAGAGTTAGGAATTCTACCTTCTAATCCATTTAAACTAAGAGAGACTGAAATTTCACATAATTGCCTATTTTAGAATACAACTATCTTTAGTAACAAAAAAGTCTTTTCTGGATTTCCTAAACAAGGGGTTCCCTCAATATGTTGGGTTTTTCCTGTATTGAACTTTGGGCAATACATAAACATTGTTTCCAATCTATCTTTCCAGAATGTAATTCTCACCATTTATGTTGTACATTCTAGCCTAAATAATCTACTTACTATTCTCCATACAAAATATTCTATCTAGCATCTCCATGCCTTTTTATAGACTGTATATTGCTTGTGTTGCCAGCAAATCACCGAATCTGTCTGGACTTCGGTTTCCTTATTGTTAAAATGAAAAGATTAGACCAGATGACTTAAAATGTACCTTTTGCATCTAGATTTAAGATCCTCTAATCTGAGCAGAGAAATGACCTGATCCATACTTACGCTAAAGAAACATTACTCTGATAACTGTAAGAAAGGAGAATATTATTGTTATTATTATCAAAGAGTACCAGAATATAAAGTAAACGAGAAGACCTATTTAAAGGCTATTATGTTAGTGAAAGTGGATAAAAATGTTGAAGTGAATTATTAACCAAACGAGAGAGAGAAGTAATTATAAAGGAAAAAATACATAAATTTGATTAAAATGGGACATTGAAAAGTTTTTGCATAAACAAAATTAATAAATCCATAATAAAGACAATGGTAAACAGGATTAAAATTTTATATCATATATCTGATAAGAGTATGATATCTAAAATATCTAAATAATTGATAGAAATATAGAAGGCCAGAAGCCACTATCACCACCACCCAGTAGAAACACAATTGCTATCTTTACATACTTAAGGGACTGTCATTTGAAAAAGAGTACACTTCCTCTATGCTGCTCTAGAAAACAGAAGTATTAACAGTGAGTGGAAGTCACAGGAAGGTAGATTTCAGTTCCTTGTAAAGAATAATTATCTAACTATAAGAGCAAACAATGAAACCATCTACTTTTCAAAGAAATAGCTTTCCCCCACTACTAGAAGAATCTTTTTAGGAATGCCATAGGGATTCTTATCTTGGGAGATTGAATTAAATGACTCCTAAAGTTATTTCTCCTTTAAAAGAATGAAAATTTAATTCAATTTAATTAAGGCATATGCATGTACTAAGTGCAAAACACTGTGCAAGGCACACACACACACACACACACACACACACACACACACACAGTTCCAAAATGCTTTACTGTGACCCTGGAGCAGCAGGAAAAGTCTTGTTAACTGAGATGTTATTTTTCCAGCTCCTATCCTCTGCAGCTGTTCTTTTCTAAGGAAGGGGGGAAAAAAATCCCTCTCTCCCCACTCCCCAAACACAGACCATCTTGTTATTTACACCAACAACAAACAATTCCTTGTTTGTTCCACTCTGAAAGAACATAGTAAAATGTCTCCACATTTCCCAGGAGGGGCATTTCTGTGCATGTTTTCCAAGGCTGAAAGTTGCTTCCCAGAATCCTCTGCAAATATCTTCAATATGTGAATGTGGTCTTTTGCAAAAACTTAGATTTCTGGCTCTGATACAACCAACAGAAATACTCTTCTCTAAGAAAGCACCAAGGTAGGTTTTCAAAGGGTGCCATCTTCTGGTCTGATTTTTAAAAACCAACTCAGGGTGCTGGATTTGTTTCTTTTAGTGAATGTAGCTTTTCCTCTGATCTAAAACAACCATTAAAAAACAACAACAACAAATTCCTGTTACTCCCTTAAAGCCATTCAGGTGGCTTTATATATTTCAGTCTATCTCAGACTTCTACTTTAGCAGGTGCAGTCTTGAATTGCATCCTAGTTACAAAACTCTGTAAAAGTTCAATGTCTATTTACTCAAAGTCCTTCTTTTATCATAGCACTGACATGATAAAAGCTGGACTGATTACTTTCCCCTTCAAGAAATGCTTTATTGTCCCCCTTGTTAGACATGCATAAGCCAAATGGTTTTTAGCCTGTGAACATACTCAGTTACCTTACTCCTAAGATGTTCAACTTTCTCTAACCTAAAATTCTTTTTAATATTTCTATAATGTATGGTAGTATTGAACGAATTATAATTACAAATAAAGATATCCCTCTTCAAAGAAAAGGTTTTTAACCTAAAGTCCAAGGAACTCCCCAGCAAACACACACACATACACACACACATACACACAAAATCTAGAAATAGATTCCAGGAAGTCTGTAAACCTAGATGGGGAAAATTATTTGCATCTTTATTTTCACTAACTTTTGGTTTTCTTTGTAATCTTATTTTATGCATTTAAAATAATCTTCTGAGAAGGGGTATATAGATTTTGCAGGCTAAAAAAAACAATACAAAATATTTTTCAAGGTGTTAGTTATGCTAAAAGATTCCATTCCTGTAATTTCCTCCTTTCTTGCCTTTCCCCCTCATTAAGAAGACAATTAATATAGGTTATATATGAGCACTCAAGATAAATGAAAGAAACAAACAAACAAAGATGGAAAGAAGAAAAGAAAGGAGAAAGAAAAAAAGAGGATAGGAAGGGAAAGGGAAGAGAAAGGAAGGGAAAGGGAAGGGAAAGGAAAACGGAGAGGAGAGGAGAGGAGAAGAGAGGAGAGGAGAGGAGAGGAGAGGAGAGGAGAGGAGAGGAGAGAAAAGGAGAGGAGAGGAGAGGAGAAGAGAGGAGAGGAGAGGAGAGGAGAGGAGAGGAGAGGGGAGGAGAGGGGAGGAGAGGGGAGGAGAGGGGAGGGGAGAGGGAAGGAAGGAAAAAGGAAGGAAGAAAGAAAGAAAGAGAGAATAGAAAGATGAAAAGAGAGAGAAATAGAAAGATGGAAAGAGAGAGAATAGAAAGATGGAAAGAGAGACATAGAAAGATAGAAAGAAGGAGGAAAAAATGGAAAGAAAGAGAGAGAGAAAGATGGAAAGATGGAAAGATGGAAAGAAGAAAAGATGGAAAGATGGAAAGAAGAAAAGATGGAACAAAAGAAGAGAGATGGAAAGAAAGAAAGAGAGATAGAAAGATGGAAAGAGAGATATAGAAACATGGAAAGAGAAAGATAGAAAGATGGAAAGAGAGAGATAGAAAGATGGAAAGAAGGAGGAAAAGATGGAAAGAAAGAGAGATAGAAAGATGGAAAGAGAGAGATAGAAAGATGGAAAGAAGGAAGAAAGAAAGAGGAACACAGGGAGGAAGGAGAGAAAGAGATGGAAAGATGATGGGAAAAATGGAAAGAAGGAAGAAAAGATGGAAAGAATGAAGAAAAGATAGAAAGAAAAAGAAAGAAAGAGAGGGAGGGAGAGAGGGAAGGAAGGAAAGAAAAAAGGAAGGAAGGGAGAAAAGGAGGGAGGGAGGAAAGGGAAGGGAAAGGAAGAGGGAGGAAAGGGTAGAGGGAGAGATGGAAGGAAGGGAGGGAGGGAGGGAGAGAGGGAGAAGAGAAAAATAAAAAGATGGAAAGGTCATGGAAAAATGGAAAGAAGAAAAGAAAGAAAAGAAAGAAAGAAAGAAAGAAAGAAAATAGAAAGTAAGAATGCTCTAAAGTGTTTTACTTCTATTGTCTCTACCAAACTTCCTTTCCTTCTTTTAGCCCACCTACCTTCTCTTATCCTTTACCCCCTTCTGCTTCCCTGTAGAGGAAGCTAGATTTCTATACCCATTTGAATGTGTATGAACCAACTTCAATGAGAATAAAGTTCAAGTGCTCTCTTCTCCACATCCTCTACCTTCCTCTCCATTATAAAAACTCTTTATTGTGTTGCACTTTTACATGGGATAATTTACCCCATTCTATCTCTCCTTTCCCCTTTTTTCTATTGCATTCCTTTCTCACCCCCTTCATTTTCATTTTTCGATATCATCCCATCATATTCAATTCATAGCCCTGGCCCTCTATGTATACTCCTTCCAAGTGCACTAATAATAATGAAATTCTTAGGAGTTAACACTTAGCCTCTTTCCACATATAAATTTAAATAGTTTAATTTAGTTGAATCATTTTTCTATTTACCTTTTTCTTCATCTCTTGAGTTTTGTATTTGAAAGTCAAATTTCCTATTCAGCTCCAGTCTTTTCTTTTTTAAAAAAAATTTTCCCCAAGTAAATATTAAACAATTTTTACATCTGCCCCATCTCCTTCCCATTGAGAAAGCACATGGGAAGTTATGCAAAACATTTCCATAAAAATCATGTTATAAAAAATAAAAAAGATTCTCCCCACCTTCCCAACAAAAGCCTTGAGAAAAAAATAATGCTTTAATTTTTATTTAGACACAATCAGTTCCTTCTAGGGATATGGATAGGATTTTTTCATCATAAGCTCTTCAGAGTTGTCTTGGATCATTGTATTGCTAAGAATAGCAAAGTAATTCACAGCTGGTCATGTCACAACATTGTTGTTACTTTGCACCCAATACATTTCATTTTGCTTGAATTCAAGGAATACTTTAAAACATCCTGCTCACCATTTCTTAAAGAATAATAACATTCCATCATAAGAACATATCACAATTTATTCAGCTATTCCCTAAATTGCTGAGCATCCCTTCAATTTTCAATTCTTTGCCCTGAGAAAAGAATTGTTATAAATATTTTTGTACCTATAGGTCCTTTCCCCTTTTTCCCGTAAAATTCCTTTGGGATTCATGCCTACTAGTGGTACTGTTAGATCACAGGATATGCATGATTTTATAGCCCTTTGGGCATATTTCATATCTTTTGATCATTTATCATTTGGGGAATGGCTCTTATTTTTCATAAATTTGACTCAGCTCCCCATATACTTGAGAAATGTGATACTCATCAGAGAAATCTGCTTCAAAATTCTTTTAGCAATTATTATTGTTACCAATATTTCCTGTCCATTTATTCTATTCTTTCTTTCTGCCTTTCCATCTTGCATCCTGCCTTTCCTCAAAAGTGTTTTATTTTTGATAACCCCTCCCCAAAAAGTTCTCTTTTTTATCAATCACTTTCCCCTTTCTCTTATTCTCTTTCCCTCTTACTTTTCTGCAGGGCAAGATAAATTTCTATTCCCATATTTAATGTGTATATTATTTCCTCTTTGAGCCAATTCTGATGAGAGTAAGGTTCATTCAATTCCTCTTCCCCTCCACTATTAAAGCTTTTTCCGCCTGTTTTATGGCAAGTAATTTCTATCATTCCTTTCCCTGTCTCTCAGTATATTCCACTCTCACCCCTTAACTTTATTCTTTTAGCTATTATCCCTTCATATTTAAAGGGATGTACCCTCTGTCTATATATACTCCTCCTAACTGCCACAATAATCAGAAATTCTTATGAGTAGCAAGAACCATTCTCCCATATAGAAATTAAAACAAATAAACTTTATTAAGTCCTTTATAATTTCCCTTTCTTGATTACCTCCTTAAGCTTCTCCTGAATCCTATATTTGAAAATAAAATTTCTATTCAGCTTTGATATTTTCATATTTAAATCACAAAACCTTTAAAATTCTCTATTTCATTGAAAATCCACCTTATCTTCTGTAGGATTATACTCCATTTTGCTGGATAGGTCATTCTTGATTGTAATCCTAGTTCCATTGCTATTTCAAATTTCATATTCCAAGCTCTCTGGTCCTTTAAGGTAGAAACTGCTAAATCTTGTGTTATTTTGACTATGACTACTTGAATTTTGATCTTCCTTATCATCATAGTAATTTTCTGTGGTTAGAAAATGTTTCTGTTGTTTGCTCATTTTCCCACCTATTACTTGGCTTTTAATTCTTTGTTAAAGAAGGATTCTTTTAATTCAAGCCATTCTCCAATTGATAAATGGTCAAGGGATATGAACAAACAATTTTCAGATGAATAAAATGAAACTATTTGTAGTCATATGAAAAGGTGCTCTAAATCACTATTGATCAGAGAAATGCAAATTAAGACAACTCTTAGATACCATTACATACCTCTAAGTTTGGTTAAAATGACAGGAAAAGATAAAAACAAATGTTGAAGGGAATGTGGGAAAATGGGATGGAACATTGTTGGTGGAACTGTGAACAGATCCAACCATTCTGGAGAGCAATCTAGAACTATGCTCAAAAAGCTTTCAAATTATGCATATCTTTTGACACAGCAGTGTTTCTACTGGGCCTATAACCTAAAGAGATCTTAAAAAAAGAGAAAGGGACACACCTGTGCAAAAATGTTTGTGACAGTCCTTTTTTGTACTGGCAAGAAACTGGAAAAGGAATGGATGCCTCTCAATTAGAGAGTGGCTGAATAAATTGTGGTATATGAATGTTATGGAATATTATTGTTCTGTAAGAAATGATCAACGGGATGATTTCAGAGAGGGCTGGAGAGACTTACATGAACTGATGCTAAGTGAAATGAGCAGAACCAGGAATATACACGGCAACAACAAGATCATCCAACATCTGTTAGATGTGACTCTCTTCACCAATGATATGATTCAAACCAATTCCAATTGTTCAGTGATGAAGAGAGCTATCTATACTCAAAGAGAGGACCTTGAGAGCTGAGCATGTACAACAACATAACATTCTCACTCTTTCTATTGTTTGCTTGCATTTTGTTTTCTTTCCCAGTTCTTTCCTTCTTGATCCATTTTTTCTTGTGCAGCAAAATAACTGTATAAATATGTATACATTTATTGGATTTAACATGTATTTTAATATATTTAACATGTATTGGACTACCTGCCATCTAGGGGATGGGATTGGGGAAAGAAGGGGATAATTTGGAACAGAAGGCTTTGCAAGGGTCTGAATGTTGAAAAATTACCCATGCATATGTTTTGTAAATAAAAAGGTTTAAAAAAATATATTGGCTTCTTTTCCAGGTTGAAGGGTGTAATGTTTTAAGTTTCAGGCTTTTTGTAGCTGTTTTCAGAGATATTTCTAGTTACTTGTAAGTTTTCAATCCTTCCAAGGTGTTATGATCCAAGGACAATTATGTTTAAAAGATTACAAATATTTTTGTTTGCCCTGGAACTGTGAGAAGGGCTGCTGCTCGACTGTGGCTGTAAGTTCTAGTGTCCTAAAGCAACAGAGTACTTCCTCAGTGTCAGTAAAGAGACTTCCTTTCTTTTGTGGGTTAAGATTTCCAGAAGCTGCTGCCACTGCCACTGCTACCACCACTGTTGCCACTGCCTATTCATTTACTCCCAAGGCCCGCTCCTCGGTTGTTGGTTTCCCAAGACCTTCTCACCCTGATGAGACAAACCTTTCCTGACAACCTTCAAAACCTTTATCTTTAGTATTTCTGGAATGAGAAGTCTGGAGACTGCCAGTGCTGCCATAGATTTAGATGCCCCAAGGCCCATTCCTGGTTTGCTGGATCTGTTACTGTGCTGGCATGGCTTGTACTGGGGCTATTCTGCTATCCCACCCTGGTGTAGCTGACCTTTCCTACTGATCTTGTAAGTTGTCTTTGGTTGGAAATGGTTCAACTCCATCTTTTTTGTGAGTTCTAATGCTCTAAGATTTGTTTAGAGTTATTATTTAGAGGAATTTGGACAGGTTTTGGAGACAGTTCAGGGTATCCCTCAGCCATATTGGCTCTGCCTTCCCAACTCTAGTCTTTTCATCAAGAAATGCTTGAAAGCCCTCTATTTCATTAATTTTCCATTTTCCCCCGAAGAATTATACTCAATTTTTCTAAATAGGCTATTCTTAATTGTAATTCTGGCTCTTTTGTTCCCCCATAATATCAAAGTCCAAGTCATCTGATCCTTTAAAATGAAAGCTGGTAAATTTTGTGTGATCCTAACTTGTATGATATTTAAATTATTTCTTTCTGGCTGCTTGAAATATTTTCTCCTTGACCTTGGAGCTCCTTGATTGTAATATTTTGGGAGTTTTCAATTAGGTTTTCTTTCAGTGAATTCTTTCACTTTTTATTTTACCTTCTGGTTCTAGGATATATATATTCTTGGATAATTTCTCAAAAGATTGTTTTAAACAGTCTATCTCTCTTTTCTAGATCATTTGTTTTTTTCCAATGAGATCCACTTTTTTCCACTTTGTTTTATTGTTTCCTGATATCCTATGCAGTCATTGGTTTTCACTTACTCAATTCTAATTTTTAAGATATGACTTTCTTGAATGAGTTTTTATAACTCCTTTTCCACTTGGCCAATTGTACTTTTTAAGGAATTATTTAGTATCTCATTCCAGAAATACTAAAGATTAAGGAATTATTTTCTTCAGCATTTTTGTGCTCACTTACCAAGCTGGTGCATTTTCCTTCATAATTGTCTTGTACCATTCTCATTTATTTTCCAATTTTTTTCCACTCCCCATCTTATTTGACTTTTAATAGCCCTTTTGAACTCTTCTAGAAATTCTTTTTGGACTTAACATTAATTAACATTTTTTCTTTAAGGTTTTGGATCTACATCCAGTTTTGACTTTGTTTATTTATTTATTTTTTCTCTATCCCAGAATCTGAGTCCAACGTTAACATAAAGTTCAAAGTCAGGAAATAGGCTAGAAAAAATGAGCAAACAACATAAAGGGAACATGACCAAAAAAAATTACTAAAGTTACAGGGAAGATCAAAATACAAACTGAGAAAATAACAAAGTAAAAATCTACAACTGTAGACAAAATTGTTGTCTGTGGAGATTAGGGTCAAGTGGAAAGGAACTAAAGCCAGTTTGTAATTAAGTATACTCAGAAGGCAGAGAAAAATTTTCTTTTGTTCCCTCCCTGCAGATGTACTTGATCTTTGCAGTTTGTAGAAAAGCAGAGATAGCTTATTGCAATAGTCCAGAATTGAAACATTTGTTGGGACAGGTGAATAGAAAAACACCAAAGAAATCTAAGATTCTTTAGTAATAACTGACATTCTCATAGCCCTTTAATATTTATTAAGAATCTTGTCTGAGTCTTTCAACAACCCTTTTCTCCAATCTTCCCTGGGCATACACAAGACAGTAATTTTACTCCTTCCTGACCAATTCTAATGTATTCTACACAGTGGCTGTTCCAAACTCTCTCTTTTTCAGTGACCTATATCCTACTTCCACATACCTTCTCAGCAGAGGATCATGCCAATAATCTACAAAGAAGAAACAAAACACAACAATCCCCCTCCCCCAATAAACAACCTCCCTAAGGTTATCCATTTGATTTCCCTTTCCCTATTAGTTCCATCCTTAAATTATTTAAGCATCATATTTCATTCACTCCTTTTTTGTCTTAATCTCAGAGAATAATAGTTTTCCTTAATAATACCCAGTATTCCACTTGTGCCACAGGCACCATCTCATCACTTCTGTGGCAGTTTTCCCTTTTTATTATTCCCTCACTCTATAATTTTTACTTTTATCTACTGGTTCTTGTCTTGGTTCCTACAAACAAATTTTTCCTATCTGGAATAACTTCCCATGACTCAATTATTCCTTGAAGCTCTTGTCTTATAACTTCCTTCCTCTTTATTATTTAACTTCTGTCTTTATTTATTGCTTAAACTTTCTCATCTCTTGACCCCTTTGTAAAATGGCTTTTGTGCCCACCATTGAAAGTGCTCTAAAGTCATCTTTGCTTTTTTTGCTTCTAAAGCCAAGTCTTTTCTCATTTCTTCTTTGTTGTGATGTTTCTGTAGCATATGATAAAGTTGATCATCTTTTTCTTCTGAATACTTTCTCTTCCTTGGATTTCTATGACATTGCTCCATTATGATATGGTTTGTTAATTTATCATTCATATTCCATTTCCTATGTACAGATGTAACATAAGTTCTCTCCAGGGCCCTCTATTATTGTCTCTCTTCGTTGACTTTGAGCTCTCACAAGTTCCCATTGGTTCAGCTATCTTCTTTATGTACAAGATGACCAATCTATATAAACATTTCTCATCACTCCTATGAACTTCAGTCCTATTATTCTAACACTCTTTTGGACATCTTAATTAGAATATTTCATAGGCCTATTAAACTCAGCAAATCCAAAATAGAACTTATTATCTCTTCTCAACCACTTGATCTTCATTCTAATATTCCTTTTTTTTTTTTTTTTGGAAAAGTTTATTTACTTTCAAAACCAAGGAAAGATTTTTAATCCTTTATTCTCAGTGACCTCTTGTATCTGATCAACTGCAAATTCTTGTCTGTTTGCTTCTTCAGTGTCTCTTACATACATTCCCTTCTCTTTACTCACAACATAACCACAAAAATCCAGGGACCATTCATCTTGTATCTAGACTAATAAAAGTCTCCAAATTTACATCCATTCTTTAAACAGCTATCCAATTTATATTCATAAAGCACAGGTATAATTTTGTCAGAAATTTTCTCAAGGAACTTTATTGACACTTTGTTGCTTTAGTAATAATAAATAGACTATGGAATTTAAAATTCTTTATAATATAACTCCAGTTAGGAGTCACATTTAGCTGAAAATGACTTACTAGAGTAATTATACACTAATAACCTATTTACACTTTAATCTGCAGTTAAATCTATTTGCTTATTGTTCCATATGGAGGGTGATGAAGGCTTTTAAAAATAGCTTAAAAAAAGAAAAAAAATGAAGAAATTAGAGTAGGCAACAAACGAACAAAAATTTTTTTGCAGATATATGATGGTATTTTCAGACAATCAACTAAAAAACTACTAGAAGCAATTGACAACTCTAGTAAAGTTGCAGAATATAAAATAAATGCACATACATTATCAACATTTCTGTGTTACCATCAAAGCTTAGCTGAAAGAGATAGGGAAATCCATTAAAAATAATTGTATACAATATAAAATATCTGTGAGTCTATCTGCCAAGACAAAATCAGGAGATGTGTAAATACAATTACAAAACACTTATACAATGAAGTTAGATTTACAATTGGAAAAATATCAATTGTTCATGGATATGTTGAGCTAATATAATTAAAATGACAATTCTACCTAAATTGGTCTACTAGTTCAGTGCCATACTTATCAAAGTACCAAAAAAAAATTACTTCATAGGGTTAGAAAAAATCATAACAAAATTTATCTAGATGAATAAAGGATCAAGAATATTAAGGAAATTAATGAAAAAAATGCAAAGGGAAGTGGCCTAGCTATACCAGACCTAACACTATTATAAAGTAGTAGTCATAAAAATCATTTGGTACTGAATAACAAGGAGAATAGTGGATCAGTGGAATAGGTTAGGTGCACAAGACACAATAGTCAAATACTATAGGAATCTAGTGTTTGATAAATTTAAGGACTCCAACTTCTGAAATGAAAACTCACTATTTGACAAAAACTTCAAGGAAAACAGGAAAATAGTATGGCAAAAGTAGGCATTGATAAACATCTCACACTCTATATAAAGATAAGGTCCAAATAAGTTCATAATTTAGACATAAAAGATGATAATATAAGCAAATTAGGAAAGCAATGGATTGTCTACCTGTCAGATCTGAGGAAAAGGGAGGAATTTATAATCAAAGAAAGGCTAGAGAACATTATGAAATGCAAAATGGATAATCTTGATTACATTAAATTAAAAAGGGTTTTCACAAACAAAATCAATACAGCCAAAATTAGAAGGGAAGTAGAAAGCTGGGGAAAACCTTATAGCCAATGTTTATGATAAAGAACTCATTTCTAAAATAGAGAACTGAGTAAAATTCATAAGAAAAGAAATAATTTTTCAATTGATAGTCAAAAGACAATTTTTAGACAATTAATGTCATTTGGTAGTCAAATGAAAAACTTCTATAAATCACTATTGACTAGAGAAATGTAAATTAAGACAACTCTATGGTACCACTTCACATCTCTCAGATTGGCTAAGATGATAGGAAAAAAAATGGTGATAAATGTTGGAGGGGATGTAGGAAAACTGAGACACTAATGCATTGTTGGTGAAGTTGTGAACTGATCCAACCATTCTGGACAGCAATTTGGAACTTTGTCCAAAGGGCTATCAACTGTGCATACTCTTGATCCATCAGTATTTCTATTGGTCTATATCTCAAAGAGGGAAAAGGACCCACATATGCAAAATTCTTGGCAGTGGCAAGGAAGTGGAAATTCATTGTATGGGAATCAGTTTGGGAATGGCTGAACAAGTTATGATACATGGATATAATGGAATATTACTCCTTAAGAAATGATGAGCAGGCTGATTTCAGAAAAGCCTGGAAAGATTTGCAGAAACTGATGCTGAGTGAAATGAGAAGAACCAGGAGAACATTGTACAAAGTAACAGCAAGATTATGTGATAATCAACTGTGATAGAATCATAGCAATATGACTGAAGACAATTCTAGTAGACTTGGATTGGAAAATGCCATCTACATCCAGAGAGAGAACAATGGAAACTGAATGTGAATCAAAATATAGCATTCTCACCTTTTTTTGTCTGTTTAGTTGTTTGCTTTTTTTTCTTTCTCATGATTTTTCCTTTTTGGTCTGATTTTTCTTGTACAACATGACAAATGTGAAAATATATTCAAAAAATTGTACATAATTAACTTATATCAGATTGCTTGATATCTTGGGAATGGGGAGTACAGTGAGGAGGGAGAAAATTTTAGAACACAAATTCTTTAAAAAATGAATGTTGATGTAAAGGATTGCTTGCCATCTGGGGGAGGGGGTGGAGGGAGGGAGGGGAAAAATTGGAACAGAAGTGAATGCAAGGGATAATGTTGTAAAAAAATTACCCTGGCATGAGTTCTATCAATAAAAAGTTATTTTTAAAAAAAATGAATCTTGACAACTATCTTTACATGTATTTGGGAAAGTAAAATATTATGGAGGAAAAAAAATAGCTAAAAAATGGCACCAAGTAATTAGGTTTTGATATTAACATATATGTATTATAAAGACAGGAATATAACCTAGGTGAATGGAAACCACTGAAGGCCTTCATTTTCCATCTAACTACCTTTGCATAGGCTGGCCCTATACATGGAAAGTTCTTTATCTTTACTCTAACTCCTACCAAGTTCAGCTCAAGAGTCACATTATTCAGGGGATCTCTTACAATTCCTCCAGTATCTCTGTTGTGTGTTTTTTGTGTGTCCCATATTTACTTATGTGTGACTCTTATTATTTTTCCTTGTTAAAGTGAAAGTTTCTTGAGGCTAGGTGCTATGCACCTTTTTATTCATTCATTTATTTATTTATTTACTCATTTATTTACTTATTTGTTCTATTCACCTGTGACAACAAATGTTTCAATTCTGGACTATTGCAATAAGCTATCTCTGCTTTTCTACAAACTGCAAAGATCAAGTACATCTGCAGGGAGGGAACAAAGAAAAATTTTCCCTACCTTCTAAGTATACTTAATTACAAACTGGCTTTAGTTTCTTTCCACTTGACCCTAATCTCCCATAGACAACAATTTTGTCTACAGTTGTAGATTTTTTTCTTGAAGCATAATGAAACTGTAAATCTGGAAACGTACTCCTATCTTTAGGAGAGTCTTATTTAAGTATGTGACTATACACTGAAAGTTATCACTGTTACCTGAACTCAGAATCTTTAGTACCATTTGAAAATTGGAAGCCTTCTTTTATATGAGTGTTTGAATTCATCTTTGCTACCTTGTACCTCAGTCATAATGAGGATATGATTACCAGCACTGTCTTTATTTTCATTCTAGAATGAAATTCCAGTCCAGGTTCTTCCCAAATCCTTTTTGATTCTATTATGGAAAAATGCAAATGAGTAAAGAGAAAAAAATGTATGCAAGAGACACTAAGAAGGCAAAATAGACAAAAATTGTCGACACCAGCAGAAAGGAATCCAATAGTCATTTCTATGGCATGTCAATTCTATGACATGTCAAACAGTAAACCTTACTGTTACAAAGAGAGATAAAAGCTTGTTGGTTGAATGAATAAATGGCCAGAAACCAAAACTTGAGGCTAAAATCTGAATTTATACAACTCAGTCATGAGTGCATATAGCTTAAAAATCAAAGAAATCAGAAGAAAAGGAAAAGAGCCAAGAAATAATAAAAAAGAAAAAACTCTGTATCACATCTTGGATTTTATATTTAAAAAAATCAGCAGCAATGTTATAACATAGTAAATCAACTCTTTGTGACCCCATTTGGGGTTTTTTTGGCAACGATTTTGGAATAGTTTACCATTTTCTTCTCCAGCTCAATTTTCAGATAAGGAAATGAGGCAGGTAAGATTAAATGACTTGTCCAGAGTCACACAGGTAGTAGGTGTGTAAGGTCAGAATTGAACTCATGAAAATAAGTTTTCCTGACTTCAAGACCAGCATTCTATCCACTGTGCCACTAGTGCTCTGGTAAGTTTTCTTTTTTCTTCTTTTTACTTGAAAATAGTTTTGGGAGGTTATTTTATTTTATTTTTGATTATGAACTTGATAAGCATCAGAAAAATGAACATTTTTATAATACAAAAATGAACAGAAAGGGGAAATTGTGTATTACATTGAGATTGACATTGTGCCTATTATATACAGCTTTTAAAAATAAACATTGATTATTTACACAATAGTTCTAATAATATTGTCTCCTGATGTTTTGTTTTCTACTGTTCATTTTTAAATGGTTCATTGCTAATTTATCCCTTCTTTATTTTTTGATATTATTAGAACTATACTCCAGCTATCACAATAATTCTCCTCACCTAAAATAATGAAAGCTCTCCCTTACAAGAAATAATAAAAATAAATCACACACTGTACCTTTCTGAAACCACCTAACTTAAAATGCATTCAATTTTTCCTGTAAGTTTTATTGTGATTTTTTTTTCTCTTGTAGTGGCTGTTCTTGAGTTTATAAAATATGGTAAAATGCTTGATTTTTTTCTGATGTTGTATACATATTCTGTTCCATTTTGATCAACTTTTCTATTTTTAAACCAGTACCATATAGTTTCAGTGATTTTTTTCATCTAATTTGAGATCTTGTGTTTTTAAATCCTTTTCTTCCTCCTTTTTTCTTTTCTTTTTTTCCTTAAGATTATTCACCTTTTATTACTCCAGATGAGTTTGGTTAATATTGTTTAGTTGTATCAAATAACCCTTTGATAGTCTGATTGGTATGTCATTGAGCCTATCAAATAACATAAATAGTATTGTAGTTTTATGATATTCCAGTCCTAAGCAATTGATATATCTATTTACAACTATATTTTTTTCAACAAAAAATATTCTATAGCTATAGTTTTATAATTCCACTGTGGATCATGTCAGATATTCCTAGATATTCCAGATATTTTATATTTACTTTGGAAGAAAATTTTCCTACTTCTTTTCTACCTGCTACTGTATTGTTTTGGTAAGATACAAAGAAACTGATAGCTTATGTATGTTTATTATATATGTATCCTTATATTTTACTAAAGTTATTTAGTTTTTTTAATTTATTCTCCGAATTTTAATTTGATTCCTAGACAGGCATTAAATAATACATCACATTTATTTTCAAAATATGATCATTTTATTTCCTCTTGACTTATGATTATTTCTTCAATTTCTTTCTCATCATATTGCTACAATTCAGCATTTCTGGAATTATATCAAATATAGTAATGACAATGGGCATCTTTACTTTCCTCTTGATATCATTTGAAAACCAATGGTATGCTAGAAAATGTTAAAAACCAGTTCTCTGAAACAACAAACAAACAAGTATATGACATGCCTTAGTGAAGTTTAATCTTCACTTTTAATTTTTTCCCTCATCACTTTCTTAACTATAGGCAATCAAGAATAGCCTCTGCCTATTCCCAAGATAGAAATGCTTATTTTGAAAGTCTAACAATCAGCTCTTTACTTGTTCACATATAGACAAAATAGTTTGTGAAAATTTCCTCAAAGAAAATGATTAATATGAGATAACATGTCAAAAGCTTTGTTCATTTCTTCTTCATTTCTTATGAATTCTCTTCCTTGGAAATATCCCAAAAGTTTTGGAATATTGCCATGTCATAATTTTCTTTGATTAAATTATAATTGTTTACATGTTTTGTTCTTAGATATATCAATTATTTAGCATTAAATTATTCTACATTTACATTTTGAATTCTTCCTTTTTTTGCATGCACCAATTATCATTTTTATTGCTATAACTAGAAAAGGATGAATTTTGTTTTTTTGTTCTTCTGAATTTGTTTAAGGTTTTTAGACCTAGTACATGGTGGATTTTTATAGTGGTACCATCATGTTGTAGATGACAGATAGATAACATTGATATATACACAAGTTTATTCCTTTTATTCTCAATGAGTAGTCACAAGAAAGCTTTTGTATCTAATTCTTCTAAAAATTCCTTTCAGGTAATTAATTTCTTTTTTCTTTATCTTTTTGTTAAAATTGTCTAATTCTGAAAGGGGCACAAAGAGATCCACAAGTATTGAAGTTTTGCTGTCTTCTTTCTTTTTTGTAATTCAATTAACTTTTTTTTAAAGTACTTAGATGCTACAACATTCAGTGAATATTTTATATATATATTATATATACATATACATATTTATATAGAGAAAGCACTGTTACTTCATTGTATCAGCTCTTTTGAATATGATGTAATTTCCCAGTTTATCCCTTTTATCTATATCTATTTTAATAGATTGAGATTATGATTGCCTTGTCTGAGATTATGATTGCCACCCTCTGCTACTTTAAAGTTGCATGAGACACAGAAAATTCTTCCCTGGCCTCTCATAAATCTATGTATTTCAAATATTTTTCCTATAAACAATATAATTTTGAATTGTTTTCTAATCCATTCTGCTACTCTCTATTTTATGAGTGAGTTAAGGCTATTTATGTTTACAATTGTGATTGTCAATTTCATACTTTTCATCACAATATGAATCTATAACTAAAATAAATGATCCGTTCCTATACCTCTGCCCCTCCTCTCTTTACTCAGGCCTCAGTCTTTGACTATTCTTTATCTTTTAATCCCTCTTTTATAATCCATTCTCCAAATATTTGCTCATCTTGTTTCTATTCTTTCCATGACTCTGATCTTAAAAATCACCTCTTCCTTCTCCCTATATATGTCTATTTCCCTGAATGGATTGTAAGGTATGTTCAAGAAAGGCTATCATTAATTAGGCAAGGACCCACACTTAACACCACATACCAAGATAAGATCAAAATGGGTCCATGACCTAGGCATAAAGAACGAGATTATAAATAAATTAGAGGAACATAGGATAGTTTATCTCTCAGACTTGTGGAGGAGAAAGAAATTTGTGACCAAAGATGAACTAGAGACCATTACCAATCACAAAATAGAAAATTTTGATTATATCAAATTAAAAAGCCTTTGTACAAACAGAATGAATGCAAACAAGATTAGTAGGGAAGTAACAAACTGGGAAAACATCTTTACAATTAAAGGTTCTGATAAAGGCCTCATTTCCAAAATATATAGAGAACTGACTCAAATTTATAAAAAATCAAGCCATTCTTCAATTGATAAATGGTCAAAGGATATGAACAGACAATTTTCAGATGAAGAAATTGAAACTATTACCACTCACATGAAAGAGTGTTCCAAATCACTATTGATCAGAGAAACGCAAATTAAGACAACTCTGAGATATCACTACACACCTGTCAGATTGGCTAAGATGACAGGAAAAAATAATGATGAATGTTGGAGGGGATGCGGGAAAACGGGGACACTGATGCATTGTTGGTGGAGTTGTGAACGAATCCAGCCATTCTGGAGAGCGATCTGGAATTATGCCCAAAAAGTTATCAAACTGTGCATACCCTTTGATCCAGCAGTGTTTCTATTGGGCTTATACCCCAAAGAGATACTAAAAAAGGGAAGGGGACCTGTTTGTGCCAAAATGTTTGTGACAGCCCTGTTTGTAGTGGCTAGAAACTGGAAAATGAATGGATGCCCATCAATTGGAGAATGGCTGGGTAAATTGTGGTATATGAATGTTATGGAATATTATTGCTCTGTAAGGAATGACCAGCAGGATGAATACAGAGAGGCTTGGAGAGACCTACATGGACTGATGCTAAGTGAGATGAGCAGAACCAGGAGATCATTATACACTTCGACAACGATATTGTATGAGGATGTATTCTGATGGAAGTGGATTTCTCTGACAAAGAGACTTAACTGAGTTTCATTGGAGAAATGATGGACAGAAACAGCTACACCCAAAGAAGGAATACTGGGAAATGAATGTGAACTATTTGCATTTTTGATTTTCTTCCCGAGTTATTTTTACCTTCTGAATCCAATTCTCCCTGTGCAACAAGAGAACTGTTCGGTTCTGCAAATATGTATTGTATCTAGGATATACTGCAACATATTTAACATATATAGGACTGCTTGCCATCCTGGGGGGGGGGGGGAGGAGGGAGGGAGGGGAAAAAACGAAACATAAGTGATTGCAAGGGATAATGTCGTGTAAAAATTATCCTGGCATGGATTCTGTCAATACAAAGTTATTATTAAATAAAATAAAATTTAAAAAAAAAAAAAAGAAAAAAAAAAAAGAAAGGCTATCATTTTTGTTGTGAGGGCTGCCAAGCCTTTTTCAAGGCTGCTTTCCATCTTCAGGATTTACCTGATTCACCCAATTCTCATTGTGACTCCAAGAGGCTGCAGGATGCATAGCTGGCACAGTAAGGCATAGTAAGCTATTTTGGCAAAGGAACTAACAGGTTAAGGGTAACTGAAAGATCTCAGACCCTTTGATGAGTCAAAGGAGTATCTATCCCAAGTATGTGAAGACTTCCTCCAGCAGGACAGACAGATGGGAACAATTCTTCCAATAGCCATAGAGGCTGTTAAAAGTCTACTAAAGCAGGCATTGTCAAGCATTTAAATTTTAGAGTTTGGTTAGATATTGAAGATACCAAGGTCATCCACTGCATCTTTTTTTTTTTTCTGGGGCAACTGAGATTAAATGACTTGTCAGGATCACACAGCTAGGAAATGTTCAGTGTCTGGGACCAGACCTCACTCCAGAGCCAGTGCTC
The DNA here is from genome assembly GCF_016432865.1 of Antechinus flavipes. Classification (NCBI taxonomy): domain Eukaryota; kingdom Metazoa; phylum Chordata; class Mammalia; order Dasyuromorphia; family Dasyuridae; genus Antechinus; species Antechinus flavipes. The sequence continues at coordinate 157,715,573 of NC_067401.1, forward strand.
TATCCACTGTGCCATCTAGCTGTTCTCATCCATTGAATCCTAAGCCATCATGAGTAATCACGACTTTGTCTTATCAGTGGACTTTGAGGACTCTGGAAGAGAAAATGATGACAATGATTTTAAGCAACTTTGCCTCACTTAAATCCAATTTATGCATGAATCAAAAGACAACACCCATACCATTTTGCCATTTTTATTTATCTCAAAGTTTTGTGACAACATTCAAGTGATGAAACATCATGTAGAGATAAACTGGGAGCTATAGTCAAAACCCTGCACATAGGCAACCCAGACTATAAAGTCATATTTTCACTGGAAACAACTGTGAGATATAGTAGCCCCATGGGTGTCACAGCAGCCTTTTTAAAGGACCACACTGTTTACCTCCTGGTATGAGAAAGGGAACTGAGAAGGTGCCTTAAACATTGTCTACTTCACTCAACTCTGGTCTGCTTACTGCAGCAGGAAGACATCTCACTCTGTGGTCAAAAGGCACAGACAAAAAAAATCTTAAAAAAAAAAAAAACTTTTTGCAATGATAATTTGACTCAGTATATGGAATGTGCACAAATTTATGGACAACAATAAACATGAAAGACAAAGAGCTCTTGTTGCAAGGGAACTCAGAAAGTATCATTTCCAAATAGCATCCCTGAGTGAAACAAGGCTGGCAAATAAAATCCACCTTATTGAAGTTTCTGGAGTGGTCACAATAAAAAGACAAAGGTTTTGCTATCAAAATTAATCTAGTTAACAAGCTTCTATGGCTACTAAAAACAGTAAATGATAGGCTCGTGACAATATGATTGCCCACTCTCAGGAAAGCATCATGCCCCCATTATCATTGCATGTGCTCCCACTATGATAAACCCTGATGAAGTCAAATAAAAATTTTATAAAGACTTGGAGTCTTTATAACCCTTATCACAAATGTACCTAAAGAAGACAAGCTTGTAATTCTGGGTGATTTTGATGCAAAAATAGTCAGACTACCAGATATGACAGGGAGTCCTTGGAAGAAATGTAGTTGGAAACAGCAAGACTAATGGTCATTTTTTTACTAAAAACTTGTGCATCTCATGGCTTTCTTATCTTAATGTTCATGAATATATCATGTCAGGAAAAATTGGCATTTAATAAACTACATCACAGAAAAGAGAAGAGACAAGAAGTGAGAATAACAAAGGCAATGTGTGGCACAGAGTGCTGGACTGATAAACTTATCCTCTCAAAGCTTAACATTCTTGTTCAGTAAAAGCAGTTGCTTCAAGATAAGATGACTAAGATACAACTTAATTCCAATAGACTAGAGTACTTCTTTGAGCAGGAACAATTTGTTGCTAACTTGAAGGGAAAGCTGAGCCAACACACAATTTACAACAGTGGAATAGAAAAGGAATGGACAGCTTTCTGAGATTTGGTGTGTAGCATTGCATTTTTGCTCATCTGGGTCAGAATACTCACAAACATCAAGACCAGTTTGACAATGATGATAGGGAAATTTAGAACCTGCTAAATAAAAAACCAGGAATTCCATAGTATTTACCAGCAGGATAGCTCACCTGTCTCTAAGAAGGCAACATTTAGCTCAATCAAAAATAAAGTGTAAGTGAAGCTTAGAGAGTTACAGAATTATTGACTCAGTAAGAAGGCAAATGAAATTCAGTATTATGATGATAGTAACAATCCAAAGCATTTTTATGATGCCCAGAAGGCTATTTATGGATCAAAGACCTATAGTTCATCCAAATATTCAGTGCTGATGGAGCAACATTCAGTAGGGAAAAGGAGAACATTTCCATAGTGTTCTGAACAGATCTTTATCAATCAATGTTAAAGCCACTGACCATATACTTCAGACTGAAGTAAATTCCTCTCTAGCTCAAATTCCAGCTGAAGAAGAAGATTCGATTACCATTAGGCTACTTCTGTGTGGCAAAGTGCCTGGTGCTGAGATTTACAAGGCAGGGAGTCTATTGCTCATAAAAAAGCTGCCTGAAATTTTCTGGGTTACATTGCAAAAGAAGATTATCCTCCAAGAGTTCAAGGATACCTACATTGTCCATCCCTATAAAGGTAAAGGAAATTAATTGTTCTGTGACAAGATTTTTGTCAGAGTTATCCTTAATAGAATGATCCTTCACCTGGAAGATGGTCATGTACCTGAGAGCTTGTGTGGCTTCAAAAAGGCTGAAGAATGATCTATATGGTGTTTTCTGCTCAAAAATTCCAGAAGAAATGCCAGGAGCAGAACATAGGTCTGTACACAATATTGTTGATCTGAGCAAGGCCTTTAATACTGTCATTTGTGAGGGTTTGTGGAAAATTGTGTAAAAATTGGCTGCCTAGAGAATCCATTAGTATTGCCAATCAATTTCATGATAACATGCTTTTCTGGATTCTGAATACTAGATAATACTCTGGTACTTTCCCTCTCACTAATTGAGTAGTGCAAAGTTCTGTACTTGCTCCCATGTTCTCTAGCATGATTTTTTAATATCAGACTTCTTCAACAAGGACAAGAACAGCATTAAGGTCTGCTATCATACTGATGGTAAATTATTTAATTTGAAAAGTCTACAAGGCAAAACTAAAATTGAGGGAGATTTGGTGCATGATTTTTTTTTGTTCACAGATGATTATACACTCAATGCAGCCTCTAAAGATGAAGTACAACAAAGTATGAATCTTGTGCTAATTTGTACCTAACAATTAACAAGAAAACGCAGTTTCTCCACCAACCAACATCACATCATTTATAAGCAAAATGGAGAAATGTTGAACATCGTGGATAGATTCATTTAAATAATCAGGATATTTATCAGGGATGTACACATAAATGGTGATGTTGTTGCATGTTTTACCAGAGTTAGCTCAGTGTTTGGGAGGCTCTGAAAGATGTTGTTTGCTTCTGTTTTGTTTTCTTGAATTATCACTCCATATTTGCACTTCATTTTAAATCCCTATCTAGGTTTCTCTTAACTCCTCTATATTTTAAAGTATCAGGAATACTTAAAAATTCTCTATTCTAATAATGGTTCATTTTTTCCTATACATGATTATACTCAGTTTTATAGGAATAACTTTATCTTCATTGTATCTTTTGCCTTTTGGAATATTGCATCCCAAGATTTTCTTCCCTTTTTAAAACTTGAAGCATAATTTTATATGGATCCAACTGTGAATCTTTTGTGCTTGAAGTCTTTCTGGATGTGCTTGCAGTATCTTTTAATTTGGAAATTCTGACTTTTAATGACAATATTCCTGCATGTGTTCAAACTTGTAGTTTATTTCAGGAGGTGATCAGTGCATTCTTTATATTTAGACATTACATCCTAGTTTTAACAGCTCTAAAAACTTTTGCTTTGTGTTATTATGACTAGATTATAGACAGACAGACAGACAGATAAACAGAAAGACAGAGAGAGAGAGACAGAGACAGAGAGAGAGAGATACAGAGACAGAGAGAGACAGAGACAGAGAGACAAAGACAGAGAGAGAGAGAGAGAGAGAGAGAGAGAGAGAGAGAGAGAGAGAGAGAGAAGACAGAGACAGAGACAGAGACAGAGAAAGACACAGAGACACAGAGAGAGAGACGTAGAGTAGGTTTTGGGATTGATCATGATTTTCAGGAAGTTCGACAATTCTTGAATTATCTCTCCAAAACCTATTTCCCTAGGTGACTTCTTTTGAACTGTTTTGTTTTTAATAACAAATATCTAACACTTTCCTCTTTAAAAAAAACCTTTTGACTTTGTAGTATTTTGGCACATTAAATACTGATTGTATTTTTCACAGATTATATCTCTTCTTAAAGGTTTTTTTAACTTTCTTTTCTAAAATATTTCTTTTCCTTCTATTTTTTTTCCTCCAAAGTTCTTTAACTCCTATTTTTTTTTTCATCTCTTGCTTCACAACTTCAACCCATTTTTGTGTTTCTTGCCACTTATTCATTCTTTCTCTTAGGATCTGTTTATAATTTATGGAATTATAATTAGGTCTCAATATGAATAATAAATCCTCTCAAGTGGTTACATTTTTCAGATTCATACTGCATATTTCCATTGGACTAGAAACAGTGACCATATTTTACATAATTAAAATTTCAAACTGTGAATTTGAATACATGCAGACAATTCAAGGGATTCATTATTTGTATTAATTAGGACCTATCTGAGTGTATCTTTTTTTAACCCATAATACATCTTTTTTTTATATTCCACATTCTTTTATGCTTCCACATATTTTCTATTATGTAGTCTCTCTTTTAGCTTCTACAAGCTGTAAGTCCATTTATCAGGGCTTGTGCTCACTTCCCTGATATGTTCTTCTCTCAGCTTCAATCAACTTTTAACCTTCTTATTCAGTTTCTGGACTTGATGGATTTACTTTTGTCTCTTTTCAGTTTCCATTATCTTTGTTCTATCTATTGTCCTTTTCAAGATATGCCCTAAGATATGCATAGAAAAATTGGGATCCTCAGATATCTTTCACATGTCCATCTTGACCAAAAATGTGGAGATGAATTGTATTGTCAACAGAATATACACACACACATACACATACACACACACACACACACGCGCGCGCGCGTGTGCTAACGTTATGTGACAAAGGTAAGCAGTACTGACTCTTAATTATCTTAGTTGCACCTCCAAAATTGGTGAGTTTGGGTTATGTAATATAGAGAGAGACATTGAATGAGAGGTCTCTTGGGCCTAAGCCCATTGATATTTTCTCTGGTCTGGGTGGAGGTCAGGGAACAGAAAAGATTATATAGCCCCTTTGTGAAATCTCTGAATTAAGTGAAATATAGGTCAAAAAAATATAAGAGAAAGTGTATAGTATGTTTAATTGCTTCTCCAATCCCTTCCCTAAGGTTTATAACAGTTTCACTGCATTAGCCCAAGGCAATACACAGTTTGGGTTTCCACTCAACTTTGTGGAATTCTTCTACACTGTTCAGAGTTGATTTATTTGTTTTTTAACTTCTTCCTTTCTAACTCAAGAGGAAACATGTCATGGAAGCAAAGTACTAGAAACACAGTCAGGAAATGTGGGTTCTAAATTTTGTCTAGATACTAACTGTATAACTCTTGGCAGTTAAATAAATCTTTCAATCTATTCCCTCATCCATAAAAAGGGGATGATAATGGCTGTAATACTTATCTCTTATGATATTTTGGTGAGGATCAAACTAGGTAATGCATGTAAAGTATTATTATATTAGTATCAGTTATTATTATTATTAGCCCTCAACAGAGTGAAGAAAACTGTCTGGAAGATAAGCTACACCTAAGTCATCTGAAACGCTTGGAGCAACTCTTTACAGCTCCAAATAGGGAAGGCACAGAAGAAGTTGAGTGGAATCCTGATTGCACTTTACTCTCCAAAAAGGAGACATCCTATCCCTCAGGAAGTTTGACTCTCCAGGATTTCAAGAATGCTCTGACTGAGCTGCTGGGTTCAGAATACTGGAATGGACAAACAGAGCTACTTTTCAACAAGGTATCCTTTTTCAGACTTTAAAGCTATCACTATTGACTGACAACTAGGAATTGAGCATTTCTTCAGAACAGGGGAAGGGGAAAAATATTTCTGCATTTTGCAATTTTCTGGATGGAGAAATAGAGTAGTAGCTCCTAGAAATTGTATATAGTGGTCCAGCTTACCCTAAGAATATCATCTGCTCTACATACAAATTTCCATTTTCTTCTTCCACTTCTTTTACCTTCTTCTCTCCCACCACTGTTCCTCCCATTTATCTATCTAGAAACTGGATTTGGGCCTCTACCTAAGTAGCCAAAGGTTCTAACTCCAATGACTGTCAACTGAGTTGTCAATAAAATTTCTGTCAAAAAGGAGTTTGTGGATAACAGAGAATGCAATGGTCTACCTTCCTAACTCCTGCCCTTAATGGGTTTAACAAGCCTCAAATGGAAATAAAATATCCTTCTCTATGGGCCCATGGGTCTTAAGAACTCCCAAGATTATATTTGACCTCTGGGGGGAGGGACATTTTATAATATCATCCATTTATATAAGTGAGGGCAAAATGACTATAGATGTTTTTTTCATAGACGTGTGTTTTTTTTGTTTTGTTTTTGAAGATTCACACAGCCCGTGACAATATTGTCGACTGGAGTGAGTTCTGTACACATTTGCTACTACAATACAGTAATAGAGATCATTCAGAAAGATCCAAGGACATTTTCTTTCAGGGCAAGCCCTTAATCCGACAATGTTCACAGAACCGGGTGAGCATGAACCTACATTAACAAGTCAAAAGTTAGATTAGCTCCCCAAGGCCTACCAGCAAAAGCCAGGTCAGGTACGATTAAAAATGGGAAAGAATTAAGCCTACTGCCAATATTCCAGAAAGAACGGAGTAAAAAAGAGTTTCCATCCCTTCTGGTTTCCTCCAGGTTGTTTGGAAGTGGTTTTAGTTAACTAGAACATTTGTGAAATAGGCTATTATAGTTAAATAAAATCTTCCTTAACCAGCCTTTGTAGGATATAGGGCTTTGGAATGTCTACACAGGACAAGTAATTGGTAACGTCTCAATATAATTTGGAAGACATCTTACAAAAAGGCAGTTTTAAATGAAAATATTAGATAAGCAGACTAAACCTAGAAGAAAAACTTTTTCTTAAAAATTAGGCTACCAGAAAGAACCCTAGACTAAGAGCTGAAAGGCCTGGTTGGCATATGTCTTAGCGTGATGTGTTATTTTAAACAAGTCATTTAACTTCTGTAGGCCTAAGTTTTTTCATCTATTAAAGGATTAGATAAGATAGATAACCTTTGAAATAATAATAGCTAACATTTATATAATACCTACTGTATACCAACTCTTATTAAACTTTATCTTATATGATCCTCACAACAATCTTATGAGGTGAGTGCTAGTATTATCCATATATAAAAAAACTTAAGCAAAATAGATTAAGTAATTTGGCTGGAGTCACACAGCTAATAAAGGTTGTGAGGATAGATTTTACCTTGTCATGTATACAGCTAAATAACAAAAAGATTCAGAAATCCTTGGGAAGACAAAATAAAACAAAATATTAAAGCAATTGAAAAGCCTTCAATGTAATCAATGACAAAATCGCATGGTATATATCTTGGGAGAATAATCCTAGACTGATACTGTCTTAAATATCTTTTCCTTTAAATAGAGGGTCTTACTGAGGTCCATGAACTTTCAAAAAATGTTTCAATATTTGCATTTAAATATACTTGGTTTTCCTTTTTTCTTTAATTTTTTTTCTTTAATTCTATGTGACATTCACTTTAAAAAATTATTCTCATAAAAGATCTAGGTTTTACCTTTTTCTAGGGCAAATAATTGGCTATATCAATGCTAAGATAATGTGCTAAAGAGATCTGTGACAAAAAAAAAGGTTAGAACTCTTGCTTACATATTAGAAAGATAGAGAGCCTCAGAAATTATTGAAAAATTTGAAGTTCAATAGGTTAAGAATGTGTTATAGTGGGAACTTGCTATCTCTAGAATTACAGGACCCAAGTTCACATCTCACTTCTGGTACTTAACAATCTTCATGACTTTATGTAAGTTATGTAAGGGCTTCTCCCCAGCTCTATCTTTCCTATAAAATGAGATTAGATTGGCTTTTAAGGGCACTAATGAAACTAGAACCACAATCCCATAATACTACTTTCCATAACCTTTAGTCTCCCAATAAGAGACTATAAGAGACAATAAGAGAAATAAGTTTCCCAATAAGAAACATTTTTACACTTCTTTGTAGGATTCCAACTAAACATTAGGTTAAACTAGAGAACTAGATTTGAAATGAGCCATTTGAGGAGTCAAAAAGACTATATAATAAAAATATCAGAATAAATAATAATAAATTGAATATGGATAAACTGAAGATAATCTCAGAAGAAAGGCATTAACATTAAGAACAATCTAGCCATATGAGCCATATTGCAAAGACATAAACATCAAAAGAATCTGGTACTGGCTAATAGAATGGGGGATTGGGTTGAATAGATTGGGTACACAAAACAAGAAAATGATCATAGCAATCTAGTGTTTGACACATGCAAAGATCCCAGCTCTTGGGACAAAAAATCAACTTTTGACTAAAACTACTGGGAAAACAAGAAAGCAGTACAGAAGAATTTAGGTATAGAGCAACATCTCACACTTTATACAAGATAAGGTCAAAATGGTATTTGTTTTCATTAAAAGCATGATACCAAAAGTAAATTAGGAAAGTTTGGAATAGTTTACCTGTCAGATCTGTGGATAAGAAAAGAATTTATGAACAAATAAAAGATAGGAATTATTGTGAGATATAAAATGGATAATTTTCATTACATTATATTGAAAAAATTTGCACAATGTAGCAAACTCAAGAAGTAAAGCAGAAAATGGAGGGAAATCTTTTATAGCAATTTTCTCTGATCAAGGCCTTGTTTCTCAAATAGATAGAGAACTGAGTCAAATTTATATGAATGTGAATCATTTTTCACATTAATGGTGAAAGGATATAAACATGCAGTTTTTAGATAAAACAATCCGAATTACAATCATTTGAAAAAATGTTTTAAATCACTGTTGATTATAGAAATGTGTAGAGTACGAGCTAGTTCTCTGGAGGGCTTCAGGGTCAGCCAGAGTCGAAACAAATTAAAGTCCTTGGTCTTTAGCGGGAGAAGTGAAGGAGGTAGGCAAACTGCCACACGGCTTGTCAAAGATGCCTCCTTGATTCTGCATTCCTGAGTCACCAGCTTCTCTCCTATTCATCCTGCCACCAAGGGCCCTCTCTCCTTCCACCTTCCAATCCTTGTCTCTGATTATCTCAACACCAAACATTCAGCAAGCAACAACAGTGAGAAGAGCCATTTATCCAAATATATGCTAATAGAGTCATTGCCCGTCACATCGAATAGGTAATTAGCTTTAAGTGCTCTGGTGTCTGATTCAAGCACACCTTTTTGAAGTTTCAGCCCTCCACAGAAATGTACATTGGAACAGCTGTGAAGTATCACTTCATACCTACCAGATTAGCTAATATGGCATAAAAGAAAAATGACAATAATTGGAGGGGATGTGGGAAAACTGGGACACTAAAGCACTTTTGATACAATTGTTAACTAATCCAATGATTCTGTACAGCAATTTGGAACTGGACTCAAAGGGCAATAAAATTGTGCAGACCCTTTAAATAAATAATTGCCAGAAATACATTATATTTTCTTTTTCTCTTGCTAATGTCAAGTCTAGAACATGGGTCTTTGTAGTCATAATCCAAACATCACAACTTCCTTAGTGACAACTCTGGAAATGGCCTCTGGAGAATTATCCTTAAGAACCATTTTTGTATCTTTCAGAAAAATAACAATCATGGCATACTAGTCATAAAACAGACTTTAAGGATGTAGTTCAGCCTCACCTTCATTGGTAGCATCACATTTCAATTCAGTATTGTGTAACTTAAATGGTACATGGAATTTCTTGCATGGAAACTCTGCTAACTTCAATTAGCCACACATCTGCAATTCATCATCTTAGAGAATTGCCTGAGAGGTTAAGTTACTGTAAGTGAATGACTTTTCCATGATTTCATAGCCTGGATATGTCATGAGCAAGACTTGAACCAGATCTTTAAAACTCCAATATCAGTTCTCTATCCTTTTTGAGAGGAGTGGGAGAAGACATTCAAGATTAAATGACTTGTCCAGGATCACACAGCTTCTGTGTCTGAGGTCAGATTAAAATTCAGTTTCTCTGAACTTCAGGAGTGATGTTTTATCCTTTGAGCTACCTATCTGTCCACCTCTACCTTTTCACCGCATTGTCTCTCTTAATACATCACTTTTAAAAAAATGACCAAAAAGATATGGCCTATTTTCACCTTTTTGTTTGTTTGTTTTGCTTTTTCTCTCTCATGGTTTTTTTTTCCCTTTTGTTCTGATTTTTTTTTACACAACATGACAAATATGAAAATATATTTAAAAGAATTGCACATTTTTAACCTATATCAAATGCTTGCTGTGTTGGGGACAGGAGAAGTAAAAGAGAAAGAAAGAAAAAATTTGGAAAACAAAGTCTTACAAAAATGAATATTGGAAATTATCTTTCAGTGTACTTGAAAAAATAAAATCCTATTGAGAAAAAATAAATTTAAAAAAGTTTTTAAAATAGAATAATAATAATAGAAAATAGAAATAGAAAAATAAAAGATATGGTCTAAAATGACTAGGTATGGTTTTAAACTATATCTGGTAATTGGCATAGTGAACTGACATTAAGGAAACTTTCTACTATTGTAAATAGGAACGTGGTCAGCAATTTAAAGTTTTCACAAATTCCCTAGGGTTCTGAAAGTTTAAGTAATGACCAACATAAAAAAGCCAGTAAATGTCAATGGTGGTTATTTGAACCCAGGTTTTCCTGACTCAAGACCAATTCTTTGCCTCTGATTCTTCTCAAATATTGCATAATACTAACTAAATAATATTCTGTTGATTTGACTTCTTCAACTAAATATTTGCAAGATAATAGATTCCAAAGTAACCTTAAAAGTTGTCAACACTCTCAACATATGTAAAGACTGACCTGTAGATTGTTTCCAAAATAAACACATGATCCCGTCTTAACATGATCCTCTTTTCTTTCCTTTTTTCTCAGCAAGAGCCAACCACTCGGATCTTAACCATCTTTTCTTCTAATTCCCACTCATTTGTCACAGTCAGCAAAGGAGGAATTCTCAGTTTCTGGGACAATAACTTACAGCTTCAGAAGACATATGAGGTGATGATCCCAATGGGAGAGCTGCAGGGGTGCAAAATCATGTGTAGGATATACATTCCAAAAGAGGATATCTGATGCCTCTTGTAGTAATGAAAATAAAAATTTGAAAGCATTAGGTTTCAGTGGCCAACAGTCCATCCACAGGAAAGAACAGGTTTGATGATTGTTCTTTCCCAGGCATTTTGATTACTTGGGAAAGCAATTCATTTGTTACAAAACATAATACTAACATATTTTATAGTGTTGAGGGGAAAAGGAAGGGAATGAGCATTTATTGAGTACCTATTTTGTACTAAGTACTATATTTAGTAATTTTGATTCTCACAACAATCTTGTGAAATAGGTACTATAATTATCCCCATTTTACAGTTATAAAACTTAACTGAGGTAAACAGAAATTAAATGACTTGCCCAGAGTAATATAGCTAGTGAATGTTTGAGGTTGGTTTTGAACTCAAGACTTCCTAATTCCAGGCTCACTGCTCTATCTCCTGCAGCTGTACCGCCTGGTTGACTAAAAACATAAAATAGAATAGTTTTAAGTATTGTTGGAAGATTAAGACTACATAAGTTTTTTCTCTATTTAGTTTATATGTTTTAAAGGTCATGATTTGACTTCTGATGTAGCTAAACTTACATAATGTTGAAGCAAATTACATTAAAATTCTGTGTATCTAATATATAAAGAATTGTTCCTTTCCAAAGACACATAGCACAGGACCTACTTTCTAAATTTACTCTTTTCACTCCCATTCTATGATCTTCCTTCTGGTGAAGGAAAAGGGAATTTTATTCCAAGAGGCATTTTTCCATTTAATTTGAGGAAATGCCTTCCAATAATTAGGGTTAGCCAGAAGTGAGATGAGCCTCTTCAAGAGGTATTTGGATCCACTTTATCAGAGGTCTTCAAAGTGAAGCTGAATGACTTCTCAGAGATGTTTATGAAGGGCAGGAGGGGTTTCTTCTCAAGAAACAGATTTGTCCTAAAAACCCCATGAGTTGAATCCCAGCACTAACATTCTTTGGTTCTGAATAAATTGCATTAGAGGATAGACTCTGGTCCTGGAATTGCTTCTGAGGAGCTCAGGGTGGCACCAGAGCCCCACTTTTGAGACCTCTATCTCCCAGCTTTGTTTTCTAACAGATGTCAGCAGATGCTGTTGAGGCTTCAACAGTAAAGAAGAAGATTAAAATTTGGACAACAGATGCTGTCTACATGCCTAACATTCATAAAATTGCTGTTGCTACAACCGGCAGAAAAATATACTTTTTTGAAGTGTCTCTGGGCCCCATCTTTGAAGATTTCCATCTATTTGGTAGGATTAACAACCCTGAACAGTCTACATTTACAATTTGCATTTACATAACTATTATGTTTATTTAATGCTTTATAGTTCATAGTACAATAACTTTATGAGGTAAATATCATAAATATATGTAGAATTATAAGGTATTTAAAGTGAGAAATAAGTCATTGGATTCAATTTCATTTTTTATGAAGAAAAGAATGAGGTCTAGAGAGTAAGTGATAGAAATGAGTCAACTTAAAACTTCTGATTATGAATCTTTATTAATCCCATTTAAGAGATAAAAAACTGAAGTTCAAGGATATAGTTACATGACAATATAGTCACATGGCTAGAAGGTGAAAGAGCTAAAACACAAAGCCAAGTCCCTTAACAAATAATCATTTGCCACACAATCCGAAGAATGAGTTTACTATAAACAAATTGAAAAGAACATCATTGTCATTGAAGAGGTCTGATGAATTTTGGGGTTTTACTTATATCTAATTATCTTTCCACTTTGAATTTTTTTAGCTATGTGACCCTAGGCAAGTCATTTAATTTCTGTCAATTTCAGTTTCCTTATCTGTAAAATGGGGGTAATTATAACAATACCTCCCAGAGTTGCTATGAGATTAAATTAATATAATAATTGTAAAATGCTTTGCAAACTTTAAAGCACTATATAAATAGTATGTATTTTATATTCAGACAGCTAAGTGATATAGTAGATAGAACCCTCGGCCTGGAGTCAGGAAGAGCTGAGTGAAAATTCAACCTCAGTTATTTCTTAGCTATGTGACCCTAGACACATCACTTAACCATGAAGTCTCAATTTCAATCTCAAGTCTCAATGAAATTGTCTCAATTTCCTCAGCTGTGAAATGAGCTGGAAAAGGAAATTAGAAACTTCTCCAGTGTCTTTACCAAGAAAACACCAAATGGAAGCATAAAGAATCAATCAAAAATAAAAAACAACAAATTATTTCTTTGTTTTCTTTAAGCATTGATAGAATTTTCATTTAAGTCAGCCTTCTCCATTTTTACAAATATACAACCATATCTTGGGTTAGTAGAGTCAATCACAATAATAAGATTTAAGGAAGCCAGTTAAATAATCATATGTGTATTTATTAACATTGTTAACCAATGTTAATAATATTTAATAGTATTCAAGAATAAACATGGACAACCTGATAACAAGCTTGTCTTAATAAAACCAGTCCTTTGATTACTGTTGCCAAGCTTATATATTTCTAGTTTGTTAGCACATGGCAGGGCATATATTCCAATGTAATAATGAAGAAAAACACCATGATGACATATTGGGAAAGTACTTTACTAATAAATCATCTACTTTATAGATGGGAAAATGTGATCTAGGCTTTATATTATGAGAAAAGATTTAGACTACAAGTTGAGAAATTAATTAGTCTTGTCTCTGATGCTAATGTTCTCTATAGCTTTGGATAAGTCACTTGTTTGAATTTCAGTCTCCCCAACTATAAAATGAGGGATTAAGTATGATGACCATTCTTTGAACTTTCTTATTCATTTACCCAGTATTGGACCCAAAGACCTTTTGTCCATCATCGTTAACTTCAAGCCTATACTACTCTTTCCCTGCATGGACAGTGTTATCTATGCAAAGAGGTCATTTTTTTTTTAACTTTTAACCTTTATTTAGCTATCTATCTACATGTAGATACACACACACACACACACACACACACACACACACACACACATGATTATATAGGTATAGAATTATAAATATACATGTGATATAATGTATATGTATATTTGAGTGTGTGTATATGTATATATACACATAACTTTTTTCTCTGTTTCTACAGCCCTGAACTACATTCCAACATCAATGTTCTACTGGTACAACACAGAAGTAAGTATAAAAAATATCTGCTATATAAATTGGATTAGGATGTAATTATGTTGCATCATCTTTTGTAGTAGTATCTATATATGTTTCAGTATGAAAATATTTACTACAAAATTTGTCTGAAGCTTTCAAGGTTATCTTCTGGCTATATATATATGTTATATATATATACTATTCAGGACTAAAAAGATTTCAACTGTGAGTGATAGGTTTTTTTGAATCTGTAATATTCAACATAATATGTAATATTCAATATAATATAATAATTCAATAATTCAATATAATAAGATCTACAATAATAATAAGATCTACAAATTTCTTTTAACATTGTAACCCTAAGAAGACTATGTAATAGTAAAATAACTAGACTCTTCAGAATAGAAACTAAAATAACTGGAAGCTGAGTGGATGTCCATCAGTTGGAGAATGGCTGAATAAGTTATGGTATATGAATGTTATGGAATATTATTGTTCTATAAGAAACTATCAGCAGGATGATTTCAGAGAAGACTGGAGACACTTACATGAATTGATGCTGAGTGAAATGAGCAGAATCAGGAGATCATTATACATGGCAACAAGAAGATTATATGATGATCAATTCTGAAGGACATGGCTCTTCTCAACAATGAGATGATTCAAGCCAGTTCCAATGATCTTGTGATAAAGAGAGCCATCTACACCCAGAGAGATGGGTGTACTGAGTGTGGACGACAGCATAGCATTTTCACTCTTTTTGTTTTTGTTTGCTTGCATTTTATTTTCTTTCTCATTTTTTCCTTTTTGATTTGATTTTTCTTGTGCAGCAAGATAATTGTATAAATATGTATACATATATTGGATTTAACATATATATTTTTACCATGTTTAACATATATTGAATTACTTGCCATCTGAGGAGAGGGTGGGGGAAAGTAGGGGAATTGGAACATAAAGTTTTGCAAGAGTTAATGTTCAAAAATTATCCATACATGTGTTTTGAAAATAAAAAGCTTTAATAAAAAAATTTTTGAATATAACTAGGACAATAGTGAAAGTCCCTGCCAATGATCAAATGGTGAATGAACAAATCAAGGAGAAATCTCTGGTCCTGAGATTCCCAAATGATGAGGTATTGACTTTCTGAGAAGCTTGGCCATAGTAAGAACAAACTTAGAGGAAACCAATTATTCCCTGGTGCAAACAACTGAGGAATGCTTTTAATACAAAAAATGAATTTTATTCCTTGAACTTCTGGATTTTCTTTGGGAGTTGCATACATGAGAATGGTAAAACCAAACTCTCAGTTTATATTCCTGGGTAGATCTCCTTATGCACCAAGAAAGTCTTGGGTTTTTGGGTCTGAGCCTAGAACAGGTATTATACCTAGAGGGCAATTGTTTTTAAATTCATTTAATTTACTTCTTTTATCAATGAAAATGCATGAATCTTCAGACCATCTGGACCTTCTACAAAAGCCTGCTGTAGTGGGAAATATGGTATGAGGTGACCCTAGGGTCCCAAAAGCTATGTCAGTGGCACATAAAGTCTGTCAGGTTTTACCATGCTATAAAGCTTTTTTTTTTTTTTTAATTTTTTATTTAATAATTACTTTATATTGACACTCGTTTCTGTTCCGATTTTTTTTCCCCTCCCTCCCTCCACCCCCTCCCCTAGATGGCAAGCAGTCCTTTATATGTTGGATATGTTGCAGTATATCCTAGATACAATATATGTTTGCAGAACCGAACAGTTCTCTGTTGCATAGGGAGAATTGGATTCAGAAGGTATAAATAACCCTGGAAGAAAAACAAAAATGCAGATAGTTCACATTCGTTTCCCAGTGTTCTTTCTTTGGGTGTAGCTGCTTTTGTCCGTCATTTATCAATTGAAACTCAGGTCTCTTTGTCAAAGAAATCCACTTCCATCAAAATATGTCCTCATACAATATCGTTGTCGAAGTGTATAATGATCTCCTGGTTCTGCTCATTTCACTTAGCATCAGTTCATGTAAGTCTCGCCAGTCCTCTCTGTATTCATCCTGCTGGTCATTTCTTACAGAACAATAATATTCCATAACATTCGTATACCACAATTTACCCAGCCATTCTCCAATTGATGGGCATCCATTCATTTTCCAGTTTCTGGCCACTACAAACAGGGCTGCTACAAACATTTTGGCACATACAGGTCCGTTTCCCTTCTTTAGTATTTCTTTGGGATATAAGCCCAATAGAAACACTGCTGGATCAAAGGGTATGCACAATTTGATAATTTTTTGGGCATAATTCCAGATTGCTCTCCAGAATGGTTGGATTCGTTCACAACTCCACCAACAATGCATTAGTGTCCCAGTTTTCCCACATCCCCTCCAACATTCATCATTATTTTTTCCTGTCATCTTAGCCAATCTGACAGGTGTATAGTGGTATCTCAGAGTTGTCTTAATTTGCATTTCTCTGATCAATAATGATTTGGAACACTCTTTCATATGAGTGGTAATAGTTTCAATTTCATCCTCTGAAAATTGTCTGTTCATATCCTTTGACCATTTATCAATTGGAGAATGGCTTGATTTCTTATAAATTTGAGTCAGTTCTCTATATATTTTGGAAATGAGGCCTTTATCAGGACCTTTAACTGTGAAAATGTTTTCCCAGTTTGTTGCTTCCCTTCTAATCTTGTTTGCATTAGTTTTATTTGTACAAAGGCTTTTTAATTTGATGTAATCGAAATTTTCTATTTTGTGATCAGTAATGGTCTCTAGTTCATCTTTGGTCACAAATTTCTTTCTCCTCCACAAGTCTGAGAGATAAACTATTCTATGTTCCTCTAATTTATTTATAATCTCGTTGTTTATGCCTAGGTCATAGACCCATTTTGATCTTATCTTGGTATATGGTGTTAAGTGTGGGTCCATGCCTAATTTCTGCCATACTAATTTCCAATTATCCCAGCAGTTTTTATCAAATAATGAATTCTTTTCCCAGAAGTTAGGGGCTTTGGGTTTGTCAAACACTAGATTGCTATAATTGACTATTCTGTCTTGTGAGCCTAGCCTTTTCCACTGATCCACTAATCTATTTCTTAGCCAATACCAAATGGTTTTGGTGACTGCTGCTTTATAATATAATTTTAGATCAGGTACAGCTAGGCCACCTTCATTTGATTTTTTTTTTCATTAATTCCCTTGAGATTCTCGACTTTTTATTGTTCCATATGAATTTTGTTGTTATTTTTTCTAGATCAATAAAATATTTTCTTGGAAGTCTGATTGGTATAGCACTAAATAAATAGATTAGTTTAGGGAGTATTGTCATCTTTATTATGTTCGCTCGGCCGATCCAAGAGCACTTAATATTTTTCCAATTATTTAAGTCTGACTTTATTTGTGTGGAGACTTTTTTATAATTTTGCTCATATAATTCCTGACTTTCCTTTGGTAGATAGATTCCCAAATATTTTATGGTATCAACAGTTATTCTGAATGGAATTTCTCTTTGTATCTCTTGCTGTTGGGTTTTGTTGGTGATGTATAAAAATGCTGAGGATTTATGGGGATTTATTTTGTATCCAGCTACTTTGCTAAAATTATGAATTATTTCCAATAGCTTTTTGGTAGAATCTCTGGGGTTCTCTAGGTATACCATCATATCATCTGCAAAGAGTGATAGTTTGGTTTCCTCATTGCCTACTCTAATTCCTTTAATATCTTTCTCGACTCTTATTGCCGAGGCTAGTGTTTCTAATACGATATTAAATAATAATGGTGATAGTGGGCAACCTTGCTTCACTCCAGATCTTACTGGGAAAGGTTCCAGTTTTTCCCCATTGCATATGATGCTTACTGATGGTTTGAAATATATGCTCCTGACTATTTTAAGGAAAAGTCCATTTATTCCTATGCTCTCAAGTGTTTTTATTAGGAATGGATGTTGGATTTTATCAAATGCTTTTTCTGCATCTATTGAGATGATCATGTGGTTTTTGTTTGTTTGGTTATTGATATAGTCAATTATGCTAATAGTTTTCCTAATATTGAACTAGCCCTGCATTCCTGGTATAAATCCTACTTGGTCATAGTGTATTATCCTGGTGACGATTTTCTGTAATCTTTTTGCTAATATTTTATTTAAGATTTTAGCATCAATATTCATTAGGGAGATTGGTCTATAATTTTCTTTCTCTGTTTTCAGCCTACCTGGTTTAGGTATCAGTACCATGTCTGTGTCATAAAAGGAGTTTGGTAGGACTCCTTCAATCCCTATTTTTTCAAATAGTTTATATAACATTGGAGTTAATTGTTCTTTAAATGTTTGGTAGAATTCACATGTAAATCCATCTGGTCCTGGGGATTTTTTCTTAGGGAGTTGATTGATAGTTTGTTCTATTTCTTTTTCTGAGATGGGACTGTTTAGGATATTTACTTCTTCCTCTGTTAGTTTGGGCAAGCTGTATTTTTGGAGGTATTTTTCTATTTCATTTAAGTTGTCGAATTTATTGGCATAAAGTTGGGCAAAGTAACTCCTAATTATTGCTCTAATTTCCTCTTCGTTAGTGGTGAGTTCTCCCTTTTCATTTTTAAGACTAACAATTTGATTTTCCTCTTTCCTTTTTTAAATCAGATTTACTAAGGGTTTGTCTATTTTGTTGGTTTTTTCATAGAACCAACTCTTAGTTTTATTAATCAATTCAATAGTTTTTTTACTTTCAATTTTATTGATCTCACCTTTTATTTTTAGAATTTCAAGTTTAGTGTTTAACTGGGGGTTTTTAATTTGTTCCTTTTCTAGCATTTTTAATTGCAAACCCAATTCATTGACCTTCTCTTTCTCTATTTTATACAAATAGGCCTCTAGAGATATGAAATTTCCCCTTATTACCGCTTTGGCTGCATCCCATACATTTTGGTATGATGTCTCATTATTATCGTTTTCTTGGGTGAAGTTATTAATTATGTCTATGATTTGCTGTTTCACCCAATCATTCTTTAGTATGAGATTATTTAGTTTCCAATTATTTTTTGGTCTACTTCCCCCTGCTTTTTTGTTGAATGTAATTTTCATTGCATCGTGGTCTGAAAAGGATGCATTTACTATTTCTGCCTTACTACATTTGAGTTTGAGGTTTTTATGTCCTAATATATGGTCAATTTTTGTATAGGTTCCATGAACTGCTGAAAAGAAAGTGTATTCCTTTCTGTCTCCATTACATTTTCTCCAGAGATCTATCATATCTAACTTTTCTAGTATTCTATTTACCTCTTTGACTTCTTTCTTATTTATTTTGTGGTTTGATTTATCTAATTCTGAGAGTGCAAGGTTAAGATCTCCCACTATTATAGTTTTACTGTCTATTTCTTCTTGCAGCTCTCTTAGTTTCTCTTTTAAGAATTTAGATGCTACCCCACTTGGTGCATATATGTTTAATATAGATAGTGCTTCATTATCCATGCTACCCTTTAGCAAGATATAGTGCCCTTCCTTATCTCTTTTAATTAGATCAATTTTTGCTTTAGCTTGATCTGAGATCAGGATGGCTACCCCTGCTTTTTTGACTTCACCTGAAGCATAGTAGATTTTGCTCCAACCTTTTACCTTTAACCTGCATGTATCTCCCCGCTTCAGGTGTGTTTCCTGTAAACAACATATTGTAGGATTCTGGCTTTTAATCCATTCTGCTAACCGCTTCCTCTTTATGGGGGAGTTTACCCCGTTCACATTTATGGTTAGAATGACCAATTCTGTATTACTTGCCATCTTGTTAACCCGGTTTATGCTTTTCTCCCTTCTTTCCCCTTTCCCCCCCTTCCCAGTATTAAGCTTGTGAGCACCACTTGCTTCTCACAGCCCTCCCTTTTTAGTATCCCTCCCCCCGCCTTAGAGTTCCTCCCCCTATCTTACCCCTTTCCCTCCCAGTTCCCGTATTCCCTTCCGCTTAGCTTATTCCTTCCCTTTTCACTTTTCCCTTCTCACTTTTCAATGAGATGGGAGAAGTTTCACCATAGATTGAATATGTCTTAAGATTTTTCACTTAAAGCCAATTCTGAAGGCAGTAAGATACCCACTATATTCATCCCCCTCCATTCTTTCTCTCAGATATAATAGGTTTCCTATGCCTCTTCATGAGATGTACTACCCCCACTTTACCCTTTTTCTGGTACAATGTCCTTTCCACATCAATTTCTAGAACAAGGTATACATGTATTCTTTATACATCTATATAGTCAAAATATAGTTCCCAAGATTAATCTTTACCTTTTTAGATTTCTCTTGAGTTCTATATTTGTAGATCAAACTTTTTGTTAAGTTCTGGCTTTTTCATCAGAAATAGATGAAATTCGCTTACTTCGTTGAATGTCCATCTTCTTCCCTGGAAAAAGATGCTCATTCTCGCTGGGTAAGTTATTTTTGGTTGCATACCAAGTTCCTTAGCCTTTCGGAATATCATATTCCAGGCCCTTCGATCTTTTAATGTGGATGCTGCCAGATCCTGGGTGATCCTTATTGTGGCTCCTTGATACTTGAATTGGGTTTTTCTAGCCGCTTGCAATATTTTTTCCTTCATCTGAGGGTTCTGGCATTTGGCCACTATATTCCTTGGTGTTTTGATTTTAGGATCCCTTTCAGTGGGTGATCGATGAATCCTTTCAATGTTTATTTTTTCCTCTGTTCCTATGACTTCTGGGCAGTTCTCTTTGATAATTTCCTGGAAAATAGTGTCCAGGCTCTTTTTTTCATCATGTTTTTCTGGGAGTCCAATGATTCTCAGATTGTCTCTCCTGGATCTGTTTTCCAGGTCTGTTGTCTTCCCCAGAAGGTATTTCACATTTTTCTCCATTGTTTGATTTTTTTGGATTTGCTTGACTGATTCTTCTTGTCTCCTCGAGTCATTCAATTCCACTTGTTCAATTCTGATTTTCAGTGAAGTATTCTCTTCACTCACTTTTTTAAAATCTTTTTCTAATTGTCCAATTGAGTTCTTTTGTTCTGTGGAATTTTTTTCCATTTCGCCAATTTTGTTTTTTAGAGAGCTGTTTTCTGTTTCCAGTTCACTAATCCTATTTTTCAAGGATTTTACTTCTTTATCCACTCTCTCTTTAACTGACTTCTCCAGGCTCTTTTGCCAAGCCTCCCATTTTTCTTCTAGCTCCCTTGTGAGAGCCTTTTTAATCACTTCTATGAGGTTCATCTGTGCTGAGGAACAGATGATCTCCTCCTTTGGGGATTCACCTGGGGACTGCCTGTTTTTAGTCTCCTCAGGATTTAGAGTCTGCTCTCTATATGTATAGAAGCTGTCAAGGGTTAAAGTCCTCTTCAGCTTCTTGCTCATTCTGTCTAATAATCAGAGACTGGCTAGCAAAGAAAAACAGAAAAAACTGGAGTCTTTCTTTGGGGGGGGGCTGGGTGTGTTATCGCGCTTCCTCTACAGACTGCAGGGGGCAGCAGTGAGGCACTAGCAGGACTGTGTGCGCCTGCGCTCTGAGATCCCAAAGCGTGCTGAGTCACTGTGGGGGGGGAAGGGGGGGGCGGCCAGGTCCTGAGAGACTCCAGCTGTTTGGGGTTGTATTCTTCAGCCCCGGTGTTTTTAGCTTCTCTGCTGGGCTGCTGACTTGCTGCCGGAGCAAAGTATCCAAACCTGTAGCGAAGCTCTCCCCGCAGAGACAGCTGCGATCACTCCCCACCCCCTCTCCAGTCTGCTCCCGTGCTCTCACTGCCGCTGCCCGCTGCCTGCGCCCGATCTAAAACCGTCCCAGCCCTCCAGTAGAGACAGACCTTTCTTGGCGGATCTCAAGGATGGCTTCTCTTGGTAACTATTTGTGGGTTTTTTCAGTCAAGCATTGATTCAGAGGCTTGTAATGAAGTGGATAGTGAGAGAAAGCGTGGAGCTTATGCAGCTGTGAGCCTCCTCTCCGCCATCTTAACCGGAAGACGCTATAAAGCTTTAAGAATAACCCCAAGAATAGACTGGCTCTGTTAGCTATGCTGGACTAGTAGAATAGTGACATGGAGATTTTTTTCTGGCCATAGCACTCTAAAACAAAAAAATGCAAAGTGAGCATCAGTTCTGTGTGCCTCCCCCCACGTCTGCTATGATAATGGAAGAGTGAGGTTGGGGACAGGACAGAGACTTTTAAACTTTGTGGACTGAAGTACTCTTAAAATATAGAGAATAAGAATAAATCAAATAATAATAAAAAAGTAATGGGAATAAAATGAGGCCTCTTCCATATTCCTTATATGCTGTCTACTGCTGGAGTTATCCCAAAGAGGCTACATCTCTTTTTTTCTCCCCCTCTCTCTTTTTTTTTTTACTTGACCTATGATTTTTTCAGCATAAGGAACTCCCAGAAAATAACTCAATCAATGAAGTTAGGCACCTTTTTGGAAACTTGTAG
Source organism: Antechinus flavipes (assembly GCF_016432865.1). Taxonomy (NCBI): domain Eukaryota; kingdom Metazoa; phylum Chordata; class Mammalia; order Dasyuromorphia; family Dasyuridae; genus Antechinus; species Antechinus flavipes. The sequence continues at coordinate 157,737,929 of NC_067401.1, forward strand.
TTTTAGAAAATTGCCTGGGGACATTGAAAGATTTAAGAGGTTGGCCCAAGGCAAGTCAGTCAGGGCAGATCAGAGTAGAGACTTCAAACTCATGTCTTTCAGACTCTGGGGTCAACTCTCCACCTCACCATGCTACTACTTAACCCCAATATTCTTAGTAAATTACAGAAAACAATTATTTTATCCCCTTGCCAAATATTAAACCTCCTAAAAATACTAGTTGGAAAAAGATTTTTCCTAAAACAATTTCCATCTGTCTTTCACTGATATCAAATAAAAGATGAGAACAAGAATAATAATTTTTTCGTTGTAGTAAGTTTTTTTAATCTTTATTTTTAATACACATTGCTTTATGAATGATGTTAGGAGAGAAAAATCAAATCAAAATGGAAAAACCATGGGAGAGAGAAAAAAACAGATTAAAAAGAAGTGAACATAGCATGTCTTGATTTACATTCAGTCTCCTTAGATCTTTTTTTGGATGCAGATGGCATTTTTTGTTCAAAGTCTATTGCGGGGGCAGCTAGGTGGCGCAGTGGATAGAGCACCAGCCCTGAAGTCAGGAGGACCTGAGTTCAAATCTGGTCTCAGACACAGTCTAGCTGTGTGACCCTGGGCAAGTCACTTAACCCCAATTGCCTCAGCAAAAAAAAAAAAAAAAAAACGTCTATTGGGATAGCTTTAGATTACACAACTGCTGAGAAGAGCCAAGTCTTTCATAGTTGATCAACACACATTCTTGCTATTACTGAGTATGATGTTTTGCTGGTTCTGCTTGTTGCAATCAGCATTAGTTCATGTAAATCTTTCCAGGCCTTTCTATAATCATCTTCATTACTTCAATTCATTACTCCAATTACTTCAATACTGTTCATTATTTTTTAAAGAGCAATAATATTCCATTATATTTATGTATCATAGCTTGTTCAGCAATTCCCCAATTGATGGGCATCCACTCCATTTCCAATTCTTTGCTACCACAAAAAGAGATGCTACAAACATATTTGTATATGTGGGTCCTTTTCTCTTCTTTATGATTTCCTTGAGATACAGATCTAGGAATGGCACTGGTGGAACAAAGAGCACGCACAGTTTTATAGCCCTTGGGGCATAATTCCAGATTGCTTTCCAAATTGTTCTCCAAAATGGTTGAATCACTTCACAATTCCGCCAACAATGCATTAGTGTCCCAAATTTTTCCATATCCTCTTCAACATTTATCATTATCTTTTCCTGTCATCTCAGCCAATCTGAGAGATATGAGGTGGTACCTCAGAGCTGTTTTAATTTGCATTTCTCTAATTAGTAGTGATTTAGAGCATTTTTTCATATAACTATAAATGGTTTTAATTTCATCATCTGAAAATTGTCTGTTCATATTCTTTGACCATTTAGCAATTGAGGCATGACTTGTATTATTATAAATTTGATGCATTTTTAATATAATTTAGAAATGAGACCTTTATCAGAAATAATGACTGTAAAGATTTTTTCCCCAGCTTTGTATTTCCCTTTTAATCTTGTTTCTGTTGGTTTTGTTTGTGCAAAACCTTAATATAATCACAGTTGTCCATTTTGCCTTTCATAATGTTCTCTAGTTCTTTTTTGGTCATAAATTCTTTCCTTCTCCAAAGATCTGATAGGTAAATAATCCCTTGTTCTCCTATTCTGCTTCTGGTATCATCCTTTATGCCCAAATCATTTTGACCTTATTTTGTTATGGGATATGAGATTAGGTTTATGCCAATTTTCTGACACATTATTTTCTAGTTTTCCCAGCAATTTTTGTCAAATTAAAAAATATTAATAATATCATTACTAATCATATTACTTTGTACTTAAATGGTAGTTTGAAATTCACAATGATCTTAAGCATACATTTTCTAATTTAATCCTCACAACAATGCTTTGAGGTGAATGATATTATTATCCCTACTTTCTAGATAAGTCAACTGAGACTGAGGAGTTATTTATTGGGTCACACAGACAATAAGCCTCTGATGAAGGATTTGATTCTATTCCAACTACAGCATTTTATTCACTACACCATACTACCTCTGAAGTAACTTGCCCAGAGTCACATATGTAGAAAGTGGTAACACCATTATTTGAACCCAGGTCCTTTTATTTCAAATTTAGAACAATTTCTGCTTCTTATTGTCACTTTCAGTAAATTATTTAATTTCTCAGGCCCTCAGTTTCCTCATTTACAAGATAAGAAGATTGAACTAGATGGCCTATGACATCCCTTCTAGCTCCATATTATAAAAATGGACTTAACAAAAGACACACAGCTGATAAGACTCATGAGCAGAATTTGAATCCAGGTATAACACTCCTATCATGCTTCTGGGATGCATGTCCTCTTCTGCCTACCCAGATGAATGCTGCCTTTTCTTATCTGGTCTTTCTAAATACTCAGAAAACCCTCCAGCCATCAGATTGACTTTGTTTCCAAATACAATTTGAGGTTCAAATACCATGATAAGTTTAGGATTCTCTTTAGGGATATTTTAAAGAAGAAGATAAGCTATCTGTCAGGAAATTTATATGCAATCCTACCTCAGACTCAGAGAGATGGATTGTAATTCCTCCAAATCCCCTCGAACCTCACAATCCTGTGGTTTCTAACACTTGTTGGTCTCTTTTCTCTTCTGCCAGTCTGACGAGAGCTGTTCTGTATTACTATGGGGTGATGATCATGGAGGAGTGAGTATTCTCAAGTTCCTCCATCCCAGCAAAAGCTTATATGAAAAGTCCTTATTTGATCAATCTGGGTTCTCTGGAATCTATTTGCAGGTAGGGTATTATACTTGCATGTGTCATTATAGAAATAATGATCAACCTCAAATAAAATATTCAAGGTCAGTGCACAGGTTGAAGGAAAAGAGGAAAGGAAACACAATCAGCACTTGGATAGACTTTGAAAAGAGATATTGAAGAAGATAAAAGTCTTTAATTTGAGTGATACTGTAGTCACTAAAGTTAAATCCTATTATAAACATAGCAATGAGAAATTTCCCAATATAAAACTTTATAGAAAATAGCACTATGACCCTGAAATTCAGAGGAAAATAGTTAGTTTATGATTTTTCAAATGTACATTTGAAAGCAAGTCACAAAATTGACTGAGTGTACAATCCACCCATAGAGACTATACTCATTTAATACTCTGCTGAAAATCTGGTTTAAGACAACAGTATGAATTTCTTCTTGACATCTTAATACAACAAAGCTTGCACGGAGGTCTTATTAGGAGTGAGTGAATAATCATATGGGGAAACAACCCAAATTCATCATGATCATCACAGTACTCTACACACACCAAGTACTTAATATTTGTCATATTAAATTGTTGCACTTACAGAAGCAAACTCAATTCATCTTTCCATAGTACCCTGAAGTTTATAAATTGTTTCCCTCAGAGGTACCATGTAAGGTAATTCAAGTGATTGGTGTAAACAGTTCCCAATGTGGAGAAACTCTTCATCAATGCAAGTCAGCAATTTGAATGTAATGTAGAATCTTAAAGATCTTTGCCTGAGGCACTAAAATGTTAAATGATTTGCACATGGTCTCACAGTTTAAAAATCTCTGACTTCCAAGCCAATAAGTGTCTATCTAATATATCACACTGTCTCTCAATATAAGCATTATAATCTTCATTTATAGAGGAGAAAAAGGAGGCTCAAAAGAAATTACTTGCCTAGCCACACAAATAGTCAGTGCTAACTGTGTCTGTCACTGAGACTCTCCTTTCCATGAAGGTTCAATGTCCCATTTAAAATAAAGCTTTTTTCAAAGCAATAATTCATGATGAGTAGCACAAAGATTATCCCTGTTATCACTTATCTGGTGATTAGATAAGTGAAGTGACTTATCTTTGATCATAACATATAGCTTCAGATCCAGGATCCTGAGTAAATTCAGAACTTAACACACTACAACCACACTGTCACTCCAAATTATAAATTAAAAAAATTAATCCAAATGAATTTTGTATTTTAGTTTTAGGAAAATGATTGTGATATATTTTGTGTTAATGTGACACTGCTTGTCACCACAGTTTGGAATAAACCTGTATATATTCCTGTTGTATCATATATCATTCTAGTCTTGAAAATAATCATTTATTTAATCAAGTCAAGCCAAGTCATGCCAAAAAGTATTTATTAAGTATTTACTATGTACCAGTTACTGTGTTAAACTCAGTGATACAAAGAGAGGCAAGAATAGATCTTTCATTCAAAGGGCTTACAATCCAAAAGAAGAAACAGCATGAAAAAACAGCTCTGTACAAACAAGATGTATAAAAAGAAATCGGAGGTAGTTTACAGAGGAAAGGTACTAGCATGAAGGGGGATTGGACCAGAGCAATAACTTATGTTCATATTTTCAGAAAGGACAGTGACAGGATTATTTGCTATCTTCCTGAAGTGGATATATATTATTTGGGAAATCAGAGAAACTGTTTTTTTAAAACTAGAGTAATAAAGCAACATGATTTAAAGTAGGAACTTAAAAAAAATTATAGTGTGTGCATTGAAGTTAATTTAAATATAAAGTTCTTTTAATATATATATATATATATAAATTAAGTGTGTACACATATATTTTATTTGCAAGATTTGAGTATCCATAATATAGAATACATTAATTTCTAAGTGCGACTCTGAAAGAAACCTTAATGCATTTTTAGCTTTTGGATGCCACATTAGGAGAGCTAGATTTATGCTCTGTATCTATTGCTATTTCCCACCAGGATATTGGAAATCACTGTCAATTTATAAGTTATAATTATATCCATCGCATACACCAAGATTCAATTTTCCAAATCCAATATGTCCCAGAAGACCTTTGCATTACATGCGCAGGGAACTCTCAAGCCTCATTGGTAATCATGGATATGGACCAAAAGAGAAAAGCATACACATGGAAGATTAAGAGGGTGAGAGCTTTTTGTCTTCCTTCCCAAGGCAACCTCAAAGTGCCTACCTTAGACTCTGTGGTTCCGGTTTTTTCTCATCTTTGCAAACTAATTTCTCTGTTGCTTACTCTCCAGGGAATAAAATGCTTTGATTTTTCCAAGTCTCTGAATCTCTTGATAAGTGGTGGAGTTGACTGTTGTGTCCGGGTGTGGAATCGATTTGTCCCAAGCCTCCCAACAGCCATACTCCGGGGACATTCCTTGCCCATCCTGGGTCTGGCCATCCAAGAAAAAAATGGACAGATATTCAGCTACTCTAAGGATACAGTGAGTTGGCTTTGCATTGGTTGTCTCTACTCCCAAACCTACATAATGATCAGGAATGAATGGGATTAAAGGAGAGTAAAAAAAGATTCAGCCAGGTACTTATTCTTAGCAAAGATAACTCTATCTCAGTTCACCAAAGACCTGGAGGCTTAAAGTTATCTAAAATAATAGATTAGAGAATTTTATAGCAAGAAGGGACCTTAAAGAGTATATATCTCATTTCCTAAAGAAGGAAACAGAATCAAAGAGATTAATTGCTTTGTCTAAAGTATTTACTTGTTGCAGAACTGAAATTAGAACCTAATTCAATTTTATTTCCACAATGCTATTTGGACAAGAATTTAGAGAAGCTGTAGAAGAAATGTGAAACCAAAACTACAGGATTCATTGTTCATAGCACATCACAATACGTATCTAGTTAACTTTGATGATTTGAACATAGTATTAATGGTAGTCATAGGTTTAATTTCTATTGGTACCACTTAAGTGCTTTTCATTCTGTAGGCTACCTCCTCCCACTCCTATCAACAATTGTAAAACATTGATCATAACGGGAACCATGGTGGGAATTAATTCATTCAAATCAAAGTGATTCTGCTATTGACAGGGGTTTTGGTGGCAACTTCTTTACATAGTAAACAATATCTAAAGAATCAGACTCAGAGTCAAAAAGACCTAGGTTCAAGTTCTGCCTTTGACACATTTGATCCTAGATAAATTATTTAAATTCTCAAATCACCAACAAACTCTCTAATGCTATAAGTGGTGGAAAAGTTAGTTTGCTTTGGTAAAGGGAATTTCCTCATCAAAAGCTCCCCAAAGAGGTGAAATTATACATAAGTAGCTATCATTTGCCTTTTACTTCAGGGATTGCAAAATGTTTTTCATGCATTATCTCAGGTGATTCTGGAAAAGAACCCTGAAAGGCAAATAAATATTGTTATTGTTGTTATTATTGTTGTTCTTTTACAAGTGAGAAAAAATGATTTAGAAAGGTTAATTGAATTGACCAGTCATACAGAGAGAGTAAGAGTATGAGGTGGGATAAAGAAAAGATAGTAGAAAGTATCAAGAAAAAATAGCAGAGTTGATATCAGAACATAGTTTCTCTGACTACACATCCAGTGCCTTTTCCCCCATTCTTTGTCCCATAGATTTACCCTGGGTTTTAATTGCAGTTATTGAGTGAGTTATTCTTTGGAACAGATCATAGTACAAATGCTGTATTTGACAGTCCAATTGCTGCTTATAGTTCTGATATTAAAGTGCTTTGAGATTTTTAGATAACCAAAATCAGTGATTGAGACAAAAGCAAAAATGACAGAAATGAGTAAACAGAGCTTCTGACAGTAGAGTCTTTCTTTTCTTTTTTCTGTTTAGTGTAAGAATAAAGTAAGTAAAACCACTTAAGGAAATGGATTTCTCAAGAGAACAATTTCTACTTTCTATTTTTCTCAGGTGCTAAAGATCTGGGACATGAATTACCACACTTGTCTCTATACTGTGGCACTGAAGTTCCCTCATTCTCAACCTGAGCATGTGTTGGAACAAGGAAGTTTCCCCTTTCTATTTCTCCAGAAGCCTATCCCTCTGATCCTCATCTCCTATACCGACTACATCGGCATGCTGAGATTACCCATGCCTACACATTCAGAGCCGAACCACACAGCACCCCACAAGGCTCCATTGTGTGGGGCTGTGTACAATTCCTTCTTCCATCAGGTCAGACATACTCTGAAAGAACTACTAATGATTTCAGATCAAAGGGCTGGGCCCAATAGAAAAAATGTGGAAGGACAGATATGACCACCATCTAAGTGTTTTTTGTCTTAATTGATGGTCTTTGGTAGAAATGAGTAGTAAGTGTTTGAGTGGATGAAAGATAAAAGAAATCCTATCAAAAAGTACTACTGCCACTTTGAGAAAACTTAAACACAACTTACTTTATATAAGTATCAGGACCCCCCAAAAAGCATATTCAATTCAACAAATATTTATTATTATATATTAAGTACCTACCATTTTAAGTATCATTATTGATTAAGCATCTGCTTTCACTTAGAAGGAACATAATAAGTGCTAGGAATATATACAATAATTGATAGTTTGGAGTGGGAGGGAAGAAAAAAAAATATATATATATATATAAATATACTCAAGGCCAGGAATTAAAGAACAAAGGAAAAATCAAAAGGAATACTCTGGGAAGATAATGTCATATCAATATCGAGGGAGATCTTTAGAGGAGAATCTCAGGAATCTATATTTGATCCAGTGCTGTTTAACATATTTATCAAGGCATAGATAGCATACTCACTAATTTGAAGAGGAATATGCAAAATTATCTTGACAGATCAAGGCATTGAGCTAAATCTATTAAGATGAAATCCATTAGGAACAAATGTAATCTTGCACTTGGTACAAAAAAATCAACTTCATAAGTATAAGATGGAGGAAGCATGATTAGACTACAATTATTCTGAATAAAATTTGGAGCTTTTAATGGATTATAAACTCAATATTTAAGTTAATATAATCTTGGACTACATTAAAAGGAGAATAGGGAAGTGATGGACATTGGTTAAGAAGGAAATTGATAAACTGGATAATGAAAAAAGAAAACTACAAGCACGGTGAAGGGACCTGAATCCATGACATATGAGAGGTGATTAAAGAAACTAGCCATTTTCAGACAGAAGAAAAGAAGATTCAGGGAGGATATGGTAACTTCAAGAATTTGAAGAAGTGAGGAAGAGCAATTAGATATCTATCTGGTCTCAGAGGGAATAACTCAGTGAAAGGATGGAAACTACCAAAAAAAAAAAAAAAGCCAATTTAAAATTAGTGTCAGAAAAACAAACAATACCTTTCAAACAATTAGAACTATCTAAAATCAGAATGGGCAACCTCAAGAGTTAAAAGGTTATCCTTCCTTGGAGGTTTTCAAGCAGAAGCTGGGAAAAACATTTATTGAGCATGTTATAGTGGGACTTTTTCTGTATGGTTTGGACTAAAAGATTTCTTAAGTTCCTTCCAACTCTCATATATTGTGATTCTGTAAAAAGAATAGGCTCAAGTTCTAATTTTCTAGGAATCTATTAAATTTTTCCTGCCTCTTTATCTTATAGCCCCTTAACATCAAGGGAGCTGATGGGAAGTGATTTTTTTAGTCTGAGAGGAGGACTAAAGCAGCATGGGAGGCAGAAATAATTTGGAATGGAGGAAGCTGGGAAATTATGAACTTTTAGGAAAGACCTAATGAATACAGAGGAACTTCATCAAAAACCAGTTTCAAGCAAAGGATACTGCTACCCTAAAATGAGTGTAATCAAAAGGAATTGTAGTCTTTTCTTACTCTTTGACCTGATTAAAGAATAATATGAATGACTACAATTTTGCTCTTCCCCTGACTGTTCCTGCCTCACCATTGCTGTGTCCTGTGAATTAATTCATTCCTTACTTCCTCTCCTTTGCCTATTGAACTGATGTTAAAATTTCTACTCTTTACACTTATTTATTTGTGAGTTATACTTTGAGAATGGGTTTTGTCTTCAGATAAAAATAAACTGCTTTTTATTGCATAGTGTTTGCTACAAATGAGTGGACCACATAAGTAGAAAGAGAAAAGTCCTATTTTTTTAAAAGAGGAGCTTAATATGGTACAAGTTATGGAATTGAAATTGTATATGTAAGTTAGCATATCAGTCCTTATATATACCAGTACTTTCATTTCCAAAGGCATTTTGGTGGAATGAACATTTACTCCAGTGATGATGGCATTGTTCAAAAATATGCTTGGAATTTCTATTTGGAAATTGCTTTCTTAGGCTGAGTTATATTACTTAGAATAATAGTAATTCACATTTATACAATGCTTTTTTAAAAAACAGGCTTGTGATTTCATCAGTATAGGTAGGTCTTAGTAAGTAATTCATTTACTAATATAAATTGGCAATTTGCTTTGTGGCTTATAGTATCAGAGAGTTATCTGAGGTATTGAAAGGTGAAATTTCTTGTTCAAGGTCACACAACCACTACTTGTCAGAGATGGGACTGGAATCCAAATTATCTTGATCCTTAGGTCATCTGTGTCATGCTTTTCTTATCACATATCTGTTAAGGAGGTAGTTTAAGGAGTAATGTTCCCATTTTCCCCATAAGGAAACTGAAGATGATGGTAAAGGACTTAAAAGCACATTAGTTAAAAATAAAAATAAGAGCCAGAGTCTAAATCCAGATTTATTTGTTTTTTTTTTTTTTCTGACTCTATAGCCTTAATTAGTGGCAAATCTCCATATTTTGAAAGCAGATTTGATTTTTGGAAATAGTCCAAAGTCATTCAGTTTTATGTTTGATTAAATGAATGATCAATAATATTATTTTGGTTGAGTTTTTTGGTTTATTTTCTTAAAAGCTGCTTCATTACAATGAAACATATATATGGTATGTTAGTAAAAATAATTTGGGCAGTTAGGTTGGCACAATAGGTAGAGTATCAGTCCTGGAGTTAGGAATACTCATCATCTTAAGTTCAAATCTGGCCTTACTAGTTGTATGATTCCTGAGCAGGTCACTTAACTCTACCTCAATTTTCTCATTTGTAAAGCAAGCTGGAAAAAGAAATGGCAAACTAGTTCAGAATCTCTTCCAAGAAAACTCAAAAATGGAGTCATGAAGAGTTGGACATGACTTAAAAAGACTAAATAATAATAGTATGGGCCAATAAAGGCAGAATCATAGGGGAAAAAACACTACACCAAGAATCAAAAAAGACCTGAATATCACCTTTAATAGTCACTATCCATATGATTCTGGACAAATGACAACTACCTTTGAGTTTGGGCTTCCTTAACAGAGTTTTTGTAAATAAGTCATTCTGGAAATTTTTTTGTGGAAGTGAATAAATGTGAGATATTGCTATTATGATATATAACTTATGGAAGCAGAAGACAAATAATCACAAATGGAATACTACCTTCAGTGAAGAATTTGCCACTACAGGATCTTTGAGAAAGATAATGGTAAATAGTCTCTTGAGATGACTATTTGAATATGATAATAATGATTTGAATACATAAATTCTGAGAGTTTTCTGAGGGGAAGAAAAAAATAAGAGGAAGGAGTCTGGACCAAGTTTCATCAACATAGAGAACTCCAAATATAGAAACTAACTTCACAGAAATATCAACTATATATAAAGGATTGCCTGGAGGACATTAAAAGATTAAGTGTTCACCCATAGAAGCAGAGCTAGTAGGTTGGAGAAAAGATTTGACTCCAACACTTCTCTTCTACTCCAGGTTATATAGACTTCTAGTCTTGATGAGGGCAAGTGTACCAAAGAAGAGGTTAGGCAGGAATGGGGGAGGTTTCCTTGTTCTCCAAGGCATGAGTTCGCAGTGAAGGAATTGTGCTAAACTCAAAGGATGTAGTAAAAAGTTTTTATTGTTAAAGAGACACCGAGAGAAAGACTTCCTTGGCAGGCAATATCATTCTCAAGAGAGAAGTAATCGGCAAAGACACATTTTCTGAAGATCCATTTCACACGAGTCTAAGAATTGACATCCTATATGCAAGACCATTTAGGTTTGTATATGAAAGGAGACATTTTCTGAAGATAAATTTTATGCAGGAGTCTAAGAGAATCCTGTCTCCAGAGGAGGCAAGACTATTTGGGTTTGTATAACTTTTTGTTGGTGTTTTTACATAACTTTACAGGGTGTCTCAGGTCAAACAGAGTTTTACTCTCATTAGTCTGACTTGCTGGAGTTTTCCCAAATATACTAGTAATCTTCTACCTTTTGGGCACTGTGGTAGCATTTAGGACTTGGAAGTCCTAAACTTCATCAGTCCTTAAGTTAATCAGCAAACAGAGTAGCTGTATGACTTTGAGCAAATCCCTTAAGCTCTCTGAGATTTTCTATTTTAGCAAATACTTCTCTTGCCTTACTATCTCAAAATCAGGCCAACTATATTATCACCTCAAGGATCAAGGAGTACTCCTGAGAATTGAAGTGTTTCTTCTCTAAGAGCTCAAGATCCTTTTAAAATGTGAGCCACCAAAAAAAAAAAAAAAAGTAATTTAACATCAATTAGAATATACAAAGAGGATAGTTATTTTGGAAAAATTGAAGAAGTAAGCATGGAAGTACAAATATTTTCCCCAAAATTTTCAGTTTACACTCTCCCCTATAATTCCTTGATCCTTGGAGAAACTACACAGACTTAACACAGTTTTTATTTAATGTGCTAATCATGTGTTGCATTGATGCAAGATGATTGCCTCCTCATCAAGTCTCATCAACAAGCATTTATTAAGCACTATTCTATGCTAATCATCTCAGCTTAAATGAAAAAAAGGATTGAAAAGTCTGATTGCTGGAGTCCGAAACTTCAAGTGACTCTTGATCTTTCAAAATTCCCAAGATTCTTGCCTTCAATCCAAAACAAAATAAAACACTTTAGGTCAAAGAACTGAGCTTGCATTCATGGGGTCATGTGATAGCCTCAGAAGGAGAGAGACAAAAGTCTTCTCCTTAGAGTAGTCAAGAGGTAACGGGGGATACCAGCAAGAACCTATACCAAGAGAGAAGGTATCTCTTGGTACTTAATTGGTATCTTTTGAATGCACCCCCAGTCACATAAAAGGTTCCTCCTTATTATGTAATTAACAGACTGGAATGTCTACACATGCTCCAAAATCTCTCTAAGGCACTTTTGTTAGACATCATTGCAAGTGTTCTAGAAGCTTCTTCCATGTGGGGAATTACTGTAAAATATTGAGATGATGTTCAGTGTAATTGAAAAAGGCCTGGATTTGGATTTGAAGACCTTACTTCAAAGTCTAATACTACTATTCACTGCCTGTATGATCTGGACAACCTCCTAGAATCTCAGCTTCCTCATCTGGAAAAATAGAGATTGGACTAAATGATCTATGAAATAAAAGACATTATTTAGCTTAATATGTTTCATATATAGCACAAGATGCTACATTGATGCCAGATGTCAAATAACTAAATACTGCTAAAGACCAACTCTGAGTTCAGAGTCCTATGTCTGGAGTTGGGGAGATACTAGTTCAAATCTGTCCTAAAGCACATGCTAATCATGTTACCTGGCTAAATCATTTAATTTCGGTGGTTCCTTAATCCACTAGAGAAGGAAATGACAAACCATTATAATATCTTCTCCAAGGAAATCCCATGGACAATATTGATGTGCTATGATCCATAGGATCATGAAGAGTTGGACATAACTGAAACACTGAATAACAACATATAGTCCAGCAAATGCCAAAGGCATAGCTAGGATCTCTTATACGATACTCTGAAAAATCTTACTTGGTTGGCCTTAGTATCTAAAAAGTAGTAAAGGCTGTTATTTGCAAGAAACGGGTTTTATGGGAATTAGAGCTTTAAGGAAATTTATAGCTAATCTTTTCTGATCTCTTTATTTTTATAGATAGGTAAGTTGAGGTCTAGAGAAAGGAAGGAATGTTAAACAGGTAATGAGTAAACAACAGCAGAATTCAAACCTCCTGACTACAAATCTCTCTTTCTACAACATTCAAAATTTTCAGTGGAATTGGTTCTTTAGTTTTTGTTTTTGTTGCCAAAGTTAGTAGTCAACCAGGTGATACAATTAGCTAAAACAAATATGTTTACTGAAATGCCATAGTTAAAAAAAAAAAAAAAACACACAACCTTGTGGTTCACTCCTCTTTAAATACTTAATGCTAATTAGTATAAAAAGTAAACAAAATAGGACTCCTAAATGGAGAGGCACACATGTACAGAGCAGGTATGGCCGTGGCACATAGTGGCAGCTAGGAAGAGTCAGGAAGACCTCAGTTCAAATCCTGGTTCAGATACATATTAGCTGTATGACTCTCGGCAAGCCACTTAAACTCTTTCAGCCTCAGTTTTCTTACCTACAAAATAGGTATAATAACTCCTGTCTCCCAAGGTTGTGTGAGAAGAAATGAAATATTTATAAAGCACTTTGCAAATCTTAAAGCACATAACAAATGCTAACTGTGATTGTTATTGTTATTGCTACGTGTGCAAGGAGGAGCCACTTCCACACCTAATGGTGGCTGCTCTTTACTGAATATTGAGTATCTTCTGGGTGAGTCACTTCACCTGACCTTCATCTTTTTTTTTTTTTTAATTTTTATTGATAGAACCCATGCCAGGGTAATTTTTTACAACATTATCCCTTGCACTCACTTCTGTTCCTATTTTTCCCCTCTCTCCCTCCACCCCCTCCCCCAGATAGCAAGCAGTCCTATACATGTTAAATATGTCACAATATATCCTAAATACAATATATGTGTGCAGAACTGAACAGTTCTCTTGTTGCACAGGGAGAATTGGATTCAGAAGGTATAAATAACCCGGGAAGAAAAACAAAAATGCAAACAGTTTACATTCATTTCCCAGTGTTCTTTCTTTGGGTGTAGCTGCTTCTGTCCATCCTTGATCAATTGAAACTGAATTAGCTCTCTTAATCGAAGAGATCCACTTCCATCAGAATACATCCTCAAACAGTATCATTGTTGAGGTATATAATGATCTCCTGGTTCTGCTCATTTCACATAGCATCAGTTCATGTAAGTCTCGCCAGTCCTCTCTGTATTCTTCCTGCTGGTCATTTCTTACTGATCTTCATTTTATAAAGTCCTTCTTTAAAGTTTTCAGAAGCTTTTATCACTGGACATGAAATCTCTGCCACTTGGCCATAGTCTCTATTGTTTCAAGATATGGGCTCATTTGAAATCCTGCTCTTTAATATTGCTATGTTCTTTCAGAAGGAACAGGTATCTATAACTTAGGACCAATAAGAGTTTCATATCAGATAAGATGAAAGACTATAGGCTGCAGTTTTAGCATCTATGGATAACAAAGATTCTTAACAGCACGTGATTCTCTATAGAGATGTTTATCAATAGAAATGTAGATATAGATATAAATGCACTCAGACCTTGTATGCATCAGTATATCTGTTTTTTCTCTTAAAGTCTACGAAACTGATCCCTTCTTGTGCCCTGGAGGTGTCCCATTATTGAGAGAAAAGGAACCTAGTCAAAATGAGAGTTTCATTTCATTTTACACTGTGAAGGGTCCTGTACTAATGTAAATAGAGAACAATAAAGGTGCGATTCCAAGTTCCTCACTTTCGTACAGACATTGACAACCTAGAATAATTATAGTGGAACTACAGAATTGTGAAGAACCTCAAATAAATGCCATATTAGTATATATTTTAAAACATGCATACACAAATACACATATATGTACATGAATATATATGTGTGTATGTGTGTAAGCTTATTAAAAGCAATTTTTTAGTAAAACTAAAAATATTAAATATTTTTCTATAAACACCTTTATAGTCACCGGAAAAGCTCCTTGAAAAGAATGACAAAAAAGGCCATTCATAGGGAAATGGCTTAAGGGTAGTAACCAAACTTAACTCTCTTTTTGTTGCCTTTTCCACCCCTAAAAGTTTCATTTACTTACCCAATTAAGAGCAAACTCTGCTTTGTTTTTTTCCCCAGAAGTAATTAATTAGAAACCCCTAAAGAAAAGTGCCCCTGATTCCACTGTAAAGAAGATACTTCTACCTCTAATGGAGAAAGGATTCTTGATAAAGATCCCTGGGGAAAATTAATTAGTTAATAAATTAAAAAGCCAAATTTTTAAAAAAATCCCTGGAAAGAGTTCCATTAGTCTATGGAGGGGACAGATCCTGGAAGAAATGGAATAGTGATTTAGTTACAATTCTAAATGTTCTGAATTTTAAAATGTTAATTCAAACTGAATTTTAGTATGTTATGACTTTCTTCTAGATTCCTATGGTACCTACAACTGTCTTGAAGCAGAATGGGCATGGGGAATATTAATAATACAAATAATACAGATCAAAAAATACAAACATGCCATTGAAACAGATTTATCCTCCTTCGCTTTGAAAGAGCTAATCAGTAGAAATTATAGTGAGGTAACTTTCATTTCAACACAGGGACATAGGCTGACCAAAGTGAAATGGGCTATTGCAGGAGGTAGGCAGAAGTGTTTTTAGTTGATCTCGAATAGTCATTTGGGGGAAAGAAATAGGATTCTTGCTTTAAGTAAGGACTAGACTAGAAAACTTTGAAGCTCACTTCTGCCCTTAGAGATACTATAAAATATTTCTTTCTCCTAGAAATCTTTCTAGACTACTCTAACCCATGATGATCTCCTTTAACCCAACTCCTATAGCATCTTTTGCCCAGACATTCATATAATGTATTTACATATAACACTGCATAGTGAACTAACCAACTATAACCATAACATTTCTTGTATCATCCAACTTTTCACATATTTGTAACTTGGTTTTTCAACTATAATAAAGTTTCTTGAAAACAGGAACTGCTTTAAACATTTCTGTAGTTCTCATAGCTTTTTAAATAGTAACTAATCCCAGTTCCTAATTTTACAGATAAGGAAACTAAAGCTCAGAATTAACTTGCCCAGGGTCATACAGCTAAGGAAGTAGAAAAGAATGGATTGAAAGTCTGGAGCTCTTATATATAAATTCTATGCTTTTACCATCACACCACACTGCCCCATGGCAGTGCTTAACTGTGCTGCTTAGAAGATGGTAGATATTTAAAGAATGCTTGGTCATAAAATGTTTAAGAGATGAATCAAAACCTATATTAAGCAAGAGAAAAGAGATATGTTTTACTTGTATCATTTGGGAACTTTTGTTAGCCTGGTTTTAAAACAGACAGAATTTAACGGGAATTTGAAACCAAATTATCTTATGGCAGGTTGTGACAGGATGTCACAACTCCACCATTGCAGTGTGGGATGTCGAGACTGGCATGAAACAATTCATTTTAAACAGCATCCACGGTGAGGAGGAATTAACCTGCATGGCTCTAGATGCTTCAGGTAGAAGACTTATCACAGCTGCTAGAAATGGCACTGTTAAGGTATGTATAAAAACAAATCAGGATTCTGGCACAACCAAGTAACACCTTTTGACTTCATAGTTTCCATTTGTTTTTGAGTGTAGAAATGCTACTGAAGTATTCTATAAAACTTAGAATACTATATCAATACTAGTTATTATTATGGTTATTAATTTTTATGATCATTGGACCAATGTTAGTAAGACATTGTCAATGTCTTATAATTGTCAAAGTAAGGTATCGCCCAGTGTGAGTTATTCTTAGTTGTCCAGGGCATTGAGAGGTTAGGTTTCTTAATCATAGTCACACAGCTAACATGGCTCCATGGTCATAATTGAATTCAGGTTTCCTCATGCCAAGGTACATCTACTAAGCACTATACCATGCCATTTTCCTATTCACTGGGGGGGAGAGGGGGGAAGAGTGAATATTATGTAACTAGCTCCCAGAAAAAACACTGGAATAATCCATCCAGCAATGGCCATGGAGATGGGAGAAAATGGATCTTAAAACTTACATCCCTTACTCTTACATAAACAGGTCTGGGATATTCAGAGAGGTCACATCTTGCACAAACTAGAGATGGTAGAAGATACAGAAGTGACAGGGGTAGTTGCAGTTCGAAAACATATATTCTTAACAGTGGGATGGAATCGGAAAATCATCCTTTATGATTGCTCAAAATCTGAGGTAAGTTAGCCTAAAGATAAGGGAAGATAGATTGCCCTTGTTCCAAATCATTATTTGGCTGTGGAACTAATCAGATGATAATATATCTTATTAAATGAGAAGTCCTAGATTCTCTTAGTTTCATTTATTCACTTAAAGCTCAGTGGTAGAGACAAAACACAAAGAAAAAATAACTATCTTCTAAGGAATATGAAGATTAATGAAAGTAATAGAGAACATATAAAATATATAAAAATGACAATTACACTTATATGTACAAATAAGTTCAAATCAATATGCTAACAACAAAATGATAATTATTCCTATATTTCCTACATTCCTGCATTCCTAAATGAAGGAAATACTAATTCATAGTATTGAGTCCCCTCTCTAAATTCCTATAGCATCCCTAGTCTGAACCATTCATATGATGTATCCTATTCCTTATTTCCTTGGCATCATCCCTTGAAATCAACCAATAATACCACTGTGACATACTTATGACTTGAATCTGTGACTAGTTTAAAGCTTCCTAAAATCAAAATCTATATATTATTTATTTCTTATTCCCCCACAACTTTTCAACAGTTTAGAGCAATATTTTTAATTAGCAAGCATTTTTTCTACACCTCCCCCCGCCACTACCCTTCAGAAAACAAGAAAACCCTTTGTTTTAAAAATGCATAGTCAAACCAAAAAAAAAAAAAATTCTATGTGATTATAACCAAAAATGTCTCTCTTTCTGCATCTTGAACAGAATCAAAGTTGGGTCATTTTATTAATCAGAGTTCTCAAGTTATTCCAAGTTGCTTTTCTTTAGAATGTTATTTTATGAATCTTTCTCCTGATTCTGCTCATCTCACAATACATCAATTCATACAAACATATGGCTTTTTTTTAAGATAATCCAATCTTCACCCCTTTTATAAATGAGAAACAGCATAAAAATTCTGAGGTTTTGAAGTAGGATAACATTTTGAGAAATGCTCTGTAAACATTCATCAAGTTCCCACAGAGTACAAAGTCATTTAGAATATATCCACGGTATATAGAGAGTGAAGAGGTCCATACTTGTCCTTTGAAGGCAAAACAAATATATAATCAGCATAAACATGTTGAGAGAAATATAGTAATTTCAAGAGTCAGCTGAGGGGGAGGAATGAATAAGTGAGGTGGGAGAAATAAACCACTAGATTGCTAAAGGGAAATAAAGTTGATAGTTATACCACTGGTTTGTCTAATTACTAGTAGTTAGATACACTCTAACTATCCCCAGAGGACACTCACTCGTTATCAAAGGTGGTCTATTGAATAAGTTATGCTATTAGCATTGGAGAGGGGGTACACCAACAGTCTTGTGAGTCCCGCAGTTAGCTTATATTAATAGAATTCTTTGATTCTCTCTAGACTTCATATATTCCTGCAGACATGTCTTGGAAAGGGGGGCAACTACATAAAGAAGATATTTTAGCAGTGGATTACTGTCCTCCTCTTGACCTCCTAGCTACTGCCAGTTTTGATGGAGAAATTATTCTGTGGAATGTGGAAACTCAGCGTCCCCATCACTATATCAGAAAGGTATCACGTGAAAGGTAAAGATGTTATTTTCAGAGGCAAAAATTGGATGAATAATAAAAATAACTAACATTTACCTAATGCTTTACTATTTGCCAAATACATTACATAAAGTAATAATAATAATAAATAGGTAGCATATGGTGTTTTAAGATTTGTAAAGGACTTTATAAATATTCTCATTTTATCCTCACAACAACCCATTTTCCATTGTATAAATGAGGTAACTAAGGCAGAGAAGTTAAGTG
Source organism: Antechinus flavipes (assembly GCF_016432865.1). NCBI lineage: Eukaryota > Metazoa > Chordata > Mammalia > Dasyuromorphia > Dasyuridae > Antechinus > Antechinus flavipes. The sequence goes on from NC_067401.1 coordinate 157,756,641, forward strand.
ACCTGCCCAGGTTCACAAAACTTGCTAGTCAATGTCTAAGGCAAGTTTAAAATTAAGTCCTCATAACTCCAGATCAAGTATTCTATATTCGTGGGATCATCTAGTTGCTGCTCATGTTATTTCATATGACACACTAATTTTGTGAGATAAGTAATAATAATAGCACTTTAAAGTTTAAAAGCATTTCCATGGCAACAACCCTGTGAGATAGGTGCTTAAATATTATTCTTCAGTTTTATCCATGAGAAAACTAAAATTCAGAAAGATAAAGTACCCAAGAGTCACATAGTTGGTAGGTAAATGACAAAGGTGGATTTCAAATTCACCTCTTCTGAGGACAAATACAAACTGCTTTGGAATCTAAGAGGATAGGGTCAGCTATATAAATGGTTTTTTTCCAAGTTAAATTATTTGGTGACCAGTGAAATGGAGACCTTATTATTAATAGATTATCTTTTTCATAGTCATTTATTTTTACATAAATCTCAGAAAATGTTGCCTTATACTAAAAATTTATATTAAGTTCTTCTTAAAATATCTTCATAATGGAGGGGATATCCTGTGAGGTTGTTTTTCCCCCACAGTTTGTCGTCCTAAAACTTTGAAGGTGGGGTGGGGAAGGGAGAAGGTGAGAGAGGAAGAGAGATAGAGAGGGAAAGAAGGAGAAAGGGGAGAGAGGGAGAAATGGAGAGACAGAAGATCAGAGAGATATTATTATGCTAGGCAAAAAAAAAAAAAGGCCATGGTCCCTTACATTTCAGTAAAGGAAATTAATTCATAAAGACAAGGTGGAAAGTAGTTGAGATGGAGCATAACTATATTAGGGCTAGGAGAAAAGAGAGACTGGAGTTGGATCCTATCAGTGAGTAAGTTGGAAAGGAAAAGAGCAGTTTGGTTGGAATTTCTGATGATATGAAAGTTCTAGGTAAAGATTCACCAATCATCATGTCAGCTCCTATGTGGTATCATCCTGGCTATAGAAGCAGGGATCCAGTAGAAGGCAATAGTTCAGAAGGTAAGAAAAACCAGAAAGAAATAAGAGAAAATGACTACAATTTGTGATTTGAGGGACCTGCCAATATAGACCAACAAAATGGAAGAGTAGTAATCATCCTTTTTAAAGAGCTGAGCTAGCAGGACAAAGTAGCAAGAGTGCTGTACTTGAGGTCAGAGACCTCAGAGAAAATATTGGCTTCAACACTTACTAGCTATGTGATCATGGAAGCCACTTAATCTCTCTGTGTCTATTTCTTCCTTTATAAAGCTGGAATAATAATACTGGCACTACTTATTCCATAGAGATGCTGTGAAGAAGGAACTTTATAAAATTTAAACCACTACAAAAATATGAGCTACCACAGTTACTTACCTGGTAAATAATTTTGCCAAGCAAGTAGTTAAGTACTATCTGTAGTATCTTCCTGAAAGAAAGAAGATTTCTACCCCCAGATGACAGGTAGACCAACACGAGTTAAATATGTTAAAGTATAAGTTAAATACAATATATGTATACATGTCCATACAGTTATTTTGCTGCACAAGAAGAATCAGAGTTTGAAATAGTGTACAATTAACCTGTGAAGAAAATCAAAAATGCAGGCAGGCAAAAATAGAGGGATTGGGAATTCTATGTAGTGGTTCATAGTCATCTCCCAGAATTCTTTCACTGGGTATAGCTGGTTCTATTCCTTATTGAACAAATGGAACTTATTTGGTTCATCTCATTGTTGAAGATGGCCAGATCCATCGGAATTGATCATCATATAGTATTGTTGTTGAAGTATATAATGATCTCCTGGTCTTGCTCATTTCACTTAGCATCAGTTCATGTCAGTCTCTCCAGGTCTCTCTGAAATCCTCCTGTTGGTCATTTCTTACAGAGCAATAATATTCCATAACATTCATATACCATAATTTATTTAGCTATTCTCCAGTTGATGGGCATCCACTCAATTTCCATTTTTTGGCCACTACAAAGAGGCCAGCAGCATTTCTTAAAACCAAAGCAAAATAATTAATGATGTTACTTTACTTGACTCAGTCTTCTCCTGCCTACTTTCCATTTTTATGGAGGAGATGCTCAGAATGCTTACGTGCTGAAGGGATAATGTGTTCACAACACAACAAACAGGAAACATCTCAACCTCAGGTGTGACCACAGCAATGAGGCATGATCTATTTAGTCTTCATTTCACTTGGGAGCTAATAAAATAAGTTCAGTAGTAGTTCTATTTGTAAATTTTAGCTAGAAATGTCCAGAAAGTATTCAATTAAGTAGCAAAGATTCAAATAAGGAAGAAGAATCCAGAGTTAGAGAGATCCATGAAAATACGGAGCTGCAGGTGACGCATTGGATAAGAGCACCAGCCCTGAAGTCAAGAGGACCTAAGTTCAAATCTTGTCTCAGACACTTAACACTTCCTAGCTGTGTGACCCTAGAAGAGTCACTTAACCCCAATTGCCTCAACATGATAATAATAATAAAAAGGAGCTGTAACAGGTAAGTAACTGCTAGACAAACTAAATCAAAGTTCTATTTTTCCTCCTATAATCATCACTCTAATGTTTCTAAAACTTTTTTAAATTTATTTTTAATTTATTGAATAAAACAAGCATTTCTAAAACATAGTATCAAAAATGTTTGCACATGAAAATGCAACTCTACTTTTAATGAATGACTTGCTAATCCTTTTAAGTACACAACAATTATCATATGAATTTTTTCCTTTTTTTCTCCCTCCCACCTTAGAAATGGTTACCATTAGACATAAGTAGGTATATGTATATGTTTGTGTTATATATGTAAAATTATTCTATATATATTTTCATATATATATAAGATATTTTATTTTGACAGAAACTTTTTTCTGTGACTTACTGTTTTTGTTATATGATTTTTATGTTTATGGCTTTCTTAATATTATACCAATATAAGATCTCTGAAATAACTTCAATCTGGTCTTAATTTGTAACTTTTTAAAATATGTTCTTTTAATATTCTTTGCTAATATTTTTGCAATATTGTGCATCTTTACTTTTATTTCTTATTTTGTCACTTCCTTGTTTAGGTATCAGGACCATATTTGACTCATAGGAGCTTCTTTCCCCATTTTTGCAATTTATTTATGTAATATTAGGAATATTCATTGGATATTTGATAAAAATTCACTTCTAAATCTATCTGGTTCTTTTTTTTTATTTTTTTAGTGTAGAATTAGAGGATTTTTAGACTTTTTTATTTTTAAAAATAATTATACTTCATTTTAACATTCATTTTTTTTTTATTTTGAGTTCTCAATTCTCTCACTTCCTCCAGCCCTTTCCATCCTCATTGAAAAGGCAAGTAATATGATATTATCCTGTGAAGTCATGTAAAACATATCTCTACATTAATCACATTGCAAAAAAATTTTAAAAAATTAAGTGGTGCTGTAAGAAATGATGATCAGGTTGATTTTAGAAAAACATGAAAAAACTTGCATGAAATGAGCAGAAAAGAATGTGCTGCATACAGTATTGTTCAAAGCTTATTGTGCAAAGAATAACCGCGAATGACAAATCTATTCTTAGTAAATGAACATTAAAATCAATGACTAACAACTTATGAAGGAAAATGCTATCTACTTCCAGAGGAAAAAAAAATTGATATGTGGAAGTATGTATTGAATGCTTCCACACATATATCTATACCAAATGTTGGCCCTCTCAAAGGTAGTGTTGAAGTAGAAGAAGGAAAACAAAGTGAAATAACCTTTGATACAAATGTATCCTTTTCTTTTTTCTTTAATTTCTTTGAAAAACAGATAGAGTAGATATACCTGGGTTAAAAGATATAAACAATTTTATATTCCTTTGGGCTTTCTGTTCTTCAGTTCACTATTCCATCAATAGTTCATTAATATCTCTATTTTCCACATCAGTTAAAAAAAGTACTTTTTTTTTCTCTCACATTAGTTAATCTGATAGCTGTGAGGTGGGAGTAAGAATTGCTTCAGTTTGCATTTCTATGATCAATTTTGATTTAAAGCATATTTTTCATATTATTTGTTGATAGCTTTGATTTCTTCTTCTGAAAATTGTTCACATACTTTGATCATTCATGAATTAGAAAATGGCTTTTTTTTATAAATGTCATAAATTTGTCTCAATTCTCTACATATTTGAGAAATTAAGCCTTTATCAGGAGCTTCTTATTTATTCCCCAATTTCTTGCTTAATTTCTCAAATAGACTTAATTTCTCAAATATTAAGCCTTTATCAGGAGCTTCTTATTTATTCCCCAATTTCTTCCTTTCCTTTCAATTTTGACTACATTGGTTATATTTGTGAAAAAAAATTAATTTTATCTAATCAAAATTATCATTTTAAATTCCCATGATGATCTTTATCTTCTTGAATAAAACAACCAAAAATCAACAAAACTTTTTCAATAAGGGCATGACTTAGACATGTGCTTTAGAAATATCAATTTTTCTGACAATGTAGAAGATGAATTGAAAAAAGGAAGTTGTAGAGAATCCAGTTAAGAAAGTCTTGTGATAGTTCTGGCAAGAGATAATGGTGACTTGGACAAGAGTAATTGTAACATGAATAAAAGGGGATGGGTGCAAGAAATGCTGGGGGATTAAAAAGACAAGTTTTGATCATTATGAGATAAGTAGGAGTGAGGAGTAAAGATGAATCCTATATTAAAAGCTTGGGTAACTATTGAAAGTGATATCTTCAACCAAAGTAGCGAAATTAAAAAATTTATGGGGAAAACAATGAGTTCTAACTTGAAGTTCAAGATATTATAGATCATTTTGGTGGAGATTCCCAGAGGTCACTTAGAGATATGGGACTGGAACTCAGGAACGTGACAAAGGGTGGTTATGAGGATCTAAACACAAAGATGCTGATTTGAATACATGGAAATTGATGAAATCCCCAAGAGTAAGATGGAAAGAGAGAAAAGGGGAAGACCAAGGAAAGATACCTGATGTACACACACACATACACAGCAAGAGAGAATATAAATGGTGATCCTGCAAAAAATATAAATGATGATTCTGAGAAAGGTTTTTTCTAATACGTAGGAAGAGAACCATGACAATGTAATGCAAAAACTCATGGAAGAAAAAGCATCCAGAAGGTAGGATTAGTCAACAGTGCTAAATGATGCACAGAGGTCAACAATAATAAGAAAAGGAAAAGTCCATTATATTTAGCAATATAGAAATCATGAGTCACTTTAAAAAGAACAATTTCAGTAAAGTAGCTGGAAGGAAACTAGATTATAAGGAGTTGGGAAACAATGAAAGCAGAGTATATGTTATTTTTTCTTCAGAGTTTAAATGTTAAAAGGGCAAAGAGATATAATGCTGTAGTTTGAGGGCATGATAGTGGCAAATGAAGGGTTTTTTTTTTTTTTTAAGATGAAAGAGCTCTAAGAAAGTTCAAAGGCACCAAGGAATGGATAAATAGATAACTAAGCATTGCCCAGAAGTACTTGGGGAATTGCTTTGATGAATTAATGGTTTGTAATAGGCATATTTATCACCTTATATATATTCTTTAAAATCTTTTCTCCTGAATTAGTTAAATATTCTCTTTGTAATCATACTTTTAATTGATTTTCTAGATTTTTTAAAGACAACATAAAAGTAAACTTCAATCCATCTTCTATTCAAAATAGCACAAACTCTGAGATGATAAAACACAACTGGGAGTGATATATTATCTAACTATACTCCCTAACCCTTACTATACTCTCTATGCTAAAATTTAAAACCATTCGATTCCTTTGGATAGAGAAAATAGCTGAAGAGGAACTTCTTATTTGAAAAAATATTAAAACAATAATTATTAAAAGTTAAGAAATTACAGGGTTTTTTTTTTCATCTTTCCTCAGAGATTTTACTTTATCCATTTTAGTTCATTAGGTCCTGTGAATAAGCTATTTTTCCTACAGCATCGTTGCATAAATCATTCGCTAAAGAAATCTGCAGTTCTTATAAGTGCTGAGACAGGAACCCTCCACTGGTGGAGTATCTTTGGGAAAAGAATGGAATATGGTAAGAAACAGATTATGACTGTCTCATAGCTTCAGAGACTTTGAGCTTAAAGTATGGTACAGAAGAAACCTGATAAGGAGAGTTGGATTCCAGTCTTAGAGCTGTCATAACTATGTAAAGTTCCCTAATAATTTTGAATCTCAGTTGCTATTATCTATAAAATTAGATGTTTTCTGAAAGGTGCCTCCATCTCTCAAATTATATTATTCTACTTTTAATTAGCTGGTTTTACTATGTGTTCTAGTTCCACAAAGTCCATTGCTGCCCTTCTGTATTCCAGCCAAATTCTTGTTGTTCCCTAAGCATATCTAGTTCTTTTCCATTCCAATAATCATTGCTCACACTTCTTCCTTTACCTAAAATATGTTTCCTAAAATATCTATAAAAAATACTTGCTGTTGTTCAGTTCTTTACTTATGGATGACTTTATGATACTATGGACTACAGTACCAATATTGCTCACAGAGTTTTCTTGGCAAAAATATTACAGTAGTATATCATTTCATTTTCAGTAGATTAAGGTAAACAGAGTTAAGTGACTTTCCCAGGGTTCTATAACATAAGTGTCTGAAGTTAGAGTTGAACTCAGGTGTTTTTTGACTCGAGGCACAGTGTTCTATTCATTAAAAAATCTAGAGGCAAATTAGCTTCTCCATGAATCCCATCTACCCTGATTTGCCACCTTGATTCATCATCCCTCTAACCAGAATTAATCTTCTCTATTTCAAGCATTGTGCTTGTACTTTTCCTGAGACACTAATCCCATCTCATTATCCTTTTTTACATATTTATTGCCTTACCTCTTCAATCAGACAATAAGCTTCTTGTGACCATTGCTCACACTTCCAATCTTTTATCTAAAGCATGTTTCTTGAGATCAAAAATTCTGTTAATTTATCTTTATACAAGCACACCCATATATTCAGGTAGACAGACAGATAGATGAATATAGAAATAAGTAAATATACACACACATGTCTCCTCCCCACAATGTTTGTTAAATGAATGATGATATAGCAAAAATAAAAAACAAAAAAAACTCTTCCTGCATCCTAGAACCTCCTTGCTGCTGCAAAAACTGGCCTATAACCAGCACACTAATTAAATTCTCAGGATGCCTAAACAAAATTTCCCAGGACTCAATCTGTACTCAATCAAGTAGGAACTGTTGTTCCTATTCCTCCTCTTTGTAAATTTCAAAAAGTATATTGCCTATTATGCAAAAATGTCAGTGCTACTTTGGTCCATCAGTAGTGATTTTCTCTGTTTTGAACTTTTCTTATTGTTTTGTTACATTTCTCTCTCTCTCTCTCTCTCTCTCTCTCTCTCTCTCTCTCTCTCTCTCTCTCTCTCTCTCAGCTGAGGCAATTGGGATTAAATTACTTGCCCAAGGTCACACAACTAGGAAATGTTAAGTATCTGAGACCAGATTTTAACTCAGTCCTCATGACTTCAGGGCTGGTGCTCTAGCCATTGTGCCACCTGTCCCTGTTTTGTTACATTTCAACAGATAAAGGCTGAGATTATTTCTATAATGTAGTGAGTCCAGAGTTACTTTGGTAACTGGTGGATACTATTATATTGAAGACCTATTCCTATTGACTGTTTTACTGACACCATCATTACCAGTAGCCTCTTCCCAATCAACATACACATAAAGACTGTGAAGAGCAGACATTAATAATAGATAACTCTTAAAGTGTAATGGGCTGAGGCTTGAGTTGATGCACTGAGGTCCCAAGCACATGAGGCTAAATAGTAATTGGACCATACTCTATTAATATATAAGCTTGGAGAAAGAATGGCCCCCACCCACTCTTTGTGCAAGTCCTGATGTGTTGTATAGGAAATGACGATTTTGGTGGGTGGAGGCAGGGGAGTGGAAAAGGAAGGGGAGAGGAGAGCTCAGATTAAAGAATCCATTTTAGTTGAGAAAAGCCTTCAAAGTCATAGGGATAAGCTCTGAACTGAGGGTCTCACTAGTTGGATATGACTCCCCCTTGGTTGTCACAAATTTACAGAATGAGTTAAAATAAAATTAAGTCTTTTTCATTCTCTTAAAACATCTCTTGCTACTTGATGATATAATTGAATGGATCTTCAAAATAAATAAAATATTTATGACCAGATCCATTTACAGCTTCTCTACACACACACACACACACACACACACACACACACACACACACACACGAGTCCCTTCTTTCTCTCTCTTTTTGAGATATTTACTTTAGAATGCTATTTAATTGCTTTCAATCACCTCCAACTCTTTATGTCCCCTTATGGAGTTTTCTTGGCAAAGATACTAGAGTAATTTGGCATTTCCTTTTCCAATTAATTTCACAGATGAAGAAATTGAGGCATACAGGGTTAAATGACTTGCCCAAGATCATATAATTAATAAGTATCTGAGGAGATGTGAACTCACATTTTTATGACTCCAGGCCTGATGCTCTGTGTACTGCACCACCTAGCTGTCCTTGAATCAGCCAAATTGGAAAGACCTTCAGCATGGTTCAACACCAGACTGAGTTGGACCAACCCAGCTAAGAGTAGAGGGACTTATTACCAATAGGTTGGTCTTTAAATAATAAATTCCTTTGCTGGACTAACCAATGAAAAAAAGAAAAAGAAAATAGTTCTCAGTTCACAAACCACTTTGGCTTTCTCAATGAGAATGGCATAATTATGTAAAAGAGGGAAAAGGTGCTCAATCTCATAATTTTACTTATAAACAATTTTTTAGTGCTCTAGATTTGAGATCTTTGTCTAAGGATCAATAAATCATACTGTTATAAAAACTAAATCACATCAATATTTTAAAACTCATAATTAATGAAATTAGACAAAAAAAGCAAAATGCAGCTAAATTGAAGGATAGATTACAAATTCACCTTATATATTCAAATATGGAATTCATAGGCTCAGAGGAATTAGTGATTTTGTTTCATCAAATACCCAAAGAAAATGAATCTCATTTCATAGAAGAATTGATTATCTACTTTGCCATGTTCATGATGAGTATAAAAAAAGAGGGTATAATGATGATAGTTGTAGTTTTTGCACTAAAATCCAGAACCTTATGCTTCTGGTATAATGATAACTATCTTTTCCTGTCATGTGAGAGACTGAGGTTCAATTCCTTGATGTGGAGGATACCTCTTTTTTCTTTGAGGTAGAGGGATGGGGAAAGAATAAGCAACCATCAAGCATCTACTATGTGCCAAGCATTTTACAAATATTATCTCACAATAATCCCATGAGGAAGGTACTGTTATTATCCTCATTTTCTAGATGAGCAATCTAAGGCAGAAGTTAAGTATGCAGAGATGCAGAGGAATAAAGAGGAGATTTAGTTTCTTAAAAAACTTAAATTTAGCCCTAGGATACTATTTCTGGGAGCCAAGGTGGCAGAATAAAAAGTGAATTACTGTAACTCTTCCATATTCACCTCTGGGCAACCATAAAATAGCAACCCATGACAGATCTTGAAACAGGGAAGCTAGGTAGACTCCAGCTCTTTAGCCAATGAAAAAGAAAGTACAAAGCTAATTGAGGAAAAAATATCTTAAAAATTAATGATAATACTAATAACTCCATGAGATTTCAAAAATTAATTAAACAAATGTAAAAGATTTTTAAAATTTAGGAAAATATAAAATTCCTCATGGGAAACACAATTGACTGAGAAATAGGTCCAGGAGAGACAATATCAGAATTCTTGAACTACCTGAAAACCAAAATCAAAAGGAAGTTGTGATTATCAAGAGATTTGCAAGGAAAATTGCTTTAATATCCTGGAACCAGAGGGCAAAATAAACATTAGAAATCTACCAATCATCTCAGGAAGTAGATCCCAAAATAAAAATTTCAAGGAACAGTATAGCCAAATTTCAAAACTATCAGATCAAGATAAAAATAACACAAATGATCAGAAAGAATTCAAACATCTGGAAGTCACAATCAGGATCATATAGGATTTGGCAGCTCTGCCATCAAATTTTAGTCCTGCCATTTATCTGCCTATGTAACTATGGTCATATTACTTAATTTTTACAGAAATCAATTTCTTTATAAGATCAAAGGATCTTGACCTGGAGATTGTGGTAAGGAATCTATGGATAGATTTCAGGAGATCTATGAATATGAATGAGGAAGAAAAATCATATTTTTATTTTCACTAACTTCTAACTGAAATTTTAGCATCCTTCAATTATGAGTTTTAAAAAATGTTATGTTAAAAAGGGATTCTCAGATCCCACCAGATTGCCAAAGAAGTCCATTACACCAAAAACAAACAAAAATTTAGAATCACTAACTAGACTAGATGATCTCTAAAAATTCAACTATAAATTTATAATCCTATGAATTAATACTAAACACGTGCTACCTCAACTCAACTCAAATTTCTCAGAATTATTCACCTATACTTTTCTTCCTACAATGAAATATATCCCTAAATCCCACTGAGTCTAATCCCTTATCCAAGAGTTTACTATAGAATTTATTTACCACATTCTCATATTTTTTTTCTATTGTTCCTTTCCCATTCCCTCCTCCTCACCTATATACATACCTACTCCACTTTAATCAATCCTATTAAGACCTTTTTAGTCCTTGTATCTCCACTCTGTTGTCTCCATCTTTCTCCTCATGGTTAAACTTATCTGAAAAGTGGTATTTGCCTGATACTTGTATTTCCTCACTACCTGTCCATCAATTAGGAACCATTCATCAAGTGCCAAATATGGCTCAGGCTCTGTACTAACTACTAGAGATACAAAAAGAGACCAAAGTCAGTCCCTTTTCTCAAATAGAACCATCTTGTTTCCACTCTCACAATTTTAAAATTCCTTCTGCCACTAATGCAACATTCTGCTTACCAAATCTAAAGAATGGCTTTTCTCCAATCCCCTATAAATCTGAAACATTTGGCTATGTAAATCTACTCCCTATTACAATACAGTAGTACCTTGTCACCTTCTGGGCTTCCACAACAATTTTATCTCTTACTTACATGAACTGATACTAAGTGAAATGAGCAGAACCAGGAGATCATTATATACCTCAACAACGATACTGTTTGAGGACATATTCTGACGGAAGTGGATCTCTTCGATAAAGAAAGCTTTAATTGATCAAAGATGGACAGAAGCAGCTACACCCAGAGAAAGAACACTGGGAAATGAATATAAACTGCTTGCATTTTTGTTTTTCTTCCCGGGTTATTTATACCTTCTGAATTCAATTCTCCCTGTGCAACAAGAAAACTGTTCTGTTCTGCACACATATATTGTATCTAGGATATACTGTAACCCATTCAACATGTAAAGAACTGCTTGCCATCTGGGGGAAGGGGTAGAGGGAGGGAGGGGGAAAATCGGAACAGAAGTGAATGCAAGGGATAATGCTGTAAAAAATTACCCTGGCATGGATTCTATCAATAAAGTTATTAAAAAAAAAACAATTTTATCTCTTGGTTCTTTTCCTACAGCTTTTTCTCATTCTTTTTCTGGCCTTATGTCTATAAGATCTAAATGGTGTCCTTAACCTTGTTGTCTCTTCTCACTTCATGTTTCCCTTTTGGAAATCTCATTCACTTTCAAATCTGTATCATTATCACTAAACTCTGTTCCAAGTTTAGTTCCTACATTTCTAACTGCCTAAAAAACACGTTCTAGGATGTCCCACTGGTACTTCAAACTCAATGTGACTAAATTTTGTTTAGTATCTTTCACACTAAAAATGTTCTTCCTTCTTTCTTTTCCATTTCTGTCAATAGTACCACTGTTTAGTTAGTGTCCTATGCTTATAATACTGCCTTATTTTTCATTTTCATGTTGTTCAATTCTCATAACCAGTCACCATGTACTATGGATTTCATCCCTACAAAATATCTTTCACCCTTCATTGCTCTCTATCCCAATGTCGACACCCAGGTATATGTTCTCATTACCACCTCCAGTACTATTACAGTGGCCTCCAAATATCTTCCTGCCTTCCTTCTTTGTCCCCTGTAATCCAGCCTTCATTCTGCTATCAAATAAGCTTTCTAATACAAGATCTGTTAATGTCACTCCTCTACTCAAAAATCCTTAAGGGTTTCCCATTGTCTCCTGAATAAAGTCCGGATTCTTTCCCTTGATACTCAAGCAAAGCCTTCAACAATTTGACATCACCATTCTTTCCATCTTTCTTTCATATTATCCTCAACTAGATATTTTACTTCAGCTCAACCAGGCTACTTTGTTCCCTGAACAGATTCTTTGTTCTCAAGTTTTGACTTCTACCAATCATTTAAACTTCATCTAAAATGACATCTAATAACCCAAGTCAATGACCTTTTTTCCATAGGACATTGTATAGCATTTTGTTTTGTAATTCTCTAATGTCTTTATCATATAATATGATAAACTATATTAATCTATATTTGTATCAGATTTTGCCCCCTAACATTGGTAGTAGGTTTAATGAAAACAAGGATTAGTTTTAGCAAAAACTTTGAATCTCTCCCAGCATATAGTATATGCTTAATTGATGGTATGTAATTAATTAATATTTGCTAATGATTACTGAATGAATAGTTCAGATTATATTATGACAGAACAGAGCAACTTTGTAGACACTGATTATCTGGGTTTTCTTGTATTAATGGATTTATTTTCCTCCATAAAATGTGTGCCCCTGGGAAAAGTCTAATGCACTGAGTACAATTGCAAGCTAATTCAGATTTTGTGCACAGGATATGTCAAAGCACCAGGCAGTTAGTGATGACTCAGTGTTATAAGATCTGTAATATTTGCATCTTTGAGAGTACCTTCTGAGCTCTTCCTAATTCTCTTGGGAAAAAAATCCTCTTAATTCCTCTGATGGAGGACAGCAGTCCTTTTCTGGGATCTAAAATACTTAAAATGAATGTTTTAAATCAATTCAGCAAATTAGATGCTGTTGTAATGATATTAGGTACATAGAATGGAAGGGAATCACTGATAGTATGTATTAATTAATTCCTCCAAATAAAAATTATCTGGAGCTAGAAGGAGGAAGTGTCAATGACAAGTTTCAGGACAATTTTCAAACTACTTCTCTCCACGTATCCTGGAAGAGCTAATGGACATGTTTTAAAATTTAATGACAGGGAAGATCAGATGAGGAGGTAAGTTCAGTACTGAGATTAGTGGGGAAGGCAGATAAATAGGTCAGAAAATTCTGGGACTATGCTTTCGATAGAGAGACAGACTTACATGTCCCAACTATCTGACAATTCTCACCTCACTTCAACTGTAAATCAGAACAGTGTCCTTTATATTCCATAAGAGCATGTGATTATAGATTCAGACCTGGAAAGGATCTTAGAGGTCAATTAGCCTAACTGAGACCCCAAAACATGTGTTCCATAGAGCCACATGGGTTCCAGCTCAGAGCTGAAGAAGGGAGTTCAAATCTCCATTTCCCTATAAACTTCTGCTCCATTGAAGATACACTCCAAAATCAATCTCAGAATGAGTCAACTATGCCCCCAGCTATAGTCAAGGGATAAAGGGAAAGCAAGTGCTTTCTGGGGTTACCTATAGAGTGACTTCAGCAAGAGAATCCTGGGGTCTCTTTCACCAAATAGGTAATCTCCTAATGAGAGGAGGGTGATAGTGAGGAAAGCAAATATCACGTATAGGACTACAAAATCTTTTAAGATCTTAAGAATAGAATAAACTAAAAGGTTGAATAATGATTGATTTATGTCAAAAAATCAGCAATGGATTGCACCCTTAACAATATATTCTGGTGTCTTTTTTCTCTTTCTGGGACATACCTATATCAAAGTTCTGAACTCTAACAAATTAATGTCTATAAGACCCTGAAAGAGAGGAAGGATCAATAGAATAGAGAAATTCAGGTGACTAAAAGGGAAAGAATTCAAATTGTGAATGTAAGAAATAGGTATTAGTCATTGCTCAGTCACAGACATTAAATTACTCAGCCAAAGAGTGGAAATAGTAGCTGAAGATTTAAAGTTACAAAAGTCTCCCTATCTTAGGAGCACCACTTCAATAGCTTTAGTGAATCAAATAATTCAGGGGAACATACAAAGCATCTGACAATGTATTTTTTCCAGGTAAGGTCCTTTTGAAATTGCTCTAAGAATAATACAGCTTTATAAGAACTGGCTTACTTAGAATGAGGTCTTCTAGATAGAATGACATGTCTTTTCCATTTCACACAGGCAAATTTTATGCTCCTTTAAAAGATGATATTTCTATAACTGGGCTGTCATCCAACAGAGATAACCACCTCCTGGTCACTGGAGATACCAGTGGCTTTATCCAGGTGTGGGATATTTCAAACTATGCAACAACCCTTTCTTCTGTGGTAAGTTCTTCATGAGGTAATAAGAAATTAAAATGCAACTTCCACTATTTTTCTTTTTTTCCACTCAATTATGTGTGTTAGGACTTCTATCTGAGAAGGAAAGAGGAAGAAACAGCTCCAGCCACCCTCTTGGCAGCAATGATAATTGTCTTTACATGACAGCAAACCAATTTGCTGGCCTAGTTAATTCTAAGATTGAGCCTCAAGTTTCTAGTTGATTCTTCTGCTTCAAGTTTCTTTCTTTAGGGAATAAGTTCCCTAAACAGAATTTATTTTTAATTTTCTGACATCACAAACACTGAGAAAAAAAGATATTTATTTTTCCTTATGAAAGAGAATATTGTATTGTGAAGTAAATACTTTTCTAGAAGAGATCCTATTAATCCCTTTTGGGGAGACTCTAGACTTGGTTAAGAGATTCCCCCAGAATTCCCTGGGAAAATGAGGGAAGAGCTAGGTTCCACAATTATTAGCCTTTTGGGGAAAGGAAGGGGAGAGGGACTCTCTCTCACACTTTCCTTAATACTATTCCCAATGGAAAAAAAAAAAAAAAAGCAAAGAAAAATATAATTCCTAACCAAATTCCTCTTGGACTTTTATCTAGGTTCCACTTATCTTTTATCAAGGAACCCACAAGAAAGATCCAAGACGCATATGTCATGAGAAGGATCCAGCTCCAGGAATAGCACATATATCACTAGTAGGGATTCAAGGATCTAGAGCATTTGTGGCATTGGAAAAAAATCCATTTTCACAAATACTCCCCAGAAGGAATGGCCACTGTTAATAAGCAATTTGTTCCCTCTTTTCATTACATTCATTTCGATGCTAACAAATATTTCATTTTATCTGTAGGTCATTTATCTATTATTAGATAAAAAAAAAAAAAGATTCAGAAACCTGATCTTTAGGAATAAGTCCAATTGACACATTTTTTCTTAATTTTTATTTTGTCAAAAAAAAGAAAAGAAATACAAAACAAAATAAAACAGAATAGAACAAAACATTGTCATATGCCCAGCAGAACAGTAAGGAGGATTCAAAATATATAACAATAAATTACCAATTTGAGAAAAGATATATAATAGTAGAAGAAATTATATCCATAAGTGTCCATCTTTTCTTTTCTTCCTAATAAATTGTGCTTTTGTTCTCTGCTGTGCATCTTTTTTACTTTATTTGTTTTTCCTCCTTTTCATGCCTCCACCTCCCCCAAGTAGGCTATAGTTAAGCAAGGATATATTTACATATATATATATATATACACACACATACAAACACACATACACACACACACACACACATGTTCTCCCCCATACATGCTAACTCTCTGCTTTAATTCTGCCCCTTAATTCATCTTACTTTCCCATGGATCCTTTCCTTGTCTTTTTCCCCTATCCTGTCTTCTTCCTTCCCTCACCCTTCCCCCATTATTTCTTTATAGATTTTATAGGGTGCTATATCCTTCATGGTATATATGTAGTGTTGTCTACTTAACCCATTTCCATGAGGGTTTTCAGAACTACTAGCCCTTCTTTCCCCTCTAATGGTTCTGTCTATTCCCCCTCTATATCTCATTTGTATAACCTAATTACTATTTTTACATTAACTTTGCCCTAATCTTTCTTTTGAGCTACCCTATTGCTGATGTCCATCTTAAACATATGATATACATTTTCCATGTTAAAAAAAATTATCCATGTTAAGTTCCTTGAAATTGATCTTTGCATATTGGCTCAGAATATGATATGCTTATTTTGTTCATGTCACCAGCTCTTATGACCAATTGTTTGTGTCTTTCTTGCATTTTTAATTCTTTAGAATTCGCCCAACAATCCCCTCCTGCTTCGAGGCTGGAAAGCCCACAGTTGCACAGTCGTGAGTGTGGAGTACTTTTCCTATAGTTCGGATTCCTTCATCATCAGTTGTTCTTCAGATGGGACTTCTGGGTTGTGGACTTCAGAGGGAACATTTGTGGGACTATTTGGGCAAGAGAAAAAATGGAACCTGAAAGTGCCAGCTACCTTTTCTTCCCACAAAAATGCTTTCCAGACAACAATGCCAGTCTTGAATTCCAAACTGGAATATTCTACTATTGGAAATGACAGGTTAGGAAACCTCTGGGGTTTTGTCGTTGTTGTTGGGGAAATGTCCATTGCCTTAGGGTCTATATGTTCTTTAAGGGCAAAGATTATCTTCTTTTTTGCTTCTATTTGTGACCTTAATAATTAGTACAGTGCCTTGCTCATAGTAAGTGCTTAATAAATCCCTATTGGTTGGCTTAAAAAAAAAAAATCACACTAAAACAGAAGTGCAGTGGTAAATAGAATTTGGTCAGATGAGATTTTCCTGAATAATGTCTGGGACTGAGGGTAAAGGAGAGGAGGGGTATACAGTAACTACTTCTATGAACTCCTAGCAAAATTAAGTTTCAGAATCTACTAGAACATAACTTCAATATTCTCTTAGGACCATCACAATTTTCCTAAAATATTAATGAAGGCCAGGGCCTCAGTGGCAGAGTTCAATGGATAGAAAGCAAGAATAAAGAGAAATACTCGTAGAAATTGTTATAGGCTAAAGCAAGGGAGTGGAAAATAGAATGAGATCCTTACCAAAAAAAAATTCTGAAGAGGACCAGATTATGTCCTTTTTAATTTTTTTTGTCCTTTTACTGTTAATGGAGAGTTCTTTATCTCAGTAGAAGCAAGACTACCTGTGACTTATAATTTAACTCATTGCTCTTCCTTTCCTTGACTTGGGAAAAACTCAAGATAACCTTTCCTAGACTAGCAAGTTATACATATTGATTAGCCATATAGAAAACTGCTTACCAACTCACAAAGTGCATTTTTAACTGACCTTACCTATTCTTTCCAAGAATCATAAAGATAAGGAGATGTTCTTAATGGAGGGCATTATAAGCAAACATGTATTGATTGCTGACAGCATGTCCAAGCAGTCAGATGATGTATGAACCTTGACAAATTTCTTGCTCCCAATTCAGTTGTTCTTAGGCCTCTTTGTAATTTATTTCAAGCCTTAGATAGATAGAACTGTGTTACTTTGCAAAATTTCATGAAGAAATCTCACCTGAATCTTAGCTCTCCTCTTAGAGAATTTGCAAATCTAAAGTATCTCTAATACTTATTGTGAGAAGTTGCTTGACTTTGAATGAAATGCATGACTCTCAATGTCAAAATGATGTCTATTTATGCTATGACACATTTGTAACTTTTCAAATAATATCCTTCTCCAAAAAATTCCAAAAATTTATTATGTTTTGGTTTGTTTATCTGAACTTGTGATGTCAGTTTTATAATGATCTCCTAATGATAAAACTTCCCCAGACAACAAAAATAACCAATTTCTCTATAGTTAAAGAGCCCATAAGATATTTTAAAATTCGCTTAGGTTCATAATGACATCAGGAGTCAAAACTCACATCTTTTTGGTACTGAAGTCAGATCTCTATCTACCACACCATACCAGTGCTCCAAAGATATAAGTATAGAAATTAACAATACTTTGGTACTTATCATCTTCACTTCTGAATTAGAGAACTAGTAGCAATGGGTTTTTTAGTGGCTCATTTATTGACTATTCACTTGAAGCTTCCTAGAAAATTACATTTGCTAGAACAGTGGATCTCAAAGTGTGAGCCAGACAATCTTGAGAATCTCTAAAATTCTTTCAGAAGATCTACAAATTCAAAATCAATTGTTATTTCTAATATAGTTAATATCTGCAAATATAACCCAAATAAACAAATTTGGATAGAGCTTCAATAATTTTTAATAGTATAAAGATTCTGAGAACAAAAATTTGAGAACCACTGTACTAGAACATCAAACAGAATTGTAGATGCACTGCAATGTTCTCAATCAAAAAATAAAAGGGGGAGGGGGGAATGTTAAGTGACTACCTATTGAATTAAATAAAAAAATACTACAGAAATCTAGATTGCAGGATCTAGATATAAAGCTCAAAGAAGCCATTATTTAGAAATGAAAGTTCAGACATGGAAGAGACTTTAGACATTGAATCCAATCTGTACTGACCTGGAAATTACCAGCCAATACCTAGCCTTAGCATGGCACTCTCTAATGAAGGGAATCCATCTGTGTCCCAAGTTAGCTCATTCCATTTTTAGACAGTTTCATTTGTTAAGAACTATCCTTTATTTGTATATATTATTTGATATCCCTTTGGACTACATTCTGACAACTCACTTAAGACTGAGTCCCTCAAGGAACAACTACCCCAAGCTGAAGCAACTTTATAGGTTCACAGTCCTAAAATTACTTAGCCAACAACCCCCCAAAATGTAAAGGGGTGCAATTAGCTCAGAGCAAAAAGGTATTTATTGAAATGCCAAATAAAAAAATATAGCAATAAAAAATCTTTTCCATAAATTTAGACTCATCATCCCATAAATATACATGACATCAATGGAAATGACAAATGTTCATAACAGACACAAGTAGAAAAGAATACAATTAAGAAAGATACTGGCAGAGGCAACATATATGCTGCTGGGCCCATCATACTCAGCATTGTACCCATCTTCTATGAATCCCTTATGGTGCATAACGAATAACATCTCTTCTCAGTGAGTCACTCTGTAGGGCCAGAACCTGAGGCTGGGTATGGTTCCAATACTTGGATGTAGATTTTACCATCTCCAGCTTCAGGCTCACCTGAATTCCTGACTGATATTATTTCTAGGCATTTTTGAAAGGGCTCAAAACCCATAAACTAAGACTAGCAGTAATCTTAGATCTGGGGCATACTATTCCAGCTCCAGATGCCAGATTCTTATCAACTCTACTTGAATATGTATCTGAACTCTGTTCCACTGTACCCTGTCATGTGATTCTGCTGCAAGATGTCATGGGATGGGGAATAAAGAACTCCTCCATTTCCACCCTTGTTGCACTATCTAAAAGGTACAAGGAAAAACAAATGAATAAACTCCTTCCTCAGGACAGACCCCTGATCAAAAAGTTGACTTATTTGAGCCAAATGAATTCTAACTTCAAAATTCTTTTCAATTTTCCTTATAGTACTTTTTGACTCTAAAAGATTTTTAGTGTTTTAGAAATATTAGTCACTCTGGGCTTCATTCCCAACCAAACAAGAAGATCCAATCCCAGAGTATGAGGGACCTTTGCTAACATAAAAATTCAATAGCAAGAATAAACTAAAAGCTACCAGATGCCATGCTTCCTCCTTTTGGTACCTGACCATCAACTGAGCTCCTCCCTGATCCAGGTTTTCCTAGTTCTGTTCTGTTCCTCTCTTAGGAGCAGCCATGCAGACTCTTTGTCTCCCCACCATGGGATTGTGTCTAAGCTTTCTTCTCCTATCAGTTGATGCACCAAGATCTATTTCTACCAACCCTGACATAGTTGATATAGGTATACTTTCAAGGGTCTCTTTCCCCCAAATCATTGTGTACAGATTTGAATCTCCTGGATGTGACTGGTTAATTCTTTATTTACTTATGTATCTTAAGAAGGATAGGAACTTGATGACAGAGTGGGTTCTAGCTCTCTTTGTCTATCTCTATTTCTGTCTCTGTCTCTCAGTCTCTCTCTCTCTCTCTCTCTCTCTCTCTCTCTCTCTCTCTCTCTTCTCTCTCTCTCTCTCTCTCTCTTTCTCTCTCTCTCTCTTTCTCTCTGTATGTGTATTTTTTTTCTCATTAGAGTCTTTCTTATTTGCTATGCCTATTATCAGCAGAGAAGTCACTGTGAGTTCTCATTTTATATTTTTCCAAGTCAAGAATAAGACCTAAACATATAGTAAAGCCCTAAATTAAAAAAAAAAAAAAAACCAGTGATTTCTCTACGTTGGGGTCTTTGATACTCATTATAGATTTATCTTCAGCCCCTCTTGAATTACCATTTATTCTTCAATATTTTTCATGTCTTCATATCCATTGTACTTCGTCAAGATTATTATTATTCCTTATTATCCTCATTATTCTTTTATCATTATAAATTATTATAAATGCTCAAGGTCTGCATTTTAAGGAATATTCCCTTAACCAAATACTTGTCTTCAGCTCTGCAGATCTATCCACAGCCAATGCTACTGGTCTATAAGTAGGATAAATGCATAATGTCATAGTCAGTGTAAAAATATAACGTATATAAAAAAAGTTATCCAAATAAACTTTTTAGAATGCGCTACCATCACATAGAAATTGTCACACTGTTAATAATCTTTATTCCATTTGGACTCTGAGCTAAACATTTTCCATGACAGTGACAGACATCTATGTTGAGGATATATTTACTATCTGTAGTCTGGCTTTTGATAAGGCATTGAATGAAATTATGTGTATTATTATGCTACAATAAATCATGTATGATTTTAACATATACATGGGAGACTTCTTGTTGGAGAAAAACTTTTTTATTATAGCTTTTTATTTACAAGATATAAGCATGGGTAATTTTTCATCATTGACAATTGCAAAACCTTTTGTTCCAATTTTTCCCTTCCTTCTCCCCACTCTCTCCCCGAGATGGCAGGTTGACCAAAACATGTTAAACATGTTAAAACGTAAGTTAAATACAATATATGTATACATGTCCATACAGTTATTTTGCTGTACAAAAAGAATCAGACTTTGAAATAGTGAACAATTAACCTGTGGAGGAAATCAAAAATGCAGGAGGGAAAAAATAGAGGGATTAGGAATTCTATGTAGTGGTTCTTGTCATCTCCCAAAATTCTTTCGCTGGGTGTAGCTAGTTCAATTCATTATTGCTCTATTGGAATCGATTTGTTTCATTTCACTGTTGAAGATGGCCACATCTATCAGAATCGATCATCAGATAGTATTGTTGTTGAAGCATATAATGATCTCCTGGTCCTGCTCATTTCACTCAGCATCAGTTCATTTAAGTCTCTCCAGGCCTTTCTGCAATCATCCCACTGGTCATTTCTTACAGAACAATAATATTTCATAACATTCATATACCACAGTTTATTCAGCCATTCTCCAATTGAGGCGCATCCACTCTGTTTCCAGTTTCTGGCCACTACAAAGAGGGCTGCCACAAACATTCTTGCACATATAGATCCCTTTCCCTTCTTTAAGAGGAAAAAACTTTTAAGGTCGACATTACCAAATCAAATGCTTATTTATAATCAAAAAACAATAAACTCAATGGGATCCTGTTCTCTCTGCCCCTTTAAGTCAATGATGTGATTGTAAAGATGTAGTCTAATGTGGAATATCATTTTGCAAAAGTTTACTATTATAATCTTTATCAAGTATAACTTCAATTTTTGTAGAAATTCTCCATATTAAAACATAAAAAAGCCAATCCATGTGCACCACAGTGTTGCATTTTTCCCTCAGTATTTGAATTGCACTTAGGCCATATTTCCATCTTTTAGGTAGGCAGAAACAGATATTTCTGGAAGAACCATCATGATGGCTACTCAAAAAGAACTCCAACTTCAGTTCTAACTCAGTGACAAATAATATTTTTCAAACTTCATTTGACTAGTAAATTTGAGAAGTATATAGCTACCTTTTCCTATTAAAATCCCTCCCTCTGTGTTCCATACTAACAGAAGCATTATTAAATTCAATGTATGGGATATAGCTTACAAAAAGAAAATTGGTAATCTGAGAGATAATCATTATATTCAAGTTCAGTATGTCATTATAATGTGTTATATAATATTGAGTGCCTTGTAAAATTTTATACAACTAGCATAGAGATCTAGTAAGAAAGTATGAAAATATCTTTATAATCCTGTCTAGCAGAAAAGTGCTTAATAAAGACCAAAAAATTAAGGTAAAACCCATTGTCTTCCAAAGTAAGATTTACTAATAGTATGAAATTTCAGACAAAACTGACCATAGCTTTGAAAAATCCTTTCTTTGACTTGTTAGAAAACATACAGAAGGCCTAATTTGGAGTTCTTTGCTGTGCCTAATTTATTCTAGACAGTCTCATAGATGAAGAATTGGCAACATGTTATGAGAAGCATGTAAAAATTGCTGACAGCTACAGTCCTTGAGGAAAATTCTTTAAGAACTCAAGCTAAAATCTAACTTTTCAGGTCTGGCTTTATAGGCATCTGTCCTGTGATGTCAATGGTATAGAGCATTGCCACTTTATTATATATCTAAACATAACATTTGTTTTATCTTTGGGATTCTAAGAGAAATAAATGGACTTCAGAATGAAAGAGGCATTTTAAAAAATATATAACTCATATTTTAGACATGAGAATGTAGCTGTTTTGGACCACAATTACATCCTCCTTGAGTTTCAAACTGCAAGATTGCTGCAATCACATAACAGTGTTCAGTGATGACTCTTGCTTACTATGTGATTTCCACTCCTTTTTCATTTAGATTATAATAACATTTCAAAGATGGAAAAATAATGTACTTTTTGGTAACTTTTTTTTTTTTAATAATAAGGTCTATGACTTTTTAAAAGCAAAAACTATGTATTTACAGGAAGAAAAAGTTGTTATTTTTGAAAATGTGTTCTCAGGATCATGAAGAATCCTTTCTAGCTGATTATGCTGAACTGGAGGAAATGGATGGAAAGAATAAACATAGTTAATTTAAAACAGATGGAAGCCTTTACAGAATCCACTGTGGATTTAACTTGGGGATTTTAAAAACTGTATTAAAAACAAAATTTTATTAATATTGTTTTTAAAGTGCCAGAAAATTACAATTATAGAGACATCTCAAAATCCCCAGTGACTAGTTGCTTAATGGAATGGCTCATCTAGAACACACCTGGTCCTTAATTAGATTCTCTCCGATTCCTGCTTGATTTTTTTTTTTCATGGCTGTCCAAATACCATAGATAACAAAGCTCACAGGCAACTGAATCTAATGAAGTAGCATATTAATTAAGCCCTTCAAAATTCTTATATTAGGGTCTAAAATGTAATAAATTCATTGAACTTTGGTTTTGTTAACTCTCCCCATTATATTTTGATCATTTTCAGTCTGGTGTTACAAATTTGATTCCAGGAAAATCTAGGAAATTGTGTGGTTCGTTAATGAGCAGACATTTTTATAAGCTTAAGACTTTTATCTTCTGAAAAAAAACCAATACTTTTCTAGAGACTAGCAACTATGCAACTAATGGATTAAGTTAAAACTTGTAGAAAGAATAATAGAGATTTCAAAAACTGCTGATTTTCCATTGTCTCCTCTGTTGAACTCATAAATGAAAAAATGGTACAGCTTTTCATTTTCAGATATTGAGAATATTTGGGCTGAAACACTGTCAGTACAAATCCAATGTAGAGCACTCACTCACTACCTACTAGCATCTAAATAAGGCCTTTGGTGATAACTCTCCTGTTCTTAAGTCTTTAATTATTTTCAGCTGATTGGTACCTGTAGCATTGTAGTTTATAAATCAAGTTTTTTGACTTTCAGAAAGATTTTTTAAACAAACTAATGATGTTCCTCATTTAGAGTTTCTTCGGATAGACTAACCACAAAATACTCAAGTGAAGCCATAATCGCCCCTTGTATATTTTATGCTGTGACCAGGAATTCCTAACTAATCCCAGACATTACCATAGCAGAATGGTCTGCAGATCTTCTGCTTTTAACTAGTTAAAACCATTATATTTGACTAAGCTCTTCTCCCTTCAGGGGTTCAGTTCATATATATGTGAGAATCCTGTCTTCACCCCTTCTCCCTCATTACCCATCTTTTATGCTGTTTTCTTTGAAAAAAAACTATAATAATATATGAATTGGTTATTCTCAGAGCATTCCTCTTTCCTGCCCAATATTAGTCCTTAAGTGCCAGTTTGCTGATGATCCCTATTAAGACTGTTCCCTATGATCTTAATGAATTTTACAGAAATAATTATTGGTAATTAGGGTTAGAACCCACAGGGTAGAGGTATTCTTATTCTTCCTGCCATGAACCTCTCACCCAAAAAATGCCTGACTAGGCCTCCAGATTTCTTTTACAAGTGAAATCTTTATGTATTTTATGGTTCAGATTAAGTATTTTACTATTGGCATATATGGCCTTGGCCATATCTTGGATACATTTGGATATAATTGAATCACTCTGAATATCATGCTCCCCTGGAACTCTTTATGTTTAGAGATTACCTTGGCAAATGGAATGATAACAGGAAGGGAAAGGATGTGACTGAATGCTACTCATTAATTGGTCAAAAGGGGGATCATATGCTGGCCACTGAAGGAACCCCAAAGGCTGCAGGTGACTCAGAAACTCAGACAGAAGGAATTTACACCAACAGAACTGAACCAAGAAAAGACTTGAAGGGTAAGGTCATTTCCATAGAGAGAGATTTTCTATGAATGAGGATATGAATGTGGGGTTATATAAGTGAGGGATGGTAAACTTAAAACTAAAATTGTGTTTTAAAATAATTGTGACTTTTTTTTACATTTAATACATGATGTCATATGATTTATAATACACATATCTTATTTGATAGTTAAGGCAGACTTTTTTCTATATTTTATAATGAATAAGCTGACTCAGAGAGGTTACATAATTTCCCCAAAGTCACAAGGAAGTAGCAAAGTTGGGATTCAAACCTAGAACCTCTGATTTCAAAACTTTTGACTCTATCTTATCACTATTAGTCATGAGCCACACATCTGAACATAATGTTCATGCTCACATACTACTGACAAAAACAAACAGATTCTTTTCATTGAGTGCATCTTCTAAGCTAAATATGAGAACCTGTCCAAGTACTACCATATGAGAAGATAGTCCAGAAGGAAGATTGACCACCTGTGTGACATAGTACTAATATTAGCTGAAATCATTGTCGGTATATGGCTTAGTGAAACTGAAATTAGAATGCCTGGATTTGATTTCCATATATAGGATGGACTTTCTTTGTAATTGTGGGCAGGTCACATTGTCTATCTGAGCCTTATTTTCCTCATCTATAAAATGGATATTATAGGAAGTATTACATTATTTGCTAAAAATAGTTGTTGAAAGGAAATAACATAAACTGTAAAACGTTTTATATGTATATTGACATTATATTATTGTTATTTTCATCTTTCTGGAAAGCACAAGGCCAATTTCAAACTATTACTATTTTTTCTTTTCCTTCTCTTTGTCTTTTATATTTCCTACTACCTTCTTATAAGTTTTTGCTAACTTCTTTTTTTCTCTTTCTGTTCTTTTTCCTCATTTACTCCCAGGATCATCTACTGATACCCACAGACATTACTAAAATAATATTCTGGGCCAAAAATTGTTACTGGCCTTTAAATTTGATACATAAACTTAGTCATTCAACAAGCATTTGTTAAGTACTTGCTATGTACCAAGCACAGTACTAAATTCTGGAGACACAAAGAAAGGTTAAAAACAGTCCCTACTTACAAGGAATTCACATTCTAATGGGGAAGACAATATGTTAATAACCAAATAGACACAAGATATATACAGGAAGGTAATCTCAAAAGGTAAGGAAATAATAGCAACTAGGGAAAAACTGGAGAGGAAATGGGACTTGGACTAGATTTTGTTTTTAAATTTTTTACATTTTAATAATATTTTATTTTTCCAATACATGCAAAGATATTTTTCAACATTCATCTTTGCAAATCCTT
Organism: Antechinus flavipes; assembly: GCF_016432865.1. Lineage (NCBI taxonomy): Eukaryota > Metazoa > Chordata > Mammalia > Dasyuromorphia > Dasyuridae > Antechinus > Antechinus flavipes. Next base: position 157,782,693 of record NC_067401.1, read on the forward strand.
GTGTTCCAAATTTTTCTCCCTCTCTTCTCCCCTCCCCCTTTCCTTAGACAGCAAGCAATGCAATATAAGTGAAACGTGCAATTCTTCTAAACATATTTCCATATTTATTCATGCTACACAAGAAAAATCAGATCAAAAGGAGGGAAAAACACATGAGAAAAAAACAAGCAAACAAACAACAACAACAAAAAGGTGTAAATGCAATTCTTTGATCCACATTCAGTCTCCATAGTTCTCTTTGGATGTGGATGGTTCTTTCCATCACAAGTCTGTTGGAATTGAACAAGTCTGTTGGAGTCATTGTTGAAAAGAGCTAAGTTCATCACAGTTGATTATCAAATAATCTTGTTGCTTTGTACAGTGTTCTCTTGGTTCTGCTTACTTCACTTAGTATCAGTTCATATAAGTCTCTCCAGGCCTTTCTGAAATCATCCTGCTCATTATTTCTTACAAAATAATCACATTCCATTACATTCATATACTATAACTTATTCAGCCATTCCTCAATTGAGGGCATCCACTCAATTTCAAGTTTCTTGCTACTACAAAAAGGGCTGTTACAAACATTTTTGCACATGTTTTACAAACATTTCCTTTTTCCTTTATTATGATCTCTTTGGGATACAGATTGAGCTGAGTTTAAAAAAAAAAAAAAAGCAAAGCAAACTACAACATGAAAGTGAGACAGACAGAGACAGAGAGACAGAGAATATGCTAAGTATGGAGATTAATCAGTGCAAAGACAAAGAACCAGGCAAAAAAATGTCATATGCAAGGAACAGTAAGTAGTATGGTGTAAAGAGATCATAGTGTTTCTACAGGAGGAATAAAAGTTAAAATTAATTTGTTTGCCTAGATGATTTTACTGGAATGGGACTTGTGGGACAGTCTCTTGGAATCACAGATGATAGTTGGGTGAAAAGTAGACACCAAACATGCATGAGTAGCCCTGGTAAGGTACTAAAGGTACTAGTCCTCCCAACATCTCTCAAACACATTGGTGAGTCAGAAAGAGGTATACCGCAAGCATGTGAAAATATTCCCTTTGTAAAATGGTAAATAAGAACATTTTTTTCCAATAATCATGAAAATAGCTGAAGCAGACTATGGAGTGCTTAAAGCTTGGTCAAACATCAAAGACACCAAAGTTACACATTGTATTTGGGACCATCACAAGTCATCCTCCTTTTTGTCTTACCACTGGACTTGAGTGACTATGGAAAAGAGAGTAAGATTGACAACTTTCTGCAACTTTGCCTTGCTTAAATCCAATTCATGTATGAGTCAAAATATCATCCCATGATGTCACTGGTCCGCTTTCAAAACAAAGGAACAACAACAGGGTATAAGATGATCAAAAGGGTAAGACTCTCTCTACAATCTATTAAAACTAAGAGATTTTTCTTATGACACAGAATGACCAAAAATTCATAGATTTAGAGCTAACAGGGAAATTAAAGAACAAATATTCCAACCTCATCATTTTATAGTTGAAAAAATGAAGTGTACAGAAGAATTCATCCAAATTTGCACAAAGCAAAAGAATTTCAATTCATCTTCTATCTTTAAGTCCAGTATTCTTTCTACTGCCTTCCTCCAAACTTTGTAAAAGTAGAAAGCTAATTTACTTTTATCTTCCAATTAAGGACTTTAAAAGTTTCTTGTGATAAAAAAAAGTATATCCCCATTTTGCCTTGGTAATGAATTGGAAGTGGTAGTAATCCAGTTGTGCAAGAGAAATCTTGAGCATTAATAAACAGAAAAATGTTACTTTAGCACTTTTCAAAATGAAGAACTAAAAGTAAAAGAGGAGAATAATAAATTCAATAAAGAGGTATTAGTTCATCTCTTAAAGTGTCTTTAAGAGGAATAATGGAGTTATAATTTTTATTTATTCAAATGTCACATTTATCATTTTTAAAAAAACAGTCCTTAAGATGCCAAAAACTTTCTTGTTCTTAATCACCCATGGTCTCACTCAGCTAAATAGATGAGATCTGAAAAGATGTGAAAAAATTATAGACCATGGAAAAGTTTGTAAAGTGTCTCACTCTGCCATACTGAAACAAATAATTAAAGGGGAAAGGGAAGCAGAAAAAGGAAAAGGGAGAGCAATAGGAGATGTCATCTTCTTTGTCTTGGAATAGAGAACTATAGACAAATTGCTAACAACAACAATTATGATTATTATTGTTATTGTTGAGTCATTGAGTCAGCTGTGCCTGACTCTTCATGATTCCATTTAGGATTTTCTCTTTTTTCGTGTGTTTTTTATTAAAGCTTTTGATTTTCAAAACATATGCATGGATAATTTTTCAACATTGACACTTGCAAAACCTTATGTTCCAAATTTTCCTCTTCTTCCCCCAACCACTACCCCTGGATGGCAAGTAATCCAATATATGTTAAACATATTTTTAAAATATGTTGAATCCAATATATGGATACATATTTATACAATTATGTTTCTGCACAAGAAAAATCAGATCAAAAAGGGAAAAAATGAGAAATAAAACAAAAATGTAAGCAAACAACAAAAAGAGTGAAAATGATATATTGTGATCCACACTCAGTTCCCACAGTCCTCTCTCTGGATGTAGATGGCTCTCTTCATCACAAGATCATTGAAAATGACCTGTGTTGAAAAGACCCACATCCATCAGAATTGATCATCATGTAATCTTCTTGTTGTCATATACAATGATGTCTTGGTTCTGCTAATTTCACTTAGCATCAGTTTATGCAAGTCTCTTCAGGCTTCTTTGAAATCATCCTGCTGATCATTTCTTATAGAACGGGATTTTCTTTACAAAGATACTGGAGTGATTGGCCATTTCCTTCTCCAGCTCATTTTTCAGATGAAGAAATTGGGGCAAACAGGTTAAGTTACTTCCCAGAGTCTCATAATTAGTAAGTATCTGAGATCAATTTGAAATCAAGTCTTCCTGTTTCTGGGACCAGTGCTCCAACAAATTTCTACCACTTTCTTTTGGAACATAGAAAAGTTCCTGATGCTTCTAGTCAGCCAGAAAAACTCAGAAGCCACTAAAGTGAAATTATTGATTAATATGTTGTAGGTTTGTGTCCCAGTCCTGGGGCTATATAGTGTTAACCAACTTGCTGCTTCTTAGTTCTCAGTTTCCCTCTCTGTAAAGTGAGAACATTGGATTTGATCATCTTTAAATTTCCATGAAAAACTCCCATTTCATGATTTGGATTTTATGATATTGCCATGCTAGTTCTCCAATAATATCCTCTTCCTCTAGTGCTGAAGCAGTCTACACAGGATCAGAGATTGTAGAGTTGGAAGGGATCACAGAGAATATCGAGTCCAAACCTTTCATTTTACTGATAAGAAAAGTGAGGCGTAGGAAAGTTTAGTTACTCAAGGACTGGAAAGTAGTAAACGTTGGAGATAGGATGTGAGTTGGGGTCCTCTTGAGTCCAGAGACAAAGCAAATATACCTATAAACCCTCTGAGCTTCTAAAGTGAAAGTCAGTGAACCCTCCAAATAGTGCATCAAACCATCTAGTTCAATGTTAATCTTAATTAGCTCCTCATTTTCTATTTTGAGATCACTACCAATTTCTTCCACTTGACCTCTATCCTATATCTGTCTTTTTATATCTGTCCCTCACTTTTACAGAATCAGAGATAAAATGTTGTGGGGGAAAATTATTTGAGCTCGACTAATCCAATTCAATAAACATGTATTAATGCTTACAATAAATCAAGAACAGTACTAGCTTAGGCACAGAGCTTCAAAGACAAAAATAAAAATTAGCATACTCTCTGCCCTAAGGGGACTTAACAGCCTGCTTCCAGTCATCTGATAAAGTCTTCCTTCTCTTTCCTTCCTAATTGCTCCAAATTAAAGCAAAGGAGCTAATTACATCTTGACTTATATTAGTGATCATTTCATCCTTCAAAATGTCAAAGAATCAAAAAGAAGAAATTCTATTCTATACCTGATTCTTACTGGGAATGATCAATGGCTGGAGTGGAGTTAAAATGATGGGACTGCTGGCAAGAAATGTTCATCCATTTCCAGAATTTTAAGATAAAGGAGAAAAAATCCAGAAAGACATTTACATCCATCTAAACTTGGGTTGAGAAGAAAGACAGGGAGGATCCTATGAAATAAAATTCTGTAGAAGGCATCATCCCAGGAGAGATGGGACAAGCTCAAGAATGAAATTCTCAAAATGCATAGGTAAACAATTCCAACTGAAGAGGAAATATGGAATTTGTATAAAGAGACTGATATGGCCACATGAATAAGTCATTCAACAATTTAGATTCTTTTAAATGAAACTTTCACAATATAGAAGCAAGACCACATAACAGAAAATGAATATGACCATGGTATGGTGCTTTTTAAAAAAAAAATGGAATCAGGAATGATGAAGCTTAGAATGAGCTGAGACTATCAAATGAAGTTTTACAAAGGGAAAAAAAAAGTGGTTATTGGGTTGTTGTTGTTTTTTTTTTTTTTTTGTTTGTTTTTTTTTTTTTTTTTTTTTTTTTTTAGCTATATGGATTGAAAAGAGATGATCAAAAGAAGAGATAAAGACTCTTGGTGAAGTGGATGAAAAGATAACTGACAAAAGAGATAAGAAAAAATTTTCTCAATTCTTAAATTTTGTTTTCTCTGCCAAGGAGAATGATCTATGTACTAGAGATGACAGAATAAAAATGACAACTAAAAAGATGATACCCAAGAAAAGTAGAGATAATAAGAGAGCACCTAACTTCATGGGATGAATTCACATCACCTAGCCCAGATATACTACATTTTATAGATATGGAAAGAACTGGAAGATATGATTTCTGAACTGTCAGAATTGAAAGATCTTGAAAATAAGGGGAAAAATGGAGAAAGGAAAAAGTTTCCATTTTTTAAAAAAAAGAATAGAGTCTCCAACCAAAATCAATGACTTTGATTTTCATTAACAATAAAATTTTAGAACTAATCAATAAAAAAAGATGGTTGATGAAAATCTAGAAAAAGAAGCCTTGATTATAAAGACTTCATCAAGCATAGACCATACCAGATTAGCATGATATCCTTTTTTGGCAAGATTACTAAATTAGTACATGAGGGAGATGGTGTGAATCTAGAATAGAGAAATCAAATTTTGTGACTCCCATATTCAATTATAAGAACCCATATTGTGAATCACAGTTTAAGAAGCTGAGGATTAGATGATAATGTAATTAGGTAGATTTGGCGCAGGTAGATTGATCAGATTGAAAAATTAATTTTTAATGATTTCATGGTAAATCCATATAAAGTTCCTCCAAGGTCCTTAGGCCTGTGCTAATTGACATTTTGATTAATGACTTGAATAAAGGCGTAGATGGCATAATCATCACATTTGTAAATGAAATCAAACTGGGAGCAATAACTAACATACTGGTTGAGAGATTTGGGATTTTAAAGGATCAATGGATTAGAGGATTGAGCTGAATAGGAATGTAGATGGGTCAAAGACACTCCTGGTTCCAATCCTGCTTCTGTCCTTAAAATTAGAAGGAAATTTAGAGACCCCACAAATCTCCCAATGAACATATGGAGAATCTCTTTTACAGTATCCCTAGAAGATACTAATAATCTTGAATACTTTCAGTAAAAGGCAACCCTTTAACTAATAAAACAACACATTCCATTCCTGGATAGCTTCAACTGTTCTTTTGTGTCTAATAACAAGTTAAGGGGAAAATACAAAGTATCATAATGAAAATAACACAGCACTAGTAGTCAGAAGATAGTGATTCTGAAAACTGGTTCTGGTCCTACTTTGCCATCAACTCACTATGTCAACTTGAGCAAATTATTTCATTTCTCTGAGTTTCAAATTCCTTACCTGTAAAATGAAGAAGCTGGATTAAATTATCGTAAGGTCCTTTTAGGCATTCTACATTTTTATATTATTAAGAATCTGCCTCTCTATAACTTTTTTCTCTTGGTCCTGGCTCTGCCTTCTAGAGTTAAAATAAAAACTACTCTCTCTTCCACTTGATAATCTTTCAAATATTTGATAAATATTCATCATATTCACACAAAGTCGTCTCTTCTCCAGGTTTAACATTCCCAGTTTTTTCAGACATTCTTCATATGCACTACGTTAGTGATCTTTTAGAAAGCATGACTTCATTTTTGTATTTGTGGCACTGGTGACTAGCACAATGCCTGTTAGTATTCAGTACTTTCAGTCATGTACAACTCTTCATTTGGGTTTTCGGGTTTTTTGATGAAGATGTTGGAGTGGTTTGCCATTTCTTTCTCTAACTAATTTTACAGATGAGGAATTGAAGCAAGCAGTGTTAAGTGATTTGCTCATTGTCACACAACTAGTAAGTTTCTGAGGCCAAATCTGAACTCAGAAAGATGAGTCTTTCTGATTCCAGAGTGTTATTCTATCCCCTGCATCACCTAGTTGCCCCCAATGCCTAATAGAAGCTTAATAAATTTTTATTAATTAGTTGACATGCTCTGGTTTATCAATGTACCTCCTAGAACAGGATTAGAATCTGTGTGATTTGACAGTGATTAAGTACAGTTGGACCACTGTCTCCCATGATTCAAATACTTTTATCTTTTTCTCTCTACCCTTTGTCCTACCTCTTTCTCCCTCATCAGGAGGGATGCTCCCATCTAAGGGAGCATGGTCTCAGCACCTTATGAAAAAAGACAGCCTCTCTGTGGATTAAGTGGGATTTAGGGGAAAGACTTTCATTACTACCTGCTGCAAGGTCATTAACTTTAACTTGACAAATTGCCAGCTGCTTCAGGAAATGGAATCTCATTAGTATAATTGAGGCTTTGGCAAGCCTGAGGTGCTCAATTTCTAATTTTAGAAAGTGTTGAGAAATAAAATGACAACTGTTTAAGAGACATTGATATTTGCTGTTATATTCTGAAATCAAGAAAAAAAAAAAAACTAGTTTAGTTGGGAGTATCACTTGCTTCTGAAATATCAGGAATTTATTAGACCTAAAGTAAAATTTAAAATTAAATTTAGGGTTGGAATATCTAAATCTAAACAAACAGAATAATATAGTTCATTTGCTCATTTGCCAAATAGTTATTGAGTGCCTACTATATGTAAGGATGCTAATTTTGGCAAGAATCTTCCCCTCACCTTCCTGTACCTCACTACCCTCCCAAATTTCCCCACTCCTAGAAAGATACATTACCATATTTGCACCATTTTCCATTTTCAAACTCTGAGAAGTTATATAATGGGAAAAGAGAGCTAAGGTTGGTCCTACTTTGCTGAATTATTTAAGAGTTAACTCCCTGACCGTCTGTGACATCAGATACCATCCAAGGAAAATGAAAGTAAAGAGATTTTTAACAATAAAAAAGAAAAGTATATATGCTTTTCTCTCTGCCTTCTGCTTTCTCCAATTTTTAGTCTAGATACAAGAGCAAAACACCACCAACAACAAAATTAATGAGTCTAAATAGCAACATGAAGCAATTAATTTAAAAATAAGCTAGTATTTTCTGATACACAAAAAGTATGGGCAACACTGGAATAGGTTAATGAAAAAAAAAGATGTAGAATCATCCTTTTTGGACATTTTAAAAAGAGGAGAGAATTTCATTTGTATGGGTTATTTTACCTGCTGTCACTTCTGAAGATATGGATTGAATGCTCTCTCAAGATCCTTTCTAACCACAAGATTATGACTAATCTGACAAATTTTTTGAGATTGTTTGGGATAAACTGGGGGTGCTCGTTATCACTCTATGACATAAGAGCTAAATGTACTCCTTTCAAAAGATGGTCTTTACACTGGGGTATAAGAGGTGTCAAGAGTAAAGTAATTATCCTATAAAATGCAAATGATAGAATGGGACAAATAATTTTTCTCTTAATTAGTCAATTGAATTTGACTACATTGGGGAGATTATGCTCCTTATAAGCTCTTTTTAATTATATTCCTAATACAAGGAGCAGGAGCTGACTGATTGCCCATTTATATTAGTATCACAAAAAGCAGTAAAACATTAGTTGGTAGAAAATCAAATCATGACAAAAAATAAAAGTGATTTATCTTCTAACAATAATATGGTCCTTGGCTCGTTTAAGGAGACCTACTTTCTGCTTAGTAGCACAGCCTTTTTTATAGTTATACTACTGGATCAACAATAAAGAATTCATACTTAATCCTTGTGTTGGTAAAAAAGAGAATACTCTATCTGTGTATCTTGAATTAACTTTCTGGGTCTCCTTTTTTTTTCTTAAAACAGATTGGAAATTACCACTCCAGTTGGGAACTACACATTCGCAACTGATCTCTTTAAATTCAGACTCCCAAAGGAATGGAGGACAAAATTGGGAACTGCCTCCCCGATTAGTAAACAATTTCAGAATACATGAGGTGAGTCTCAAAGATATTCACTATTATCACTGACCCTTTACTGATGGAGAACTGACCAACACTCTATATTTAGTCTGGAATCATTCATATGCATAATGAATAAGGTAAGATGGCTGTCATTTACTATAGTAGAGAAATTGAAAGAAATGAGGCAATTATTTCTCTACTAATTCACTACCAATGTCCAATAAAATGGACAATATGCATACTGATCACTTACTGAAATAAATCACAAAATGAAAACTCCCAGGAATATTATAAATTTCAAAGCTCCCAGGGAAAAAAAGATAATATCTCAAATAGTTGGAAAACCAAAAAAAAATTTAAATATCATGGAGCCACAATCAGGATCACATAAGATTTAGCAGCTATCCCTTTAAAAGGAGTAGAGGCTTGTTATATGATATTCTGGAAGGTAAAGAGATAAGATTATAACAAGAATAACCTGCCTACCAAACTTGAGTCTAATTCTTCAAGAAAAAAAAAATTTAATAAAATATAAAGTTTTCAAACATTCCTGATTTTTAAAAAGTACTAAAGATAAACAAAAAAATTGACTTTCAACTACAAGACTTCCAGAGAAGCAAAGAGTAGGACTTTAAAAGATACCAAATTAGGAAGTTGAGAGGATGTTCATCACTTGGGAATTAGCTGAATAAGTTGTGCTATATAATTGTGATGAAATACTTTGTGCTATAAAAAATGAAGAAGCCTTTCATAGGCCCCATGCCCTGGGATATGTATCACTTGCTTCTGAAATATCTGGGAAGATTTGTATGAATTAAGACAAATTGAAGTGAGCAGAACCAAGGAAACACTGTACACATTTACATCAATATTGTAAGAATAATCAACTATAGAAAAACTTATTTACTATAATCAAGATAATGATCCAAAACAATTCCAAAACACCCATAATAAAAAGTGTTCTCTATACACCTTCAAAGAGAGAATTAATGAACTTTGAGTACAGATTGAAGCATATTTTTTAAAGCTTCTTTAATTTTTCTTGTTTGTATGTGTTTTCTTTTGCAATATGGCTTATATAAACTGTTTTGCATGACTTCATTATGTATAATCAATATTATATTGTCTTCTCAAAGGATAGGGAAGAGGTAAAAGGAAAGAAGAGAATTTGTAACTAAATAATTTTTTAAATGAATGTTTAAAAATTTTATATTTAATTTACAAATGCAATGGAGTAAATGTTAAAGTAATTAAAAATAAAAGATCAGTTTAGGCTTAGTGGCTTCAAAATCTTCTTAATGATCCAAGTTTGCCTATTAAATGGACTCCCTAAAGAGGTGGTAAGTTTCCATTCCTTAGAAATCTTCAGGCAGACTCAAGATATATATCATAAGTATCATAATTAGAGTACCTTTTGTTTATCAGTTGGTCACTAAAATCCCTTTTGACTCTCCAATCCTATAACTTTGCTCATCTCTGAAACCAGAATAAAAAGGACTACAAAGATACAGAAAGACCATTTCTACTTTCTTCACTCCATAGATGCATTTGTAAATTATGATGAATTCTATTCTTGTCCACTGGGACTCTAGATAGTTTGGTCCAATTGTATATCATGGTATGATTGGATAAAAGTGACCTTAAAGGACCAATCTCATTTTACATATGAAGGAATTGAGACTCAGAGAGACAAAGTGATTTTTATAAGATGATACAATTTGAAAAATAACAAGGCTGAGATTTGAAACCAGGCCTTCAGACTTTAAATCCAATACCTACTATGTCATGTCCCCAACTTGCATTGCAGAGGACTTTATCAGGAAGATTCTGTGTATCTTGTGATAGTTTAGTTAGAAGGAATAGTGGATTTAAAATCATAAGAACAAGATTCTTCCACTTTTCTAGTACCTCAGTGATACAATTTTGGATACTTCTCCACTAATACATAGGACAATCCCTGTACAACATGGTAAATGGTTCATAGAATCATAACTTTCAAACAAAAAGAGACTTTAGAAGTAATATAGTATTCAATTTTAACAAACATAAATGAACAGGTTTGTTTCAAAGAGCAGGATCAACTACAGGGACAGGTTTCTGGCACCATTTGCCACTATCCTTATCCATGGTACTCTGGAGGGGTATTATTGAGCCAGGAGAAATTGAAGGAACTATCCTGGGTTTCTTTGCCTATAGAAACAAAGTAGGAATATTTAGCAACTTGTTCTTCATGTAAGTAGTGAGAAAAGACATGAGGCCTTTAAATTGACTAATTATAATAATTCATCTTTACACAACACATTAAAATTTGCAAAGCCAGACCATCTCTTCCCCTCCTCACAGGCAGGACACATTTCAGATTTATCTTCTCTCCTATTCACAGAGTCAGAGCATGTCAGAGCAAATTGAGATCTTAAAGACTTTCTAGTTCAACTCCCTTTTTCCATTTCATAGATGAGGAAAATTGAAGTCTAAAGAGATGAAATAACTTCTACAAGATCGCATGATAAATTAATGGCTTCAAAATCTTCTTTGAAATTATAATTCTGGTCTCAGGCTTGCTATTAACTTATACCATGGTCCTATTTGTAAAATGGGGCATGGTGTCTTAATCAACTACTTCTAGATACTAGGAAAATCAGGCACAGGGGCATGGGACCTATGAAAGGCCTCATGAATAGAGTTTGTCTGTCAAAACATTTTTTCTGTCAGTGTGTTAAAACTGCATGAATGTTTGTTCATTTTTCTTCTGCTTCACGTGACAGGGTCCTTTTAAACACTATATGGACTCAAAGCTGGGAAAGAGACTAGCAGGGAGGAAAGAACGCCGGTGTCGATTTGGAGATATTAACGTTCACAAGTGCTGTCAATTTGGAAAAATCTGTTCTCCCTTCCAGGCCCTGGCCACTCCAGTGAGCATACTTTTTTCTTTCTTTGAATGGATGGGCACAATATCATATTTCATTTTTTAAAAGGTAATCAGGGTTAAGTGGATTGCCCAGTGTAACACAGCTGGTAAGTATCTGAGGTCAAATTTGAACTCAGGTTTCACTAATTCCAGAGCCGGTTCTCTATCTACTGAATTATTTAGCTTCCTCCAATCACTTTTTAAAGGGATGAAATAAACAAGTATGTATTAACATTCCCTGGAGCCTAAGAATAAAAAAAAAAAAAAAAAAAAAACAATCAATATGCATTTATTGAATAACTTCTATATACGAGGTAGACTCTACATGTAACATAACATATAGCATAACATAACACAGCAAAATAAGTCCTTTCCCCAAAAGAACTTATGGGGAATATAATACATGCTATGTAGAGGAACATAAGAGGAAATAAAGCCTTAACAACAAGGGAAATGAAGAAAGATTTCCCCTAGGAGATGGTATATGAAAGAAAATAAGGAATGATTTCAAGATATGAAGGTGAAGAAAGAATACATTCCAAGTCTTTCCATAGGCATAGAAGCAAGAGAAATTCTAATTTGGTAAATAGTAAGTAGGCTAGTCTTCCTACATTATAGAATACATTCTTGGATAGCTGTGTGACATATGTCTACAAAGATAGTTTGTAACTTATACCCTGTAATAGGTACTTGTAAAGGAATTGTCAGGAGTAGTGTTAAGAAGTATGAAGAGAGGAGGGGGTGGTTAATAGTATCAAAAAGTTTAAAGAGATCAGAAAGACTGAGGAATGATCATCTGATTTAGCAAATGGAAGATGGTTGGTGAGCTTGGAGGGAACAATTTCATTCTAGTGATGAATTTTGAAGCCAAATCAAAAGATATTGTGAAGTGAGTGAGAAGTGGAAGCATTAAGGGTAGATAGCTTTTTCTGTTGTTAGGGTTTTGTTTTTTTTTAACTTTTATAAAAGGGAAAAGAAATTTATTATAATAGCTTACGAGTATAGCAAGTAAAGATTCTTTATATCTGGCCATGTTTGTAGACAACAGGAAAGAAGACAATAGATAAAGAGACATTTAACATGAGAAAAGATAATTCCTTCTCAGTCCCTTTTGATAATTATTCGTATTCTATTATTGTGTAGTTTTGTCCTCAGGCTTACTCCTGGGATGTGTTCTATTCTGTCTCTATACTCTCTTTCATCAAAACCTCATCAGCTTCCAATGTGACTCTGGTACTAATCTTTCTTCCCAAGCTATTTTTCTCTCAAATCCATCCTTCTTCTGAATTTCCCTATATGTATCAAGGACACTCCTCTTCTTCCAATCACCTACGTTTAAAACTTCAGACTTATCATTAATTCTTTTCCATCACTCTACAAGTTTGGTTGCCAAGTATGGTTAATTTTTCTCCATTCACACTCCAATATGGCTAACACCCTAGTTTAGGTATGAATCACATCTTAACTATAATATTGCCACATTTTCCTCCTTGGTTGTTCTGCCTTGTCTATCCCCTCTCTAATTCAAGATGTATCCATGACCCTTACTCAGTAAACTAAATTGGTTCCCAATTTCTTCAAACTCCTCTATTTGTCATTTTATGCACTTTGCAATCCAACTTCAACCTGCCTTTTCAGGATTATTATACATTATTTTCAGGCACTATGAGATCCATTTAAATTGGCTTTCTTGTTCTTTATATACAATATTTCATTTCCCTTCATGTCCATGTCTTTACACAGGCTTTTCCTCATTCCTGGAATGTACTTAACTGATTAGAATTCGAGATTTTCTTTAAAATTGAAGAGCACCTCTTACCTGAGACTTGCCCTGATTCCCCAAATGCTAGTGTCTCCCACAAAAAAAATACCAAATGTTTTTTGGTTTATATTTTCTGTGTCTTTATAAGAATAGATTTCTTCCTCAAAAGAACATAAGCTTTTTAAGGTTAGAGACTATTTCATTTTGTTTTTGTGGCCCTCATCACTTAGTTCAGGTCCTGATTTACAGTCAGAATTTAATAAGTAATTGATTAATAGGAGGGGAGGGGATCAAGAGCACAAAGCAGAGGCACTGGCCTTAACAAGGAAAAATGCCATAAGAGACTGGAGCAAAGGTAGAGAGAATGATATAAAGACCAAGAGCATCCAACCAGCAGGTTGGTTTCTGAAGGGAATGGGAGAAAAATAATGTTGCCCAAAATGTTTAGTGGAAAAATGAGTCAAAATAATGTTCCTAAGGGAAAAAAGAGAAAAGGACAGACTATCCAAAGTTCTTGCCATTTGCTAGTTTAATTCCATTCACCTTGACATGTCACTAATATTATGAGCTAGATAGTGCTGCTCAGTCTTTAATCACTAGGTAATCCCTAGGTAAGACCAATCTCTAATCTTCTCATTACATTCAAGCAATTGCCTACTATCCTCTATCAAAATCTGGTTCACTATTATATTAATCATCCAGACATTCTATTCTTTAAATTAACTTGCCCTTGAAGGCAGGGAGAATGTTGCCCCTATGCTGACAAGCTACATATCCCAACTTGTAGCAACAAATGGTCTGTATTTAATATATATTTCAACTATATCTGTTTCAAGCCAATATTTCATAGGATTTCAGTCTCAAAAGGCCTTGAACCAATCCCCTTATTTAAAAGGTGAAATGAAGATTGAGAGGACCTTTTCCAAGGTCACCCAGGAAATAAGTAGCAAAGCTGGATTCTAACCAATTGTTGGGTTAAGAACCAAGAAAACTCCAATTAAATGAAGAACTTGGACTGTGTTCCATTTTAACATGATCTTACTGGGTATTCAAAGCTTCTTAACCCATACTGTTATAGACCTGAATACAAATATGCAAGCCTTTCAAATGCGGATATGTGAATTTTAATAGACAATAAAACTTGAGCCAGTTGGCTTGTGGCTTTGTATTTTCCTCAGGTACAGAATCCCTATCAGCAATCACATTCACAGTATTCCTGGGGAGAGGCTGCCTGAACCTTTCCTGGTTCATTGTTAAAGCCAAAGAATCATGACCATTTTCTCCTTTCTAGGAGATGCGAAGATTGATGATGCCTCGGGACCTGATCATAAATAACCAGAAGGAATACCTGAGACTCTCCTCCCTTCTAGACTCAGGACCCCAAGAATTTCACTTACCTTCCGAAGATTTTAGTGCTGAAGAAGACAGTAACAACAAAAAAGAGAAAACAGTGACCCAAATGAAAACACCTTTATTTCCCCCAATAGTTAAAACAGTAAGATCTAGTGACATGAAATGATTAAAAGAAATCTCAAAATCGGATTCCCTGCCATATGTCCACTAGTATTTCTTTAAAACACCAATTCTAAAAAAGCTTTTCAATCTTTTTTTTTTTTTAAAGATTCAAGTCTATAAAGAAAAGGATACCATGAAACTGATGGGCATTCAGAAATCAAGAGAAGGGTAATTGATATATCCGAACCCTAAATTGAAGAAAACCTTAACATTAAAAATACAAATATATAAAGCAAATAATTATTTCAAAAAGAAGAATTCTAGGATTCCTTTAAGTAAACAGTCCTCTAACTTGTATAAGTACAGAATCATAGAGGCTTAAGAGTTGTAAGAAATTTGGAAGCCAACTTAATCAACCTACTTCTGGCACTATCCACTTAAAGATATCCAAAGATTGGGAACTCATGAGACAGTTGATTTCACTTTTGGAAAGTTTCTCTTATTAGGAAGTATCTTTTTCCTCCTAGTATTAAACATAAATCTACTTCTCATTTTCACTCATTGATCTAGTTATGCCTTAGGGAATCAAGCAGAATTACCATATATTAGTCTTAAAATATTTCATCATTTCCCCTCTCCCTACCCAGGCTTTGTTTCTGTTATTTACCATTCTGACAATTCTTTCCAGCTGTGTGTCTTTTTCAAATTAATAAATATTCTATCCATTCAACATGTAAATTGTTTTCAGAATGCCAACAGATTAACAAAGAAGATAATCTACTAATGGGCTGCATTGTAGACAGATTCCCCAAAACCTGAAGTCAGGAAAGCTCATCTTCCCGAGTTCAAATCTGACCTCAGAGATGTATGCTGTATGACTCTGGGCAAGTCATTCAACCTGTTTTATTCAGTTTCCTCATGGAAATGGCAATTCACTCCAGTATTTTTGCCAAAAAAATTTCAAATGGGTGTTATCATTAAGATAACATGATTGAAACAACAAAAAGTAAGGAAGCAATGCTGCTATTGATTTGGAGATATTAATATTCATAAATGCTGCTACTTCAGACAGATCTATACTCCCTTCCAGATCTGGTCAGTCCAATGAACAAGCTTTTTATCTTTTCCTTTTTATTTTTAATGATTTCTGTAATTTCCCAAATCTGAGATTGGTTTCATCCCCTTCTATGGAACTGCTTGAGTGAGATATTGGAGATAATGTTAATCTCAAACTTCTTGAACCCTGATATTGCCACCCAAGTGCTAAATCAGCTTTACCTTCTCCTGAAATTCCCAATGCTCTGAATACGTCTCTCGGTTCTATATCTTTGTGCAACGATCTGTGATGCTGGTTCTATCCCTCTATTTTTACAGATCGAGGCCACACACTGGAACTTAGGTCTCATTACTAGAGCTTCCACTGGTTTGCAGCCCCCTTGTTCAGAGTGCTGATTTTAGGCTTCTTTATACTTGTATTAGCTTCTCTGGTTCACCCTCCCTAGCTCTGCTTTCTGGCCAGTTACCAAGGTTCATACTAGCTTCCATGAAATCCTTCTCTTTGCCTCCCTTTCCATCTTCCCAATTTCTTTAAGCTTCCAACTGCTTCTTCAACACCACCTGTTGATACAACCTGTCCAGCTTCTCTTTTTTATGCAATTCTGAATTGGCTAGAGAAACTCACTTTTTCTTTCATGGCTTTCTTTTTTATTTGCCTTTTCTGGGGTCTCCAGGTATTTCTTGAGCTTCTCTATGTTCTTTCACATCATCTTAATTGTGAGTCCATCATATTTATGGTTAAAGAGGAGTTTTCTGGAAATAGTATTTTTATCCAAAGGAAGGTTTCTTCTAATGCTTAAAAATTTCAAACTCTGGTGGTAGCTAGACAGAAATTGTCTTTTGACCACACACTTCTAGGTGTCTCTATCACCAAATAGTACCTCAGTAGAATCTCAGTAGAAAAGACAATAAAATCAAGGAAACAAGAAGAAAAGGGAAGATCATTAAATTGGATTTTCAAACAATCTATGAAATTTAAGGATCATAAAACTACTTGCATCTGGTAGGCATTTAATGTTTGTTGAATTTGGCATTTTGCTAAAGTTTTTAAATGACTGACTCAGTTTCTCTTAGAGAGTTCAGGGAAAAAAATATTCCTTAATTCAATAACTTAATTAGTATTTATCATGATACAAGTACTGGAGACACAAAGGTGAAAACAAAAACTGCCAAATAAAATCAACAAGCATTTGTTAAAAGCTGGATGACTACTTCACTGTGCTAAATGCTTGAGACACAAAAAGGAAGAAAAAAATACAGCCTTTGCTCTCAACTTCCTCACACTCTAACTAGGGAAAGAAAAAGTCCAACAAAAATGCACAAACAAAAGTTTCAAAAAATTTTCATTCTCCTTGATAA
This sequence comes from Antechinus flavipes, assembly GCF_016432865.1. Classification (NCBI taxonomy): domain Eukaryota; kingdom Metazoa; phylum Chordata; class Mammalia; order Dasyuromorphia; family Dasyuridae; genus Antechinus; species Antechinus flavipes. The sequence goes on from NC_067401.1 coordinate 157,799,595, forward strand.
ACTCCCTCAGTTGCCTTAGGAAGTTGTCAACCAGAAGTCCCATTTCTAACACCAATTTAACTTTTGACTAGAAATCACAAATTCATGAAACATTCATGAAAACTGAGAGAAAGGCACATGCATATAAGAACTCATATCAAGGAAGTGCAGAGAAAGCCTTGGGCTTTTAAGTTACAGGAGAAAAGGGTAGTCATGGGAAGGGGGAAAAGACTAATTTTCTCCTGAAGGGGAGAAGAGGATGGCAAAAGCAGCATTCTTTCCCCTTGGGAACTGCTAGACCATGAAAATAAGACTGTTGTTTGCTTAGCATCTACATACAGGAGTCCTCAAACTACGGCCCGCAGGCCAGATGCAGCAACTGAGGATGTTTATCCCCCTCACCCAGGGCTATGAAGTTTATTTAAAGGCCCACAAAACAAAGTTTTTGTTTTTACTATAGTCCGGCCCTCCAACAGTCTGAAGGACAGTGAACTGGCCCCCTATTTAAAAAGTTTGAGGATCCCTGATACAAGGTCCCCAACTATATATACAATTTCTCATTCTGGTGCAAACCAACTGGCACCCCTCTTAAATACTAAGGATACACAAGGAGTTTAGGATACAAATAACAAATTATGTCAACTTGAGGAAAAAGGTGAACTTTATCTTTGACACATTTAAAGCCTCCTGCATAGTCCAGGTCCAATGTGTCTGGAAAATATAGCAATTTAAGAAGATAAGTTCAGGGGTCACCTTAGTACAGGAAGTGTTTGTCCTGTCACCTTTATATCAAATCCCTGAACAACTGCAAATAAGGGGAAAGGAGATGATTTTGTTCCTTCAACAGAAATCTGAGGTCCTACATACCCATCCACTTTCCAGAGAAACAAGTTTGTTTTTAATCAAATCTTTATACATTTATTTCTTGCTGCCTAGAACGATATAATATCAGATGCTCAGAAAAAGTCCAGAGTTTGAGTTTGTTTTTGCATATGTATCAAATAAAGTTCTGGAACTTTAAGTATAATTACAATATAATCTAAGTTTCACAGGCAGCTTGTTGGCACAGTGGATAAAGTGCTGGGTTTCAAAGTCAAGAATACCTGAGTTCAAATTCAGTCTCAGATATTAATAGTTTTGTGAACCTGAGAAAGTCCCTTAACTTCTAGCTGCTTGGTTTTTCTTACTTTTAAAATTTGCATGATAATAGTACCTATTTCCTGGGATTGTTGTGAAGATAAAATAAAACAATATTTGTAAACCTCTTTGTACACTCAATATAAATGCTAGCTGCTATTAGTATGTGATACAGTAAATAGATTCTGAGCCTGGGGTAAGAAAGATTCATTTTTGTGAGTTCAAATCTGACCTCAGACATTAACAGTTTGACTCTGGACAAATCACTTAACCCTGTTTGCCTCAGTTTCCTCATCTGCAAAATGAGCTGAAAAAGGAAATGGCATCTGGGGGAGGGAGTGAAGGGAAGGAGGGGAAAAGTCGGAACAGAAGTGAGTGCAAGAGATAATGTTGTAAAAAAAAATTACCCAGGCATGGATTCTGTCAATTAAAAGTTATAATAAATAAATAAATTAGTTAATTAATTAATTGATTGATTAAAAGGGAAATGGCAAACCACTACAGTATTTTTGCTAAGAAAACCCCAAATGGGATCACTGAAGCAGTGGAAACAATTAAACATTTATGGTAATTGCCAGGAACTAATCCTTGGATGATAAGTTTTGGGGACTTCTGCTCCCCACCGTCCTCCTAAAGATCTATGCGTGTTCTTCCCAGTAACAGGAAAATTGGTTGAATCTCAGATCCCAGTGGTCTGTTTGATACATACATATTAGAGTAAAATCTAAGAATCAGCTTCTTTTCCAGGTTTGCTCCACTAATATCCTTCTCCAATATCTCACCAAGGAAGAGGAAGATAAGTAACTGTGGCTTCTTGAAGACCAAATAAGTGAAATGCAAACTCCAAGAATTTGAGTTTATTAAAAAGTTAGTTTGGTTCTTAGTCCAGGAGTTTTTCAATCAAGTCCTATCTCTTATACATACTGACACTGGTGACCCTGGGCAAATTATTTAACTTCTCAATACCCTAAACAACTCCATAAGATTCTAAATTGCAGAAAATGTGCTAAGTTAGCAAAAGTTTCCTCATCTGGTAGTTCTCTATAGAAATAGAAATACAGGCTTAGTCCCTTTCCCTATACCTGCCACATTTTTGGCTTATGTCTAAAGTCTCACCAAAACGTGGGCAACAAAATCCTTTCTAGAAAAGGTATTTAGTATACAACGTGGGCAGCAAATATAGGACCTCAGCTAACCTCCACCACCACAGAAAATGCTGATGACACAAAAGACTAAAAGACAAGCGCAAACAAACACAGAAAACATTTCAACATCTCCAATTGCTCATTATACTTTTTATCCTCTCCACAGATGATAAAAACAACTTTGTGGGACTTGGAAAAAAATGTTTCATTTTCATCTCAGACCTGCACCATTGAAGTAATTCCCAACAGGTAGGATTCTGGCCACTCATCCTGGACATTAGCTCTCTATAGTCTTTCAACTCCAAAAACCTGATAAAGGTCATTTCCTCTAAGAGGGTTATCATGGAGATCATGTCCTGGGACAGCTGAACACCCAATCCAGGAACTCTTAAATTCACAAGATAGCTACTTAAGCTAGCAAAATCAATTTCTCAAAATTGTTAGCTAGTCATTGGTCTACATTATGTCAAGTCAACAACAATTTTTTAAATGTTCATCATGTGCCAGGCACTATGATAACTGTGGGAAATACAAATGCAAGCAGAAAGATAAAATGTGAAAAGTAGCAGGGAGAAGAGAGAAGAAACATATAAGACAGAAGCATAGCTCTTCATTTAGCATCAGCTATTTTTTTGGTTTTTGGTTTTTCCCCACTCAAGAACATATCTCCTCCAGAATAAGCTCATAACCTGAACACTCATCATGGAAATTGATTCAGCTTTTATTCTCAGCACCATCTCAGGACCTTGGTTTTTATCTTTGCCTCTATCACTATTTAGCCTTAATCACTGAATGAGTACAACTTCAGTCAAACTGAGACCTTTGCTTAAAAAGACCAAGATCTTCCACTGCATCCAGGGCCATCTCCAATCACCTGATCTATATCTGGCCACTAGACCCAGATGGCTCTGGAGGGGAAAATGGGGCAGGTGACTTTGCCCAGCCCTCCCTCTCTTAAATCCAATTCACATGCATTTCATGTAATCACCACCACCCTGATGTCATGAAAGAAGGATATACAACAAGCTCTGTCTGGAGCCAACTGAAGGATGGAACAATAAACTCCTCCCAAAGCCCCCAGTATAGAAAGCTCAGCATTTTCCAGCTTACCTAATTTCTTATCAGTTAATTTTCCCCTATGCTAGGTACACTCTAGACCATTTCCCTCCCTCATCCACTCCCCCCAACACTTCTCCATGCTTTTTAGCTTCCTTTTGTATATTGTCTGCACCTATTCAATTGTAGGCTCATTGAGGATAAGGATTGTTTTTCTTATTTCTATTCCCCTTACCGATCTCAGTGCGTGGCACATAGTAGGCATTTAAGAAATATTTATGTTCAGAGATTCATGAGTGCAACCTCAAGACACATGAAGACAAAGCCTTAGAGTTCACTACATAAAGTTCTAGGAAGAACCAGCCAATCAAAGAGGATTTAGGGTCAAAAAGTACTTCTAATGATTGACCTTCAGGTACAAAGAGGACTTCTTTAAAAAGAGGTTTAAATGGGATGGCAGAGAAAGTCTAGAGAATCAGGAATACATCCTAGAGAGGAATGAAGCTATGGCTGGCCTGGGTAATGTTCTTAAAATGAAAGTTCTGGGAGAAAGCAGACAATCAAAAAAGAAGCCACAGGAGCAAAGGGTACTTTTGAAGAGAGAAGCAAGAAAAAAAAAAAAAAAAAAAAAGGTATTTAAAGACTTAGTAAGAACTAGACAGACACACTTTTTCCTTATCATGTATTTATTTATAGCTGCTATGGCCACTGGGGGGAGAATTTCCCTTCATTAAGGGTTCTAAGAGAAAGCATTGGAAGAGAATCATAGTATGGATTTAGAGGTAGAAGGAACTAGAAATTATATAGAAATTTCTTAAACTGTGAATCACAACAAGGTCTCAAAAATTAATGGGAGGTCATGAAATAATGATTTATTATCAGTAAATGTTTGGTTTGTATAATTTTATATACCTGTATATCTGAACCATTTAAAAATTTCTCAGGCAAAAAAAAAAAAAGGGTCATGAGTGGAAAAAGTTTAAAAAGTCCTGATCTAGACCAACCTCCTCATTTTATAAAAGATACTGAAAACCAGAGAAATTTGTCCACTATCAGCCAAGTGACAGAAGGTAACATTTAAACTTTTTAAATTTAGCATACTTTTCAGTGAACCATGCACACATAAACACACACACACACACACACACACACACACACACACACCTTTTTTCTGAAAACTACTGAGAGAAAGATCTCTGTCCAAGTGTCCATGTTCTTAAAACTCAATAACCTCTTTAAAAGCAGCATGGAAGGAACCAGTAATGGATGTAGAATACTAAAAAGAGAGAATTGAGAATTAAAGAGAGAGAATCTGAGGAAAGGTGAAATCAAGAACTGGGTTCAGCTTCCAAAAGAAATGCCCTGGTATATAACCAATATCCAGATGGGAAGTACTTTATCTAACTGATGGAGTAAGTATTGGTCTAAGAATAAGAGGCATAGGTCTCAGTCCTCTCCTCATTTGAGTAAAGTCCCTCTACATCCATGAGCTAAAATGACTTGAAGTTTTCTGGTCTCTAAGATGGGTCTAATAATTAGCAAATTTACTTTGTTGTGAGTCTTAAATAATAGCCAGCATCTATGTAACACTTAACATGGTACAGTGAATAATTGAGTTCCAAGTCAGGTGTCAGAAAGACTCATATTTCATAAGTTGAAGTCTGGCCTTTGACACTAACTGTGGGACTCTGAACAAGTCTCTTAGCCTTGTTTGCCTTAGTTGCCTCATCTGTAAAACAAACTGATGATGGAAATGGCTAACTCCTTCAGTGTCTTTGCTGAGAAAATCCCAAATGAAATCACAAAGAAAAAATTACCAAACAATAACAAATATAGAGCATTTAAGGCTTCCAATTAGTTTATAAATATCATCTCATTTGCTCCTCACAACAACCCTAAGATGTAGGTGCTGTTATTAATCTCATTTTACAGAGAAGAAAACAGGTACTCAAAAGTTAGAATGATTTGCCCAACTAGTAAGTGCCTGAAGCTACATTTGAACACAAATCTCTAACTCCAAGTCCAGTGCTCTCTCTACTACACAGTCTACTTGTCACAAATTTCAAATAAGGTAATGTATAGAAATCCCTCTATTAATATAACTTTGCTATCCATTCCCTTTGTAGAATAATCAATCAATAAGTATCTATATACTTACTATGTTCTAGGCATATAGACAAAAATTGTTTCCTTGGGGATCTTACATTCAGAAAGCCTCCCCACCATCGTTTTATACAGTGCTATGCAAATATAAGCTATCTTCTTCATCATCATCAATATGAGCACTGTAGGGGGAGCTAAGTGGCACAATGGAGAGCACCAGTCCTGAAGTCAGGAGGACCTGAGTTCAAACCAGACATTTAACACTTCCTGGCTATGTGACCTTGAACAAGTCACTTAACCCCAATTGCCTCAAGGGGAAAAAATTATAGCACTATGATATGGTGATAAGAACTAGTATTAGAATCAGAAGAGATGCAAATTCAAATCTCATTTCCAACACTTGCCATTTGTGTTAAAGAGTCACTTCATTCTCTATAACCTTATCTGTAATATGGCAATAAGAATATCTACAATTCCTACCTTACAGAGTTGTGAAAGCAAAGAAGTGTTTTAAAAGAATACATTGCAAACCTTTAAGTTTTTATATATCATTTCCCAATAATCTTGTGGTAGTTTTAAGCTATTATAGTCTAAAACTTTCCTAAGACTTTTGGGAAACCAGATATAAATCCCAACTATTACTCTTTTCCTCATCTTAGTTTTCCATGGAATTCCACTAGGCAACATCCAAATCTATCTTCATGAGGATATATGAAAACAGGAAAAGTTATGATATAGTTCTCCATATTCTGCCATGTAATCCTTCAGACACCTAGAACTCTCCTGATTTCTTAGAGTTTGTAACCGCCCACTTCCATCTTCACCACTTCAGCTCCCTCCAGGCTAGGACATCGTACCCAAATTCACTGCCCAATGAAAATGTGCCTCTTCCAAATCTCTTTCCCTGGGGATCCTACTCTTACCTAAGTAATAATAAATGGTGTTGATTGAATCAGAAAAAAATATCCTATTGTATAATACACTAGCCAGTAAGCTGGAGCTGGCGGGCACTTCAGAAATATTCTAGTCCATGGGCTTATACCCCAAAGAGATACTAAAGAAAGGAAAGGGACCTGTATGTGCCAAAATATTTGTGGCAGCCCTGTTTGTAGTGGCTAGAAGCTGGAAAATGAAAGGATGTCCATCAATTGGAGAATGGTTGAGTAAACTGTGGTATATGAACGTTATGGAATATTATTATTCTGTAAGGAACGACCAGCAGGATGAATACAGAGAGGACTGGCGAGACTTACATGAACTGATGCTGAGTGAAATGAGCAGAACCAGGAGATCATTATATACCTCAACAATGATACTGTTTGAGGATGTATTCTGATGGAAGTGGACCTCTTTGATAAAGAGAGCCTTAATTGATCAAAGATGGACAGAAGCAGCTACACCCAGAGAAAGAACACTGGAAATGAATATAAACTGCTTGCATTTATGTTTTTCCTCCCGGGTTATTTATACCTTCTGAATTCAATTCTCCCTGTACAACAAGAAAACTGTTTGGTTCTGCACACATATATTGTATCTAGGATATACTGCAACCCATTCAACATGTAAAGGACTCTTGCCATCTGGGGGAAGGGGTGGAGGGAGGGAGGGGAAAAATCGGAACAGAAATGAATGCAAGGGATAATGCTGTAAAAAATTACCCTGGCATGCGTTCTATCAATAAAAAATTATTAAAAAAAAAAAAGAAAAGAAAAGAAATATTCTAGTCCAATTCCTGAATTTTACAGAAGAGAAAAGTGAGGTTCATTGAGAGAAATGATTTACCTACATTCATAAGACCAGTTGATTAACAAGGCCAAGTATAGAATCCAAAGCTCCTGATTCCCTACATGATGCTCTTTTCCTTATAATATACTGTCTCAAAAAAAAACTTTGGCCCAAATAAAATGTTTTGTTTTATTTTTAAGGAATACTGTGAATGGTAGGAATTTCTAGCCCTGGAACAAGTTAATAGTGAAGATATTTTTGCTTGGAGAATTGGGGAAGGAAGGGTTCTCTATCATTCCCATTTCATCCCACATAGATTGCTCCCCTACTCCACCTACACTTAGGACTTTCCTATCTAGAAGTACTCAGTTTCCAGTAATCAGGCCCTTTACTTTGGCCTCAGCAGTGCAGTTATAAGCTTCCCCCAAATCTCTGAAACATGTTAAAAACTTTAGCTTTAAAAAGCCAAAGTCCCCCACTGCATTCAGGGCCATCCCCAGTCATTCTGATCTATGTCTTGCCACCTGACCCAGATGGCTCTAGAGGAGGAAATAAGGCTGTTGACCTTGCACGACCCTCCCTCACTTAAATCCAATTTACTTACATGTCATGGTATTACCTCCCTGATGTCAGGGACCTCTTTGAGAAAGGACAAACAACATCTGGAAGTACTAGCCATTGGTTACTTCTGAGAAATCAAAATGAAACCCAAATGAGAAACCATATGTATTTTATTTTGCCATAATTCAGTCAACTCCCACATGTTCACTGTGTATTCCCTTTTGTTGAATATTTTAAAATGTAATAAGAAATAGTTATCCATCTCTTGCTCTTCTTCCTCTCTCCTTCTAGTGAGCAATAAAAGAGAAACAGAAATAGATTTCAGAGATTAACATGAAGCATTGGGATGAGAGAGAAGATACAGCTGCAAAAAACAGGCCATTTTCTACCCCATTCTTCATCACCTTCCCAAGGACGCTCTTCAGGAAGATGCACACAGGAAAAGTATATAGAAATATAGAGAAAGAGAAATATATATATATAGAGAGAGATATAACCTTCAATAAAATGTTCTAAAAATTGATTAAATGTGATAAGTTGGAATGAGATACAGCCAGAAACAATGTTCTGTAATAGTATTTTGTGAGCCCATAATGGGGAATAATGAAATGTCTTATTAAACTGATTAAATGTGATAAATTGGAATGAATGAAGCCAGAAACAATATTCTGTGATAGTATTTTGTGAGACCATGGGTGAGAATATGTGATTATCTCTAAAAACTAATAATAATAATAACAATATACATACTTGGGACTATTACTAGAATTTACTCCTAGTTACTCACCTTGAGTGGATTCATTCTGCCAGTGATTTTTCCTCCCTGACCAGAAGTAGAAGCCCAAGCATGTATCCCTAATTTGACTCCTCCCTTAGGTTTTATCTGAATTACTATCATTTTCCTTAGTCTCCCATAATGATGCCCCTAACTAGTCTAAAATTTCTCCAAGATAAAGTGTCTTTAATGATGATCTTGATCCAAAAGGTGTAATTTGACCAAATTATAATGAAACACTTAACCATCTCCAGTGTGGCAGCAACACTACTCACACTGAACTCTCTTTGCCTTTTCCTTCATGATCCCCTCATTTCATTGCTTTCTTTCTCCAACATGCACTATATATACTACCACAATATCTCCTGATACTTGGTTCTATCTTTGTACATTCTTTCTTTTTGCTAACAAAACAGTGATCTTGAAGATGCAGAAAATAAAAATCTCTTAAGGATCTCAAGGTTGGGGAAAGTATTTGAGTAGTAATAAGTTATAAGTCAGTAAATCAATAAATATTTAAGTGCCTACTATGTCCCAGGTACTATATTAAACATTGTATATAATGTTGGCTAGAATAAGCAAGAATTGAAAATTCTGGCTTTTTCTTGAAATAGTTTATTCAAAAATGAAGCTAGAAGAATTTAAGAATTCCTCATAAAAATCTCCATACAGCAAACCCTCAGCATTCCCAGAGAGTTCTAAAACAGACACCAATGTAATTATTTCTTAGATGTTCTTAAGTGCTGAAAATACTGACAAAAAATACTCTGCAACATAATCTATTTTACTACATACCTAATGCTGGTCCCACCCTACAAAGTAGAATGTGAGATTTAGAGATAACAGAGAGGTGAGTTCAAATCATACCTCTGATCTATTCTAGCTCTGTATTTTTGGGGAAATTTCTTTGGGCCTTCTTAATCTATAAAATTATAGCTGACATATAGCTAATTATGTTTTGCCAAGACCTTTACATACAATGTCACATTTCATCCTCATAATAACTATGAAGTTGGCACTCCAATATTATTAAACTTGTTTCATAAAGGAAAAAAAAAGGTTCATGGAGATAATGTGAGCAAAGTGCAATATACATTTCAGATATCATTGTCATCATCATGATCATCTGCCAATGGATACAGGACTAGTAGCAACTGTGTGATGTTTTGCTGGCTCTAAATTCAGTGATTTTTTCACTGCTTCCAATACTGCCTCTCCAAAAATGGGAATAGTAATTCCTAAAATCATATATTTAGATCTGGAAGGGACTTCATCTAGTTCAGTGTTTCTCAAACTGTACTACAAGCAACCCTGAACAGCTCAATTTTTGCAATATACCTAAAGGCATTAAAGTTAAGATGTAAAATAACTGAAATATAAATTAATAGATGATTAAATTAAAATAATAATTTTAGAGAATTTGAATACAAATGTTTTTATCTAGACCATACTTGGAGTCCTTTTCTCATAAGGTGGTTGTGGGGTTTAAATGAAATAATTTGCACAAAAAATGCTTAATGTGCTATATCAATGAGCCAAGGTCATTTCTTATTTCCTTTGCCTGATAGAGAAAAACAGGGACAGATAAGAGTTCAAAGGAAGATAAATTAACTTTTCTGAGAAGCAACAAGGTCAACAATACAAAAAAAAAAAAATTACAAAGTAGGCAAAGTTTATTTTTTGAAGCCCTCCCCACCTTCTTTCTTTCTACCTTCCTGGAACCCTCTTTCTCCTCCCCTAAAACATTTCTGTGCCCTTTTTGTTTTTACTACCAAATATATACCACGCTGGCTTTTCCCTCCCTCAAAAAGACATCTTCCAAAATGACTTGTAGCTTCTTCCTCTTCTCCCTCATCAATTTCTGACAAATTCCCACCTGGGCCATCCTTAGGAACTATTGTATCAGTCACTATTCTGCCAAAGTTAAGTAGTAGCTAAGCAATATCTCAGGAAGACTCCAGACCAAAAAAGGAAAAAAAAAAAAAAGAAAAAAAAAATGGAATGAGAATTATTTGTTCTTAGTTTTAATATATGTTTAACACATTGGTAAAATACTGTAAAATGGAGGGTTTTTTTTTAAGTTTCCTAGGAATAGTTGAGCAAGATTAAATAATTTAACAGTTAACTGTTAAGTAGAACCACCTATATATAGTGACTATTCAAATCTCTTCAAATCCCCATTGCTATACCACCCTTCCTCTCTCTAACTAGAAAACTTCACTTCCTACTTTGTTGAGATTATTGAAACCCTCTATAATGAAATATTTTATCTCTCATCTTCTTCTACTTTCTCCTCCTTGACAAGATTAATTCTTCTGAGTGCCCAATCCCCTTTCCATCTGTTTTAAGACCTTATTCCATCCCTTCTTGCTTATCCTTTCTCTTTCTCTTTCTCTACACCAACTCTAGAAAAAAAAAATGTATCTCCTAACCTTCCCATATCGTAAAAAATAAAAATCCCATCAATCCCATTATTTTTTAAAATAATTATAACTTTTTATTGACAGAACCCATGCCTGGGTAATTTTTTACATTATCCCTTGCACTCACTTCTGTTCCGACTTTTCCCTTCCCTCCCTCCACCCCGTCTCCCAGATGGCAAGCAGTCCTATATAAGTTAAATATGTCACAGTATATCCTAGATACAATATATGTGTGCAGAACTGAACTGTTCTTTTGTTGCACAGGAAGAATTGGATTCAGAAGGTAAAAATAACCTGGAAAGAAAAAAAAAATGCAAAGTTTGCATTCATTTCCCAGTGTTCTTTCTTTGGATGTAGCTGCTTCTGTCCATCCTTGATCAATTGGAACTGAATTAGATCTTCTCTTTGTTGAAGAAATCCACTTCCATTAGAATACATCCTCATACAGTATCGTTGTTAAAGTGTATAATGATCTCCTGGTTCTGCTCATTTCATTCAGCATCAGTTCATGTAAGTCTCTCCAAGCCTCTCTGTATTCATCCTGCTGGTCGTTTCTTACAGAACTATAATAATATTCCATAACATTCATATACCACAATTTACCCAACCATTCTCCAATTGATGGGTATCCATTCATTTTCCAATTTCTAGCCACTACAAACAGGGCTGCCACAAACATTTTGGGCAGGTCCTTTTCCCTTCTTTAGTATCTCTTTGGGATATAGGCCCAGTAGTAGCACTGCTGGATCAAAGGGTATGGACAGTTTGATAACTTTTTGAATCCCATTATTTTTATTTAATCTTTAATTACTTTTTATTTTACTATTACTTAATCCCCCTATTCCATCAAACTATTATTTCTTTCTTTTTCCCTTCACTGCTAAATTTCTATTTTAAAAAAAAGTAGTTTCCATTATTTATGGATATATAGACTTAGAAAGAATTTGGTGGTCATCTAGTCAAATTTCCTCATTTTATAAATGAAGAAACTAAATCATAGAGAACAGTAGTGACTTGTCCAATTGAATTCAGCTTCGATTAGTCTGATTTTCATCTCACTTCTCTAGTGAAACTGCTTTTTCCAAAATCATAAATAAATTCTTAATTGCCAAATCAAAAAACTTCTTATTCTTCCCTGATCTTTCTGTGGCACTTAATGGCCTCTTTAATAGATAACATCTTATCTCCCCATTCTCCTCTTAACAGGCTAGCTATTCATTCTTAGGCTTATTAAATGGTTCATCACCTTCTCTAGATCCTTAAGTATGAGTATTTGCTTAAATTTTGTTTCCTACTCTCTTCCCTCTCTGTACTCTTGATCTTGATAATATCATTCCTTTTTTATGACTTATTTATCTCCTCTAGATGATATGTATGTAGGATGATTTCAGGGCAGTGCAATCTGGGACTAAAAGTCAGGAGGTAGACAGAGACAGATAGAAAGATATCAAGAGAAAAATCCTTTTTCAACAGGTGCCCCATCTCAGTTTTCCAAATGACTGTGAAGTATCTTCAATGTTTTTCTATGATCTGAGGTTCAAAATGTAAAAAAGACATTACAGACAGACAGAGACAGACAAACATAGAGAGTCCCTTGTCATCATGTGTTGCTGTCTCTTCTTTACAACTAACTACTGGGTATTTCCACTTAGATGTCCTACTGACACCTCGGACTCAACTCAACAGACTCAACTCAACATGTCTAAAATACTTCATTATCTTATCTCCCACCAAAAAAAAGAAAAAAAAAAAAAAAGGAAAATAAAAGCCTGCCCCACCTTCCAATTTACCAATTTATCTGGATGATACTACTATCTTTTGAATTACCATGATCAAAGCTTCAGAACCATGTTTGATTCTTTCCTCTTGTGGAGGAAGTTACATAGTTAAGTAACACAGAAGCAGGTAGGTAGTTCTGTGGATAAGGGCTGGGACACAGAATCAGCAAATCAGAATTCAAATTTAGCCCTGGACACATGCTAGCTGTGTGCCCCTGAGCAAGTTACTTAAACTCAGTTTCCTCATCTATAATAATATTTACTTCTCATTGTTGTAGTGAGGATCAAATGAGGTAATAAAATTATAAAGTACTTAACACAGTGCCTGTCACTTACTGTTTAATAAATACTTGTTTTCTTAGAAATGGGTCTTGAAGTAAATGTCCTTCTTTTAATCCATAGAGGAGACATATACTCTTCAACTGTTCTTGTACTTTAAAAAAAAATACCTTTCTACCCTTGTTCCTGCCACTAACCTAATAAAAGAGATAGTTCTATTTAAAAATACAGATTAGCCTACCCACATGACCAATGGAAATAGAAACTAGTCTTTGTTCCTAAATACTTCTTCAAGTCTTAAAAAAGGGAAGATTTCTTTCATCCTGGCTCCTGAAGCCATCACTGAGGGAGGAATCATCCCTACAACTACCAATGCCAACTGCCAATCCACTGACAGCTAGGTAAGCCCAAGAGTTTCAGGGATAACAGTGATTCCCCAGATCACTGGGAAGAGCTCCCACAGCCCTCATCCAAGAAAAAGAGTCAAATATGACCAAGTAATTCCCTCTGCAGGTGATTTGAGCTCCACCTTCTTAGTAGCCACAAATTCTGAAAAGCCAGACAAATCTTAATACAAAAAATAATAATAATAATACTCAGCACTTTCCCATGCTTCAGCATCATGAACAAATGTAATTTTATCACTGGAAATGACACTAAAGCAGCTACATTTCCATTTGCTTTGCTGCTGTTCCCTAAAGACCTTTCCATCTTACTTGCTTCTGAAATGATTTATATACATTGTCTCCCTCATCAGAATTTAAGCTCCTTGGGAATATGAAGTATTATATATTCCCTGCACTTAGTAGGATACTTTTGTCCACAGTCAGTAATTTTTCATTCATTCACTTATAATAGGAAACTGGGACAATTAGTCTAGTATGATACTACACAGAATGCTAAGCTAATGCAATTTCCCATGGGGAAAAGACTGGAGATCCTGTCATGATGACACAAAACAAAAGTGCTTTGGAGAGATTGTAGAGCTTGTATAGAAATATTCTACAATTACTTCTGATCAGTTATTTGATGAATAGGAGTTTGAATATTTGTGAAGGCATTCCAAAAGGCACTGATTGTCTTGACTGAACTTTTCTTGATTGGATCCCTTCTCTTGAGCTGACATCTTTCTGGTAATGGTTTAATCAACCGTTTTTCCATATAGTGACAAAGACTTAGAGAAAGGTCACATCAGCTAACCAAGTTAGTTGTACAAAACAAAATAATGAGCTGTTGGATTGATAAATTGATAAAAAAAAAAAAACCCACCCAAAACAAGAAGTGAAAGGTAACTGCAAGCACATACATGCTCACTGAGTTAATTAATATTAACTTCTCCCCAAAGGAGGGCTTTTCTGCCATTCTTGAACATGGATTGTATTATGAGGGAGGGAGAACATGTCTAAGAGGAATATACAGTGGGAGGACCAAGAAGTCTGTGAACTTCATCCCCAGTCAATTGAGGCAACGAGGGAGGGACCAGTACTTTTGGATAGGAAACAAAAGGCTCATTCCCTGGACTATAATCATGGACCTACCTAAGGACTGCTCCTGGGTGGATCGCCTGTTTCTTACAAGAACTGTAAATAAACCAACTTACTTTATAAGCACCTGAATCCTTTTTATCTTTGTAGGATATTTCTACCAAGACATCCTGTGAGAGATTTTTGTAAGAGGATTAAGTCTCATACTTCCATATCTAAAGTCAATATGTAACTCTTGAATATGGGCTTTGATTCTTTGTCTTTCTTTGCATTTATTCTTTCGTTTTTGGCAAAAGATGAACATAGGAATTTTAAAAAGTCAGGAAAATGAACTCCCAGAAGTCCAGGACTGTGGGAGTCCAGAATATAAGAGTCTGGGAGTCCAATCTATAATACATTTTGCGTCCAGTCTAATATTAATGCGCCAGAGGTGAAGTAGAGAAAATTGGAACCCAGCCCAGCAGTAGTTGAGACAAGGATTCATCTAATGTGAACTTGGTATGACCAATGTCATGTAGAAACTTCTAATTCTGAATCTATTCTCTACACAGATCAAGGTAGTATTGAGCAGAGTTCCTTAAATTTTTTCCATTCATGACCCCTTTTCATTTAAAAAATGTTTACATCACCCTGGGTATATAAATATATAAAATAAATATACAAATCAAATATTTATTACTAATAAATCATAATTTTGTGACCCCAAATTTTTGTCCCCCCCAATTTTGACCTCTAAAGCAGAGTAGACACAGGTGTTGGGGAAAGAAGAGGGGAGAAAAGTTTTTATTTTATATTTATATACATACTCCCGACTCTTACTAGCTTTGTGACCCTGGCTAATCTCAACTTCTGTCTGCTTCATGTAAAATGGAGGTAATAATATCACCTACTTCTCAGGATTGTTATGAAAATCAAATGAGACAATATTTATCAAGTATTTGGCACAGTATCTAGCACACTACAGGCATTTAATAAATGCTTGTTTCCTTCTCTAGAACCCTGAGGGAGATGATGTAGCTAGTCTGACTCTAAGCTAGTAAACTCAGAAAGCATACTCACTGCAAATTAAAGAAATCTTCCTTTGAACATGAGTATGTCTATGTCTTCTGCCTTCCTTTGGTATACTTTTACGAGGTTGCTATAAGCAACAAGTGGTCTTTTTTACCAAAACAGTTATTGTGTAATTTGGCCAGAAAAGCCAACATATAACTCTGGGCAAGGAAGCTGACAAGATTGTTTTCCTTCAAGGTCCAAGACCCTAGGGATGAAACTGAGATAAAGTCTTTTGATACATCAGAGCCCATAGCTGCCAAACCATCATTGGAAATATCTACATTCCCCCCTCCCCCTCCTCTCCCCCCCCCCCCCCCCCCCCCACCCCCCCCCCCCCCCCCCCAGTCCCTCTAATTAAGCAGTTGTTCCAGTGCTGGTTTATCCCTATTTCCCCCTGAGCTGGCTGGTTCCTGAGAAGTGGAGCTCTTGTTTTGCTTCTCCTTCATGCAGATTTCTCATGTGGAATCCAGGAGAAAAAAATCTCTCTAATCATTTCCTTTGCTTGTGGGAGGGTTTCTCGATTTAAATCTGTATTGTCTGAATGTACCCTAAGAGTCTGTAAAATCTGAAGCATGATTCCTACTATTGCTAATAAAAAGACATTGTCAGACTCCTTTCAATTAACAATGTCTTAGACTGGATAGAAGTATAGCCCCAGCAGACAGTCTCATACACCAAGCATCTTTTGGGTAAAGTGACCTGCAGACTTAGGAGAATTTTGACACCCACCCCTACCCAAAGTGTCTGAAAAAGTAAGCCCCACCCTAACACACCCATCTCTGTCTCTAGTTTCTAATCTCCACCAGGATTTGACCCAGCCCAAGTAAAAGTCTTGCTGGATGTAATTAAAGTGGTTTTTAGTGTCTTGGAATCCTTTTATGTAGCCTCTCCTTTTCTTTTGGGTGGATCGCTGAAGTAGACTGGTCTTTTTAAGTTCTAGAAAAAAGGAAGAAAGAAAGAATAGAAGGAGAAAAAGGATAGAAAAGAGAGAGAGAGAGAGAGAGAGAGAGAGAGAGAGAGAGAGAGAAAAAGGAAGGAAGGAAGGAAGGAAGGAAGGAAGGAAGGAAGGAAGGAAGGAAGGAAGGAAGGAAGGAAGGAAGGAAGGAAGGAAGGAAGGAAGGAAGAAGATTACATAAGATTATAGACAATATGGGAAAGATATATATATATTTTTTTTTATTTAATGAGTTTTATATTTAAGATGTGTTCAGTTGAGAGTGATCAGTCCTAATGGGTTGAGCCCTAGGAAGGCAGAGTACCTTTAAGTTTTTTATTGCCTGGGTTTTTGCTCTCTGACTATCTAACCACCACTTTGTGTGTTCCTCTTTGAAAAAATATTTTGATAAAATTATAAAATATAAAACAAAACTATAAAAATTATAAAACTAGAGTTAGAATGGACTTTGGAGTCCACTGAATCCAATCCTTTCATTTTACAAATGAGAAAAATTAAAGAGATAAAATGACTTTCTAATAATAAAAAATCAAAGAACTGAAGTAGGATTAGAACCCAGGTCTTCTTGATCCCAAAACCAGTGTTGCAGGGCCCAGTTCACTATATTTCAAAAACTGAAAACTGTTTTGTATTTGAAAAAGAAAATGTAAACTTTGTAATTTAAAGATTTTTGTTTTTGTTTTTGTTTTTTGCTGTTTCTTTAAGAACATGAACCACATGTGTAGTTTGAAAAAAATATTGAATGTTATAGTTTTGAAATGTTTAGGTTGTGATTTTAAATTGAAAGGAAGGCAGCTTTAACTAAAAAAAATAAAAAGACCCTTGAGTCAATCCCTGCCTAAAAAAAGTCTATAAAAGTTTTCTATAAAAGAAAAAAAAGTGTGTGTGTATGAATATACACATATGTACACATATATAAACTTCTATAGAAATATATGTGAAATATGAAAAAAGTTATGAAATAAAACTTTCATGAAAAATATGCAATATAACTAAAAATTGATTTAAAATTGTAAAAATCTACATGTATTTCATCCTGTTCAAAATGTCTGTATTTCAAATTCAGCACACTTGTTGAGCTCCAAGGTAGAAGACAATTAAGCCCAAGAAAGAAACCTAAATATTATCATTAAAGACCTGGATCCCCCAGAGCTAACCTCAATGAAAACCAAAACAGAGGGATCCCTTAATGGAGAAGAGATTGGATATAATGCTCCAGCTTCCTGGGCACAGCAATGATTATTAATATTGGGATTGTAAACATTACTCCTACATAGATAAAACGTGACCACATTTTGAATTTCATTTACTTAAAAGGTTATGTTGAATTTTAAATAGAGATAAGATCAACTCATATATAAAACTTAAAAAAAAAAAAAAACACAAGATGAAAAAAACAGGAACCATTTTTGGGAAATCATGTTGGGAAAGTAGTTTGCCTGCAATAACATATATTTGAAGGATGTGCCCTTTTCAAGAAATGCTCTCTCTTCAAACCTCACCAAACTAAAAGTACCCATAATTTATACAAAATTTACAAAGCAATTTGATCTTATGAGGATGATGGACAGGATTTTAGATCTTGGCTTGCTTCTGTTTTTAGGGTTCTTTGGTTTTATTTGTGATTCTTTATTTCTCTATTACACATGTAATTCTTATGGACTTACCAGACTTATCAAAATCTGCATATTAATCACAGTTATACAGTGTGGTCTTCTTCCCCAAAGGAAGAAAATGGCACATTACTTTGGTATTACAATTATTCAAAGTAAAGAATGTAAGGAAATATAATAGGAAATTTGATGTATTAATTAGGCTGTGAGCTACTCCAGAACAGGGACTGGTCTTTTTCTTTATATCCCCCACTGCTCAGCACAATATCTGGCACATAGTAGACCTTTAGTTAATGTAGATTAATTGACTAATTGAGACATGTTGAAATTTGAAACATAACATCACTTTTTAAAATCCTGTAATATTTGTAACATCAAACATCTAATTAAAGATCTTATGTAACCAGCTATTTGCTCATATGCTTTACTGAATACATGACCAATGAGAAGAGTTATAGATTTTAGGTTATGAATTATTATCAATAATCTGATTGCAATACTAACAATATATTATTATTAAATTTTAATAGATAGATAAGTATGTTATTAATCAATTAATTATGTTAATTGTTATTTGACAATTTATTGATATATTTAGCGGATGATTATTGCCCTTAAACAGAACCATAAATTTAAAATAATTAGCATGCTCCAAAGCCTCTTATTTGCTCCATCTTTTGGTTATACAATGTGGAGAAAAAGGGCAATATAACAAAATATTAGGCTACTTCCATACCTTTGTTTTTGTCAATTGCTATAAGATAAAGATGTCTGTTAATTACTGTAAGATAATGATATTGTTATTTGTCAATTGCTATAAGATAAAGATGTTGTTTGTCAATTGCAGTAAGATAATAATTTTGTTGTGTTTAAGATTTTCATTCCCAGACTTAGAAAATCTACTGCAGGTTTTCAAGGAGAATAATTTCTCTGGGGTTTGCTTGAGACTAAGCCAAGTACTTCAGATCAATAGCACTACTGTAAGAAACATCACAGTCCTTATTTTAGATGTCTCTTTTCCCTATGTAGTAAAGGTTATTAACTTAGAGTCTATTAACTTGTTTAAACAAATAGATAATTTCAATATAGTTGACTTCTTTTATATTTATTCATATTTTATTTTTTAAATTATTATTTTGAGAAGGTATCCATAAGTTTCAGCAGCCTACCAAAGTTATCCTTGACACAAAAAAAGAACTCTAGAGATTATTCTAGAATTAAATATTAAAATATTTCTGCTCTAGAAATTAACATTAAGCTGGAGAGACAGAGTGAATGTGCTAGCAACTGGAATCAGAAACAGGGTAGTTCCTATAGCTCGGGGAAATTTTATGGTGCAGCAGATAGTCACTGCTACTGGAGTTAGGAAGACCTGAACTCAAATCTGGATTCAGAAATTTGTTAGTCGTGTGACCTTAGGCAAATCATTTAACTTCCCTTTGCCCCACTTTCCCTGCAAAATGGAGATATTAATAGCATCTATTTTGTAAAATTGTGAAGATCAAGTGAAATAATAATTGTAAAGCACTTAAAAACTATACAAATGTTGGATATTATTATTTTAAACTCAGAATATTTTTTAAAGCTATTTTGCTAAACTTAACAAGTACCTTTCTAATATGAAGTAAACCCTTTTGGAGTGACTCTTTGTAAAAATCTACCAAGTCATTGTTTTATTTTTGTGATTGTTTTACATTTACAATTTCAGCTTCCTTTGAAATGTATTTTGAAGGATATGTTGTATACAATATAAATGCAAGATAGTGTCAATGGCACTGAAAGAAAATATAAGGCACATAAGTGTTTTCAATGTCATAGTATCATGTGTTGTATTATAGCTATAAAATAATTCAAGGGCCTTGTGTTGTTACTGTCTGGTATAGCTTCTATATCTTTTTTTAAAGTTGTAAACAATAGACCTTATTATGATAGGCAGGATTTGTTGGAACTAAATTTTACTTAAGATCTGTATTCTGACCCTGATCTCTGTTAAAGGACCTATGAAAACATGCCATCAATGCATATAAGGGAAAAAGCCAGCAACTCCTACAATATGTATTGCCTAGCACTTCCAGGTACTGAATCAAATTCAAGTATAGATTCCTGGGAAAATTGAAAATATGGCTTTACAAATAAAATGCCAGGATTATGCTGACTTGTTTTTTCTGTTATTATGTTTCCCCTTTGAATGGCTAGAAGTGAAAAAAGATACTTCTTTGGCTTCCTTTTTTTTCTTCTTTAGAACAGCAGGAGTATAATGGGGACGGGAAGGGAAGAATAAGAGACCCCACTGCTACAGCCACAGTGCAACAAAAATTGGAAACACTCTTGGAGAACCATGGTACCAATGCAAAACCCTAAAGCAGAAGTGTCCAACACATGGCCTTCCTGTGTGGCTCCCACAATACTAAAATATCATTGGGAAATATTTTTAAATGAATAAAATTGCAACAAAACAGATAATATTATGTGATTTTCCAAGTCAATATGGAGCCCACAGGAATCCTTATGTTTGATTTTAGTGAACCTCATTTTTATTTGAGTTTGACACCACTAATCAAGAACATTGTAAGCATAGAACAGCTACGAACAGACAGAAATGAATAACATATGAAGGTGGACTCAAGACCAGGTAGCTGGGTGTGCCCAGCCCCATTGAAGTTTGTCAACCTCCAGCAATGTTCCCTTCTTCTATTCCCTCAAAGTGTTTACAGGCAAACCTGAATGAGTTCCAAAACTTTAGAAAACTCTCCCTTTATTTTCTCAGAACAACTTTGTTGATGAAATCTCAGCAAGTTCTAAAACTGAATAAACACTTTCCTTATTTTTTTCCCCCACTCCTACTACTGAGTAGAAGGAGGTTTGTGGGGGAATTAATCATGTTCAGTAGTTTTATTGCAGCTTACTATTTGAACACTTCTTTATAATTTAGTTTGCTTGGCTACCATTGGATATATCCTATTGTTTTTATTAAATCACATGACTGGGAGGAGGGGGAGAGAAGTAAATTGTCAAATCCTAAGAATGAAGCAACATGAATAAGAAAGAATGCTTCCCAAAGCAGCAAGTGGAACTTAAGAACATAAATAAGAGATTTTCATTAAAAAAATTTTTTTTCTAAGTCTATTCCAAGTCATACTCCTAGATTTATAAAGAACCTGGGACCACCTGCATATTCCAAAAGGATTTATCATCCTAATGGGTTGAGAAAAAAAGGAAGATTAGTTGAATACAACTGGATGTTAGTTAATTTAATGTGACTGTCCCTTGCTTGTGCAGACTGAAGACATCTGCAGAAGGAGCCAATTGTAGTACCTACCTTCTATGTCATCTGACCCATTATAAATAGTCTCACTATTAAATCATTAATAGTGCGTGCAGAAAACCTCCTGTAAATAGACCAATTCTGGTTCAAGAACAAATTCAATCCAACCAAATATTTATTATTATGTAAAGCTCTAGGGCAGGAGAACCTTATTTCTACCAAGGGCCATGTAAATATTTATAATATCATTTGTGAGCCATACAAAATTATCAACTTAAAAATTCAAACACTGGGAGGTTGTTGAACCTAGCTTTCAGCTCATCATGTCTGTAGTTGCCTTGGCAAGATC
Organism: Antechinus flavipes; assembly: GCF_016432865.1. Lineage (NCBI taxonomy): Eukaryota > Metazoa > Chordata > Mammalia > Dasyuromorphia > Dasyuridae > Antechinus > Antechinus flavipes. The sequence continues at coordinate 157,821,275 of NC_067401.1, forward strand.
AGACCAAATGAATCCTCAGGCCTTATACTGCCCATGGGCTAGATGTTCCCCATCCCTGCTCTAGGAGAAATATAAAATTTAACTGAAAAGTTTCTGACCTCATGGAGTTTACAATCTACTAGGGAAGTAAGATACCTATATTTCAATACAAATATAGTAAGATATGATATTCATATTAGTATGGTATGGAAAGAAATGAAATGTATGATATATGAATTAGGATGGAATGGGATGGGATGACAAGGCAGAGCAGAATAGAATAGGATAGGGATAAAAGTAAAATACATATAACAATAACTACAATACACAATAAAACACAAGTATAACAAAAGTACTCTATGAAGTCTAAAGAAAAAGGTTGTTACTAATAAGATGAAAAACTTCACAGAGGAAGTCTCATTTGAACTAGTCTATAAAAGATGGCTTGGAATTCAAAAGCAAAAGGGGAAAAAGAATGGTTTTACAATTCTAGGAATGAGTATGAACAAAAACACAGAGTTAGGAAAAGACAGGACACTTGAATGTTGAGATGGGAGTGTAATGGGGCACAAAATACTCCAGGATACAGATTGTAGAGAAAGCTCTGAATGTCCATCAAAGAAGCCTGAACTTGACACGGTAGACAATAGAGAAACTAAGAAACAACTAAATAAAGGAATGACAAAAACAGATATGTTTGTAAGAAAATTAATTCTGTTGGTGGCAAGAAGAATTAACCAAAAAAGGAAGAGTGATGAGAAGAACTGGGAAATTTCAGATGTTGGATTATGAGATCTATGCAAGTGTTAGTATTAGTAAGACTAGAGAAGAGGAAACAGATGGAAAATATGTACCAGATATAGAACAGATAGCATTTAATAATTAATTGGAATTGGAAAATGTGAGAAAGGGAAAAGGCAAAGATAACAACAACCAAGGTTTTGAATTTGGAAGGAAGTTCTTAGAACAAGCTAAGGTTTTCTTGAGATGAGACCACACAAATTTCCTAACTTTCAGCAGAAAGAAGAAAAGTGGGGAAAAATGGAAGGAAAATGACTGGTATTGTTCCTCTCCCTGCCAACAAAAGAGGCCATCTAGGTACCACTTCCCACAGCCACATTGTTGTTTACCATCCAATTCCCCAGAAAAAAGGCAAGAAGAGGAAGCAGAATTAAAATGCTTCTCTTCTCTTCTTGCAATTTTAAAGAAAGGAAGACCAGAAGACCTGTCCCTTAGGGCCTCAGCTACTACTTCCAGTAAGGTTAATTATCATGATGATCCTTTTCCTCACCTCTTCCTCTTTAAAGGATGGAAACAATATCCTATTTTCTACTTTTCAAGCTCCACCAAATCTGAAAGTCCATGAAAGTTCCCCTCCTCTTTCAAGGAAGGGGTCAGTTGGAGGTCCTGCCCTCCATAAACAAAAAGAAATCTCTTTTAT